>NC_142614.1:52154756-52779756 GCF_059453375.1 Lepisosteus platostomus
GTATTAGTTTCAGCGCAAGAGTCTTGCTGGAGGTTGGAATCCTGCCATTTTACAGTTTTAAGTTTATATTTAATATTCAGCCTGACAATGATATAATGTGATTTTTGTTCCCCCTTTAGGATGTATAAATAAAATGGATTCTATTAGTGGAAAAATAATATCCAAGTGGAATGATATAAGGAAACAAACAGATCTTCAGTTAGATCTTTATTATTACTGTACTTTCCATATGGGTGTAAAGAACGTAGAGCATAAAAATAACGCAGCTCTTTAAGCTACGAAAAAATGAACTGTAATTCTTACTATGCCTTTTCTCAGTAAAATATTTATCGGATAGCATTTTAAATTGTAGCACTTTATTTTGCTTTTATAGTATCCATCTAGTAAGCTCACAAACATCCAGTTTTGTGAGATGACTGGTTTTGTTGTACAGGTATTTCAAAGTATACTCAGAATTACACAATATAAACAACAATATCCAGCATTACCTTTAACACGGTTGTGTGGAACTGTTGTATCAGTGTCTTTAATTTACAGTTATTTAAGAGGCACTGAGCAAACCATTCGTGGAAAAGGTTATTTTACACGGAACTCGAGACAGTAGACTATAACTTGCAAGCTTAAATTAAATTGAGGTGCTGGACTGTAGAAAGTGCACACTGTTTCTGTGCTTCTGTCACAGACAGAAGAGGAGGGACCTGCTTCTCCAGCCTGGTGAATGGGCGCTGTGCTCAGGAGCTGACTGGACTCCTCAGTAAGATGCGGTGCTGCTGTGAGTTGGGACGCTGCTGGGCCCTGGGCTCTGTGCCAGAAATGTGCCCCGTTAGGGGTTCAGGTGAGGAAAGGAACATCTTACCCACATTGCAGAAATTAAAGATGTCACCGACTGTAATTCAGTCTGGAATCACTTAAATGTGGACTAAGGACTTCATAATTGGGCATAGGAAGTAGGAATGAATAATTTTGCCCTCTTTGGTGGCAACCATGTTTTGGTTTAGGCACGGTGCTGTAAATTTCAGAAAAAAAATAGAAGTTCAGGGAGAAAAAAGTAGTTTTAACACTTACTGAAGAAATGCCAATACAATATCTTCTAAAAATATTCACCTCCATGGTAAATGGTATAATATCACAGACGGAGGCTATTCAACTAATTCTGTGACTTGTCCCAGTAACTGTGTGCTCCTGAACTAGTTTAGATTAGATTTTGGGCCATAGAAAAGGGGATAAATACTTACAGAATCAGCATTTAAGTTTTGAATGCTCCTTGCAGTTGACTCTGACATCAATTAAGTTTTGATGAAAAATATTAACTTTAAAAAATTCACAAGGAATCTTTTGTAACTCTAAAGAGACATAATTGGAAGGGGGTGAATATGTCTGTAACACATAGTATTAAATATTCTGGATTTTCTTCACATTTTGGCTTGACAGACTCCAGTGAGCTTGCAGTGCTGTACCTGTCCTACAGGTGTTTTGCTATGTTGTTAATTCAGCAAATTTACATTGTGAAAAGATGCTCTTTAAAACCATTCAAACCTTAAAAAGGAATCCCTCTTGAATCTTGAGTAAATATTAATTTATCATGCATTCAATAAGTCCTTTGTCCTTGTTTAATTTCTGTATTCGTTTTTTTAATATAGTTTATAAAAAACTCTTTTCTATTTTTCAGATGAGTATCGGAGGCTGTGCATTCAAGGCATACCTTTAGGAGGCTTCCCAGAAGTGGATCCTGGAATTACAGGTGGAAGAATAAATCATTTTGTGCCCAGTGAGCTTGATCCCACAATCACTGGAGAACGAGTCCAAACCGGCCAACTTCACAGGCCACTCCCAGATTTTGGTGAGTTTAAGGCGCGCAGAATTGATTTTTGGTTTGTTCATTCAGAATTCACAGTGATTACTGTTCATCTTGCCTTCTGGGGGAACAAGTACACCCAAAACAAGGCAGGAAAGTGTGCCCCACAAAACCTTCACTGCTGGAACAAAGCACTAGAGACTGTAATGGTAGAGTTCTTTAGGTTGGTGCCACCCATGCACTCACACCTTTGATGAGAACATGGTGAAAGATAATGTATCTGAATCATATTATTGTTCTCCACTGCTCAATAGTAAGTTACCCATGCTATTTGTGCCACTGGACTCTGGACTGGACACTGGAGTATGATGAACAGTTTGTACACTGCAACCTGAATATAGTATCTCACTCAAAATGTTTTCATCAGAGTTTTTAGTTTTAGATTAAACCTACTGCTTGCCTTGCAGTTTTAAATGTGCAGCCATTTGCTCACCTCTTTTGCCTTGCAACTCAGATTAAGACACGGATATCATGATTCCTTGAGTATTCACTTTCACTCAGTGGTGTCCTTTGCAGAGAATGTCATTCCCTTGGTTTTCCATGCCTGTATCACCTTAACCTTAGACACACTGCTCATTGAGCTGTCTTGCCTACTGAAGCTCCTGCCAGCCATGCCTCAAGAATCACACCTGTTTATTTTTTTTGTCCACTACCTGCATTGCTGTGTATTCCCAAACTCTTGAAGTATTTTATCTTAGGATCATATTATTCGTTCTGTTCACCAGTTTCTGAGCTTATCATCTTGTGATCACAAACTAGCTGCTTTATTTTCCCAATCCTGAGATAAGTATATTATAAATTCAAGATAAACTTGTACGTACTGTCCAGGACATGCACCATCTTCTATATCTGTTTCATGGTTCCTGCTGAGAAATGTGAGCTGGTCACACAAGCACACTTTCACATTTAGATTTGAAATAATCCCTTGTTTTAGTGGCTTCCTTAGATCTCTGATTTCATCATACAGTAATTGTAAGAAGAAGAAAAAAGCTTCAAAACTACTCTCATCTCGATACATACACTATTCATTTACCTCAAGCCTAATCAAAGGCCAGGGTTGTTTACTTATGGACTTGCTTATTTTACAGAAACTCTA
The DNA here is from genome assembly GCF_059453375.1 of Lepisosteus platostomus. Taxonomy (NCBI): domain Eukaryota; kingdom Metazoa; phylum Chordata; class Actinopteri; order Semionotiformes; family Lepisosteidae; genus Lepisosteus; species Lepisosteus platostomus. The sequence goes on from NC_142614.1 coordinate 52,157,708, forward strand.
AACCAAACAGTTGACATCTGCCAGAGATTCACCAACCTGTGCCTCAATGGGCGCTGTATTCCTGTTCCTTCCAGCTATCGCTGTGAATGCAACATGGGATTCAGACAAGATGTGCGGGGGGAATGTACTGGTAAGAACAGCACAGAAATCAAAGCATATCATGCATTTAACACACCTCTTAAAATGTAGACATAGCTGCACTGCCTTGGTATGGTACATTTTAATTTGTAATTAAGAATTCTGATTCTACTAAATGATATCTTCATACTGCCGTTGGTTCATTTCATTAACTTGGCTTGCAATATCCATGTAAAAAAAGCAGCCAGAGTATTTTATTTTCTCACAGCGTTTGACATTGAATTTACCCAAGTTTCTTTCTGATAAAAATCATGTTCATGCAAACTATCTTTTAAGGGGTGTAAAATATAAAAACAGAAAGGAATATGCTTACAGTGTTAATAAGTTACTGTACAGTAGGCAGTATTTTTTCTTTAAAATATTTCACAAGTTATTTTAACCAGACCTTTTTATACATAGAGGAGTATAGGATTAGACCAACTGTAAACTTTGATAACTGAGAGAATTTAATCTCTGCATATCTATTTTATTACAGATATTGATGAGTGTTCATCTAACCCCTGTACCAACGGGGACTGTGTGAATACTCCTGGTTCTTACTACTGCAAATGTCATTCAGGCTTCCAGAGAACACCCACCAATCAGGCCTGCATTGGTGAGAGATGCTTTATTTTTTATATCTGAAGTGAGAAACTTGCTAGGATTTCCATATTATACTGAAATATTAATTCTGTAACAAATGTTTGGTTTGTATCTGAATAAAGGGATTTTTGTTAAAGCTAAAAGGGCAGATTATTTTTTCTCTGCAAATCAAAATACGTGGTATCTCATTTAATTCTATATGCTATGTACAATTATTCAGATTTGTCCTTTTCTATATTTTAATTAATTTCAAAGCTGTTGTCCACTTTCTTTCTACCATATGTTTTGCCCATTAAACAATGCACGTAAGAACCAGGTTCCAGTGTAAATCAATGAAACAAATCTAATACAATTCCATAAATGTTCAGTTCGGAAAAACCAAAATGTCTGTGTGCTGCTATCTAAATGTATGTGAATTGTTTATGTTACAATTCTTGAAGTGTTGCATAGGTAAAGGTGATCAGCAATGTGATAAAATATAACTGCTCCTGCATGTTCTTTCCTTCAAGACATCGATGAATGTCTGCAGAATGGAGTCCTGTGTAAAAACGGGAGATGTGTGAACACTGATGGCAGTTTTCAATGTATCTGCAATGCTGGCTTTGAGCTGACTCCTGATGGAAAAAACTGTGTTGGTAATAAAATGCTTCTTTGTCCTGTTGTAGTTTATATTAGGCTGATGTAACCTAGAGTTTCCTGGAAACTCTAAATAATCCTGTCCTTAGTATTTCTGTTAACTAGTGAAAGCCTGAAAACCGCAGGAAGTTTTTTTTTTTACAGCTGCTCTGATGTTAGAAAAATTAGAATATGGAAGTTGAACTCCGAAACATTTGAATTTTTATGTTTGTATTTTAGTGATGATTGTGGTTACTAAGCATGGTTAAAAAACTCTTGAATATTTATTTTTTTATTTATACAAGTTTAAATATTTATTTTACTCAATATATTCCACTATGTATTTCCACACATACTTGCACATTATATTCATCTGGAACTTGTCCCTTCAAAACCATATGACTTTCTAGCTGTCACTGTTTCCCACAAAATTATATAAACAATAGCCTTCTGTTAATAAAAGTTAAACGAAAACTATTGTGGGTTCAGGAGATTGGTGTGAAAATAGCTAATAGTTCTTCTTAATTGTAGTATTGTGCTTGATTTCTAGTACAAATAGTGCAAATCGCTACACTATGGCTATAAAAATACATATTTTTCTGGCTAGTTCAAGATGATTTGATGCTTATGCAAACAGATATGCAGCAAAAGGTGGCTTAGTACATTATTTAAGACTACTCTAGGTTGTTTATTCTTGAGGTGGAACCCTGCAACTGCTCTTAATTGTGAAAACCCATGTTGTCCCTTATCTCTTAGACCATGATGAGTGTGCTACCACCAACATGTGCTTAAATGGAATGTGCATCAATGAGGATGGGAGCTTCAAGTGCATCTGCAAGCCTGGTTTTACCCTGGCAGCTAGTGGTCGTTACTGCATTGGTGGGTGAGAAACAAAGAGCTTGAGGATGTGCTTCACTCAAAATATGTTGTCTGGTATTAATTAAATGATCAAGAGCACCACGCAGGCATTAACAAATCACATCACAAGTGTTCGTTCTTCAAAGACGCTAACAGCAATACTGTTAATCCAAGTTTCCTTCCTTGTGTGTCCATGACTTGGTCCTTTAATGTTGTGCAGTGAGACTGTAACAGATCCCCTCTGATTGGTAATGTAGCAGGAAAATCTGCACATAAATCATCCCTATTACAGAGGAGTCGAGATGGCAAACGGACCACCCCAATGCAATGTTTCTTTCCCACCTGGATGTGAGTTCCAATGAAGGCATGCCTAGGTCCCCATTTTAACCCTTTAGTAACAGTGGAAAATGTCCTCACTAGGTCAGACCAGTTTGGTCAGTCTGCCAAATAACCATTTTCTTTTTACCAGTGGCTGACATGACTATAAACGAGGCTGTTGCTAATATCTCAAGGAGGCAGAGAACAATTCCAGTTTAGGTTAAAATAACTTTCTTCCTAATGTTGGGAGTAATCTCATCCTGAGATCTTTGCTTCTCTCTGTCAGGAAGACCGGTGAGGGTCTGATTAGACAACCCCCTTCCTTCCTGTATGACTTTTATAGGGATGGCTGATCACAGGTGCAGCTAATTCCTTAATTTCTTTGTGAGAATGTAGCATAAAGGAATGTCTCATCACCACCCTCTGGCAGCTCCACCTTCTTTTCACCTCCCAAATCGGCTGCCATGTTACAGAGCCCCAGTATTGAGTGCACTGCCCTTTTGTGTTTTTTGTTATCAGTCATCTACTTAAAAGGCACTAATATTTTTTCCTACTGTATATTACTTATTTTCAATTGTACAGTCCCATAACCAGTCCAGGTTATTAGGAAGAGAGGCATCAGATCACTCCTCTCATGGGCCAGTGAGTGGGTCATGCGAGGATCTGTTGAGAAGAACAGAGCAAGGCCACCAATCTAGAAGTCCTATCGGTTTCACTCAGTACTTTATGCCAAGCATGAGACTGAAGCATTGTGCTCCAGGGAACACTATGAGCCCATGTTGCAAAAAGAAGCAAACGGAAGAAAAATTATTATAACGATACTGGAGATAAACTAGTACTGAGAGCTCTGATGCCACATACTGTATGAATAACATTAATTCTCCTGCTTTGAGATTATTTCCACTGAGATTTTCCTGTCTTGCTTCAGATGTTGACGAATGTCAGACCCCGGGGATGTGCATGAATGGGCGCTGCATAAACACTGAGGGCTCTTTCAGGTGTGAGTGCCTGGCAGGCCTGGCGGTTGGAGTTGATGGCAGATTCTGTGTGGGTAAGAGATTGTTAATCCTCAGGAGGCAGGGGGCAAACATGTTCACACAAAGCTGGTGTGATATCCCAAGCTGTTTTCAATTTATTTGGAATGTGAGTCATTGAATCTGTAACTTGCTCACTTACGTGGGTTGGCCTGACTGTAAAGTACATGATTCAGATTATGTTGCTGGAATTGCAGTTTCTTATTTAAAAAACATCCAGTACAATATGTATTGTAAACAATATATAATAAAGGTGCCCGTTAGTGACACCTTTACCGTAAATTATCCAAAGTATTGCCGCATTCAAAATGTGTTTTAGTGTGTAGTAACCCCATAATGTTGACTGTAGTATCATTTAATTTGTTACGTTTATTAAACACTGATTTCGAATTTTTTAAATGTCTAACTACAGAAATAATGATTATCTTGATAAACTCTTCAAATAATCTTGCTAACAATAAACTAAAATAAAATAAAAATAATGCAAGATTAATATGGCCTAACCACCCATTGTTAATTGAATAGGTAGGTAATTGAATAACAGATCTGGAGATGGATTGTATGAATATTTTATCTGCAACATTACAAATATAGACAGAAAGCACAATAACGGTCCCAAAATATGGATGGGAATAAACAGTGTTTCATGGGATGAATGTTCAGCACAGTGAAATATAGAAGGTTTCTTCATACCGTTTCAGACACTCACATGCGCAGCACTTGCTATGGAGCCATCAAGAAAGGCGTCTGTGTGCGTCCATTCCCGGGAGCTGTCACCAAGTCGGAATGCTGCTGCGCCAATTCAGATCACAGCTTCGGGGAGCCATGCCAGCCCTGTCCAGCTAGGAACTCAGGTGCCCATTTTTCACTATTTCACCTTCCACATAACTGATAAATTCAAAGTTTCCATCATCTGTTTCAAGACGATAGAGAATAGGAGAGTGCCTGCCTGAAAAAGATGATTGTCTTTAGATTTACATTCTCTCCAGTAGGTCTCTCTCCTGCTTGCATATTTAGGATTCCTTTAGTGAGAAAGAAGACCTTACGTTTTTCTCAGATGCACATTCTAGGAGGAATAAGAGAACGAATGTTCAAGAGACAATATTCTGTGTTAAAACCACTTCAGCATCAGTGGTTTGACAACCACTGTGTCAAAACCAGAGCTTTGTTATTATTGCAATTACAATAATAACAAAGGTCTGAAAATACATGTTTTCTGCAGTCATCCAATTTAAGGTTTCATTTGGGCTTCTAGGTGAACTCCTTTGGTTAGATGGATTGTCAGTTAAATTAAATACAGTATGAAATGTGCATTTATAAACCCATTGTCTACCCACATTGGCACCACATTTTTAACCTTTTATTGAAGAATCTTTGTTAACTCAGCTTTCTGATATTTGTTAGTGGCGCAACACAAAACCCCTTGTAAATCCCCTGGATCTACAGGCAAAGGGGAATGTGTCCACAAATCCTACTGTTCTGTTCCTAACAGGCATTCTCAACTATATTCAATACATGCAAGTAGCAAGAATCCAGAGTATTGAGAACTGTGCCCATGTACTATGTTAACAGTACAACCTTACTTTCTGGGAATTACTGCAATACTGAGAAATATTCTCTGCTGAAGTGTTGTGCAGTATACAGTATAGTAGCTTCTTCGTGGTTTGACTCTAACACGTTTCCAATCATGCTGCCTCTCTTTTAGGATGGAGAAAGGACTTTAGCTTGAAGTTTAAGCTGCACCAAAATTTGTTTAAAGATTTTTCTCTCTGTGTACCACTTGAGTGTGCTTATGGTCTACTCGCATTATGGTGGAGGGTAATGCCTGCCATTTAAGTAATTTATAGCCTTTTTTCTGCCTCTATAAAATGTGAAAACTAAACATTTTCATAGTGAGCATTTCTGCTTTTTCTACAGTAAACCGATTGCAAGGATGCATAGAATTCATAGAATTCAGAAAGGTGTCTTCTTACAGATTTTAGAATTTGATACTATTTCTTCAGCTGTGCAGACTGTAGCTGTCCCCAATTTGTACTGCCTTAACAACTTGGGGACTGGGGACCTGTATTATGGTTTTGAAATATTAGGGTTGCAGTTTGGCAGGCAGATGTTTTTTTTTCAACAAAAGCATCTGCTGTGTGTCTGGGACGTCTGTATATTGGTTTGGATTAGGCCTACATTCCTGTTTATCCTCAGGAGCCAGAACTCGATCTATACCAGTGTGTGGTGAGGGGGTGCTCATCCACGTGACACCTGAGACATATCAGAATGTTTATGTTAAAACCGCCAATGTCTAATGTATGTCACCCCTGTGTTATTGTTGTTAATTTGTAAATTTATTGTCAACATTTATCCTCTTATCTTGTGGTGTGGTCTGTGGTGCCTTTCTCGGAAGCATCTTTGTAAAATTTTTTTAAGTTTTGCCTCTTTCCTCAGATTTGACTTTGATCTCTATTGCTATTCTGTTTTAATAAAGTGATGCAGTGGATACATACTGTAGCCCTGCTGAGTGGGGATGTATGAGTTTTACACAGTAGGGGGATCAGGGGATTTAAACCCTTATATTTTGTTCTTTGGAACTTAAGGAGACTTAACACTGTTTGGAGTGTCTCAGTAATCCCCTTGCCAGGAAAGATCTCAAGGATATGCCAAGGAGCGTTTTCTAGCACCTTGTGATCAAACATCTTTGAGGAAGTTTAAGCCTGTTTTTTTTTCTTTCCTTTTTCCCAAAGGTATTAAATATTTTGTTTGCCTATCTTGCTTAATAAAGAGGGGTAGCATTTGACTTTGCATCTGTGCACAATAAAGGGTTCTATTTTTTTCTTAGACACTCTTGTGCTCTGTTTTTATAGTGGGAGAATGCACAGGGGCATCTTTGTTGGTGACAAAGTCTTTCAATACCATCTCTTCAGGACATCCTAACTACATTAATCTTCTGTATTGTTACAGGAAAAAAAAACACTTTCCCAATGGAATGAAGTACTGCTGGTATCTTTGCTTTATGCAGGACATAAAGATCCAGAATTGCTTTCAGATTGATCACAAACTTTTATGGGATGCCCCGAAGGAGCCTGGAGCCAGGTTTTGCCAGGGTTCCTCAATGTAGTGCATGTTGCACAAGAAGACATTAAATTGAAAATTTATGCTGCAGCGGTGATGGTGTTTAAAGTCTTCTAAACGTCATTACAGAAATGAAACTCTTTCTAAGTTCTTGTGCATTATTCAGTTCTTGAAATTTTTGGGTGATTTACAAATATGAAAATAATGAGTGCTGCCAAATGGCTTCAAGTATAAGCTGAATTACAGCACTGACCTCAGCCTCTATCCCTCTCACTTCAGTGGATGATTTAATGAAGATGTGGGCTCCTGACTTCAGTATATGACTTAATGAGGTGCGGATATAAATCAGAAATGCAAAGGGAGAAATCTGTATCAGAAATATCAGTTACCTACAGAATATTGAGGGTTGAGAATCAGATAGTAAGATAATCAAGCTCATACTACATACTTTACTGGAAATAGTTTCTTAAGAGTACTTAATTTTAACTGCTAAGGTTTCAAAATTATTCTTTAGGCATGAAAAGTTCAGTTAACTCTATAATTGTAGGATGATCTGTTTCCATGTCCTAATTTTTAGTTGGTTTGCCGGATTTTGAGTAAGACGACATTGTGGTTTAGGACTTTTTTTTTTCCGATTTCTGAGGGACTTGAATTACATTTCATAACGTTTCTTAGAACCAAATAGTTTTTTTACTGAATAGATTACATTTCACAGACAATGATTTCAGTGAAGGCAAAACAATTGAAAACATGAGGGTGTCTATCCTATATGAATTTGTGAGAAATAATATAATTGTCTGATATCCTCATCACCAAACAAATATAAACCTATTTTATTAAGGGAAAGAAGGGCCCCCATAATATTACACTTTCGTTATATTACACTTTATTATACTTTATTTACTTTCGTTAATCAGTTTTGTGTTAAATGACTAATTGTGAATCATTTTGTTCCAGCTGAATTTCAAGCTCTCTGTGGTAGTGGAATTGGATTTTCAGTAGAAGGAAGAGGTAAATAATTTTCACTACTTTGACATTTATGACTAAAAAGTCTGCTGAAACTATCAGTGGTTACATGTACTATTGAGACTATTCAAGTCACAACGTATTAAAATCATATCTGTAAGTAAGAAAGAGGTCAAACCGATTTTTCTCGAAGGGCAGGTATTATAGAAATAAATCAATAAATCATATCTTTTCAGCATGGAATAAACCTTTTATTTTTTCCTTTGCAGCCTACGCATACTAACGCAGCTACCTACTTGAACTACTTCAGACTAGTTATGCTGCGACCCACTATGCCTTCCTCTAAATCTTTTACCAGATCTCTTCGTACGCTATATAATCTCTTGTGACTCCCCTGTCTTTTTCACACCCGAAGAAGCCTCCACAGCCGAATTGTTGTGTTTCCTTTCTTCTCCTTTCAACATAGAATAAACCTTTACTTGTTCCTTATAGAAATTAGTCTTTGTCTTCACCTAAAATGTATCATAGCTAAGTTAGAGCTGTAATTGTAGCAGAGAAGAATGGATAAATGAGCAAGGGGTCCAATTTCTTCCAATACAAAATTCACACAACTAGGGACACAACATATGGATTCTACAGGCAGGGTGCCCCAGCAAAGAATTAAATCTAGCACACTAGAACTGTAAGACAGAAGTGTTACCTACTATGGCACACGCTACTCTGTGTTACAGAACTAAATACCTAATGGGTAAATGTTTATTATTTTCTAACAGCTTCAATTCATTCATTTTGCTTTTGGTAGATATTAACGAGTGTGCGCTGAACCCTGACATTTGCCCCAATGGAGTCTGTGAAAACCTTCGAGGCAGCTACCGGTGTATCTGTAACTCTGGCTATGAATCAGACGAAACAGGAAAGAACTGTGTCGGTAAGTAAAGCAGTATGTTTGATGCACAAAAAAAGACACTTTAAACCCACTCTAATTTCCTCTGTCTGTCAAGTCTATTTCTTCATTAGCTGCAGGAATGAGTAAAAGTTACGTTTGCCTCCTGGGCAGCTTTTATATAAAATCTGTTTCAAATAACAGTCATTAATCAGAAACAATTCCAGTTCCCACTTATTTGAAGAGTTACATTCAGATCTTCAAATATTTAATGGCAGCTCAGTACAGAATTCATTTGGAAGAAAACTAAACAAACATAAATATTTTTTTAGAATAATGGATAATAAGAAGAGCACAAGACATTTCAGCTGACCTCAGAAGTTTGCATCACAAGTGGTTTATAAATTTAGTCTACTTCACAGATATTTTCCTCTTTAATGCAGTGTACCTTAATATTATCATCTCTTTTTATTTTCTGAAATGTATTCTTTGCCTATGGTTATTTACTTTGTCCTTTCTTACTTTACTATATTTGTTTGAGGATGTCTGTCTGTTTTATTTGCAGCAGAGCTGTTTTGTTTCCAAATGAGGTTAGACGTGGACATTAAGTGCTTTTTGCATGTGGATTTTTATAGCTGGCTACTACATAGTTTTATGAGCTTAAAAAATCATGTGTAGTGTTGGCAAAAAGAAAAACGCCAAAATATTCCCGTTAACAATTGTCAAATGTTGTTTCTTCAAAAAGAGTCCAGACCTTTCCAATTCCTAATGGTCTATATAGACCATGCCTTCACCAGCTGCAGTGTGCATTGTATGAAATGTACAGTATATGTTAGAAATTAATTATAAAATATTTTTATTTTAGTTTACTTCATTATGTAGATGCCTTAGCACAGCACAATGCATTATACAGTATATATGACATATTGTCCATAAATGGCAAAGGACTAGGGAAAGAAATATATTGCTTTAAATGCATTTACAATGTAGATTTAAGGCTGACTGCCAAGGATACTGTACAGTATGTAGACTTATGGTAAGCAGTGGAAGAACTGAGTAGACAGAGACTTTTTGTTCTTGAAATGACACCATCCGTTATTATGTAGCAGAAGTCCTATGCGATGTTGGAAATATACTTTATTTGACCTTGTTTTGTGGCACGATTAAACAAATAATTGCGCTTAGGTCTTTTTTCTTCATTTACACAGGGCTTACTTGGATTTGCCAAGATGATATTTTAGGAATAGCTGAAAATACTGTGGGTAGGAGAAAATGACTGGGATGAATAATGATTAAATAGGAATTAATGGGTTATATTTCATGACATGTAATGAATGTGTGGTGTGTAATGTATTTTAAAGGTGAATATACACTTAAACTGATGCAGTTAAAAAGCCAAGATCTGTACGTAATTGAGAGAACGGGGCTGCTTAACATCAAAGCAGAGGCCAGGACATACTGTAGCTCGGAAACTCAAGAAACTCTCAAAAAACTCACATCACGTGTTCTCCTCACATCATATTATTCACGCAGCTATGTAAAATACACTTGTTGCTTCTCCAAAACATATTATTATCTACTGCCTACTGCATAAATGCTCTTCAACTTCTTTGCTATTTCTTTGTTTGTGACACTAGAGACACATACTGATCAAATTGGATAACGAAATAGCATATAAGAACTATACAAAACATTATAGACTTCATTTAATTAGATTTTAATTATAATATATTATTGTCATGATAAATACAGTACTCATGCTGTGCTCCACTGACAGATGAAATGGTAACAGACCATTATCTTTTTTGTGATGAAGGACTGCTGGGGAAAGAGGGCTTTGTACTTCTCTGTTTAATAACATTTTCACAATCTGTCTTTGAATTGATTCTTCACCTAAACATTTCACTGAAAGCAGGAAGGATGAGACTCAGGGTTTTCCACCTCATTGCTTGGCCCATGAACCAGTCCCGCTCATCAGCCACAACAGCTGGCTGAAGATGCTCAGATTGCCAAGAGAGAGACAGAAAAGGTTATTGTAGAGAAGGCAAAAAACAATTACAAGCCTTTTCTCTGTGGTACAGCAGTAAAAGAAGTTTAAAAGTCAGAATTACAGTATGCTCAATTTAATGGAATTCACTTGAAAGGACTGGATTTAATGGACAAAATCTGCCAAAGGGAAATCAGAAATGCTTGAAATTATTTCAAGCCAAAGTTTGGTAAAGCAGTAGCTAGTCTGGGCAAAAGGCTTGATTTATTCTTAAAAATAGGGCAAAATAAGAAGGAATAAAATTTTTAATGATTGATCATATACATTTATTGTAACATGGTGCTAAATTACATAACTGGATAGTGTAATGTTTAATGTAGTGCATCATGATTTGACACAGTAATCATGTGTGTAATATGACACAGTATTTTAGGCATTTACACAACAACAACTACAGGAAAGTAATGCACACAAAATGAGACAGATATGAATACAATTCTAGTAGAATGCAAACTGCGTAAAACACATCTTTTGTACAATATACCTTTAAATAGGTCTAAAAGACATGAATACTGTATTAATTGTGTCTTATAGGGGGTAGAGCAATTGTTAAAGAGTAGGTAAATTATGATGGGTGTTTTCTATACTTTAGCAAATAAAACAAATCAATTTAAACAATACACTAAATTGTGAAAAATATGTAATTTAAATTCTAAATGTGGAATTAATAAAACTAGGGAAAAGTAACAGTATTGTACATAATTTTAAAATTCAGTAATATTGATAATACCATATACTGTGAGTACCATAGCTTGTAATGGTCTATTGCTCACATTGCTTGTATTTCATATGTTTTAGAGATTTTTATACAGTATATTTATAACACATGACATAAAGACGTTGCACAGTATATTTATACTAAAAAAGGCACAGGAACATTTTCCATTGACTGTATTGATTTCAGTCATTAAAAAAATAAGTCACAAATCTAGTAACCAGATACACAGTATATATACTGTATATATAGTATATTTTGGGCTGAAAAACTGTCATTCTTGACTTAACAGACATTTGGCAAGAACAGACACCCCTTGCCCCATTATTAATCTGTTGAACAGAGAATGTACTGTAGTTAACAGGATCATGGAAAATGGAGAATAACAAACATTCTAAACGAATATTTAACTTTTTTTTCAATAATAAGATTACATTAAGTTGCCCTTTATTAAATAAGGAGCATGAGTAGTACTGAATAATTGTAGCATAAATGGCACTAAGATTCTAGAGGGGCTAGGTGGGCTTAAAAATATAATTTGTCATTGCATAATGGCATATGTAGGCAAATAAGGGATGTGTAATAGGTTTATTCCATGCTGAAAAAAAGAAGAAAGAGAACACAACGTTTCGGCCGTGGAGCCTTCTTCAGGTGTGTTTTAATGCCTTTTTGAAAATATTCAGTTAATTCAGTTCAATTCACTCATTTTGCTTTTGGTAGATATTAATGAGTGTGCGCTGAACCCTGACATTTGCCCCAATGGAGTCTGTGAAAACCTTCGAGGCAGCTACCGGTGTATCTGTAACTCTGGCTATGAATCAGACAAAACAGGAAAGAACTGTGTCGGTAACACACCTGAAGAAGGCTCCACGGCCGAAACATTGTGTTCTCTTTCTTCTTTTTTTCAGCATGGAATAAACCTATTACTTGTTCCTTTGCAGCCTACGCATGCTGACGCAGCTACCCACCTGAACTATATAAGGGATGTTATTCTTATACCCTTAACTAGCATATTTCAACTCTCACCAAGTGTGGGGAGCTGCACCACAAACTTGAAAATTGCCAATGATTCATTAGAATCATGACAGTGGAACACAGGTGGAGCCTAATTGGCTTGTTATGTGATTTGGAATGCAATTCATTACATCAGATCTCATTTACAACTGCTGTTACTAAGAGGTTTGTATCTTATCCGACCCATTTGTTTGGGTTTTCATTTGTAATTACTTTCAGAATGATTGAAAATGTGTTTTTCACTTGGAGGATTGTCTATTACAATGTGTAAATAAGGGTAAATTCAGATTTAATACCTACATTTAATCATTTAGATGTAAGGCTAAAACAATGCATTTTAATGCCTTTTTGAAAATATTCAGTTGTGTTCAATTTTGGTCATAAAACCATGAAATGATATTCTAGTATTAGTATTAGAAGATCAGGAAGAATAAATAGAATGAGTCTCGGTTTCAGGGGTACAGACAAGGAACTAAACCTTTCCAGTCTAGAACAAAGGACATTAAAGCAAGATCTGATACACTGAAAGTACTGTACAGTGAATGAAGTACTGTACTGTAATGAGCAAGGTACAGTATAGGAACAAGTAATAGGTTTATTCCATGCTGAAAAAAAGAAGAGAGAAAAAACAACGTTTCGGCCGTGGAGCCTTCTTCAGGTGTCTCACATAGCATGGAATAAACCTATTACTTGTTCCTTTGCAGCCTACGCATGCTGACGCAGCTACCCACCTGAAGGTACAGTATAGATTGGTCAACCTTAACAAGTTCATAAACAAGGAGGTGAGGTCACAATTGGAAACTACAAGTGAATTATTGTAGGACCGTGAAAAGGAAACGCTTATTTACATAAAGAATTGTGGGAATGTGAACAAGTTTTCCACCCGGGTGGCTGAATGCCAATGTCTGGACTCCCTTACGTAATGGCTGGATGAAACTGTAAATTCACCTTGCTGCTATCGAGAATCAAATGGCCTCGTCTAGTCTGCAATCTTGCAGTATGCAGTACTATCGAACTGGCTTTTGTTTTCCTTAAATGCTGACAATTAATTGGTTATTTATCATTTAAGTGCAGTTAAGATAAGCACAATAAAAATTATATAAAGGAGCAGTTTAGATGTATTTGATTTAATAGGCACAATCTACTTTTCAGACTTTTATTTCCAGCCAGCAGATTATGATCATTTTTGGAAATGATAACATTAAAACAGTACCCCGAAATAAATAGAAAACCAACAAGTTGCATGTGCCCAAATGTTTACACTTTTAGAAGGAATTATTAACTGACCCCTTTGAAAACAAAAGAAATGTGGAGTACTTCTCACTAGGCTTGCTGAGATCTTCTTTGTCAAATTGTTTGTTATCACATTAACATTTGAATATACACCTCTTTGTATCGCTTGTTTTTTTCAGATATTGATGAGTGTTCAGTCAACAGGCTACTCTGTGATAATGGACTCTGCCGAAACATGCCAGGCAGTTACAGCTGTACCTGCCCCAAGGGTTATGTTTTTAAACCAGACTCGGAGACGTGTGAAGGTAAGTGGAGCTCTGTTTGTCTTTACCATGTTAAGTGATCAGTCCAGTCTGTCGTAAGGTTTATCCAAATTGATGTGATTTCCAATCTGTGTAGTTGCACACTCTCCTTTTTCTACAGTTATTCTCGCATTGGAGAATTGAAAGAGTACAAGTGTATCTATATGTCAAGGAATCTTTGATCTCTGAGGAGTACTGATGAATAGGGAGTATATCTACAGTAGCATTTTTAAATAATCTCTTTTGCTATTTTCTACATGTTATTAGGTGTTTCATCGGCTTAATTAAATACTGTTACCTAGAATTAGTGACTGGCTATAAGCAGACACATGTTTATCCTTGAAACACGCAGAAATGTGTGACAATGCTGATTTGGTTAATTGTCCAATAAAGTTATATTTTAGATAATATGCTGATGAAGACACAAATAATGCAGAACATGAAACTTGTATCCACAAAATGACAAGCTTTATTGAAGATCCGTACAATCCCTGATTAACCTAAGTATAAAAAATAAGCAAATTGGTAACACTTGTAACAAAGTGTATGTACTTTTTATGTAATTACATTTGAAAAAATACATACAAATGCCACAATGTACTCTTCAGATTAACTCTTTTTTTCCTCATGAATTCATGAACAGCCACTTAATATAAAGTGTTAAGAGTCTGCCCATTAAGAATTCAAAACTAAACTCATCTGGGAGCAATGATTCAGAAAATTTGACAAAAAATGTCAATACAGAGAACACATTTTTTGAGCATTAAAATAAATGTATCAGTTATAACACCAACAATTTCACAAGATAATCGGTAAAATTACAGAATACTTTTGTTTCAATAGAACTTTTCTTGACCTAGGCAAATTCCCTCTGTCATCAACCCTATGGTTGGTCAACAGGGGGGCAGCTATGAAAGTCAGTGACAAGTTGTGTGTGTGACCACTGTTGGAAACACAATAAGCTCTATATCCAACACATGCTTTGCAACAGGGGTTGCAGATGCTTTCTTGCGAGATTCTGTCTCTTTCCTCTCACAGAGCCTAGTCAAGCAAGTATCTGTTTATTGGTCTCTTAGGCTTAGATGCTGTACATTGTTACAGCTCATCCCTCAAATGGTCAATGAGGCTCAAGTCTGGCAAGCAGGGCATCCAAGCATACTCACAGGAAAACGTTTATAACTTGAGCTCCTGAGGACATGTATTATTCTGTTGTAGAACTGGCAAGACAGATTGAGCCCGCAGGAAAGGTACTGAGGTCCCAAGACTTGGTCAATACAGCGCTCCACTCTCAGATTGCCATCAATCACTACCCGTGGTATTCTGTAGTAACTAGACTCTTGTGCCAGGGCCATCACACATGGAGCTTCTTAATCGATCTGCTAGTTATACACAATGATTAGTGTATAGTTCTATATGTCTGCACCACACTTGGTAATGTTCTCCATGGCGGTATTGTACTGTATATGCACAATCTTGATTAATTGTCAGAGAGTCTACCGATGTAGATTCTTTTGTCCAGCCTCCATCATATCAATGGTATGAATGCATTGCTGTCTTGATGATTGGAGCATATTGGATCCTTTCTGTGTTTTTCCCCACCTAAACATCCAACAGGTAGTATTAAACTGTCTCATTATTGACGTGATTTAGTGCTTATGTAACAGTCACAATCACGCCATGTGTGTCACTGTTATTAATGATATATTTAATACTGATTTAAAGGATCAAAATCCTGAAAAAACATTTAATCAGTATCCAAAATACATATATAGTAAGATGTATACTTTTTCATACTGTAAATGTATGCTCTTGCAGTCAGTTTATATCATCAAAGCCTCCCAAGAGGATGATTGCAGATTTTTTAGTAAATATTTCACTGGCAAAAGCTGTCTCCTTATATTATATGCATGGTTATATTTTTTATTAAGAACTAGAAGTGTATATTTAATTTTTGATATTTGCATCTATCAGTCCTTAGTTCACTGATGTCTGACCAATTGCTCGTGATCTGGAACTTAAAATACATTTTTTTTTAATACAGCTGCATTTTGTCTTGAATATAGTGCATAAGCTAGGAGATGTATGATAGTTTCATCTACATTAAATAAATGATCATTTAATGTTTATTTCTAATTAACTTTTCAGTGCCGGTGCTGAAATGGTGTGAGCTTCATGTACCTTGCTTGCAAGACCTGACTCTAAAGGTTGCAGATGATCGATATACCATACTGAACTAATACACTTGTCCCCTACATTGTACTGTATGTGATCTGGTTTAATCTATTACTAGTGAAGAGAGCTTGTAAAAAGTACTTTGTACAGTACAGTTGGTTAGCTAGGGCATTAGAAGAACTTAAAAATATCTGTTTTTCATAGCCTTATTTTCATCTTCCGGTTGATTATTGACTTTCCATAGGCTTTATGAGCTAGATTTTGCTTTACTGAATTGGCAGCTTTGTTTTCTTATATTACATCAAGAGCTATTTTAATAGACTAAACTGGAAAATTAGAATATCAAAAGGCAAATTGAGTTGGTTTCCTTTTCAGAAATACAATCCGCTGTGTAGGATTTCATTTTAAAAGCAAGGGACCTGAAAGCTTTTTGTGAGTTAACCGATATTTTTCTTTTGTGTCTCAAGTATTGAAAAGGATTTCACAGCTTCAGAGAGGAGCCTTGTTTGTGTTCAAACATTATCTTTTTGGTTCCTGATTAAATGTCTCTTGGCTGCAGTTTGCAAACTACTTTAGAGAGTTGCAGAGCCAAAGTCAAGGAAAGGCCTTATAGCATTTCCAGTGACGTTATGACTTAAAATTAAAACCAGATGTCTTTTTGAAGGCTGCTTCCAGCAAAACACAGTGAGTTATTATCCCATCTGTAGGTTCCCATACATTTCATAACCTGTACAAGTGGTATGTTTTTTTTCCAGTGACGATAGTTGAAGAGATGCCTCAGACAACCTTAAATATATATCTAACAGTTCTCGATGACATTGATTTCAAACAACACGTTTACCTGGATTTACTGTGACTACCAATACATTCAATCTTAGAAATCTTTCTGTGCATGATAATACAAATATATTTTGTGCCCTACTTCTTTGCTGGATTTACCCTGTTACACTAGTTGAACAAAAGTATTTCCTCAGGTACATAAGGAAATAATTCTTATTGTTTCACTTTAGCAACATAGTGTAATTTAGTTCTTGTGCTATTATCCAGCTTGAGTTGCTAGCCCTCTCAGTATGATGTTGTTGCAAGTGGGTGTGTATAATGGTTGTATAATGGTCATGGAGAAATATTTATTTTACATTCAATAACATTTAGATTGAACCTGCCAGAAGGCAAGGGGCGGACACGCAATAGCATTTTCAGGATATCTGTGTTCCCATGAACTTTGCAGTTGCAAAGTGCCAGGTCAAGCACATGGTTTCAAGGTGGCTCATAGTATCTTCTCCAGTTATCCACCCATCGGTGGTCTGTTTCCTTGGCAAACTAAGGCTTGGAATGGCCTCATTACGATTGGCTGATACTATGAGACCAGCTTGGTCTATAAGGTATAGAGTCAAGTCACTGTTTTTTACCTCTCTCATCCTTTGGAGCCACTGCCAAGCCCTGTGAGTGAGTTTTCACTGTCCTACAGATCCAAGGCACCAGCATTTCAATCTACTTTACAGAAACTGGAACAGTACAGGTATTTCTGATCATGGAAGAAACTGGAGTGCGTTCAGTTAGACAGAGCTTGTACGTCTGGAATGCATTATCTAGTTCAGTGAAACAATTCTCAAGAATGCATCAGTTGTTAAAGAGCAGACTGTCAGATGTAAGGGCTTTTGTTGTAACAAGCATTACCTCCAAGTATTCTCTATGTGAACTGCCACATGTCTTGTGATTTGCTATGAGGTTAGAGGACAAGTGAGAGTAGAATTGAACGCAGAAACCTGGGCTCATCGACTCACTGTCTTTGTAATTAACCTACAAACGGTAGTTTGTGATGTTTTGCAAATTTAGAAAAAGGAGCAAATATTTATTTGCATTTGTTCATGATTTCATTAGCCTGCTATCTCATTGTGCAGGGACACAACAAATCCATGTGTACTGCATGGTCAGTATACCACCACCATTATTCATCTTGAAACAATATAGTGTTATTTTTTGTCATTGTCTTGCCTTAGTGTGTTAGTAGAGTGGTTGTTTGAAGTCTTCTTTTGCACAGAATACAAGACTTGTAACTGTCTTTTCATGAGAACCTAACGTATAAACATTTAAATCTAGGTCATCTCTTTTTCTGACACATACTGTACATTCAGCTGAGGGGAAACGTCCTGCAAATAGTACAAGACCTGCCAAGGCTCAGTCAGCAGCAATTGCCTGTCTAGCCACAGTACGCAGTCTGCAGATGAGATAATAGAAGATACAGGTGTTTTTAAAGGGCATGTGACAGCATTTTGTTTCTGATTGTTGTATTTTGATAGTAATTGTAAAGTTTGAGCTATAGTGCCTGTGTAGTGGTTTATTAATAAATCCTAATAAATTTATTAGATAAAGGAAGCTGTTCACTGTGTTTTTTTCCAGTCTAAATCCAAGTGTTTTCAACGTGAAAGCAACTGAATTACTTTTATGTGGGCTCCTTATGTTTGATACTGTAGCACAGAATCTGGCCTTTTTAAGATGTGCTTTTACCCACACAGATGTCTGTTTCAACTTTAATCAAAACAGAGCTGCCGTTTAATATATACACCCGTACCTCTTTTTACGAATGTTCTTTTTATGAATAATTTCTAAACCTCTGCCAAATGTAAAGAGTGAAGAGGGAGGCATCATGCAACTCATTTCATAGTGCGTATACCCAGCACATTCCACTGATTACTACGGGTGAAAGCTAGCAAAGAGCCTACAGCGTGGCATGAGAGTCGTGTGATACAGTTCACAGTGTTCTGTGTTGTTCACTATTGTGTGTGCTCTTACTTTTTGTGTCAGAAAATGTGTGGTTTAGACTTTATCATGGACCCTAAAGATGTTAAAAAATGAAAATTGTGAGTTTTGTGTGTAATTACACAAAAAGCAAATGAAGTGGTTACTATATAGTACAGGTAAGCAGTGTTTTTTGTTATTGCTAAAAACACAAGCCACAGTATGAATGTTAGTTATTATTGTTTATTATGTCATTTTTGGTGAAAAACGTTCGGGGTCCAAAACAGATTGTAATTTTTCCCCATAAGAAATAGTGGAAGTAGGTTTTTCTTTTTATGAATTTTCGCTGTACAAAAGGGTTTCTGAGAATGCATTATATTTGTACAATGAGGTACAGTACAGGTGTATTTCTGCTCATTCATGTGAAATAATTCCATTTTGAAAATATTTTGGATATACAGCAAGAAATGTATAAATTGAGTATGACGTACATTTGCAACCTTTGGTAAAGCTAAACACATCAGTTGTACTCCTCATAAACCACTGTCCCTCTCAGCTAAGCTGACAATACGTATAGACCTTGCTCTTTTATGTTTGATTTTTTCAACTGTGAGGTGAAATTAGTTTATCGGTTTGTTAAATAGACATCTTTTTTTGCTCTCAGAACACTCAGATGGGTTAATGATTTCTCTTTTATCATAATATATGCTATATATAAAATTACTTATACCTACATTTTATAGCACCTTGAAAAGTATAAAATATACTTTTGAAGTTGTGTATTTAATCGTGGCATTTTATAGATGGAGGGATAAACACAAAGCCATTTTAGTTATTGATAGCTTGGGCTAGTAATATTTTTATAGAGGTGCATGGTTAATTAAAATCACAAACTTCTGTTTTTCAAAGTCATGACACAGCCAGTTTGAAAATCAATATTTTATGTTCTCAGAAGTTTAATGACACTAACAGAGAACTCACAACCGGATGTTTGTTTTCAAGGATTACTGCCAAAAGGTGGAATACGCTGAAGTGTTTATAGAGACATCTGTTTGATGTTAGTGGCTTAACTATGCACTTGCATGTGGGTTGACTAAAGCGATGACACAGTAGTGAGGCAGACACAATCCTCAGAGTCAGTTCGTTTTGGTGATAAGTTTTCTTTGCGTATACATTAGTCATTATATGGAAAAATTACTCAACTGCAAAACCACACTTTTTTTTAGAATTATGCACAAAGTGGAGACTGCAGGGGATTTATCGCAGCATTGAAACACTATGTGAAGGCAACAGTTTTCATCTGAGTTTTATTACTTGTTTTTAAGTCACCTTTAGAAACATGAGGGGGAAGCACTTGTCTCATTCTTCTAAGACTACAGTGCTTATACAGTACCAATGGGACTGGAAATTAATCAATCTTTGCATCATGGTTCAATTCTTGACCCTACCCGTCTTATATCCTTTTTGCTGCTGCTTTTTTCCAAAACTCAAAGCAAAATTTGTCATCATTTTTTGACTTGGCGTAAACCCAGTTCTCAGGGGAATAGTACGTTGTGAACACTAGGTGAATAAATCAAAAGATGTGAGGATGTACTATTTGATTAGCCAGTATTTTCATTCACCCTTTTTAAATCTCGGGGTCACACAGATATTCTATATTTTCTGTACAGTGTATATATATATTTTTGGTACAGAGCTTCTATATCTGGCCTTTGTGATTCACAAGGGCAGGCTACAGCAGTAGATACAGTACTTCCATTTGTGACTGCCTTGTTGTGTCTTAGTGTCACCTTGCACATTTGTTGAGACTGTTATAGTCTATAAGGACAGGTTATAGAAGAAACTAGACACCCATTCATTTTTATCAAAATTAATCAAAATAATTTTCTAATTCTGGTTTGAAAACAAGGTACTGTAGTGTAAGAAGTAACAAGAATAACTTGTTTTAAGGTTTAATAATTTGCATTGGGCACATAAAATTCTAATCTCTTTTTCCTTCTGTGTGCTAAACTAAATTCAGGAACTTTCAGGAAACAATGAACAAAGAACTCAAATAAAAGTAATAATTCTTTGAAATGGTTTCCAGTTGTGGCTGTGACAAAAGACCTTCTTGTTTCATGGTTTCAGATATCAATGAATGTGAAAGCAGCCCCTGCGCTAATGGAATCTGCAGAAACAATGCAGGGTCTTTTGTTTGTGAATGTTCTGCTGGCAGCAAACTGGATTCCACAAGACTGATCTGCGTGGGTAAGTAAGAATACGAGTGGTATTCATCAAAGTCTGTGAACATGTGGATGTTCACAGTGGATTGTGTTGTTGTTGGCTGTTGTTCTCTAGCTTGGAATTGCCTGTCATTCTTTTTTACACCCACCAAGTTTAGAAACACTTATCAGTTAAGCTCTACTAGTTTAGTAGTGATAGGACTGAATAATCCATGTCAGTCTGAAACACTGCCCTCAGTTTTTCTTTCCCACTTGGGACTGTAAAGTGCTTCTATTGATAGTGCTAAGAGAGCAACAGGATTCTTTTAAGCGGTTCGTGTTGGTGTTATTTTTTTTAGTTTAAAATATAAGCACACATGAATAATAACAGTGATATTTAAAATGAAGACATTTCCGCTCATTTCATACAGCTCTGTGGGTTTTCCTCAAGTCTGTAAGGAGAACTTGCTTGTTTTGCTATTTCCCTTTTCCATGGTTTTCTAACAACAGACAGCTTAAAAGGAACGTGCTGGCTCAATATCCAGGACGGACGTTGTGAGGTGAACATCAACGGAGCAACACTGAAATCTGAGTGCTGTGCTACTCTGGGAGCAGCGTGGGGCAGCCCCTGTGAACGATGTGAGATAGGTACTGTTGTCTTATACGCTTACAGACGTCAAAGGAAGAGAACTAGAGTGTATAGTATAGTAGGCTCAGCTAGTTTGTTACTTAGTGAAAGGAGTTTAAAATACTTTGGCTTTGTTCAAAGAAATGGTCAACTCTTCAACTGTTTCGTTTTGGCATTTTCATCTAGTACATCTATGTTTAAACTGACTGATTAGCTCACTTTATAACCCCAGCAGAATGTGGAAAGATTTTCAACTTTACTGTGGCATGGTGCCACCTTTTCTGCTGTGCCACAGTGTGTCTGAACAGCTTCATGACTTACAGTATGTCCGCAAAGTCTGCTGCTGTGCCTTTGTTTGGTGTAAATGTGATCTGCAGATGGCCCATAAAATGGTATTTCCAATAAAACCAAATCCAATTAAAACATAATCAGCGACTGTGACTTTGTGCCATGTTTTTAAATGTTAACTTAATTTTAACAAGGCCAAAGTTTTTCTTTGCTGACACTGTACCCTCTATTGAATTCATTAAGGAAACAGTGACCTGACATTTCCTTTAGTTTTCTCTTCGGATCTATTTTGTTTCTAATTTGGTTATATTTGAATGATCCAGAAATGTTTGGAGCGTCTAATTCTTGTGCCCCTGTTTCTTACTTTTTTAACTTACATAAAGTGCCTGGAAATATTTACTTATGAAGGGTGCTATGTAAGTGCAGTTTATTTTACCTAACCTTGTATTAAATAAAATGTTTTGGAATAACTATATGAAGACCTAAAGACTGCACGGAAAGTTTGAAGTTTAAGGAAGAAACAGGAATAATTTGATCTTCTAAACCTTAAGTATGACATTGCATGAAAAAGTCTGAAAAAATCCACAGGTTTGACAAGGGAAAAAACATTTACAATTGCTAAAACAAGAAACTTAGTAATGCTGTTATATTACTGTAGTTGCTTTTTGTTTTTCACGGTTCCTTGTGAACTTATTCCAGATGCTTTTTTCTTTTGCTGTTTCTTGATGGTACGTATGCCTATTTGCGAACTTAATGCTAAATATTTGAAAAGTTGCTATGCATTTGACATTCAATTGGATCTCACTTAGCGCATGAAAAGAATCATGTTTGGAAAGCTGTGGATCATAAGATGAAATCCATCCTTTTGAGAACAATCCTAAATCAGCCACAAGACTTCATTTACTGTTTTGTGTGGCCTGATGCACTGCCCGGTATTATAAACTGCTGACCGCTGTCACTTGAAAAGTCTATGATCTTGTCATCTTATGATTGGAACTGCCTGATGGCAAGGCACTCTCACACTGCTTTGCTTATAATCCTGTGGTCTTGGAAATTCTTGCCATAATGTCTTAGCCAGCTGTGGTGAATAATAATAATCCAAGCCACAGGATCATTAACCATTTAACAATAGCAGTTCATAAATACACATTGCTTGGGCCTCTTGTCAGAATACTCTTTCTATAGGTGATGGGTTTGAAGTCACACATTTAAACCAAATAAATGTAAGAATTGTAAGTGTAAACACTCTTTAGAAATACTGTATGATTATTTATAACACCACCAAAACAAAAAAGTATCCAACCTATTATTTTTAGTTCCGTAAATGCTGATACAGCTGTGTAACATTTTTATAAACTTATTATTTTCACAGATACGGCGTGCTCACGAGGGTTTGCGAGATCAAAGGGTATCGTCTGTGAAGGTAATCTAATGTTTATTGTGTGGCAAATGTTTTGAAATTTTTACCTAAGGGAGAGCATCAGTCACATGGGAAGCACTGCGCAAGGCAGGGTACACCCTGGGTGAGACATCAGTCCATCACAGGGCACACACAGAAATAAACACACATACCCACAAAGAAACCAATTAACCTACCAGAATGTCTTTGGGAATGTGGTAGAAAACTGATGCATCTGGGGGAAACCCACATGAACAAGAAGAGAACCTTAAAACTCCATGCAGAGATCAGCCCAATAATTGAACCTAGGGTACCAACACTGTGAGACAGCAATGCTAACCACTGCCCTATCGTATACTGTATTATACAGTTCTTTGCCTGACAAACACCTGGCAACACCTCTGTTCTGTCAGCTTGTTAATGTTGGGCTTCAGGGACGGAATAGATGAGGACTTTAGGATTTTAGGAAGGTCAATATCTGACAGTTGTGTTCTATATATTGCCTTGTAAATGCTCATTGTGGGAAAACATTGTTCACAAATTTAGGAACTGTCGAACCCATGGTTGTTGTGAATGTTTTGCAAAGATTTGGGACATACAGTAAGTATGCTTGTTATGCTGTACACCTCAAAGTCCTGCAACAGCATGTCAAGGGCATTTTCTATGCTGTGTATTTGTCTGAAACCAGATTTGAAGGGTTCGAAGAGGTTATTTGCAATAGAATGGTTGTTTAATTGAATTGCATCAGCATGCTCTTTTTTGCAAGAAAAGGTGGATTGGATATAGGGCAGATGTTGCTTAGGTTGTCCAGAGCCAAAATGTTTTTTTTAGGCATAGGGATGACTGCAGCCATTTTCAAGGTCATTGGTACTGTATCACTCCAGTGCTCAAGGACTCTTGGATTCTTTTTATCCACAAAACTGTTACAGCCCTCAATCACATTTTTTACGACAGCTAACTTGATGCTGTCGATTTGCAAAGATTTACCGCACAATGTGTGGTGATATATAATGCAATGTAACACTACTAGTTGATCAGCATCTTGTTCATTTTAGTTGTACAAGTGCCATCAGCCTGTTTACAGTTATTTTTGGTACTCCTTCGTGGTTCAGCCTGCTAGCAGTTTTCTTGGCAAGAAATGTTGTTCCTTTGTGTCCGTAAGGCAGCAAAAAATCCACTTGTTGTGGTTTTATGCCTTGTAGATAAGCAGTTTTTCAGTTGGCACTGTTCATAAATATACTGTAGCATGCTTACACTGTCTACCAAATTAGGACTTTCTGAAATGAAAATAGGCACTACTTTCTGTGCATATTCTTTCTCAATGATCTGCTCATTGATATCTTTAGAGGGGTCAAGAATAAAGTTTGCAATCAAGACATAAATAAGTAGCTTCCCAGTCATTTTGCTGACAACATAGCTGTGCAAAACAACTGACTGTATCCTGTGTTTAACTTTCTGGAAAAAAGATGAGCTTAGCTCATTCATTAATTGTGACACCATCCTCTCTTCTTCTTCATATTTATTATATTGCTCTATATTTTGTGTCGTATAAGACAGTTTAATATTGTCATCTTTTAAAACAGCCAAATGTCTTAACAGATCAAACACGTAGCAGTCTGTACTCAATGAGAAAATAGTCTACTTAGAACTGTCTGTGTTCAGTCAACATTCATTTTAGTGTGTAACCTTTTTATTATACCAGGATCATTAACTTTTGATGTTTTTCCAGTTGTTAAAACATTCCAGTCACTAGTCCAATAGCAAGGTTAATAATCTTTAATTTTATTCCACATTTGTATAAAGAGGTGGTTGAACACTCACCACTGCATTCTGCATTCATATTGATAAATCTACTGTATAGAGGCCTGCATCTCTCAGACTGACATCTAGTGGCCAGATATTATCACTGCATAATACTGTTCTGCATTACCTTGAATCAGCGCAATGGATATTGCTTGCAATTAATAGAATGTGTGTGGTCCTGATTAAATATCTTTTGTAGAATCTTTCATAGATTGTGGAGCTGCTTGGCCACAAATAGCCCCTAAGCCATGACATTGAGACCCCTGCCTTTAAGTCTATTTTACTGTGATACAGTGTAATGTGAATACTGTGTGAATGAATTTTACTAAGTTTTATCACAGTTACACAATAGTACACAAGTGACTTAGAAAAGTTTGTGTAAACCCATTTGATATGCTAAAACTTTTTGATAGTTAATAGGTAAAAAGTTACCTATTTGAGAGCAGCACTTAACTCAAAACTGGATCTTGTATTCATATGCTAATATGCTGTTAATTCTAATATACTGTACAGTACAATAGTAAAAATAATTACATTTACAATTTAGTTTATGGTCAGGATTATAATTTCCAATCAATCTACAAATAACAACAGTGGTTATTTTGTAACATTTATTAGCCATTTATAAATATGTTTAATGTGTACAATGTTTATAAATGTCATCTGAAATCCCTATAACAAAGTGTTCCCTATAGCAAACTCTTTCTTTTAAAATACATTTATTTTATAAAAACATCTAAAAGTGTTCAATTTGACTCCAAGAGCCCAATTTTCTCCGCAGTCCTCTAAAGACACTTAAAATCTTTTTTAGTGTTATATTTCAAAATGTAACAATGCAAACCAAAATTTAAAAAAATATATTGCATGTATGAAGGACATTTTGACCGGTTGCTAATGTATTACCTAGTGGAAGAGTCCACTATTCGTCGTGAATGGAAAATCTTAGTACCTTTTAATCCTTTTGGAAAAGTTTGGTTTTGAAAAACTGAATTCAGTTCTTTTCTGGTCCTCTGTAACCATTTCCTCTTCAGAAGTGTGAGAAAGAATATTGATAGAAGATGAGTTTCTGACAACAGAGAACTCATGGTGGCTGAATATGTGTGGTCTTAAAAATAATGTTGTTATCCACTGTGCTTTCTGGGGTGCTTTTAACTATAATTTGTATTGTAATTGGAAGTAGAATAATTGTAGAATATTTTTTTTTAAATAACTAAAATGTCTTTTACAGTATCTTTCATATTAAAGGTAGAGGCTCAAAGTTGTAGGAAAAATTTGAATGATGTGATGATGAAGGATTAAGTTTTTTCTTGGCATCTTTGTGTATGCAGATGTGAACGAGTGTGAAGTTTTTCCAGGAGTTTGCCCCAATGGACGCTGTATAAACACTAAAGGCTCCTTCAAGTGTGAGTGCCCTGAAGGGCTCACATTAGACGGAACAGGTCGTTTGTGTGTTGGTAAGTGCCATCATCATTATTACACTAGTCAGAAGAATGAATATTTCTTTGTTTGCTTCACTTACAGGTGTTTGCAATAAAACACCCAAGGAATTTGTGATTTATTGAGCTGTGCTTGCAAAACAAAGTCCCTTACATTATACAGTTTTTTGGCTGTGTTATTCTTTTTTACTGTTAAATTAACTACTTCATTAATTGCTTGTATCTGACCAGTCATGTACGAGTAATTCAGGCAGGAATGACCGGTGCATTAAAATAACAGGTTGTCTGTTTTCAAACGTGGACTGTTTAAATGTTTTTGCTTCTTTTGTAGATTGATTCAAATGTTCAGACACAACAGGAATGTCAAGATCTCTATAAAGCTGTATCCACTTTCTATCACCTACAGTAATGCATTACTGTGGGCTTTGAATAAACATCTTTATTTAATTTTTAAACTAAAATTTATAGCACTTTTAAATTAGCAGGCACAAAGCCTTCTTATGCATGTTCCAAAATTCTTTAATGCATCGTCTTTCTGCCAACTTAAGGGTAGCCACCAGGCATTAAAGAGTGTACAGTGTGCCTGTAGTTCATAAACTAACAGTCCATTTTTATTAAATTGTCAAACAGTTGTAATGATGATTACCTTACACAGAAAGGATTTGTTACTGTGATACTATAATTTCACAGCACATCATACAAAAGCTGAACTAATACATTGTCTTTACCACATCACACACAGTATTCATAAGTTAATAAAGGTAACACTTTAGTTCTGTTGGAGGATATACCAGGGGCTTCCCAGATCCTGACTAATACAATTCCTGGATTACTCCATTTTCTTTGTATTGTATACAAAACCTGTCTGATGGTAAACCTGGACTGTGAAACCAACCCCATAAGGCTTAATGGCCCCTACAGTACCTACACTAAAAATCATATCCAAATTGAATATACAGTAAATCTTGCAAGAGAGATGTTAAGTTTATTCAATTACATTCTGGCTATGATGCCTTTCCATCATTTCTAAAAGGTTTTAGATAAGAATGCTTAACATGTCCATATGTCACAGGTCGGGTGTGGTATGTTGTCTGATGAGTCCACACAAATGTCAGGCCATTGCACATGAACAAAAGGATGTTCACTGATTCAGTCACCTTCTAGATCAATATGCACTACACATCCACACAGCTGATCCAATAGGGCTTCTTATCCATTCAGATCCTCTGACACTGTGGGTCTGTGTATTTTGCTATTTGAGGAAGAGCACTATTCTGCATGTGAAAGATTAAGGCACTAGTCACATGAGGGATATTTACACACGCCAACAGCAGCTTCTTTATATTCAGCTAGGAATTAGAGTAATCCTTGGCCACCCGTGAGTTACATTCCTGAAGACCCTCATGGTAGGCACTGTAAAGTTGTGGAAGAATAGGAAAAGTGTGGCTAGGGGAACTGAAGTCACGATTCAACCTATTAAAAGCCCTCAAACATTTTTTCCCCTATAATTACGAACAACAATAACATCAGAGTAAAGAAAAGCACAATATATTTTAACTAGTAATGTATTTATGGATATTTTTTTAATGACTTTCTGATTTAATTCTTACCCTTATTGCTGTGATAACAACCATGTAGATCAGGTCACATGGCATGTTTGAGACCTTAAGTGACGTTGCTGTTGCAGTTCTTGCAGTTGCTCTGATAGCTTGCTCACTTTTCTTTATTGTATGAACTGTAGATTCATTTACACTAAACAACCGAGCATCAGCACTATTACTTCGTCCTTCACGCAAATCATCAAGCACTAACAGTATTTTAAAAAAAAAATCATTTCAGCTCTTGATTGATTAGTGACATTGAAGTCTTTGGCCTTTCTCATACACTTAGGCTCCATTTTTAATTTATTAATTTATGTTTTATTATTTAACTAATGACTGTCACTTTTGTGTGTAACTAACACATATTTGCACAATCAAATATGAAATTGCACATGTCTACTCGCAAAGGAGGCTGAGAAGGAACTCTCCTCCTCTTGTGAAGAGAACTCTGGTACCAGTATGCATCACAATTCACAGATATTTCTCGAACTTGAGAATACTCCAAATTTGGGGGTTACGTGAAGTAAAATGGTATACAGAAATTCTGTGTGATTATTCAAAGCCGTACAAGGTAAATGCACATGCAGTGTAGCAGATACATGTAGGATGCTCTTTGAAAACTGCTGACACACCTGAAAGAGGTTTGTTCTAGAAGCTGTGGAATAACCAGATTACCTTCTTCTCAGATGTGCGGCTGGAGCACTGCTACCTGACGTGGGATGAGGATGAATGCACTCTGCCCATTCCGAGGAAGTTCCGCATGGATGTGTGCTGCTGCTCCATTGGCGCAGCCTGGGGCTCAGAGTGTGAAGCTTGTCCCCAGCCAGGGAGCAGAGAGTTTGAGGCTCTGTGTCCCAGAGGCCCAGGCTTTGCCAACAGAGGGGACATTCTCACTGGGAGGCCCTTCTACAAAGGTGAGACAGGGGCTGATTTCAATCACTTGTCTCGTATTAGAAATGATTTATTCAAGTCTGAGATGATGATTGTAAAAGGAATAGGAACGTTACTTCACTCTCCTAGAAATCTGTAACAAGAAGTGCTGTGGTACAGTATGGATGGGTTATATACAGTATAGGTAAAAAGTATTTTCTTTTGGAGCTGTTCTAAAAAAACCTGTATTAGAATTAGAAGTTAATAGGAATTTCCCGTTCTTTTTGCGCCATTGTATTTCATTTGTTGAATTTTGAAAAATGCCAATTAAGCTGGAGATAGAACAGGAATGGAAAACAAATATATGTTCCCAAATCAGATATGGCTTTACCTAATAGGCTATTTCTTGATAGTGTAAAATTAATTTAGTTGTATCTACTGTATTGAGATTGTCCCATTTGGCAGAAGAGCACTTTAACAAATCAAGTATATCAATTTAGATAGTAAGAAAGTCCTGTATTATCATAAAATAAATATTTAGAACAGAATAAAACCAGGGGTTGCACCATAAATTGTTTTTTCCTGTTTTTTCAAACTCACTTGCTGCATTTTTTGTAGGATCAAGAGATATCTGTAGTTAATAGTTTTGATGCGATTAATTGTCCATTCATGCTCTTCAGTCCACAGTTCTTTGTCTTCATATATTACAGCATTATACTGTAGATCACGTTTGTCCCAGTTTTCACTTTCCTTATGCTATAAGTATTTGAACATGCATGTTCTATTATTATTGAGATGTTTTGATGATTCTCCCTACTTAAGAATATTAAAAAAATGTTTATCTTTCAAGTGGCTATTGATTTTTTTCCAGATATCATTGAATGCAAAGTGTTTCCCAACATTTGCACCAATGGCAAATGTCAAAACACTATTGGCAGCTTCAGGTGTCGGTGTGACAGTGGATTTGCATTGGATACAGAGGGAAGAAATTGCACGGGTGAGGTGATGTACTAACATAAAGACAGAGTGAGCATACAGTAGTCTGTTTTTGCATGTAGAAGTTATTTATGCTGCTGAAAACATAAAAAGAAGCCTTTATGCAACATACTGTATATATGTGTACTTTGAAGAAACCATTCAAGAAATTAGTAGTAAAAAATTCATTAACTCATCTTGTGTCTGAATTCCCCCAACTTTAAAGGGGCTCACGTGTCCATTGGATACTATTCATACATTCTTACTTCTATGCCTTACGTTTGTAACGTTTTTTTGCTCTGGATTGACAGATGTTACCAGTCTGTGAGTAAGGATTTACTGAAATTACTAAAACAGCGATAATATTCCTCTCTGTCTAGACATTGATGAATGCCATATCTCCCCTGACCTGTGTGGAAGTGGTACGTGTGTCAACACTCCAGGCAGTTTTGAGTGCGAGTGCTTTGAAGGATATGAAAGTGGTTTCATGATGATGAAGAACTGTATGGGTAAGAGGTCCCTGTTTTGTACACTGATTCTTCTGCTTGTCGAATAAGAGAGTTAAGTGTTAACTGCAAGGGAGCAGAAAAACAGCCAGTAGTTCAAATGACAATAACTGCAATAAACAGTACATGGTGCATTTTGAAATAATCGATATGTTTTCAACATAATGTTAAATAAAAATGTGGCAAATACCATAAAAAGTGAGAAATTAGAGTGTTGGCCTCTCCTCTGTGGGTTACAAGTACTGTAACTTGTTTTACTAGGTTTAGTGCTGTCATTTTTCTGCTAGTTTAAGTTTAGCTGTCTTTGCTGAAACAAAAAAAGTGTCTGTTCCACTTCTATGAGGTGCTTGTGTGTAATGTAATGTGCTGCATTAGAAAGCTGTGCTCTACATATTTGTCACTGTTTGCTGGTAGATATTGATGAATGTGAGCGGAACCCGATGCTGTGTAGAGGAGGTTCCTGTGAAAACACTGAAGGCAGCTACAGGTGCATCTGCCCTCCTGGCCATCAGCTGTCTCCCGGTGGAGATGCATGTATTGGTGAGTGCAAGCACCAATTCAGACCTTCCAAATGTTTTTTTTTACTTCACTTGGAGAAAAACCTATAAAAAGTTAAAAAGGGAATCGTGGAAGACATGAAAGCAAATAAAGCAAACTACTTGTCAGAAATATTATCAGAAGGAAAAAAAAATGACTGAGGCCAGGTGGACAGAGCAGCCCAGACAAAGAATAAGGAAGAAACTTAAGAATTGTTCACACTACCAGGATTTATTCTTAGAATTTATAATTGTGCTATAAGTGTAATGAGACATACTGTACTCTTGAGTCTTGCATCCCCAGTATAGCACTCTATCATTATTATGTTTGCTTCTTTTGACAAGGATATAGATAGAAACTCTCTCCTGATCCAGAGGGAAGACACTGCTTTGGAAGTAGAAACCCATTCAATGAGAACTCTCTCCAGAAGCCATCAACATTGAGAATGAGAAGTTAATCTTCCCAGCTTTTCAGTGCTTACAACACTTCTGCTAAACCATTCATAACCTTATTTACCAGTATTTAACTGGTATTTAAATAATACTTATTTACCAACAGTCTTAAAATGAAATTGTTTTTCTCCTGAAATAAAGGATGTTCACAAGCTGGTCTTAGAGTCATTCATTCTCTTTATGTTTTTTTTTTTTTAAAAGAGGTTTCGAACCCTTTCTTCTTGGCTTCTTTAGCTACTTCTGCTCTTCAGTTTGTTGTCTGACAGTTCTGGTTGTGAGTGATGTTTATGCTCTTTAGATATCAACGAATGTGACCTCAGTGACAGCCTCTGCAGGAATGGGAAGTGTGTGAACGTGATTGGTACATACCAGTGCTCCTGCAACTCTGGGTACCAGGCTACTCCTGACAGGCAGGGTTGTGTTGGTAAGGTTTCCTTTGGGCATGCTCATCAATTCTGATCTTAAATATTTTACCATTGGTCATGTTTTGTATTGCTGTAATACCAGATGTTATCAAAGTCCAGTGACACATATAACAAGGCTAATCAGACTAAGAAGTTTGTTTCAGTTTGTTACTGAGTTAATGGTGTCTTTATCTGAACTGAAAATGTTGTGGAAATATTTGAATTTGTGATTCTAGAGTTGTCTTTCCTGGCCCTATGAGGCCAACTCTTGCATTCCAAATCACTAGAGAAGCTATCACTGTACTTTTTATACTGTACAATTTTGGAGCTATTGATGTGAAGCATTGAGACAAACACATTCTGTGTATTATGAATGGCATGTACAGTAACTGAACTAATATGATATGGAAAAGTTGTACATAAAAAAGTCATTGATATGATTTGAAGAGTAGCCATGTGCTAAACATATTAATAATACAGAATAAGAAATTCTCTCTTTAACAGTAAATCGTGAACATGCATCTTACATGCAGGAATGTGTAACTTAGAGTAATTGTTCTGTATTTATTCTCCTGTAGATTTCAAATTTAACCCCTCTGCTTAGAATGCTTATCCAATGTAATTTGTACTGTATTTGGAATGTCACAATGAGTTAGAAAAAAAAATTGGAAAGGTATTGTACCTTTAAATTGAGCTGTTTTCCTCGTGGTTTTTAGATATTGACGAGTGTACAATTGAAAATGGAGGATGTGACACCCACTGCACCAATTCAGAGGGCAGCTATGAGTGTGCTTGCAGTGATGGCTATTCCTTGATGCCTGACCATAGGAGCTGCACAGGTATGTACACAGCCAGCAATGAGCTGCAATGTGAAGGCCTGGTGAGGGGGAGATGACTTTTCCTACCAAGGAAATAACTGCTCAACATCTGTTGTTTTTTATCGTTTCTCCCCACTGCAGATGTCGATGAATGTGAAGATAACCCTGACATATGTGATGGAGGACAGTGCACTAACATTCCCGGAGAGTACCGCTGCCTTTGTTATGATGGATTTATGACGTCTATGGATATGAAGATCTGTGTTGGTATGTAACCATGCTGTGATAGCATTTTGCCATCATGTCAAATGAACCAAACTTTGAAAAACTCTAAAAGCAAATTTTACCCCAAGAGGGGGACTCCGTTTGACAGCTTACAAGAAACACAGAAGCCAGGAGAAAAAAAACAAAACCAATACTTGCAAACTTCCACCAGCTGAGAAGGCAGGGTTGTGCCAAATAATTCAGAGGTCTGTGGGGCTTCACTTGCGGCCGAGAGACATGCCAATTCCTCCTGCTATGTGTCTAAGGAGCCGGATCTGAACTGTGATCCCAAGGGTATACTGTTAGAAAATAAGTTTACAATTCAGCCAAGTCCTCCTGATGGCATAGGCATATGGAAATACTTCGAGGAAACCACACTTCATAACTGATTTTAATGAAATGGAATTCTTCTGTGAGGTAATTTAGTAAGTACTATAATGAAAACTGACAGGAGATACAGACAGACATCATAGGAGGGTGAACTGAGAGATTGGTTTATAACGAGTGCAGTATTATTGAGGTCATTTATTCAAGTGAAATGTTCCCTTCATTAAGAGTCAGAACAGGCAGAACTCTGAAGATTTTTTTATTGATAAACACAGTTTTACAGAATCAGAAAGATCGTATTAACTAAAGCACATGCTCAACTGTTCTTTTATTACTAATTTATTGTACCACATACTAAATATTATATGATGTGTTTTATGTGAGCATATACTGTATTTATGAAGTGCCAGCCTTTTATTACTGAATAGATAGACATTGTGTGTTTTGACCTTGTTTTTCATGGCAGACGTAAATGAATGTGATCTGAATCCAAACATTTGCATGTTTGGGGAATGTGAAAACACCAAAGGATCCTTTATCTGCCACTGTCAGATGGGTTACTCAGTAAAGAAAGGAACTACAGGCTGCACAGGTAAAAACAGTCATCTTCCT
Source organism: Lepisosteus platostomus (assembly GCF_059453375.1). Lineage (NCBI taxonomy): Eukaryota > Metazoa > Chordata > Actinopteri > Semionotiformes > Lepisosteidae > Lepisosteus > Lepisosteus platostomus. The sequence continues at coordinate 52,191,505 of NC_142614.1, forward strand.
GTCTTCCATATGTGGAGCACGTTATAAAAAAGATCTATAATTAACCGTTTTAGCTTTTAAAGTACTGAACGGGCTCATGAGTATTATGGCAGCAATGACAAAGACTAAATCCGGGTACTCCCCAGGATTTGCAAGGGTTACATTCTGCACAACTTAACGTAAATCATCATTTGCATAAGTTAGAGGGCAGTCTTATTATTTGGTACATTTTCACTCACATCTGTTAGCATTATCTTTATTACATTACTGTAATAATATAAAATTAAACTATTACAATATTCATATTACATTATACTGTAGCACACTGCCTTGGTGATGGTCTGCTGGGACTGTTCATTAAAAAGGGGAAGGTATTTATTTTCCTGTTTCTTACCACATGGTGTGTTGGTGAACAGTGTGCTATACTCTCTCTTTTATCCCCTCTCAGTGCCTAGCACGCACCTGTTAATCATTAAGGACAATAAACCCTTCTTCTACTTTTCCACTCTCCACTGACACAGATAAACTAGTAAGTCCAGCAAGGATCACTTCAAAAAATCATGTAACAGAACTTCATATGTCTTGATTCCTTGTGTTGGCTTGCTTTCAAAATCACAAGAATGCTTTTCAGCTATGCCTAAAAAGGTAACAGAGCAAACACACTGTGGAAGTCATACCAGACAACACACATGTACCGTAAGAGAAAATACACACCTGATGCAATATAGAAGAAGACTGAGGCTGCACATGACGTTTTCTCTAAAGTTGGATTTAAATAACTCAGATTGACGTAAGTTGGGGAGTACCGGTACAGCAAAATCAATCACTGAAGAAAGTAGCTGAATCATAAGGTGATTAATTATGTTTATAATTCTGCCTGCACTTTTTCCTTTCTCTCTTATTGTTGCTGAAAACAGAGGAGTAAATCATGTAGATATTTGTACCGCTACCATTGTTACAAATTTGAGAAGGTTTTTCTTCAGCATTTTCAACAGAAAAAGTTTTGTGAAAGCACAGATCTACAATTGATTCTTCAGATTGTTGTCTGAGTCATTTTTTAACTAGAGATGCTGTATTTTTAGTAAATATATTTTTTCTTGTTTAGATGTGGACGAGTGTGAGATTGGGGCTCACAACTGTGACTTGCATGCTTCCTGTGTCAATGTGCCAGGGAGTTTTCACTGCGCCTGTCAAGAGGGATGGGTAGGGAATGGCATAAAATGTGTGGGTAAGCACAAGTACTTTAAACATCAGGGAGACCAAAGAGGGATGATTATTTTTGCATTGGAAGATTTAAAGCAGTTTGATTTAAATGACAATATAATGTAACTCACTTGATGTTGTTTAAAAAAAAAACATTAAATCATTTTTCTTTGCTGCCTACATTTTTTCCTCAAGAAAGTTAATGTTAGAAGCATTTTGTCGGTACAAAATATGTTAAGTAATATAATTAATAGTTATTCATAAAAGTCAGCCACTTCTATCTGCTAAAATTGGCATACTGTACGTTTATGATCTAATTATACAGCTTGAACACTGGAGATATCTACTTTATGATGTGGTTGGCTACTTTAAGAAATTATGTAGCATTGAATGATTTAGTAATTAAAATAATTATTTTAGATAAATTATTGAAATAACTACCATCAAATATACTGTACCTCAATTTGTTAATTTCAGTTCTAACGTATGTTGAACTGAACCACAATTCATCTCTGCATTTGTGTGATGTCAAGTGATGTGGTTTTTCCATATAGATGAATCCATCAAATGTATACTTTAAATCTCAAAACATGAGTGGTTGACTGAATAGTTTGCTTTGTGGTAAAAAACTAATTTTGGTTTCAGTGCCAAACCGTATATGAATAGAGTCTATTACTTGCTTTTCTGAAATAATTCACACTAAGATATACTTAAAATACCATCTCTCATCACTGCTTTGACTTGACAGATCTGTTGCAAGAAATGCTTTTTGTTTTTTCCTGGGTTTTTTGGTCAAAAACAGAATATGTGCTCTTTTATACTCTTAGTTTTTTGACACAATATTTACTGAACAAATAGATGTTTTCAGGCCAATATTTTCTTAACTTTGTATGTCTGGTATTATATTTAATTTATGTACAGTACAAACCTGGTTAGACTTGTCTGAACAGATGATTGCTTAGATTTGCAGTAGTAGAACCATAGATAGCATTCTGCACTATGTTCCAACATATTTTCTGTTACTAAATTGATTTATAACCTATATATGATCAAGTCTAGAGTGGCACAGCAGCACAGTGATTAGCATTACTGCCTCGTGGAGCTGGGGACCTGGGTTCAATTCCTAACTTGGAGTGTTGTCAGCATGGAGTTTGTACAGTATGTGCTCCAGCAAAATACAAAATGTACTGTTTGGGTAGTTGGCTTCTGGAAAACTGGCCCTAGGTGTGAGTGCGTACACGTCTGTATGTGTCTGTCCTCCGATGGACTGGCGTCCCATCCAGGATGTACTCTGCCTTGCACCCATTGCATGCTGGGATGGGCTTCATCTGCCCTGCAACCATGAACTGAAAGAAACAGTTAGAAAATGAATGGACGATCGAGTCTAAAGCTAGACAGAGGGAGAATTCGTAAAGTTGTTTTGATACAAAATGATGACTTGATTTTGCAGCACGGTTTGCTCCAAAATGTAATCTTAAAGACACATTTGCAATCAGCTTTTTCAGTGTCCTGGTTACCTTGTTTGAGCACTCATGTCACAACATCAGTATAAAAGTAACTGCTACAACTCCAGTGATCACAGACTCATTAATGATTTTAGTCACCATAAGGCATATACAGTAAGTGAAAGTAAACTGAACTAAAATAAAAAGTAGGAACTGGAGAAAAATGACAAGAAATAAGTTCCACTTTAATTGCCAGTGCAGTTAGGCTTAACAGAATAACATTGATAAAGTATTTAAAGGAACACCTTTGAATTTAGATGTACTGTAGACTGTACAGATGTACTTTTGAATTTAGATGTACTGTATAGTGGTTACCATTGCTGCCTTGCAGCACTGGGGCCCTTGGTTCAATTCCTGAGGTTCTGTCCCCGTATAGTTTATACTCTCAAGTATGTTCTCCCCATGTTTGCGTGGGTTTCCTCCAGATGCTCTGGTTTCCTCCCACAATCCAGAGACATATCTTATTTTGAAAGGGTTTTAGGAGATTATCACAAATATATGATATCATTACATACAGTATGATAATACAAATCAGTATTATATTAGCCAATCAGTCAGTAGAACCAATAAGCCAGAAGTCTGGCTTGTACAGTTTTACAATGGATTTATAGTGGAAATAATAGGGAACTCAGTGGTTATTCTCAAAGAATTTAGAAAGATAAGTGGTTTAGTGAAGAGCATGTCTGTTCTCAATTAGCTTTTGTTTCCAACCCCAAAAATGTACAGATGACCCTGGTTGATAAGACAGTTAGCATGAAAGACACAACGCAACAGAGATGTAATTTCTGTAATACTAGCTTTGATGGATTAACATAAAGGCTTTTTAAAAAGCAAAACATTGTTTACATTTAGAGGATGCCACAATTATCTTGCTTTAGTTAATATGTTAATGTAGAATTTTATGTTTTGTAATGTAACATTGCAAACCATCTGCAACATGTATCTCATCTGCAGTTCTTTTTTTACTACTACAGTATTTGTAACAGATGTTACGGGATTTGGAGAAAGACCTGAAACAATAGTACTATTATGATATTTCCATACTTCAGAAAAAAGCACTTTAAATATGTAAAAAAAAAGGTCATTTAAAATTTCATTATGTAAAATAATACAACCCTGACATAATGTTCTCAGAATTTAAATGATTGTCTTCTTTTCTGTTCAAGTATTTTAAAATCCCTAAAAAAGAGAAAAAAAAGTTATTTTAAAAGGAAATTCATTCTTTAATAAACAGGAAAGGCATTAATCCAAACTGCATACAAAAGGATCCTAACAGAGAAAGATGGAACTCCAACTGGTAATCTAAGTATGAAATCTGAGGAAAGGAAAAAAGGAAGAGCTAGACACTGGTCTTGGTGTTCCAGGCACCCAATGTGTTAGTGTTATTTTGGGTAAATTGCTGTCCTTTTGGATGTGAATTATAATGTTTTTACAATATCTATCTAATAATAGTCTATCCACAAACAGGACACCTGAACAGAATGAGAAGTTAACAAATCCACAAATTGACCTTGCATACTATCCGTTATTTTTGCATATTCATGTTGTTGCTGTATAAAAATGCATCTTTAATTTATTTTTTATGAAGCGCTGTCTTGAAATGTAAGAATATATTCTGTCATTCTGTATATTCTCTGAAAGAGTATAAAATGTCATTTTATAGATTGTATAAATGTACCTTTTCTTTTCCCAAGGAAGGTGAAACAAAGGCTTTACAACATGTAGTATTAGAAAAGGAGATACACAGTGAGATTAAACCAGATGACATAAATAGAAAGAAGTACAGTTAAAACTGAGATGTTTTTACCCAAAGAGTTTTGGCAGTATAGAACAGGCTATGCAGCCATGATGAGGCTTCCATCAAGAGATGCCTGGTTGAAAATATTGGATAGGATCAATAAGCATCTAACTACCAAATGTACAGTACCTGATAGGTCAGCTAAGCCTATCTGGTACAAAAAAAGATAAATAGAACTAAATACAAATATGCTGTCATAACTGTTGTTCAGTTTTTTCTCTTCATGTTATCTCCACACACAGATCTTGATGAATGTGCTAATGGGACACATCAGTGCAGCCCCAGTGCCAAGTGTCTAAACATACCTGGATCATATCGCTGTGCTTGTGCAGAGGGGTTCTCAGGGGATGGCTATACATGTTCAGGTAAGGAAAAAAACAGCAAAAACAATGACATTTCAGTTTTATTTCTGAAAATGTTTTAGATAGACCGGATAACCTTTTGGAAATCATTATGTTCTTATGTGTATCCCTGTGATTGAAATATATATATTTTTTAAACTGCATTTGTGGCAACACTTTGTAAACCCTTTAAGAGCTGTAACACAAGCCATGATTCACAGAATGTAGCCACCTGGTGCTATCATCACTAATGATTAATTGAGTATGTATTACCAGTACTCTCGGAAATAGTATATACTGTATTAACAGTTTTAAAAGCTTCTATCTTTTGCATTTATTTTTGCTAACATGTCATTTGTAATCTCTGAACTAAAAAACACTGCACAATCCATGTGTTTTGACATCTTTGTAATATTTCTTCCTTCCAGATGTGGATGAGTGTGCAGAGAATGTGAATCTCTGTGAGAACGGACAGTGTCTGAACACCCCGGGAACATACCGGTGTGAATGTGAGATGGGCTTCACGCCAGCCCCAGACAGCAAGTCCTGCCAAGGTGGGTAACCAGCATCACAGCCCCTGCCTGAGATCCTGAATTGGCAGTGTTTTGGAAACCCATAGAATAACACACACTGCTGTGGCCTGCCCCTTCAAACAGAAGACAAGGAGCATGACCCAGACATAAAAGTAAATTGCTTCAATTGAGCCTTACAAGGAAACAAAAAAAAAAGTATTTTCATTCTTAATAAGTCTACCCTGACAAAACGCCAAGATTTAGTGTGTTAAAACTTGGCTGGATAAGCCCAGACTGTTTGCCAATAAAAATCATAAGCAGACCTCTCCTCTGCAGCATCTCACAAATTTATTTGTAAAAACTAGTTTTGTCCCAGAGAGAATGATCATAAAATTGCATCTTGTAATGTGTTTACAACTGTAAAGATGTTTTACAACTGGTTTCAGACTGTAAAACCACATAAATCATGCTTAGGAATACAACACAGTGAAATGCTTTTAGTTAAAATGACCATGACAAATATTATATTATATATATTATATTGATATTATATTAATACAGATATTACAGTGTTATGCTGTGAACATTCTGTGAAACTACAATTTAAAATGACTATACCAGAATGCTGAAACCTTGTTCTACACCTGTGAAAAATACATTTGGCTTCAGATCTGTATTGTGTCCTTTCAGCTTTTCACAACTACCGGAGATGTATCCCTCCTCTGATGCTATAAACAATTTTTTACTCATTAATTAGAATACTATGAATGAAATCCCCACTTTAAAAATAAAGGACAGTATTTTTTGTTTGTAATCCCCACTCTGAATGAATGGCAGTTACTGTATTTCTTTAAAAGTATTGGAAAAAAACACTGTCGAAAAAGCTGTCAGAATAAGACATTAGTAAAACATAGAGTATTATCAAGTTGTGTTATACCTCAGGGATCGTGTTATAAAATAGTTCTTTCAGTGGTAAAGCAGTCGAGAATGATAAAATTTCATTCATTTCAATACTTTATCCTTCGTAGTTGTAACCTAGAGGGGTGTTAGTAAATAGAAGAGGTTAAGGAAAAGCAAAATAATTACAGTAGGCTAATAATGGCATCAATTTTGAAACCTACTTGAGCGCAAGCAATTTATGGATTTTAAGTTATGACCCACCCAATTATGACTACTCAGGGGAAACTTAACAAGGTAATCTAGGTTAATTTGACATGAACAAATTAGTGCTGTAGAAATAAACAGGGAATAGTTTAAAAGACAATTATGTATAACAATTATGTGAAGTGACACATGCAGTAAGACTCAAAAGAAAAGCTTATCACCTTTTGCCTTGCATCAGCTTCCTTCACTATATCCTTAACATTATCTCTCCTAATGCACTTAGAAGCAAAATCAAATCTTTGTGAGAGTTAGATTGGCTTTTATAAAATCCTTTGCAGGTGAGTCTTTACAAAAATTCAAATAAACGAACTGCCTGGTAAAACTTAACTAGTTCCATAATATTGATACTGTATGAAAGATCCTTTTCCTAAATTTAATCTAAGACCCTTCAGTACCCAATACATGGCAGATTTCGATTTATCATGGAGATCCATTAGTGAAGATTGAAGGCTGTTACTCACTCTTTCTTGTCCTTTTCCTTCTCTGTCTGTTCTACACTTCTCTAATACTACTTTTACATCCCGTCTTTGTTGTCTGTCCTATGGTTATGTGGTCATCTTCATTTTTTTAGTCCCCAAACAAACATATTACTGCATTTTTGTCTCTATTTTTCTCAATTATTTATACAATGTAAATGTGTACCACAAAAGCCCAGCATAGCAGTGATTCACATGTCCTTATTGATACCCGATAATTTTAATTTCCCTTTAACCTTGTTTGCAGATATTGATGAATGTACCTTCCAGAATATATGCGTATTTGGCACCTGCAAGAATTTGCCAGGAATGTTCAGATGTATTTGTGATGATGGGTATGAATTGGACAGATCTGGTGGAAACTGCACAGGTAAGTAGGCTGTTTTTAAAATTGGTGGCAAATTTAATATTCTTCTTACTTTAAAAATTCAGCAGAGTAGAGTGGTTAATGTCTTTGGATTATTATTATTGTAGTCGTACAGAAGCTCCTAAAGAATGTGTTCACCACAGTTCATCAAAGTCAAGTACTATACTTTAGAAGATGGCTTTGTGCTGAAATATCCAGTGAGTTCATTTGACCTACAGTATAAATAACGTAAACCAAGATTTCTTTTACAAAAGAAAATGTGTAAAATGAAAAGACAGATGACATTTTGTATATCTTGAGTGCAGTCTTTTTTTGGTAGAATTGTTATTGTGAAAAATCAGTCTGGAAATCAAATATGTCTTGATTGAGATTTTCAAATGCAATAGAAATATTTCACTGCACTCTTAGAACACATGTGGGAGCATCTAGAAAGGGAGCAAAGGAAAGAACATCCACTGCCATCCTTTTTAAATGTTTGAAGAGCACATTTCAAATAAGTGATTGTACTCCAGGCAATAACAAATAACAGTCAAGAATCATCTAATGCATGTAACAGTGCAGCTAAATACTACATACAGTACATGCGGCTAGTGAAAATACTACAAATGTGAGAATCTAATGTATTCCCTTTCAATGAAATAAAAAAATGCACTGGCAATGTTTCATTAGAGCACATGTATGTCAGAGCACTGTATTTCTTGTAGTCAGCTAAAGTCACAAGTATAAGTTGCTGTGGAAGAAATAATGTAATGGCATTTTACTGCTTTAGTGACATTTCAGTCAGTAGTTCAACTGAAACTTTAATACCGTTTCTTCTCTATCAGTAGCACCTGACTGGATCCGCTTATATAATAAAAGACGTGAACCTCCTGTAAAGGGAGGGTCTCTGAAGTCTGTAATTAAAAGATGGAAACATGGTTGAAATTTTATGCGCTGTTCTACACAGAGAGACACAATTTGGCAGTTTTTTCATGGATACCATTTGTTTTATCTTGTGTTTGAAATCTTAATCCTAAAAAAGACTCCCTATAATCCCTTATTAAAATTCATGCTCCTCTGGCTGGCTTTACCAGAGCCTTTTCCATCTGTGCAGTTTGGAATTCCCTGGAATCTCTGTTAGTAATTCTAAATTCCTGAAGATCTTTGAAGATAAGTCAACGACCTCCTGTTTTAATCTGGTTTCCCTCTGGACCTTTTCCTGTATATTATTAAAATATGTAAGATTTCTAATAGTTTTTTTAACGTTTATTGTTCATTTTAGATTTGCTATGAAATGCCTTGTAATAGTTGTTTTGAAAGGCACAATCCTACTGTATATAACCCCGATAACATACATAGGGTCTTGGTAAAATATGAAAGAAGAAAAAAAAATATTCTTGAAAGCTTTTAAACCAAGTGCTCTGTTTGATTTTGACCTGTGCCTAAATGAGGCTATACTTCTGACACTCTTGTGACTTGGCCTCTGTTGAGGTCATAAGAAAACCTTTTTTTCCCACTTGTTCACATCTTGTCCTCATCCTGGAACATAGTCAGTCTTAGAAATTACAAGCCTGTCGACATTGTATGGGTGACAGGGCCTTCTCCTGTTATGCCCCCAATCTCTGGAACTCTCTGCCCAAGGATATCAGAGAGTCACCTTCTCTAAACTGCTTCAAATCCAGACTCAAAACCTTCTTTAAAAAAGCCTTTACTTAACTGTTCCATTCTTCGCCCCTCTGCTTTTCTTAGTACCACCATCCTCAGTCTCCTCTGTATATTGTAATTGTTTTATTTTATGTATTCTTTTTATTTATTGTTGTTGACATTCTGTTAAGTGCTTTGAGAAGCCACCTTTAAAGGCGCTATATAAAATAAAGTTTATTATTATTATATTAGAAATTAGTTAATCTGTGTACTAATTGTTCTGTATTTGTCTTAACCTGTTGTGAGATCCACAGTCTTATTTTTGTTCTACTATGTTGTGTCAGGATTACAGAGCCTGTCTCACTTCTGGTTTAGATGGAGGTTACCTGTCTATCCTGTTAAGTCGTATTAAACTTATATACAGACGTTTTATTGAGAGACTGCAGTTTACTGTAGTTGATTTTCTCCGTACATATTTTTCTACATAGAGAACTTCAGATTGCACAATTCTTTTTTATCTGTGTTTCTTTTTACCTCTGTGATCTCCCCTGGATTTACACAGAAAAAAGTAGCATGAAAAACAGTATAATGGTTAAAAAGTTTTCATCATTTAAAAATAAATTAAACAGAAGGAATTTCAGCTGAATCATGTTTTTAAGAAAGTAATCAAATAATTACAGTAATTATTTATTTTTTATCTGACTAGATTCTTTATACTGTAGCTGTTTTTATTTTATTTTATGTTGAGCAGTATTGCTGTTGTTTTGCAGATATTGATGAGTGCTTGAATCCCATTAGCTGTGTAAATGGCTTGTGTAAGAACACTGCTGGATCTTATGAATGTAACTGCCCACCTGACTTTGAGCTGAATCCAACTGGGGTCGGTTGTGTTGGTAAGGTTTTGTATTGTGTTAGCCAAAAACTCTTTTGTATATTTATATGACATTACGGTAGTTTCTTGTCCCGAAACTTTGGAAATCCCTTTAAGGTGACATCGATGACACAACAAAAAATGAGTACTGAGGAGCTCCAAAGCACTAGTCTCATTAGGACTACCAGCTAAAATTAGATTCATTGGCAAAAAACCTTGAAGACTTCAGATTAATAAACAAAAGTTAGTTTATGTACAAATAAGGTGTTTATTTTAGGATTTTTAAATACAGGAGAGAAAGAATAATTCCTAACACTTACAGTACATAGCACTTTTCCGGACACTCCACTCAAAGTGCTTTATGGGTAATCGGGACTCCCCTCCACCATCAATGTGCATCCCCACCTGGATGATGCGATGCCAGCCGTAGTGCGCCAGTATGCTCACCACACACCAGTTATCAGGAGACAGAGTGACGAAGCCAATTCAGAGATGGGGATTATTAGGAGGCCAAAGGGAAATTTGGCCAGGATGCCTGGGAACACCCCCTACACCTAAGAATGTTCTTTTTGTGTTCTTCAGACACCCGTGTTGGTAACTGCTATTTGGAGGTTGGTTTCCGGGGTGATAATGGGCTGTCCTGTAGCGTGGAGATCGGCGTTTTGGTTAGTCGCTCTTCCTGCTGCTGCTCCCTGGGAAAAGCCTGGGGAAACCCCTGTGAGCACTGCCCAGCTGTCAACACAAGTAAGCGGACCTTCCAAATACTGTAATTTGTACTGTATATAAACACACATAGTTTAGAATGAGGTTGAACTGTAGTAGATTATGGAAACTAAATGTACTTACAGTATGTTTGAAAAGGCAGTCAATGACGAACTTATATATAGGTTTCTCTTCAGAGAAGTCTACACAGAGTAAACTTCTTATAATCCAACCAATAGTTATACAAGCCTTTTTAAATGTTTTCCCAGCTGAATATAACACGCTCTGCCCAGGAGGAGAAGGGTTTAGAACCAACCCCATTACAATATTATTGGAAGGTAAGTTCTTTTGGAAGTACATAGGGTAAGATAAGGATAAGCCTCTTCAGTTTCCACACAAGTAGGCCATTTTGAAGCTTACATCAGGTGTGTTCTTGGCTTACAGATATTGATGAGTGTCAGGAGTTGCCAGGTCTGTGCCAGGGAGGAAACTGTATCAATACCTTTGGCAGTTTCCAGTGTGAATGCCCATCTGGCTACTACCTCAATGACGAGAGTCGGATCTGTGAAGGTAAGAGGGAATTTAATGTTCGTGTGCTATGATAAAACCCCACTTTTACTATAAAAATAATTAACCTCAAAAGTATTTAAATGTGGCAAACTATAGAATCTTTCTCATTGTTTCACATTTATTGACTGCAACAAAGAAATAGAACTTTTGTGGTTTTTTTGCAGATATTGATGAGTGTATCACCCATCCTGGAATCTGTGGTCCTGGCACATGTTACAATACTCTGGGTAACTACACATGTGTGTGCCCTCAGGAGTACATGCAGGTCAATGGTGGAAACAATTGTATGGGTAAGTCAAAGCAAACACTACCATGGAACAATGATACAGTCCACTCTGCACGATTTATATCTTTTGTTCTCTAAGTATTAATGGTCATAACAAACATTTTTAAACCTTTGTTAAGATGAACATCACATACTGTACTATCGTTTCTGCTCTTCAACAGATATGAGGAAGAGTTTGTGTTACAGAAACTACAATGGAACTGCCTGTGAGAATGAATTGGCTTTTAACATCACAAAGAGGCTCTGCTGTTGTGCCTACAATGTTGGGAAGGCCTGGAACAAACCCTGTGAAACTTGCCCAACTCCTGGAATGTGTAAGTATAGAGTTACAGTATCAGTTATTTTATTAGTCAATTAAGTCTAGTGCTGTAACTGTTCAGTACCTCCATATGATAACACCCATTCTGTAAAATAATGTTTATTATTATTATTATTATTATTATTATTATTATTATTATTATTATTATTATTATTATTAACTATATTAACAGCAAAGAGTGCCAATGGTTGTTTTGCATCTCATGCAGCATGTGACTTCTGTCTTAACAGCTGATTATCGCACACTGTGTGGGAATGGATTTCCTGGATTCTACTTTGACATTGAAACTGGAAAAGCTGTGGGTAAGATACAATAAAAAGGCCTACAGTTTGTCTAATGTCATTCTGTGTTCTGAAGAATACAAATGGATGTGTTTCATTAATAACATTATACCATACATTATGTGGTATATTGACCACAAAGACTTGACTCATCAGGACATAGAAACTGTTACATTATTCTTAAAAACATAGCAGAAGATCAGATGTTTTGGCCAGATCATGCTTCTGTCTGAAACGTTGGCCCTTCTCTTACATTATACATAATATTTGCATTCTATATCCTGAATAACTGTTGTACCACTTTTTTTTTTCTTGAATCTCATTTGAAATAATTGGTTTGAAAGAACAGGCTATTTTGCTTTCAGTTTTGGTATCAGAATTGGACATTTATATGACTTTGTAAAGCAGTCACTTACTCAAGGTACTACTGTATGTTCAGTCCTGTTTTCTGCCAATGTGAATACAACAGGTTTGATCAAATTAGTTGCTTATATATGAATATAGTGCTGAGTATATGAGTAAAATAAGATACTTTTCAACATAAAGAACACGTACTGTATGTGTTTTACAGTGAAAGGTTTTATGGAATGTAATAACCACAGACGCTTATTGCACATGGTTCATCTAATTACCATGGGAGTATACATGATGAAAAATATATATATTTCCTGTCATCCTATTTTGTTAAGTATACCACTTAAATCCATTTTTAAAGCATGTCATTAATGTCGACAAAATGCAAACCGATAACTTTTACTGCTGTCTTGAGACACATTCACAACAATGAGAAAACCTGGAGGAATTCTAAGCTATGAGCATCTCCCTTCCCATGCAGATATTGATGAGTGCCGAGAGATTCCTGGGATATGTGCCAACGGTGTTTGCATTAACCAGATAGGAAGCTTCCGTTGCGAGTGTCCAACTGGTTTCAGCTACAATGACCTGCTCTTAATCTGTGAAGGTATGCAGTAGAAATATAAATGCAGCCATTTCTCATTTCTCTCTGTCATTTCTCAGTGCTTTTTCTACAGAATCTGCATTAATGGTATTAATGCTGATCAAACAGCTTCTATATATAGATTTATAGATTTATTGTTTGATATCATAGTCTTTCCTAGTATTTTCAACATTTTCATACAGCTGATACCACAATCAGTTTATGAAAGTTCAGTTTTATGACAACTGGGCCGCGAATTTGTCTGCAATAACTAACCATTGCCTAGTGTGTGCATTGCCTAGCTTTGAAGGAAGGCTCATCAGGTAGCCTCCTCACAGTGTGTTTCTCTAAAGATATATGCTTTCCTATGGAGCACATAAAAGGGGATCTGGTATTTCCTGTCTTGAAAAAGTAGTTGCAACCACAGAGGATGGTAACTGTAGCTGGCGATTAGGTCCATTTTTAGTCAAATCAAACAGCAGTTTTTGTCAACTTTACAAGGGGGCAGGAAGAACTTTAGACTTGAGACAGTGTGGGTGTTGTGTTTCATTCTGTATGACTTGGTTTGCTTTTCCATTCTTTTAGATTTTTTTTTCTTTTCAAAATATTAGCACACTGTCTGTCTGTATTTTGTATGATCTCCACAGTCTCTTTCTCAGCCCTTCATGTAGATGATGTATATTAGAGTTAATTTCTTTCAGACAGCAGCAAAACCCCTCTGCCTAGTCTCATAATGCTCTTAGTGCGGTCAATTATTGGAAAACCCCAAAATCCTTGAATCTTTTTAAGTCAGTCCAGTTTTCAAATTCAAGCTGAAATTGTCCTCATGAGAGACCTTGCAAATGCGAGTCTTGCTTTATACAGTAGTTTCTTTGGGGTGGTGCGGTGGCTCTGTGGCTAAGGATCTGCATCTGTGGCCCCTGAGCAAGGCCCTTAACCCCAGCTGTTCCAGGGGCGCTGTATAAATGGCTGACCGTGTGCTCTGACCCCAAGCTTCTCTCCCTGTCTGTGTGTCTCATGGAGAGCAAGCTGGGGTCTGTGAAAAGACAAATTCCTAATCCAAGAACTTGTACAGTATATGGCCAATAAAGAGATCTTTCACTTTTGTTGTGAAACTAGCATATTGAGAAGGGCATACCTGGCAGCAGATACTGAAATGGATGTTTGACTAAGAGCCTACTCATTATATTAGGAAAATCAGAAACAATTCTATAAAATAAAAATATAGTACATTAGCAAAACAATATGCTTTTATGAACAAATAAACCTTTGTCTATTGTGAGCCTGGGGGCTTTCCAACAATCTAATTATGAGATTTCTGTTGCATTTAAGGTCCTAGACCTATTGACCCCCTCCAACTCTTCAAATATTGTTCACTGATTTAACTAACAGGCAACCTAACAGATTGTGAACTCTGTTAAGTATCATAATTTCTCATTTATTAAGCATATTTTTTAAATTATACTACTTTCCCCCATGATGTATTGAAGACATCATAGCACGTGCTAGTGAGTATATCTTTCAAATTAACCAGATTAAGATTCATGATTTGAAAAGTTATTTCTATATACTTTGTGTTGCAAAAATGAGTTTATTTCTTTTAAGGGTTTAACAACAATTTACTAAGATAAAAATGTGTTTAATAAAAGAATCATAGTAAATATGTCAAATTAATTATGATTTGACTGCATTTATTACCAAAATTATTTAATATTGCATAACGTGATATCTTTTCCCCCTAGTTTGAACAAAACCTTTTTTCATTCACTTTTTTTAGTGTGTGATTGATGTTAGGGTGTGTGTGGAGGTTTAGATGTCTTTTGATTGAAAAGAATTTGGACAATAACCCAGCAGAACTTCTGTTTAATAAAAATACCCAATTTTGTGAAGTCTATAAGATTCTGTTGTTTTCAGATATTGATGAGTGCAGCAATGGAGATAATCTCTGTCAGCGCCACGCAGACTGTATCAACAGCCCAGGCAGCTATCGTTGTGAATGCTCTGATGGATTCAGACTCTCTCCCAATGGCGCATGCATTGGTGAGTCCTGATGTATTTGTCTGTATAATTTAGTGAACCAGCAAAACAGATGCTTAGGAACAAATGCATAGAAACAAATTTTACTTGGGTATGTGCTTCACAAGGTACGAACTTCTGAAAGTATTAAAATGATATCATCCACACAGCTACACAAATCAAGTGTCTGTGGAAAAAAACATCCACACTCCTATCCATAACAAAAAAATCAATGTACAGTATCGTTATTATTAAGCTTTCATGTAGTTCTTCCATGCTGTTATTTCTGAACTGTAATAATAATTGCATTTATAAAGCACTTTTCATCCCAAAGAATCCCAGATCCAAAAGTGTTATACATATAGGAGACCCACTACTGTACATCTATCACTGTAGTATATAGTGTATCACTATAGATGTACTGTATATGCATGGCGGCCATTATGCACCTGCAGCACTATTACACCAAGAAATTCTCTACATTAGGTAGAGAAATGAGAAATTACTTCACCAATTGAATTAAAAGGTTACATTTAGGGAGGCCAGATTGTACAAGCCCAGAATGGAATTGAGCCAGAACACTTTAGAAAAAGTGCCATGAGGGTAGGGGAGTAGACAGCAGCTTGAAGTGCTGTGAACACTTGAAAGTACTGTACTGTCATTGATGTACTATACGTCACTGAGGACCTTTATTCAACACAGTTGAATCTCTCAAAATGAAATCTAATTTCTTTAGTTTCTGGGAATAAGAGCAAAGGTAGAAATTACTGCATGTTTTCTTTTCCTAATGAACGCAGAACTGGGCTTTTCACCCCTGAACTGATTTGTCAGAGAGTATTGCTCTCTATATTATTGCACATACATGAAAATTACATATTTGCCATGAAGCAGTGACCCATGATTTTGTGATTCTATTCTATTGTATTCTGTATTCACTAATTGTATTCACTTATCCATTTTTATTAAATGGATAAGTGAAATAATGCATTTTGATGTTGTAATTGATCACAAATTAATGCGGTAATTAGGACATCGGTTTTAAATTTTAATTTTTAGTATACATTATTCATACTTTTCCTGACAGACATAAACCAATATTATTTTTATTGTGAACAATATTACCAAAGAGGATTGAATGGATTGAATGAACATGAGTGACTAAAAATACATTTCCCTTAAACCTGAAGACCACTCAGAAAATGTTTTCTACATTCTACTCTTCACAAGGGAATTAACCACTACAACTGTTCAGTTTTACTTAAAACCAATAACTGTAATTCATCTTTAATTCATGAAATTTCAAACATCTTTTGTTTTGCATCTTAATATAAATTGGGATGTCAAGTATTATGTATTTTAGGTTTTTGTTAATACCAAATTTTTCTTCGATTTACATTTTAAATGTAATGGCAGTTGCACAGCACTTTCTATAATATGTTTTTGGTGCTCACGGTAAAAAAATCTAACTGAGGAATGAAAAACTCATCCTCAATCATTAAAATACAGCCTGACTGAAATTCTGAATGCAGATTTTTAGGGAATCCTCTTTTGCAACTTGCTACTTCACTTCTATAAGCAGGCAGTTATTTTATTTTTTTGTGCCTTATCTCAGAATCTCAGTCTCATTATCTTTTGTGTGCAGCCCTGCTTCAGAAAATAGCCTCCTATTGTCTATCGAGGCTGCCAATTAGCTCAACCACTCAGCCAGGGAGGGTCTACAGCTTTATGACCAAGAGAAGTGGTGTAAGGAAAAGGTGGGGCAGATGGAAATATACACTTTGGCAGTGTGTGCTTTCTAAAAATACTTGTGATGGGTGATGTTGATTAGCAGAGTACATCCACTGAGTTTTGACCTTGATATCTAACTTTCCCCCCTTAAAGATCGTAATGAGTGTCTGGAAATTCCCAATGTCTGCAGCCACGGGGAATGTAGAGACTTGCTGGGAGGATACCAGTGTGTCTGTCACAATGGCTTCAAGGCAACCCCAGACAGGAAGATGTGTATGGGTGAGTGTACACTTACTAGTTGAATTAAACCTTTCCCTTTCAACTATGTGTCATGGAGCCACATTTGAAGTAAACCATTGTCTCGAACTTGTTGTTGTTATAAGTCTATACAAAGTCAATGTTGAGTCAAGTACTGTATACTGTAGAAATAAATATAATTATAAAGTAGTATCGATAATACTATAACAAATAACTTGGTTTGCCCTGCTTTAATTATTCAACATATAAACTGTTTTTGTTCCCATACTGTCAGTTGGCACTACTAACATAGACTAAGACAATTTGAGAATTTCTAAAAGATGGTGGCGATCAGATGGTAAACTGTGAGGGCCCTGAAAGGTGAGAGCTCCCTCTGCTGTTCCAGATGGGTAATTTCTGTGTATTTTCATTTTTTAAGATGTTGATGAATGTGACCGGCAGCCTTGTGGTAACGGAACTTGCAAAAATACCGTGGGCTCATACAACTGCCTGTGTTATCCAGGATTTGAGCTTACACATAACAACGACTGCATAGGTGAGGCCCTGTGTGGCGTGATTTTTTAGTTTTAAAATAAAACCATGGGAGGTTTTGCAACATGAACCTCATTTTAACAAGCTTCTACAGTCACTTTATGTCACATGCATTCAGTGACACAACAGTCACTTAGCATGTTTGCAGTTGCTTACTTTCATGAAACCAAACCGCCTATTGCACTAAATACCAAAGATATGCAGACATATGTAAAAAAAATCATTTTTAAATTTCATTCTAGATATTGATGAGTGTAGGTCTTCCTATGGACAACTATGTAGAAATGGCCAGTGCATCAACAGTATTGGATCCTTCCAGTGCCTGTGTGAGGAGGGCTATGAACTTACACCTGATGGAAAGAACTGCATTGGTAAGCAAACACTTTTGGAAATAATATATCCTGCACTGTATTACACTGAGTAATTAAGAACTGATGTAAAAATATATTTCTTACTCTCTAAAAACTTGTTTTCCAAAGTCAGCCTAATAATAATTCACTCTTTTTTTTAACTTAAAACAGACATTAATGAGTGTTTGACATTACCCGGAACATGCTCGCCAGGAACGTGTCAGAACCTTGATGGAACATTCCGTTGTCTTTGTCCTCCTGGATACATTGTGCATAATGACAATTGTATTGGTAAGACCATTTTATAAATGCCCACTTGGATAGTAGTCATTACAGTCTTATAGGGGCGGCACAGTGCAGCAGTGATCAGTATTGCTGCATCACAGAGCTTGGGGCCCAGTTCTAGACTTGGGGCACTATCTGCATGGAGTTTGTATTTCTCCCCATGTTTGTGTGGGATTCCTCTAAATGTTTTGTTTTCCTCCCACTGTCTAATACTGGTACAGTAGGTTAAATAGCATTTGGGAAAATTAGCCATAGGCGTGTGCGTGTCTTTGTTTGTGTCTGCCCTGTGATTACCCATCCAGTGTGTATCCTGCCTTAAGCCCATTACTTGCCAGGATAGGCTCTGACTCCCTCACTACCCTGAGGTGGATGGATGAATAAGGGCCTCACCCAAGCACAGGGTGAGTTATTTGTTCACAGGTCACTATCCAACTGTGGCCAGGATTCTCCATGTTGTGGCTCACAGTTGACTGAGCAGCATTGAGGGTAGGGTGAGATTACTTGGCAGGGGCTTGGTTAGGGTCTCAGTGACAGAGCACCCCCTGCTGCCTCCCTGGCAGTTGAAGTCAGTACCATCTGTGAAGGTCATGATTTGAGGCCACTGCTGTATTAAAAGCTGTGAATGACTTGATGATGAGCAAGCCAAAGGAGTGCTCCTACACTTCCATACATGTCTGCATAACTGGAAGTCAAGATGTCGATAAAAACACAATTGGCTGTTTCAGAAATTGTGTTGGCATTACAAAAATAATTGTTGATTCCAAATTAAAGAAAAGTTCCAGTGTTGCGGTACAGGCTTACTGCCGCTGTATTGGTAATGTCAGACTAGTTGGCAAGATTCCAGTGGGCTACTTTCTGTTTAAAGTATGAAAGCAAAATTTCTTCCTGTGGTATGCTAACATTGCTTATATATGTGTGCAGTGTGGTTAGTAAAATAAATTACTGGTTTGAGTTCTGTATGAAGAATGTACTTATATTCCAAAAAAGGCCATGGATTGATTTCATCTGCGGTCTCCAACCATAATGTTTCTGTCTTTGTCTGGTTCCCTTCACTCTCCACTGACAATGAGGGGAGACAGAGTAGTCACTCTCACTCTTTTGGATTTAGTTATTGTGTGCCAAGCAGCACACTGATTCATAACTGTTGAAAGCACTGAAATTCTTTAATCAATTCAATACAGTTCTTTGAGAACTCCTTGAAGAGTCCTTGCTTCAATTTGTACAGTACTTTTTCTTTTCTTCTTTTTCTGTTGAACCCTTCGAAGTGGAAACCCTTCTCCGTGCAAAGAATGTGATCCTTCAGTTTACTGAGGCATTCTCTCTGACTTGCCCTAGATATCAATGAGTGTGATGAGGACCCCAATATCTGCTTATTTGGTTCCTGCTTCAACAATCTGGGAAGCTTTGAATGTGTCTGCCGGCCAGGATTCGTCCTATCAGAAAGTGGACGCAGGTGTTATGGTATGCAGCGACACTCCCAAATCTTGAAAAGATTATTGTGTTACTTTAAACATTCCTGATGCTATCATTGATAGATTTTGTCTCGAAAATGTACAGTAGTGTTTTTAAAATTTGCTGAACAACAATAATACATTATTCTATTAAATGCTTTTCAAAAGACTCAAAGGATTGTGTAATAATGCATGCCCCTGGGATGTTCTTTTGCCAGCTGTGTGGAGCCTTGAATTAAAAGACCTGCAACGGCCATTCCATATTAGAACAAGCATGAGCAACTTAAAATCTACTAAATATTGTACAGGAATCAATTTATTCTACACAGGACAGGAGTAATATGAGAGAGTAGTTTTAGTTAGCACACATGCAATATAGCTGAATTCTAGACATAGTGGAGGTTCTTACCTTTGTAAATTCCCCAGTATTTAAATTACACTATTTCATTCAGTCTCAATAAAATATATTAAACATCCATGTTTAATACTAGTATTTTGCTACTGCAAGAAATACTTGGGTACTGTTGCTGAGTTTAACTTGGAATGGCCCTGTGGCTTCATGAGAAATGTGTTTAGAAGACCATGTCAACCAATTTCTGCCATTTTTTTAGATGATTCCAAAATATAAATAACAAAATAAGATCAGGCTTATCATATTTTTTACTAGCTACCCTAGCTACCCTTGCCATTGTTATTTTTATATAATACAGGAGAAGCTAATTCTGTCCCATTTGAGAATGTTTCCTCGATTTAGGTCCATTATGGAATCAAACCTTCCCTATCCATTAAACATTGCCTCATTGTCTCATTGGTTTTGACAACGTACAGTATGTTAGCTATAGATAATGTATGCTTTGATGCTTGCAGTCTGTTAGTTTTGAGTAAATAATTTGAATTTAAAATAATTTAATAATTAACTTAGAGTATGTGGGTGTCCTTTTATAGTGACTGAGCAGATATCGACGTGCTTTGCTGGGTGAACTGGCACAAATATGACAGAGGAAAATAAGATGTTTTGTTCGGATCCAAAAGAGTAAAGCTTCACCAAGTACTGAGCATGTCAAAAATTTGTGACTGAATCCAAGTAGCGACTAAGTTCCCTCTCCAAGTATTTAAGACTTTTTCTGAAATCGCGGAAATGTTGCTTTTCTAGACACTCGCGAGAGCTTCTGCTTCACCAAGTTTGAAAATTCAATGTGTTCAGCGCCTCAGCCCTTTAACACAACCAAGGCTAAGTGCTGCTGCAGCAAGATGCCCAAAGAAGGATGGGGGGATCCCTGTGAGCTCTGCCCCAAAGAACACGAAGGTACAAGTCGCTTTTTTTCATTGCTCCGCCATGGAATACATTTCTGACTCCTCTGATTTCACAAGTACCGCTGACATCTGACGGAATTGAGGCTCTAAAATCACGTTTTCTGTGCATGTTAAAAAGATGAACAGATAAAAAATTCTAAGCCTTTATCAAACTGTGTCATCTAGTTTAAAGGTCTAACTTAAAGCAAAAATGAATTTGTATTTTATGCAATGTGTTACTTGTTTTTCCCATATGCAGTTGCATTCCAGGAGCTTTGCCCTTTTGGCTATGGTACTATTCCAGGAAAAGAAGATACTCGTGAAGGTTTGTTGACTAACTTATTTAGAACTTCTTGACTATTTATTCATTACATACTGGTGAAGAAAAGGACATTTTTTAATTTGCAAATGTGGTCAAAATGGTTAATAAATAATTTATTTTCAGATAAATGTCCTCCTTCTGTCTACAAAGAAACTGCTCATATGTAATATAATATAGGAACAAATAAATAGGTTTATTCCATGTTGAAAAGAGAAGAAAGAAAACACAACATTTCGGCTGTGTAGCCTTCTTTGGGTGTGAGCAAACCAAAGAAGGCTCCAGATGCAAAACGTTATGTTTTCTTTCTTCTCTTTTCAGCATGGAATAAACCTATTACTTGTTCCTTTGCAGCCTACACATGCTGACGCAGCTACCCACCTGAAGTATAAAATAATATATGTGAATATTCATATGCCACTATTTTTTTCAAATGGTTTTCACTGTCCACATAGTGAATATGTATGGAAGCATCAAACAAACCTGGGAAGAAATATGAATGTGATGTGCTGTTAAAAAACAATTTAAAACAATTTTATAATTTCAAATTTTAGATGTCAATGAGTGTGCAGAGAATCCTGGTATCTGTTACAATGGACACTGCATCAACACAGATGGATCGTTCCGATGTGAGTGTCCTATGGGATACACTCTGAATTACACTGGAGTGCACTGTGTAGGTAGGTGGCTTGATTAAATGTCTTGTTGATTTCTTCCGATTTGGAGACGTGTCCCTTTGCCCCCTTGTGTGCTGTGTGATGGAGCTTTTCCATTTTCTTTGCAGACATTGATGAGTGTTCAGTAGGTAATCCCTGTGGCAACGGAACATGCACCAATGTGATTGGGGGCTTTGAGTGCAGCTGTGAAGAAGGATTTGAACCTGGGCCCATGATGACCTGTGAGGGTGAGCCACTTCTGTATATTGCTGGTCTAAAAGGGTGCTTTGGACACAACAGTTTGGTATAAATAAGTATGGATATATTTACAAGTATGACATAAGTATGAGTACGAGTATTTATAAGTATGACATGTTGTTGTGTGACCCCAGTCTGGAACAGAACCCAGGACCCTTCCAGCTCTAGTGTCCTGGGTTCTATTCCAGTTTGGGGTGCCTTGTCTGTGGAGTTTGCATGTTTTCCTCATGTCCGAACAGCAATCTAAAGACGTGCTGTCTGGATTTTTTTTTTGACATCGCTTACTTCTGTGTTGCGCAGTGGTCACAGTTTTTAGATCAGTCGATTCATTCACCTGTGTAAGTATTCAAGGCCTAAATCAAAACTATAACTAACGTGCTTCACACTCATATGAAACCTAATGGCTACTGTACATCCTGTTCACCTGAGTTTTGTGTTAAATACAGAATAGTCAAGAACTGTTTTTTTTTGCTTGAAATTGCTGAATGCCATGGCTGATCTTAACAAAGTTGTCAAATGAAAACAATCTTTTTTTTTCCAGTGCTTTTTCCAGTAGTTTGTGAACCATTATGTTATTGTTTTTCTTTCCTTGCAGATATAAATGAATGTGGCCAAAACCCTCTTTTGTGTGCTTTCCGATGTATCAACACATATGGTAGCTATGAGTGCACCTGCCCAGCTGGCTATGTTCTGAGGGAGGACAGGAGGATGTGTAAAGGTAAGAAATGTGGCCAGGATGTTCAAGCAAATGCCATAATTGTCACACTGAAGAAAATTATTATATAATAACTGTGCGTAGGCGAGTCCAAAACACCACTTCATTCTGTTCACTCTATAACATATTGCCTACTGACTTGAATTTGTAGTCTTTCTCTGGACGTAGAGATTATTCAGGCTTGTGTTCTGGACTTCGTGTTCCAAG
Organism: Lepisosteus platostomus; assembly: GCF_059453375.1. Classification (NCBI taxonomy): domain Eukaryota; kingdom Metazoa; phylum Chordata; class Actinopteri; order Semionotiformes; family Lepisosteidae; genus Lepisosteus; species Lepisosteus platostomus. Next base: position 52,214,506 of record NC_142614.1, read on the forward strand.
GTTAAATTGAGTTGATTCTGTGTTACCTTGCTCCCCTTGATGACATTTATGCAGATTCAAAATTGTCTAGGCAGGAGTTTTAGAGAAGATTTTTCACATGATAATAAATGGGAAGTTGGAGACACATATTTTATCAGTGCTGCACAGTTTTGATGCAGTTTTAATCTGTAGTCTAAAAATCAAGTGCCATTTAGAATGTAGCCTCTTAGTTACACTGCCATTTTAAATGAGATTTTTAGATTTACTGTAGTTCAACAGGGTTGCTTAATTGTACTTAGTTAATCCTTTTGTTTTTCAACTATAAAAAGTATTGAAGACTTGTCATACTTATTTTTTGTTTTTGGCTTCAGTAATCCTGTGCGTATTTGATTATTTTTTTTTTGCTCCTTAGAATTAAAATTGGTTTAGATTAAAAAGCTTGCAGTGTGATGTTTTGCAATTCCAAGCATTCTGTTTGTAGCTCTTCGCCACCGGGCAAGACTTTATCCCTTTGTTGAATGATTAGCACACAAAGATATTGCACAATGAATCACAACTGACAAGAGAGACTTGCAGAAGAAAAGCTGCAATTTAAAGTTCTTACAAGGAGAAAGTAATTTAATTCCCAGCCCACCACTGCAGTATTTAATCGCAACATGGCTTTTAAACAACTCACACTTTTTACACCCATGAGCGTTTTTTTATGTAACCAGCCTATTTCAAATGCTTTATTGAGCCTTAACCATTTACTGTGAAACAGACCTTGATGAATGCTCAGAAGGGTTCCATGACTGTGAGTCCAGGGGCATGGCTTGTAAGAACTTGATTGGCACCTTCATGTGTATCTGTCCAGTGGGAATGGTACGCCAGCCAGATGGAGAAGGGTGCCAAGGTAAGAATCCATATTCTGTTTTGAATTTTTGTTGTTGTTGTTGTTGTTGTTGTTGTTGTTGTTGTTGTTGTTGTTGTTGCAGTTATGTCAGGTGGGTGAGAAACTACAGCAGTAACTGCAGTTAAATTTAGAACTCAATCTGTGTTGGATAACAGCAGTTCCTGAACTCAGCAGTCTATGGCTTTCAGTCTGTTACTTAATTTAAGTACAGTATTTGAACAAAAATACACCTCGTTTTGGTGTCCTTAATTAGTTGATAAATGAAAAATACATACAAATCCTGCAGGAATACAGCCCTTGAGGTTTGTAACTGAGCATATTTCTGTATCAGTTTTCAATGGATTGGAAAAATAGATTTTAACTCATTTTTTAATTGTATGATTTTTTTAAAGTAACAGATGATTGTGCTTTTGTTCTCATAGATGAAAACGAGTGTCGCACCAAACCTGGGATATGTGAAAATGGACGCTGCATTAACACCTTGGGCAGCTACATATGTGAGTGCAATGATGGTTTCCAGTCGAGTGCAACACGGACACAGTGCATCGGTAAGCATCCGTCTGTCTCGTTCTCCTTTATAAGAATAAAATGACAGCTTCGCCAGAGAATGATTTTAAATGCAGCAACTTTTTTAATTCCATTAAAAAAGACCAAGTAATGGGCCCACATTCTTTTGATAAGAAGTTTGGCTTCACTACCTATGGACTGAGAATTTTCTGACAGCTTTGACAAAACAGACTTAAAGGGAACACGTAGTTTCCAGACAAAAGGAAGTCATTAGGTCCACCTTGTTTATTTGTGTCTTGCCAATTTAACTCTAGACTTTTGGTGTATGTGCCGAGAAGCCAATGGTGCAAAGCTACCATTTGTGTGATTATGACCAAACGCCTCCAAATCCAACCCCAATAAAAGGAACGATATCCGTGCACCGCAGAACTCTGGCTGGGCTCAGATTGCCAGCCACACAGCTTCACAACAGGGCTGGGAAGTGGACAGATGAGCAGCTGCCTCTCTCCTATTGACACAACACGCATTCATGGGGAGCTCATTGCTAAATCATTTACAGGCTACCTAATTTGGGGTCAACGTGACTTACACGGCAGAGCAAAATTGGGGTGATATAATCAGTGCAGTTCTGCAAGGACCACTGCTCGTCCTTACTTAAAGTTAATAAATTAGTTAGGTTTCAACAATGATTATACATACTGTACATTATACACTTCACACAAAGAACACAGGTCCTCAATTAGTGTATATACTGTGCACACTTTTGGTTAAACAGGGTGACAACCATGGGGAATAGGCTGTTCAAATACTGGGCAGTTGTGGTTTTGATTGAACAGTAGTGTCGCCATGAGGCAAATTTTTTAAACAGATGGTGTTCTGGATGAGACGCCATCGACAATCTTTTCTGCTCACTTATTTAATCTTCAGGTCTTCAATAGATGGCAAATGACAGCCAGTGAGTCTCTGCACAGCAGACAGTGCATTGCAGTTTGCCTCTAGAATGGGCAGGCGTGTTGCCAAACCAAACAAAAATAGAAGCAGTGAGAATGCTCTCAATTATGGCTCTATAAAACTAAATGAGAATGGGCTGGGAAAAATTTAGATTTTTAAGTTGATGCAGGAAGTACAGTCTCTGGTGCAATTTCTTTGTGATGCTGATAACATTTGCATCCTATCTGTGGGTGTTAGAGATGGTTATTCCTAAAATCGTGAAAGACACAACTACTGTATAGTCACTACGACTTTGACTGTTTCTAAGAAGGTGGGCTTTGGAGGGACAAAAGTCAAATAACATTTCCACTATTTTGATAATATTGAGCTGAAGGTTGTTGTTGGCACACCATGTTACCAGACATTCACTTCCCTTCTGTACCTGTGTATCATCCCCATTGCTTATAAGACCCACCAGAATTTTGTCCTCTGCAAAGTTGAGTAGTCTGACAGAGGGGTTGCTGGTGGTACAGTCATTAATATACAGGGAGTAAAGTAATGGGGACAGCACATAGCCTTAAGGTGCATCAGTGTTCGAAGTTAGCAGTCTGACAAATAAGAGCCCATCTACACACATTGCTTTTTATTAGTTAGGAAGTTTGTGGTCGACTGACAGGTGGGTAGGGGAACCTTCAAATGAGAGTTTATTGAGAGTTCTGGGATGATGGTGTTGAATGCAGAGCTAAAATGAACAAAAAGGAGTCTTACATACAGTGTGTGCCTGGAGTTTCCAGATGTTGAATCATATAATGATCTAATTATGTGGTTTGATTATGACCACATTAGTTGCTGCAAACACAATAGAGTTAACAAATTAAATTCAATCAGATTAAAATTCAAGATTGGGCAGACACCTGTCAGATGTCATTAAATGTCGGCATGTTCATGATTTTGCAGTAAAACGATACAAAATGGCAAAAGGTGAGCTAGAACAGACTACTGGTTAAAAAAGAGTTAGGTGTTGCATCTTCTAGATAATGTGGGAAAGCAACTAAAAAGTCAGACAAATTCTAGGATATATAATTAAAAATATATATTTAAAAGAGTAGACCCAAGATTAGTTTCAAAGGCTTTATTATTTTTGCAACATCCATGTCAAATAAAATCAAACCTATTTGCACAGCCCTAACTAGGATTGCTTACCTTCAGCACAAAATAATTTTGTATTTTGAAAATCTGATCTGAAAAATCCATATTAACTTACTTATTTTGCTGTCAAATGTGCACCTATCATAAACCTCTTAAAACTAAAAACAAGTCTAGTACATTAAAGATTGCAAATTGTATTTTATCAGCAAACGCAAGCAATATGGACAGCAGCCATATCACCCTGTTACTCACAACTGGCAACCCACTGAAGCTAAGCACGTGTGAGCCTTGTCAGTACCTGGATGGGAGAAAACTAACTCCTGGGAAAAACTAAGGGTGCTGCTGGAAGAGGTGTTAGTGGGGCCTAATGCCCCAGTATAGTGACGGGGACACTGTACTGTAAACAGGCGCCGTCCTTCGGATGAGACGTAAAACTGAGGTCTTGACTCTCCGTGGTCATTAAAAATCCCAGGGCGTTTCTCGAAAAGAGTAGGGGTGTAACCCTGGTGTCCTGGCCACATCTCCCATTGGCCCTTACCAATCATGGCCTCTTAATAATCCCCATCTATTAATTGGCTTCATTACTCTGCTCTCCTCCCCACTGATAGCTGATGCGTGGTGAGCGTTCTGGCGCACTATGGCTGCCGTCGCATCATCCAGGTGGTGGAGGGGAGTCCCCATTACCTGTAAAGTGCTTTGAGTGGAGTGTCCAGAAAAGCGCTATATAAGTGTAAGCAATTATTATTATTATTATTATTATTATTATTATTATTATTATTATTATTATTATTATTATTAATCACAGTAGTTGGACTAAATTAATTGAGAGGAGTCTAATTTTAAGATGAATACAGAATAAACAAGCAGCTAATTAATAGACAATTATCATTTTGTATGTTAAATACAAACACCACAAAGGAGCAAAACATGTTAGCAAAGGGAATACTTTATCTAAAATGTATAACTATAGTCTCTCATGATCAGATTGGAACTAAACCATATTCAAGTCCGTTTTTTCATTCCTAACATTCATGAAACTTCTCATTAAAATCCATGAGTTTCAGTGTTTCATTTCAGCAAGTTGCTGAAAAGGTTTTTGATCAAATAGAGTGGCTTTATTTAATCTTTGCATTGTCCAGATTTGCACTGGGCGATAAATTTAACTTCTTGGGATTGTCTTTTATACCTCTCCCAAATCGTATATCTGTCCAAACACAAAATGGTCTGATTATTTCATGCTGTCTCATGATACCTTAGCCTGCCCTGTGCCTCCACCCACCCCTGTTCATTCTGGGAATTGAACCCATCTGTTTCCCTGAGAACATTGTCAGTGTTACAATGGTGAGATGGAAGGGTCAGAAAAGTACATTTCTTTATATGCAGAAATTTATCCTGTGACTCTACATATCTGCTCCAGTGATCTGTATCCCAGCTTTTTGTATTTTGGTTACTTATTGTATCTTGAAGTAAAGTACATTTCCCAAAAAGTGAACTCTTTCCAATTAAGAGGGCAGAAAGACATAGATTCCAATTTCCATGCTTTTTTTCCATTTACAGGCCTTACATATTTAGGTATTTATATCACCTGTTGTCTCTTCCCTTTTTTCCAACAACTGTAGCACCTTGACTGCCCAGACCATAATAGATTTCCAAAGATAGACTGCACTGCATTGATTTTTGGTGGCAACATATACAGTAATACTCCAACAGCATTTCTTTATAAGTTTCAGTGTATCTCTTTTTTGTTCTGAAGAAAAATATTCTCTTGATTAAGTAATCACCAATTTCATCTGGCAGAACAAACTCCTGTATGTGTCTGAAAATCATTTTTACAAAATAGATTATAGTTTAGATCTAACCTAATTATTTTTTTATTTGGTTCCTCATGTTTATAACTGGCACCATCACAACTTTTGCAGAATAACCAGTCCTCCCTGCCTTAGTTTGCTCAGATCTCTTTACCTACCAGTAAACATACCTCTAATCCATCCTTTTGTTTAGTTAACTCTCAAAATTCGATTTCAGTTGTGATCAGGTTGAAACTCAAACCATTCTGATTGAACCTGTTACAACAAAGGATCCAGTAAAGGTTTTATTTCTTGCTGAAAAGAGAAGCACAGAAACACAACATTTCGGCTGTATTAATTTCCTTATTTATTCCTTAATTCGTTACTTTTCTGACATAGAGTGACCTTTAATGTTTTATTGTCAGTACAATGATAATGCCTTTACCAGCTTTCAAAATATCTATGGTGAATACTGTACTGTACATTCTGCCTTTTGCTATATAGTTTCAGAATTTTATGTCTTCCTCTTTTCAAATAAGTTCTCTTTTGAAACCTGTGAACTGTGCGTTTTCCACTTCAGTCCTTGAATATTTATATGTAATTATATATAATTATATTTATGTTTTTCATAGATATACCACGATGAGCTGGATATGAATATCATACAGTAGATGGCTCCTGGAAGAAGGGTCTATATTTGAAAAACTTAGCAATGTTTTATACCAGCCTAATTCTAATTTTAATTTATTCAAAAAGGCTAATATAATCTATTTCAGTTCAAAGTTCTTCATTTTGTTCACTTGTCTAAAGACTAAACAAACTAACATATATCCTGAGAAAAGAGAGAGGTTAGCAAGTCCACAACTTCCCCATGTTTTGGTTTTGTACTGTTGTCTGTTTTAGGCCTTTTGTCTCTACTATGTCTCAATTTGTCCCTCACAGATTATCGAGAAGGTTTCTGCTTTACTGAAGTGCTTCAGACTATGTGCCAAATGTCCTCAAGCAGCCGTAACCCCACAACCAGGTCAGAGTGCTGCTGTGACGGGGGCCGAGGCTGGGGTAACCAATGTGACCTCTGCCCCCTGCCAGGAACTGGGCCAAATAAGAAGCTCTGTCCCCATGGCCCTGGCTACACAACAAATGGCACAGGTGAGGAGACAGGCTGGGGTGCTGATGGCTAAAGGACTGGAGTTTCTGGAAACCTTCAGAAAGCTGTATACACACTGATAGTGTTCTGCCTTGCTTTCAGTCTCAACTCTTTCTGAAACAGGTGCATTAAGGCTCTCAAATATTGTGGTGCAAGAAAACAACAACAGAGTCTCCCAGCAGGTTCAATCCTAACTTGGATTTGAACCCTCAATTTACTTCTGTTCTTTTAACATAGGCTGCTGATCATGCCTGGATTTACAATGTTGAACCCAGTTTAGATTAATTTCACAGTTGCTTAATTAAAAGCAATCAGATCCTCACAAATCAATTAACACAGACAACATATTCTGTCTACATTAATTTCTTTGACATCTTTTCTCTGGAATTTTATTTCTCTTTGGGCCTTAGGTGTGCATTTCTCATTTGCATTCTTAATTTGCCTGCGATAATTAATTCAGTGCAGACTTGTATTTGGAAATGTTATTTTCCAATGTTTAGCATAACATAGGAGACATTTATTCTATTGAAATATGCTATTATAATTATTTTCTGTTAATATTAATTCAAATAGCTATTATTTTCAATCCAAAAACAGTAATGAAAATTTCAGAAGCTGTTGATCTTGAATGTGATTCAGATCTGGTTATACTTATGAACAGATATAGATGAATGCAGAGTCATGCCCAACTTGTGCAAGAATGGACAATGCATCAACACCATGGGATCCTTCAGGTGTCACTGCAAACAAGGTTTTACCTCAGATATCAGTGGAACATCATGTGTGGGTAAGTGACTTTACTTTCTGCGTGTTCAGCTAAAATGTCTTTCTTTGAACTGTGCTTGGTTGTGTTCATTTAGTTGTTTCTCTAAAGTCCATAAATGAATCCAATTATTTCAAACATCTTTTTGTGGCTTTCAGATATGGATGAATGTGTCCAGTCTCCCAAGCCTTGTAACTTCATTTGTAAAAACACCGAAGGCAGCTACTTGTGCTCTTGTCCCCGTGGTTACATCCTCCACGAAGATGGAAGGACCTGCAAAGGTAGTTTTCTGCAACCTGAATTTTATTTTTTTAGACTGCCATTTTGGCTTCAGTTCATGGGTCATCATCATCATTTTGCTCATCTGATGCATCTATGTTTCTTATTTGTTAAAAGAGGTTGATGATATGTTAAATCTATTATATATTGTGTTGTATATATTACCAGCCAGCAAAGCTGATTTCCCACCTTGGACAAACTTCCCAAATGGCTCCATACATAAAACAAATTATCCTTGTAATGACGTGGCAAGGTGGGAAAAAAGCCACATCTGACAGAGTCCAAAAGCAAGGTGTTAAAACCACAACAGATGAAAAAAAGGGGAGCCACAAAAGAAAAGAAAGACAAAAATATATCCAACAGGGCTGTAGAGCAGTAGTAGCGAGGAACAGGGAAAGCGCAGATGTAAGAAAGCAAATGCAAAAATCATTTTTACTAATGGTGAATTGTTTTCAAACTATACCGATCATAAGAATTTTTTTTGTTAAAGAAGCACTTTTTTGTTTCTCTCGTTAGTTGTTGTGTTGAAGGTGTTGTATTGCTGAAGAGCTATAGGTCTACAGGCTGCTCTAGGGCCAGAAATGTGGCCCTCCACACATTGTAGTGTGCCTGCCATTGAAGTCTATAGATCCTGTGCTGTGGTCTCTTTTTCTTCTCAGGTGAAATGTGAATGTGGAGAGTAGGGTGATGTGGTTAACATGAACTGCAAAATTGTGATGAGAGGGGGTTCTCAAGTCTCACATAATGCAGTTTGACTTTAGCTAAACAGAATGAAGCACTGCAGACAGCAGCAACCTTTTCAGAATCTCTGTTGAAATTAATCTTGGTATGGTAGACAGTAAGAAACAGTGAAACTCGAGCAAAAATGTCAAAAGTGGTACAGTTGACTCCAGATTTTTATTTGCTTGATTTCAACAAGCTATCTCTGTGTGGTACAATATTGAGATCACAGGCAGCAAAATCTAAAAAGGTCTTTGAAGACTAACTCGATTTGTAACAGTTGTCATTATGAATTAGCTGGGTTTTGATTATAGGTAAGGTTTGGTAATAAGTATTAGATAATAATATCTGTGCTTCAGCATAAGATGCAATTACTCAGCATTACTGCAATAAAGTCTCAGTGTTGTTTGCAGTATATTCTTTTTAAAGTAGGACTGCAAGTTTCTTGTAAACTAAAAAAAACATTTAATAATTATTGGTTATTGGATATTTTGCAGTGTACAAATCTAGCAGAACATCAGCTTTTTAATTTATAGAGTTAACTGTACATTAATTTTCTTCATTTTAAACCATTTAACCTTTGTTAATTTAACCTACTTTTAGCAGATTAGTGTATGTATGATATTTTTATAATTATCAGAACAACTGCAATGCATTAAGACTTTCAATGAAATATTTTCAGTAAATGTGAACTTTCAGTCACTCCACCTCTTTCACCTTTGTCCAAGGCATTTCCCAATTTCCAGACAGCTTTATGATTTAATGCAAGAACAATGTATACAATTATTGTCAGTTATTTCCATGGAAAACTCACTGGTAAAACACTTAGCAGCAGTGTCAATGTTAACCTAAACAAAAAGGAGCAAACCTGTAAACCTTAATAGATGGAAACTCATAATAAGTCAAAATATAAAATAATTGATTTTACAGATTGTATACACTATTTCTTTGTCTTAAAAGTAAACAAAAAGTAAAAGGTAATGTTTCAAAACATGTATGAAATGGTCCATTTGTGTTTAAAGTTCCTTGGATTCTGTTAATTATAATGTTCAATTTTTTTGAATAATATTAAAGTTAAATGATTGAGTGGTCTAGGCAAAACTTTAAACTGTAGTAATAACTTTCTATTACATACATAGTACATTACATAGTATATTAATTAAATGTAATAAAACAAGGAACAAAGTTGCCATTCTGCTTAATAATGGGAAGGCACGGCAAAGTAAATTTTTTTACAAGACTGCATTTTACAGAAAAGATAGAGAAAGGGTGAAAAAAGAAAATATATAAAACTTTATGAGCACAGTATTATCTTTTCCAGGAAAGGTTGGTGAACGAAAGACAGACAAAACAGCATGAATTACTTCAATAGATATGACCAGACATTTTAGAGTAAAAGGAAGTGTAATACAGTTTATGGCATGGATACAGTTGTGATCAAAGGTCTTTAATCAGGAGAAGGGAAATGAGGCAGTGAACCAAAATCAACAAAAGTGCTTCAGTAAGATGGATATCATGTACTGTAGCTATCCAAAATGAATAGTCAAAGGGTCAATGTAAAAAATACTAGACAGGGGAAAAAAAGCTTTAAAATTGAACCCTCTTATCTGTTCTTTACAAGTGTTTTTAATAGCGATAGATTTTGAATTGTTGCTGTCATGCATTTCAGATCTTGACGAATGTCAGACAAAGCAACACAACTGCCAGTTCTTGTGCGTCAATACCATTGGGGGGTTCACATGCAAGTGTCCCCCGGGATTCACACAGCATCACACTGCTTGTATTGGTGAGCCTTTCACTTTGTACTCCATGTTTGTTGCAAACTACCTTTTAGTTTTAGTAATTTTTCATGTTTCAGCTACGTAATACTGAAGAGACATCCAAATCCACTTTGGAAACTTTTAGTATTCTTTTGTCAATTCAAGAACAAATATATATTAATATTTCAAATTAAGTGTTTTTACTGAAACCACAGTAGCTTTCTGAGGTTAGTCTTCTGACCGTATTAATTCAGCCAACCTAAGGCAAAAGTGTAATTTAAAAATATATTCGTATTTTACACTCCTGTTTAAATAGTCATGTCATGAGATTTTGAAGAGGACGTTTTGGAAAGTAACAGTAAAATAGTATAGTAGTGTGGCAAATGAATGAGAAAATTCAAATCCCTGATCTTTTTTTTGACCAGATAACAATGAGTGTGCCTCCCAGCCTTCTCTTTGTGGTGCAAGAGGAATCTGTCAGAACTCTCCTGGGAGCTTCAGTTGTGAATGTCAGAGGGGGTTCAGTCTGGACTCCACTGGACTCAGCTGTGATGGTACAGCTTAATATGGGCCTTTAGATATATTGTTATGTTTATTATACTTAAATGTACTGTACTACTGTATGTTTTTCATGTTATTTAGTACACTGCCAAGATTACAACACTTAACTTTTAAGTTTTGTTGTTTTTCTTTTGTCTTTGAAATTGTGAGTGACATTCATTTATTGTTTTCCCACTTTTAAAAACTCTGTTTTGAGTGTGCAGCAGTACTTTCATGCTGTTTGCCAAACCTCTTCTCCCATCACCAATTGATAACATTAATAACCTGTAAGATGTTTCTCTGAATTAAGAAACTAGAAGAGGTTAAAAAGTCCTAAACAGGGCTTGCTAGTGGCTCAAACAGCAAAGGTGTCCATTCCAGCTCAGCTTGAGCTCTTTGATCCTGGTGTCACAAGTCCAAGCCTGGGTTATGTCACTAGCCGACTGTGACCAACATTTCCTTCACAGCTGGCTGGGTGCTGCAGGTAAAGTGAGATTAGTATTAGTCAACCAATGTCTCAGTGACGTGGTGACCCCTGTGGCTTCCCAAGTACTTACAGGGTGGTGCTGGTAACGTTTAGACACCTCTCCTCCAAATGGCTCTGAGCCTCCAGTAATAAGTGTTGATGAAAAGATGCATAGCTTCTTGGTGGATGGGTCAGAGGAGTCAGCCCAGACTTCAAAATCAAGGAACTTGTGGAACAAGCGAGTGTTTTTTATTGCACAAAAGAGCTATAGAAACAGCTTCAGTGAAGCACAAAATCCAGTCATTTTCCTAAGCAGGATTAAAATTCTCTGTCGATCAGGTGACAGACAGTTGGATTCACTTTAATGTTTCTCGAGCTGCAATTGAGATTAAAGAATGAGTGCAGGGTCAGAAGTTGAAAAGGGGGCAGATTAACCACAGACGGTAAATGAATGAATCTGAAATCTGAAGTCATTTTTTATCCTCTTTCCTGTTGGGCAGATGTAGACGAGTGTGTGAGCAACCACAGATGTCAGCATGGCTGCCAAAACATGCTTGGCAGTTACAGGTGCAGCTGCCCTCAAGGTTACATCCAACACTACCAGTGGAACCAGTGTGTTGGTGAGTGATTTGATGACTTCTTGGAAACACTTTACACGGGATAAATATTTGTTTCTTTGTTTTAACATGCAGCATCACTCCTGAGGAATTTTGCTCTCATCCAAAACTTGATTCCTTTTCTTAAGAACGCTGACTTAAAATATTAATGTTGATTACTTTAGTCTGCTCTGTGGAATGTTGTCTCTTACTTAATTGTTATGTATGAACTCTTACAGTATATTTCAGTTCAGAAAATGGGGAAGATGGAAATCACCCTGTTACTGTTTTCTGGTACCTTGAATACTGAAATTTGTTATTCTTGTTGTTTTTTGTTATTCTCTCGTGTTATACTGTATTGTACTATATATCTTATTATATTAGATTTTCATTAAGGACTGAGCTGAAATGAAAATCTGCTAACACACCAGCTCTCTAGGACTAGAGTTGAATCCCCTAACTCATTCCAGATTCTTCAAGAAAGATAATACCTCATTTCCACTGTCTGTGCAGCTTGGCTAGAGCACACAGGTTCAACGTTGGCTGTGCTAAGCCACAAAATCGAGTGATTGTGAGTTTATTCTAAACATGGGGAAAGTCGAGAATTCTTGTCCTGTGGCAAGGGCTTAAGAAACAATGTTCTTTAAAAACTAATTTATATCTTGTGATAATAGTTTGGTGCATGACTACATTTTAAGCAGGATATTTTGAAACTTGACTGGAATTTAAGCTTGGCTTTTAAGGGAGACAAATTAGTGTGTACTGTAAAAGAAGCATTCATATCAGTACTTAATTGCTGTGTGCAGCTACCGTTTATTAGTGTTAAATTGATCCCAATCCCTGTTCAATTTACAGATTATCAGTTTCATAGATGTTTTAGTAGAAGTTCATTGCATTCAGTGTAAAATGTACAGTATCATTAATCAACAGATTATAAATGGCAACTTTAATTTTTGACTACAGTACTAATGTGACCCCCCAACACAACATATCATCATTAACTGCACAGGCAGGGTGTTTGTTCTTAATTTAATTTTTTATTAAGGTTCTTGCTTTTTAATAACATAATTATTAAATTAAAAACACCACCTTAAGCAAGTAGCATACTTTTTAATAAGCTTGCTTTTTATTGATACTTAACCAGATAAATCAATTACAAACCAATTTTCATATAGAGTTATGGCCTGGAGACCCTTTTATACAGCTGGACAGTTAGGAACTGTTGTTCTTGAGCACAATTATTAATAATTAATTTTTCTGGGTTTTTTTTAATGACAGAGATACACCAAAATATATAATTTACTTTCTGAGGGACTTGATAGTTAGAAATGTGTTGATATATATATATATTAATGCAGTATAAATATATATAACAAATATTTTGGTAAAGCATCTACAGCTGCACACTTAGCCTTGACTGAAGAATACACATTATTTGACAACCAAATCAAATCCCCTTTATCTGTGCATCATCACAAAAAGTCTTATATAAAAGTTTCAAGTTTCAGTACATAATGAAAAAGACAAAAAGGTTTCCAATATGCCAACCTAAAACTGAAGTGATCAAGGACTTTTGTTTTTGTTTTTGGCGGGTCAGTGATGGTGGGGACACAGAAAAAACTTTCTCTCCAAACAAGAAGAAGCTAAAATAATGTGCCTATCCAGAATTGGCTTAAATGGATGAGTGACAACCCTTTTTTCCTTTCATGCTTTTTTTTTTCAAAGGAAGCATGGAATTTTCTAGTTTTTGTTTGTTATTTTGGGCTTTGTCTTTCATATTTCAGCACGGCAAGCTCTGTTCTGCTTGGAACAGCCTCAATAGTTCAGCAGTGAATTTTCTTGAACTCGTCCTATTGTGACAGTTCTGAATGCATCCTTTTGCAGTCTTTACAAACACAGAGTGTTTATTTGTATATTTAAATATGTGTCACTTCATTACACAGATGAGAATGAATGTTCCAACCCGAATACCTGTGGTGCTGCATCTTGCTACAATACTCTGGGGAGCTTCAAGTGTGCCTGTCCATCCGGGTATTCCTTTGATCAGTTTACTACCAGTTGTGAGGACGTGAATGAATGCTCTTCCTTTAAGAACCCCTGCAGTTATGGCTGCTCCAACACAGAGGGGGGCTATTTGTGTGGTTGCCCTACTGGATATTACAGAGTGGGACAAGGGTAAGAATTAATCTATAGCCTGTTATGCTACAGTACATCAGCAGAAAATTACATAGTGTTTATACCAAAACACTGTCTTTTTAGTTTGGCTAGTGATGACTTAGTTGTTTTTTTTAGTATTTTATGTGTTTTTGCATATGGCATAATATAATCATTGATCTTTTTCAAGAAAAGAACCTCATGCCATAGCATTATTTGAAACCATGATTATTAATCCTGTATACTGTATATTTAACTGTGCAGCATTATTCATACAAAGCATTTAAAAATTGTTTATTCCATGCTGAAAAGAAAAGTGACGCATGATGCCATCTGTCAAATAAATTATCTCCCTTCTGATAATAAAACCATATATAGTATTATCTAGAGGTTGAGACAATACTTACAGTATCTATATTAAATACAGATCATAATATAGAATGCATAAAAGGTGAATAAGGGCAAATGTTAATCCATAACACAGGACTGGCTGGGGCAAGGAACTACTGTATAGAGACATCCAAAAATGTTTCAACTAGAATGGAAGAGGTTAGAAAGCTGCAAGGGATATTTATAAGAAGTGGAGTCACACAGAGCCCAAGTGAGAAACAAAATGTAAAAAGGCCAGATAATTCAGTGCTTAAACCTAAATGCCAGGAAACAAAATACATGAGACAGAGGCTGCTCCATAATGGATTATTCTGTGATTCTAATTGTAAAATACCATGTAATTCAAATCCCAGAAACATGGCTAAACGAAAGTGATGGTGAAGAGTTACTTCCTCAAAACAGTTAGATTCTCAGCTTTCTGGAGAGATACAGACAAGCATTAAAGAAAAGGAATGTGACCTAAATCCATCCATGAGTCTCAGACTTAAAAAAAAAAATCAAAGGGAAGGGTACAGTATACTGCTAAGAATATGCTGCAGATCACAACATTCAGATGTCAATTACAGTACGGTGCATAATATAAACTCATATATAATGAAATCAGGAACATGTGTGTATAGGACGAAATGCTTATCATGGAAGGTTATTGATTTTCTCACATTAAGCAGGAAACACCATTAGGGAGGTGAAAATTAGGTAGTAGTAGATTGATTCGGGTTATAGTTTGGAATTCCTGCACACCTGCATTGATCTGAACTTTTTAAACAATCAAGAATGAGAAAAGCAGAGTTTAAAGAAGAAATAGGAAACTGTGGCCATAATATAGAAGGCTTAAAACCTTGGGCGGAGTAGTGGCACTGTGGCTAAGGATCTGTGCCTGTGGCCGAAAGGTTGCCAGTTCAAATCCTGCAGCTAGCAGAGGCATCCTACTCCATTGGGCCCCTAAGCAAGGCCCTTAACCTTAATTGCTCCAGGGGTGCTGTACAATGGCTGACTTTGCACTCTGACCCCAAGCTTTTCTCCCTGTCTGTCTTTCTCATGGAGAGCAAGCTGGGGTATGTGAAAAGACAAATTCCTAATGCAAGAAATTGTATATTGCTAATAAAGTGATCTTATCTCACCTAAAACATACAATAATATTGCTTTAATGCATGAGTTTGGATCACGAACTGGCTAATGGATAGTAAACTAAGTACAGATAAGGAGTGATTGCTCAAACAGGCATACTGTAGTATAATCAGTGGAGTACCTCAGGGATCTGTATGCTTTTCCTAATTCATATGAACAATCTAGATTCTGGTATACTTCATAAACAAGTGACATTTGCAGAGGATTAGCAAGTACTGTATAAGCTGCAAAGGTAATAAAAACTAAATTATTCAAGACTGGGGAAACACGTCAAGTGAAATTAAATTTGTGCACAGTCTAAATATAGTATAAGTGCAGAAGATTACATGTGCTTAGAAAAAATATAGGTCTAAGTTTAAGATAGATAAACACTGCTCTATCCACTAGTCGTGAAAGACTTCCAGTAGCTCACTCTGACAAAAGTCTTCATAGCACCTATCTTTATTGATTTTCCCTAAGCTTATAAGACCAGATTTACACCTCATCATAGCAGGTTACTATGTTTTTGCTATAACTGTTTCTCAGACTGTTATTGTTGTTTCTGCATGCGACATCCAGTCATTGTGTGTCTGGCATGGGATTTGGAAAAGGCCAGTATCTGCCTCTTGATGGAGAGGGAGATGAGGAGAATGCACTCTCCCCAGAAGCCTGCTATGAGTGCAAGATAAATGGCTTCGGCAAGAAGACTGGCAGGAAGAGGAGGAGCAGCAATCAGACTGCACTTGCTGAGGTCAGAACATCAGTTTTCTTGAGCACAGATCTTATTTACTGATTGTAAAATTTCAGCTTTCCAAAGACTTCTCACCGCATTGTTATATATGCTTTTAAAGTTAGCCAGCAGTCCACATCATTTGTTCAAGGAATGATTTCCAAGAAAGTCCTTGCTAAATATTTTTACATTCTCTTATGGAGCATTAAACAGACATCCATTGACCTGATAAAATCTCTTTGTTGTTGAAAAGTGAAAATCTTGTGAAAGTTTTATAAAAAGGCTCTGTTTTTGAGACCATGTCATAGCCTGTGACATGCCTGAGAGCAACAAAGAAAATCAAATTGCATATTTCCCATTATAGGACCAACCCATTAGCTTGGCAAGCTTGGATATTGACAGCCCATTGAACTTGAATCTGAAGATCTCGGAGCTGAATCCCAAGGAGCACATCCTGGAAGTCATCCCAGCCATCAAGCCTCTCACCAACCATGTGCGCTATGTCATCTCTTCTGGCAATGAGGATGGGTTCTTCCACATCCAGCAGAGAGGGGGACTGAGCTACCTACACACCACCAAGAAGAAAACCTGGCCGGGGACTTACACACTGGAGATCACCAGCATCCCTCTATACAAACAGAAAGATCTGAATAAACTAGAAGACTCTAAAGACAGAGACTATATGACAGGAGAGCTGGGTGAAAACCTTAGAATGAGGCTGCAGATTGAACTGCAGTAGTCACTTTTCAGCTGTTCCATTCAGAGATGAGTTGTTTTTTGCTACTCTTCCGGAATCCTGTTTGTCATTCATGAACACACTGCATCAGGAAAAGAAAAAAGAAACTTTAAGTGTCAGACTTTAAAAAAAAAACAGAGATGTCTCACATCCTTATTCAGGACTGCATGACCAAACTCCATGACAAGGATGTGCATGCCGCATCACGCAGGAGATATTTTATATTATTAATGAGGTAACAGTTGGTTACATGATTTGAGAAAGAGCAAGCAAAGTAATGGAATTCAGCTCCAGTAAAGTGAAGGGACAAAAATATGAGCCTTCTCTCCTTTTTATCTCCTTTCAACAGTCTAACATTTGAGGTGTTTTGCTATTCATATTTTTTTATGACATTTTTTAAATTTCTGGATAAATATTTATTTAAGTGCAGTAGCAGGGGAGAGATTGTCTGGTAAATTAAACTAATTTTGTGTGCAGCTTCCATATTTTGGACAACTACCCCCAGTTTTATATTACAAAGAATAAGAACTATTAAGGAGTTATACATTCATTTTTTTTTTCTTTTTATGACGTATCACAGTAAAAGTGAAAAATGCTAATGTACAGCCAATATTAAGCTAGAATCACTTCACTGATAACTTTGCAAAGAGGTTATTTTTTCCTCGTCTAATATTGACTTTTTTCATTTGTAGTGCCTTTTATATAAAAATCTAGAATATCTATTATATCTTACTGAGCCTGATCACCACACAGCATTCTCAAAAAATAGTATAGCCTAATCAATCAGCCTAAGGTCTAATCAAGTACTTGTTTTTAAAATCATTTGTCAGTTTAGCATTTGACAGAAACTTGTTTCTTAATGTAGGGTTTTCAGTCTCTGGTATTTCACAAGAAATATTTTCTAAAGGGGTTAAAGTAATGAAAACAAACACTTAACCCATTCTTCTCTATTTAGAATCCTTCCCTATATAGTTCTGGAAAATTTAAATATGCCCTGCAGAACGTCAGATCCCCATTCTAATGCTGAAAAGTGTTTGCTCATAAATAACTGAACTTTAATTTGTTGCATTTGAAATACAGTTTTTAACACCACGTTGCAAAGCAGACAATTGTATTCTTGTTAACCAAGGTTATATTTTGTTGATAAAAACTGGATTAATAAGGTGTAAACAGGCTTCAGTGAAGAATTACTGTGAGAAAAGCCTGAGCCGTTTTCACATTTTCCACATACTGTACACTATATTTTTGTAAAGTTAAATACATCTGTCATAAGGTCAAATACATTTCTATTATAGCAAAATGCCTTTACTGTTAGTACTGTCAAAACACAGACAGGTTTGTCAGTACTGTATTTAAGAATAACCACAACACCTCATTGTAAGCCAGGTACTTCAGACACATGAACTCAGTGTTGGCAGCTCAGACAATACTAAAACTGTCCATGGCTGTTTTCTCTCTGAAGCTCCACATGGTGCTTGACATTAAAGGTAGTACTGCTATATTTTCAAGGGTTTTAATTACAAAATTAACACACTAAAATGCAATGGCTAACTTTAAATTTTGAGAAATAGACAATAAATTAAATTCTTGGTACATACGTATTACTGTAGTTATATACATTGTCTTCATTTTACTATTAGTCTATATAGATGGTATGTACGTACAATGGATGCCTCTTAGATTCTAAAATATTTTACAGTAAAAAACTATGTTGTGTAATTCATCATCATCCTTCTAAAGGGGATTTTACTGGTGCTTTTCAGCAATGGTACTGTGAGACAAGCTCCATAAAACACTGACTGCAGTTTTACATAGCTTTGTTTTACCCGCGTTCTGTACAATGATACCAAAAATACTTAGCAAATGTAAAGATACAGTGATTTTTAAAACAATTTGAAAATCCTATCAAAACAGTTTGTTGGGACTGTATAGTATATTTGTTTCAGTATCAACACTACAATAAAGTGTTATTTTGTGTTAAATGTGTATTTGTGAATTAATCCTCTTTCTGCTAAAAAGAGTAAAACAAATCATCCAGCATCTTTATATTAAATATTTTGTGTTTTCATTTCAAAGAGCAGATGACATGTTTATGCAGGGAAAACCCTTAATTCAAAATGGAGTGAAAATGAATTTGAATGTCCAACCATGTATCTTTTCTATGTCCCATATGCAGCTGAGGTTAGATATATTACAAGCCATATTTGGCTGGCAAATGAACTTTTTGTGCCTTTAATTCATTTTCACTCCATTTTCAATTAAAGATTTTCCCTGCATAAACATGTCATCTCTTAATTTAATGTAATGATGCTGGATGATTTGTTTTACTCTTAGAGTCCCCCTTTAATCTTTTTGTACTAGATTAATTTATTTTAGACTTTCGTTTGAACCTATGAATATAGCTAGTTGCTCTTCTGTGGAATGATTCCAGAGCAGCATTATTCTTTGTATTTTGGAGACCAGTAGTATATACAGAATTCTAAATAAATTCTTATTAATGCCTTTCTCATAATTAAACTTATTACGTTCTGTGTCCTACTTTATACTGGTACTGTAGTTCCTTTCAGGGTTGCAGGGGCGTCGGAGCCTAACCTGGCAAGCAAAAGTCTGAAAGTTGTGCTGAGATCCATTCTGAGATTCTGATTCACCTGTGCCGAAGTTCAATTCCATGTTAATATTATAATGTTAATACCCAGCAGTCAAAGTATTTTGAGTGTGTTATTATTATTAACTTCATGCCTACTTGGGAAATCATGTGTTGGTATGTAGTGAGTAGGTAGATAGTCTATGTTCAGTGTTGAGAATATGAGAATAAGAATTAGCTTGTTCATCCTAAAGATGTTTGCCTTTTTCTGACCTTCAGTCAGGTCTACTTGAAATTTTCTTACTCTGTCAACTAAGATTAAGTTATACCATTGTTAGAGTTTTTGTCTGTAGAGTCATATAGCAGCCACTATACTACCAGAATTAATGACTTGAAAAATATGTCTAAACACTGTCACTTGTCTACCTGTGTATCAGTAGGTGGATTGTTTTTAGCTGCTACATCAGGCAGCTTAGGAAAAAAACACTTGTTATTCTTCACTAGATAGCAAGGCTATAATTCAAGGCTATCTATTTTTTAATTATTGACATCAGTAAGGAATCAGACCTAAGCAATGTTGCATTCTTACTTGAGGAATGTAGTCTGTTGCTAGGTTACATATACTTCATGTGGATAGCTGGGGTTTGGCTAGAGATCTAGATTTAATAGTTGGCTTAGGAATTCAGAGCATACAAATTTGATTTGTCTATTTGCAGAATGAAGTCTTGATTGACAGGAGCCGATTCCCACGTCTAATATGCCTGCAATCTGTAAATTATGCACCATGTGTCATATACTGAAAGACTCCCTGTAGATAAACTATAAAAATGAAAGCTGCCATAAAATCTAGTTCAAATATGCTGGAGGTGGAGCTGCAGGAATTGAGATCCACCGTAAGATGGAGGAATGGGCAATTTCCAAATTCTGGGAAGCATACACCCCTAATCGTCAGAACAAGAGCACTGAGAACTTGACAGAGAGGTGCTGTTCCAAGGATATCAAAAGCAGCAAAATACAGAAAAAAAAATCCCTAAAACCCTGTCTAACATCACATCATAAAACCAGAGGGGTTAAATAAAATGTATCCAAGCAGTAAGTGAAATGTGAGGCATATGAGGTATGCACATGAGTTCTTCATATTCTCTGGCACAGCTATAGTGAAAGAGTAATTAAAATCAGTCAAAACTTGGACAAACATATTGGATTTATTAAAAATAGCACATAACATTAAACAATATCATATACTGTATGTATAAATCTATGTGCTACAGAGGCCTACAGTACATTCTCCAGATTCATAAACTCAGAATTTTGAGCCTGTAACCTGAACTATACTCTACTTGAACACCTTAACAGGCCACAAGGAGAAACACCTGCATCCCAATAATTAGTATTTTTTTTAAATAATAAATTTATGACTAAATCCCTTCCTACAGTATGAATCCTCAAACATTGTAGCTGTAAAACCAAGTTCTAATCAATTGCCAATTCCCAGAAGGTAGGTGTAAAATACAAATAGTTGCTGATTTCAGACTTTGTAAAACAAAATTCTGCATGCCAGTGGCTATGAAGCAGATCATCTCCATTTGAATCTTGGGAGTTATGGACTTAATGGTAAAATCTCTTAAAAGCTTCCTACTGGTTTTCGGATTGCTCATTTGTGGATGAGTGGATGAGTCATGAGTCAAGTCAGTTGTATGATGATCCAGAGTTTTTAAGCAGTAAATAAACCTAAATTAAACTTATCCTGTTCTATAGAAGTAAACAGTGCCAATGAGTTTCTTTAAAGCACAGTAAAATGCAAGAAGAATTAAACCTGTCTGACAAAAAGCTTCTAATTTTTTCAATGTGTTTGAATTCCAGAGTCAGAAGGAAACAGTAGGATTGCACAAAGCTGTTTTCACTTAAATTTCTATCGACACTACAATTATTTCAGTATGAGGAACTGGAAGTCAAAATATGTGTCTGGAAATGCTGATGCACAATGTTAACTTCCCCCCACCTTTGTTTCAGCATAGGTGTTGTGAACTAAATGCTACTGTACTGTATGTATATTAAAATTATACATCGGCCACATAATAATTTATCATTTGCACTTGCAATCTCTTTGCTTGGCACTGAATGTATTTTTTGCCTTATGGTTCCCCTGTAGAAAAAGCAGTGCTTAGTGCCCATGTATAGATCTGTGATATAGTGTGGTGTTAGGCTGTAACTTTCTTGTGCATTACAAATTCAACCTGACAATACCTTTGCTGCGTTCTCATCTTGAGGCAATTTAAAACAAATCAAAAGCAAAAAGCTCTAAACACAGACGAATACACATTTTAATAACAACAAATTAGCTAATAACACAAAGTCAGTTAATGTATAAATACATCTTCAGCAGTACAGCAAGTCTGAAAGGACATTTGTTTTGTTTTTGTATTTGCCTTCAAGACCAGATTTAAAGATGCTGACTACAGTCAATCATTTGAAGGTAATAAAATGTTTTTTTCTCACTTGAAACGTGATATTCGAGATAATCTGTACGAAATGTTGCATATTATTTTTACTTGCTAGGTATCTATTATGCCTTTCTGATGCTTGACCGTAAAGGTTCATAAATGTTGATATATTATTGCATGAATCCTCTAGAAAAAAAATGTTATTCTGCCTATACATGATTGCAAATATGGATTTCAGATACAGTATATTACCACATACAGTCACTTTGACTGGCTTCAAAATCAAGCCAAGCAGACACCACCATTCATTTTCAACAGAAACAGCAATTGTGAGTTTAATTAAATCCTGGAACATGTCCCAATATAATACCACCGCTCATTTGATTTAAATTGGCCATTTACGTCAGGTTTTGTTTAGTGGAAGCAATTTTATCATTTCCCAGATATTTGAGAACTGGCATTGTGTAAGTACTTGCTGGTTGAGTTATGTCTTCACTTCACCAGTACAGCAAGTTTAAAAGGACTTTTTTGTTGTTGTTGTTGTGTCTCCCTATAAAAGAACAAAATGAGCAATACAAAATGAGTACAGTATATACAAAATTGTTTTTGAATGTTTAAGGCTAAAAGGTTCAAATGTTACCTTTGTATCACTGAGTACTTAAAAATATAAAGTAGAAAGTAATGTTGATATACATAGCAAATGCTATTAGCATTTTTAATTTTTTTAGGATGCAAATGCCTGCAATGGACCATCATTCATTTCTGGCTAATAGAGGGCCAACAGAAACTGTAAGAGCAGGTGCCAGGAGGCACTTAAAGACTTTCAAAATGTTATATAACTGAAAAAATATTAGGTAATGCTGATGAGAATGATATGAAAGCTGTCAGTCTGCTAGATATTTATAAGAAAAACAGGGGTAGGACAAATAACAGCTTTTAAGGTAAAAAATTAAACAGGGTTCCGTTCTTCAGGCCGACAAGGGTTTTTCATTTTATAACATTTAATTACAGCTTTGGAAGATTAAAAAAATCTAGCAACTGGGTCATTTAAATGTCAGATTAACCTAATATAATGACAACTTCACACAACGAACCCACAACTCCCTCAGTATTCGCAGATAAGAAATTTAGGTACTGTAGCTCTGGAATGCAAAAATGCAGCCAGAGAGCTGGTACATATATTCTTATGGCTATCTCTAAACAATGAAAGGGGTTGTTAAAAGTTTAAGGCAAACAGCTCACAAAAAAGGTTGTGAGACAAAAAAACTGATTATAAAGAACATTCTTTTGTTAACTAGTCATGTTTTTCGGTTTTAATTCAGAATCAGAATCCCATTGCAATTGCTTTCCAAAGTACACTAAATTGTATGCATTGTGAGTTAAAAGATTAAAAATATTGTGTCAAATTCAATTTGTGGTCAGGATATCTGTACTTTAATAAAGGTTTCACGTATTTTATACATTAAAAATAAAAGTTGTTTTTAAATTATTAATTAGATTGTATTCTCTAGATATATGCTTAATGGAACTAGACTTTCTTGTTGGATACAGTAAATTATATATACAGTATGCTTATTTTTTTATTCATTTACAGTACATTAATATGCCTTTTAAAAAATGTGTATTCATTTTATTGTGTTCAGATGGAACAGTGACATACAGTATTTACTATAATTTACCAAAAGATGGCAGTGTTGTCTAAGAAAGTAATACATAGTATAAATCTCACACAGCTCTAGCAATTTGTCCACTAGTAAGTCAGGTACAGCTTCAGTGGTGCTTATAGCTATAACATTTTTGTAAATGTTCATAGAGGCACAAGAGCACTCGTGTCAACAGCAGCTGTAGAGGTTCAATTGTCTCCTCATTTTGTCTTTTGTTAACCAACAGCCACTCACGGTGAGCCCTAGACAATTAATCAAATGACACATTAGCCAGACCTGCTGTTGCCTTTTAAATGCTGCATCAGTGCTATTTCTGAATGAGGCTGTTTTCTGGTAAAATCTGTAATTTCTGTAATAGTATTTGAACCAATTATGGAATTTTGGTTTTACTGAACCATATTCATTTTAATGTGCACTCTTCAGTATATTTCTCATTGTGAATTTCAGCTGAGTATATGATTGAGCTTGGTATTATGAGATCTTTACCTAAGTTTATTAGGTAATAATATTTATTAGGTAATATTATTTCATACGTATGTTAAAAAAACAAATTTGAAACCTTTAGGATGTTTCTGTAAGGCTATTTGATATCCACAATTGAAATCCTGGCAGGACAGTGGAACAGTTGTTAGCATTACTGCCTTGGGCCCTGGGTTCAATTCTGGAAGTGGGATGCTATTTTAGTGAAGTCTGTATGTTCCTTTTTTTGTGGGTTTCCTCTGGATGCTCTGGTTTCGTCGCAAAAAAAAAATAAAAATTATTAGTTAAATTAATGAAAAATGCTTATTTTAAAGTTTCAGTAAATAAAAAGAGTTGCATTATATCTAGTAAGTAAGTAAATAAATTATTATCTTACTATCTTATTATTATCTTACATAAGTAAAGCACTGTTCTGGATAAATTATCCAATATTTTCAAGCTTATGACCTGCAAATTGTCCTTGAGACTTACTAAGGGACATAAATCATTCTTATATCATGGGCTGGGAACAAGTGAGTTAATGGGTCTGCTACAAAGCTATGTAAACTTAGTATGACATTTAAAACAATCTTTTCAGATGATGTTTTCTTTTCCACTGGTTATGCTGTCATAGCCAGGGTGTACTGTAAAATTAATTAATCCACATGCAGCTTTTTCAAGATTAGGAAATTGTATTTTTTTTCTTTGAAAATCCCATTTAGCCTTTTATTTCAAAATTGCACAGAAACATAATTTGGGGGGTAAAAATGTGATTTTTGCAGCTGTTCTGCAGCTCTGTCATCATTTGTTATTAAATTATTGAACTATTTCCACAACCACACTATTTCAATAAACCACATCACTTCAACCTTAAAAATGTTAAAATGAGCCTCATATTACAAGACAATTTAGGATATTAAAATCATGCAGACCAAAGTTTAGCATTTAACTTATAATAAGCTATAGAAGAGAAAATGACTTTAAAATGTTGCTACCATGGCAATATCAGGATGATTATGATTTTTTCAACATAATTATATATAATATATAATTATATAAAATAAACTGATTTCTGACTTTTTTTGGCCCCATACTGTTTTAGCTAACAAACTAGTTTAATCAAACTAGACAGGGGTGATTCATAACATGGGCAAAAGTGCTTTCTCAACAAAAGAATGTTTCATCAGCTCTTCTAGTTATGGATTGATTTTTTTCCATATTTACTAAAAACTGAAAAAAAGCTGATGTCAGCTCAAAACTCTGAATGATTAAAATGTTGACAATAAAATAAGTCCGATGCTGAAACCAAGGACCTCACACAGCACTGTGTTCTGCACTTTTTTAAATGAAGTCACTTTCTTACCCCAGCTTAATGTTTATTAATATATTTAAGTAATGCATTTTCTTAACAGGCAAACCTATCCAGGGCACCTTACAATATATTAGAAGTTTACAATACTAATCATATACATTCAACAAACCTACAATGAAAAATAAGGCCTACAAGTGCTACAGTATGTCAAAACAAGTGCTATATCAAAAACAATAGCATTGACACCAAGCAGCAACAAAGATTCTGATGACTTGCACTCCACATCTACAGTGAACAGAAGCAACAAGCAAACCACACAGACTGCCTGAGACTCAAGAGTATATCCATCCATCCATTTTCGAACTCTTTTTTCCAGTACAGAGTTACGGAGAAGTTAGAGCCTATCCTGGCAAGCAACGTGTGCAAGGAAGGGTACACCCCTGAACAGGGGACACAAACAGATACAGGAGTCCCGCCGGTAGAGGGAACACAAACAAGCACACACCCAATCCAGGGCCATTTTTTCCAGAAGCCAGTTAACCTACCAATATATTTTTCATATAACACTTTTCATGACATAGCGTCTCAAGGTGCTTTCCAATAAAAGAAAACCAAAAACATCAATGCACATAATTTAATGCAATAAATTAAACAATTAAAAGCTTGTGTTTTAAAACACTGACTAAGGTACCAGACCTACAATAATGTGGACAGGGAGATTCTTCTACAGCCTTGGCGCAACAGAACAGAAAGCAGACTCTCCTAGAGTTTAGTGCCTAGTTTTGAGAACTTAAAACAAAGCCACTGTCCAAAAGGAATGAAAGAGTAGAGGAAAATAATTACCTGATGTAGTCAGAAGCTAAACAATTTAAGTCCCTAAATGAGCAGCAGTTCATTAAATTGTATTCTAAAATCCCCACACCTCCTGTGCATAAGAGAGTTGATCAAAGTATGAAGAAGTGGTTAACCACTGCTGTGCGAAGGAATGGAGAGCGTGGTGTGAGCCTGTGGATATGGGCTGCAGAGAATTTGCAGGTCAATCCCTCTGTAGAGCTAACAGCCTTTTGGGCATAACAGGGGTGAGCAAGTGGAAAGCCATCAAAACCATCACATAGGCTGCAGAAAGGGCCTCAAAATGGCTGTGGATCAAGAAGCACGATTCGTGGGTGACAATACTACCTGGACAAAAGCCAGGGCTCAATCAATCTTGGCAAGGGTGTGTGATGTTCAAAAACCCAGAAAACCCAGTGACCCCAGGTAACACCACTGATAACGTGTTCAGGTCCATCAGAGGATGTATTTCTCAAACATGCTCATGTATTTCAGTTTTAGCCAAGATCAGAGCAACTGAGTTTTGAATATATTGCAACTGGATAAGCAAAAACTGTCTTAAAATAATCAGAAAATGAAAAGGTAGATGCATTCATTAGCTTCTCTGCATCTCACAAATACTGTACAAGAAATGTTATAAAGCTGAAATAAGACACTGTCTTAACATTGCAAACATCATTATTATTTGCAAGTTTGCAAAGATAACACTATGATTCCTGTCCTGTGTACTTGGAATGATTCTAACACCACCAGTAATCAAACGTAAGCTGATAGCGTGATAACAAGAGGCACTCAACTTTATCAAAGTTAGTATTAACTAAATACTAATTTCATATGATGATAAATTTGGGTGTCAGCGGCAAAGAAATTAAAACTGACACCATACTGTACAAGAAGAAGCTGATGCAATAGTAACATAAAGAAGCCACAAAGCTAGAGGACACAAATAGGATCCTGCCAGACGTGACCACATTTGGAAAAGAGAAAATGTTCAATTTGAAAAAAAAAGGTAACAGTGACTGACAGTTACAATAACGCCAACAACCTTTTGATCTACTTTGAAAGATTGTACGGTCAGCTTATCAAAGGTAGAGCTAAAGTTTAGGAATACAGGGGTGGCTGGAAAAACAAGGTTGGTAGTGAGCAGTAGTAATAGAAACAAAAAGTTTCAGCAGTATGCATTTAATACAGAATAAAATATTTCATTTTAAAGATCATGTAGTGTATCTACATCACTGAGCAATCATTTACATCAGTGAACAGTTCTAGTCCACATTACACAACCTGAGTTTTCAAAAAGCTTTTATATTCCTTTATGAAAAACTATTTTTAAACAGAAAGTTGCAGGAATCAAAGGTAACGCAGGGATGAACCGGATAATGTACAAAAAATATGACGGTATGTAATGGAGCAATACTGGAGTAATGTCTTTAGTGGAGCATAATTAAAGATAAGTATTAGGAACACATTTTCCAATTTTTTATTAATCATCTAGACTCAAGTGTTAGTAAACCTGTCAAATTTGCAGATGATAGAAAGATACAAAGGTGGAACTGCAAATATTTGTTTAACAATGCAAACAATATACCGTAAGAGCTTAACCACTTCAGAAACTACTGAACTCTTCCTTCTTTCCTTGGCAAACAAAAATTCATTTATGAGTGTAGTGTATCACAAAAAGCAAAAATGTATCAAATGAGTTGGACAGAGCTAGTAGAGGAAATGTATTAAAAAAAGATTTAGTCAGTCAAATAACATCTTCAAGAACAAAAATGATGCAAGACCCCTGGCCAAAGCTGTCTGTACCATTACATGCTCATAATTTTTTTTTAATTAACATCAACCGAAGGTACATTTTACATTTGCTGCTTTTATAGCACCCTTGCTGCCAAGCACTTCTAGGCAGGCAGCTCAAACAAATGTTTTTAATTTAAAGATACAACATTGCCAGAATTCCTAATGTTACTTGTAACAATTTTCCAAAGACGAGGAGCATTCACATAACCAGAAGTATTACAAACCAAAAGAAGCTAATGGATGTTAAAAAATTTTAAATCAATCAAATCAAACCTGAATGTTACAGGGAATGCCTGCAATTTTTTTTTTTCTTGGAATGAGGAGGTGCAAGGTACAGTACACAAGTGGAGGTAAACTTCCGCGCGGCACTGTACTGAAAATGATAAGGCTGACTTTGCCTGAAATTGTGAAGGCCAGCAAATTATCTAGTGGAGGGAATAAAAACGTAAAACTTTAAATAGCAACTTTTTTTCCAGATTGTCTCATCACATCAACTTCGCATCTGCATCAACTTTAGTTTGACAATTAATGTTGGGATCAATACTCAGATTGAGTGAAAATCTTGGGGTTATCTCCGAGTAAACCTTGCCATTTGAATCTTGTTCTATTAAATCCTGTATTGTTCGTACCCATTCATGTTTCTCTGTGGCTGATGCAGAAAAGTTCATGCATTTGTCTTTTCCAGGATTGATAACTGTATGCCATGCTTGCTGATGCATCCAACCATGGTCTCAAGTTGCAGTACTATATGTTCAGAACTCCTTGCACTGATTTCCTGGGGATTAGAATAAAATTCAAAACCTGACTATCAGTGAGCTATTAATTTCTGATCACACGAACAATCTGTGAAGATTAGACTAAAAACCAAATAAGCAAGATGGACCAAAAGGCCACATATTGTGGCCTTTATTTATTCACTGTGTCCTGTCCTTCTTTCGGCTCTGAAAACAAGGCACTGAACCCTGGAAGACCTGTCCTGTTCTGTCCTGTTGGACTGTTGAATGATCTCTGAACCCACATTAGACATTGCAGGTCAGTCAACTTACTTTTTGTACACTATTAATTTGACTATACATCTCTTATTTTTAACAAAGTAACTTGAGATGAGTTGTATAAAATTTTAAGATTTACACGATAAAACCCGAAGATTATAAACAAAGTCTTAACTACTGTAAATAAACAATAAGGAATCATACATTTTAATTTGTTTCATTCATTTTCTATTTATTGCAATAGATGTACAAAGTATCTGTAATCTTAAATGTTAAAATAATGTTAGAAAAGCATATTTGTGACAGTTACAGTACAGTGTATATCAAAATTTTACAGTTTCAACCATTTAGGTAGATCATGTCTACCTCACTGGGAAAAAAAGAAAAAAAAGACTTTTAAAACACTTTTTAACATATCTTCTTTTAAAAGGTATATATAAAAGATAGAAATGTACAGAAAGACTGAAAAAGTTAATTAAAATATTAAAAGAGCAAAATCCCAACATAAAATCAACATGCAACTTAACTTAAACTAAAAAAAAAACCCTAAAATAAATAGTCTTACCCAGTTTATTTTTCATTAATCCACTCCCTTAATTTCACTATTAGTTATTTACAGGTTAATTATGAATTACACAGTGCAAACTAGGTAAGTTTTAACAGAATGACCAGTGCTTTTACTTCATTAGTTTTAATGTTTTACTACTGACAGATTTTTAAAAAATAAAACTTTGGCTACAGAGACAAACTGGTGGGAAAATCACCGTTAGAAAATGGAATGACCATATAGTAGCCAACAACTGCTCCGTTTGAATGGAAAATAATTGTGCAGTAAAGGCCGTATTATATGGTAAAAAGACGCTAAAACGTATTCTAGAATATTATCTACTCATTTAAACACCTGATGTGTATTCATATAAATGGATACACAAGCACACAGACATATTTCATTTGGTTGTAATGTGTAACAATCACTAGCAAGTTATGCAACAGCCTCCCCCCCATTTGATTTTTATGGTTTTTGACATGTAAGACATTCACGGTGGAATTTGTCCTAGTTTAGATCATACCTGTGAAAGACTGTGTACTGCACAATACACTTAATAGTTGCCAATATTTGAAAGAGAGAAGAGAGATCTTTAAATAGGTTACTTGGTAAATTGGTATCCACCTTGCATCTAGAAAGCTATACAACCCTTCTAAAAAAGTATCATGCTCACTTTCCAAAAAGTTTAATGTCTCCTTATGTATACAAGTTCAAATGTGTTGATAGCCTAAAAACATTTAAAAAATAAAACATCAAGTATGAAGTCATTAAATTAACCAGAATATTAAATGTTATTATTTTCTTTTTCTAACGGACTTGGAATATGTAAAAAAAATATTAACAGAGAGCAGAAAGAGACTGGTGTACGAAACAAGAGTCTAGCACACCATAATCCCAGTAGCCCCTTGAAAAAATGTCAAGGAGGCTGTCTACTAACTTTAACCTTGCTGTTTTCATATCTAACCTTCACTATAACTAAACATTGCATCTTACCAGCCACTTAGTTGTACTTCCCCATAAGAGCTCTGTCCCAGACTAGGGGGAGTCGAATTCCGGAATGCTGTCTATCAGAGACATACAATAGCCTATTTTGAAAGGATTCAGCATCAGAGCAAATTAAAAAAAGAGGAAGAGATTACAGAACACAAAGGCAACACACAGTATAACATTCAGCACTATGTGAAGTTTAGGGCAGAGGAATTCTGCACATTTCTCAACAGTGACTTCAATAAAAGACCCTCTGCCCCTCATTCCCCTGACCCCTCCCACATAATGAAGCCAGCTTCTATTATGCTCAACTCAAAAATGGTGCATTTTCGGGCAGATTAGAGAAATTAGGTACAATCTTCGAAGGACAACCTCTTATCTGGATTGTGGGTGTATTTTTGTTTAGAATGGCCAACAGCCATGCAAAAGCAGCCAATGCAAAGCATAACAAGAACCGCCTTGGATTCGTCAAAGCTTTATGAAATTACAGAAGGGCAGGAACTTTCTCTGCAGCTATCAAATACACTGAGCATGAAAACTAATCTTGCTACTTAGATTAAAAAAGTGCATGGTCCAATTTAAAGAAAAAAATACAAATAATGACATTCCTCATTTTCCTAGGTCCTGTAATGAGCAATATTTCTTTATGAATTTATTGTCCATTAAAGTTACGGCAGATCTGAGTCACACGTGCAAAAAGAGAAAAGGCTATTTTATCAATCCTCAATGCATCTGTTTACAGCAAAGAGAAATAAAAAAAAAACATTACCTTCACAGTTATGGGATCAACCTCACAGCACTCACCTTTCAATAAATAGGCAGGCAATACGTACAATTTCAGCTCACCATCCTTGCTTCAGACCATAAAATCTAAACCCACTGGTCACACCATTTCTGATTTTGTTGGAAGATTCACTTGAAAATGACGAAAATCGCTTTTTATGACTTGACATGAGTTTCCGAGCTTCTGCTATGTATCAGCCTTGACAAAATTACAGTATTTTGAGTTTAAAGATAGAGCTATTTTATTCTTGTTAAGAAGCCATGCCAAAAATGCACAACAACTTCATTCAGAGACGCGCAGATCTCATTTTCTGGAACTATATATAAAATCCAATGAAGCTTAAAAGGTGTTGGAATAAAACAGCACTTGCAAAATTGGAAATGGCAAGACAGCAGCTTTTATAATACACTTCACATGGACTGAGCACTTACAGTTTTCTCCATTTAGTTATCAATCAGCCATTATGGCTTAAAAAGGAAGTAATGGTAAAATTGAAACAACAATTATGCCAATGATTAAGGCAAATTCTAGATTTTTACATGTACCTTTGCATCTCTTGCTTGCACACCCAGTAATTTGGAATAAAACAATGTTTCCCCCCTAGCACACCGAGTCTGATGTAAAAACCGGCAGTGCTGCGGGAGAATTGGTAACAGTCAACCTACAACACGCAACCTAGGCCAGCAGAGGCCATGATGGAGCAAGGTCTTTTGTGAAGAGAGGTGTGAATGCCAAGTACATTGTATTTAACCAAGGATACCAGTTTACTTTCAACTACTCCAGCCTGAGTTTTCAACATCTTCTTCTTTTTGGTTCAGAACAATATTCTTTAGCAGCTATGTTGTTGCCTTCCACTGTAATTTTAGATTGTGTTTGCACACGCAGGGCGGTTCAATGTGACAAATGATGCTGATTTTTGCCAGGACTATGCCTGGGTTGGATAAATCACGGCAGGATTAAGTGATTGGAGCTTCTGATTTGTTGAAATGCGCGCTCTCTACTTATTGTGAATGGAGGGCACTGTCAGAGAAACACATTTCGCTGACTTAGAGCTCAAAGGAAGACAGAAATGGAGAGGGAAGAATAAAACACTAAAGCAGCTTTATGCGAATCAGTGGAAATGACTGCTAATTTAAGCAAGTCCACTCGCATAAAATCATGTTTTAAACAAGATATCAATCAAAAAATATATCTATTATAATCAGGGTGTTATGCTTTAAAGTTTGGTAGTAGTTTAATTTATGTGGAAGGCACCTCAGTAAGGCTATTAAGTTTTTGCAAACCATTCTGCATTATTTCTCCCAACAGAAGAAAACTAAAAAGTGTGATTATTATTGCTGCTTTAAAAGTAGCAGAAGAAATAATTATGAAAATATAAGAACAGTATGAACCACAACTGTTCACTGTTTTTTCAGCTGAAGAAAGAAGGAAAGGAAGCAGAATTAACATTCAATCAACCAGACCGCTGGAATTTTTTTTTAAGGATGAAAAAGGCTCAATCTGGCATCACCATGACCTGCAAAATGGGAATGTGATTCTCTCTTCTGTCTTACACCACCTCTCCACTGGATGGCACTAGTGAGAGATCAGCAGACTCCAAATGCTTCTCCCTGCAGTGTCAGTGCAGTCTGTGTTTTTCCTTGTATTTTATTTATAGAGTTTAAACCGTTATAGTCTTTTTAAAGATTCTTCTAAAGGTGCGTCTGGCCACTGGTGCAGAGTGTCGCAGGGAAGGCATGTGCTTCAGGAATAGAAGGTGAGCACACTCTGATGGTTGCCACGCACAAGGAGGATGGGTGGCAGCTGCGTGGACAAAGTCTCCAGCCAGGCCATGTAGAGGGCACTGGACACCGCTCCCTTCCTCGCCAGTGGCATGCTCCTACAATTCAGAAAGGTCCACCATGAGCTTAAACGGCAGCAGAAGTTCAACAGTCTAACAACAGAACACCCTTTACTTGACTCTACAGTGAATCAATAATGATAAAATATCAATAAGAATCTGTACTGTTCAAGGGGTGTATGACCTGTTTTTTCCCTGAAACTGTTTTATATTTAGACATGCACAGGACAAGCTCACAGAAAACTTCCCAATTCAATTCGATTTTTAACATTTAAGGTTATTCCGACACCATTTAATGGACTTTAGTCAACTGCGTGAAGATCACCAATAAACTTTTGGTAGAAAAGACACTAAACTATTGCAGACAATTTAAAAACAAAATGAAAAAAAATGTGAACGACTGCTGATCGTGTGCCTGCAAATGCGGTGCACAGATGGCTACATTTTAAAATTAGAAACAGAAAAGGCTGTTGGAAGTTCATAAAATCCCTGAGGTGCATGAGATAGAAACATTCATGGAAATACACAGCAATACTCAGGATTATGTTAATGTCTATACCAGCATGTCTTGGTCTTCATCAGAGTTAAGAATGCATCAGTGCACTCATTAAACATTTTTAACATATTTCTGAACGTGTCCAGGATTTCCTGAATGTTAACCGAGTAAAAAAAAGTTTAAAAATCTTTTTAAAAAGTCAAGAGTGTTTTAAATGTGTAATTGCACCTAGCTGGTATCAAATGTTTCTTTAAGTTAAGAGCCATTTCGTAGTGAGAGGTTCATAATTCCTGGAACAACTTTTTTATAGCCTGTTTATCAATAGATAATCAGGATTTCTTTGATAAGAAAGGTTATGTACTGAAAAAAGAACAAATTTCAATATCAAGCAATAGAGGAGTTTACTTATCAACGAAGTAAAACTAAATGCAAATGGAAACGCGTACAGTTGTGTATATAGGGACCCTAAATAAGTAAACAGAACACCCCAAAGAGGTTCTTTAATAGCACTGACACTTTTGAAACTTATTACTTACATGACAATGAGGTTTGCTGTGCTTGAATGCTCTTTCAGCAATTCATTCAACCTGATCTGGCGCTGGGTCTGAAATATTAAACAAATATAAATAAAATATTCATACTAGTATTAAATTAAAATTTGCAGAAACAGGGTGACCTACAGATTAACTATTATGATTAAACAATGGAACAATAAGGCCTTTTTGAGAGCTATGAAGCACTTGTGCTGTACAGAATGTGCAGGTGACTCATGGGGCTCTGAAAATAAAGCGATACTGATACGAGGGCAGGTGAACTGCACTGTTCATTCAATAAAGGAAATAATACCACAAAAGAGACTCGCAGTATTATAAAAAAGATCTCTGCTTCACTATATTGGAATTAATATTGTCACTAGAATGATGCCTAACAAGCTTGGACTTAATTAGCCAAACAGACCTTGAACAGGAGATGTAAGAGCTGATGGCCCACTGTATGCAGGACATTAAATAGTAATGTCTGAGGTCTATGTGCAGGAAAATTATTTAGTAATGTCTGAGGATGTTCAGGGGAACTGCCAGGTTTTGTGGTGAGAACAAAATGGCAGCTGGGCAACCATCTTACTATAAACAGGAACAATGTCATCTTTTAATGCTATGCTAATATGTTTATGGTAATTAACCAAATGAGTTTTAAACAGCAAGAGCTTGTGTTAACAAAGAAAATGGCAGTCAGACAGGCTGACTTATTTTATTCAAAAGCCCCCTTTTGACATATTTATCCTGCTCCAACTAGAATTATGTACATCTTTAATATCTGGAGGTAACTAAAGCTTTTGAGCTTTCAGTTTGAGTAATGAGCTATGTTTTTCAAAACAGTTTATAACCTGTTCTGGGTGTGAAAATCAGCACAGCAATTTTCCAGGTGTAAATTTCAAAAAGCTAGTTGCTGCTGCAATTCAGCTGGTCTAATGCTTCATAAGAACATTTTGAGAGGGACTGTGAACATGCTGGTCAGGTTACCATCTTTTGTAATTTTTGTAATAAACTAATGTTTTATATGCTCCATTAAAGCCACGCAGTAATATACTGCTAATATGTTAGGTCTCAAAAATGGAAGCTTTATTTAACTTTGTTTTTTAGTTAAAACAGCGATGACAGGAAATCCTTAACAATTCACAGACAAAATATGTTTAAATCTTATACGACTATTTTAGTTATTATGCACCAGAATCCTTACAATATATTAAACGTACACACAATATTTTCAGAAACTGTCTTAATCTTATACAAATTCAAGTTCTGTGCAAAATGCACACCTATTTTTGCAAAAACACATTTATGGAAATCTTTATATTAGTTCTGGGGATTTCTCAACCAAAAAGAATTCTACTTTTGTAAATAATAAATAATAGCCAACAATATTATACAATTGTGAAAGCAGATAGATCTCATAACTTTTGTAAATTCAGAAAAAAATATGATGTCTACTTGGTAAATGACCCTCAGGTGTGACAGGAGCCTAACCTTGGCCTTGTAGAGTTCCAGCTCATTGTCAGTGATTCTCCAAGGCTCATCGTTCTTCAGCTTCTCTGCTGCCTCTTGCTCCATTTCATCCTCATTGAGTTTGTAAGGTTCTATCATTTCTTCAAAGGCTGCAAAGCTGAAATAAATGTTCTGATGTTATCTACGTGTCTATCCATTTCACTTAAGAACCTTTATATTTTATATGTTCAGCATTCAAAAAATTTATCTGAGGGTATTAAAAATCCATATCACTAGGAATCATTCTACATAAAGGCCAACTAGACTTTCAGCACTACATACATGAGCCATTATTCAGAGATTCAAAGGAAAACTTTGATATGTGACCATTTTTATAACCTCTTTTTAATGTCTTTTCCTGGACAAACAAAAAAAGGCTTCCTAAGCCTAGCGATATAACAGGAGTATTAACTTTAAATGAAATGTTTTCCAAAAAACTTACTTTTCCTTCTTTGGCTT
Organism: Lepisosteus platostomus; assembly: GCF_059453375.1. Lineage (NCBI taxonomy): Eukaryota > Metazoa > Chordata > Actinopteri > Semionotiformes > Lepisosteidae > Lepisosteus > Lepisosteus platostomus. The sequence continues at coordinate 52,250,376 of NC_142614.1, forward strand.
TGTGTTGATATCCCCAAGGACTGTGATGTCGGAAAAATCTATCCTGAACTTGCTAAGCAGAGTTGCCATCCTGTTATAAAATTGAAAAACATCAAAGTGCAACATACAATTTTATACCAAAAATATATGAAAAGGCTTAAGATAGGTCAAAGAATACCTTCCCCAATATGAGCGAAAGAAAACTGATTTTTTTGTACAACCAGATGTGAGATCAGGAATTATTACCAGAGGGGGAATAAACAGAGACAATGTACATGAATGTATGCATTCCAGTACTGCATCTACTTTACTTTTGAATTAAAATAGCTAAAAGTATCCCTTTAAAATAAGCTTTTTTTCCCCAAAACATTATGTTGAGTCTTCTGGAAAGAATGTGTTTCAGGAAACATTTATCAGTAATATCAGTTCTTTGTCAACAAAACTTCCAATAATTCAGCTCTATTTTACAATGTGAAATATGCTTGCTTCAAAGTTTAGACTACAGTATAATTTTTTACAATTTTAAAAATTGATTGAAAGAGAAAAAACTAAGGATTTTGTCATCTTTCTTTGATAAAACATAGAATGCTTAAATGAATACAGTGTATACTGTAGCTTACTGGAATAAAGTATTTTCAACTACGCTTTGCTTTAAGAATTAAAGCTTTAAAATTTATCAGTTCACACCTTATATTTAAAAACACAAATACTCACGTTCTTCGATCATGGTCAATCCTATTGATTTTTCCACCAATGAACACACGAATCTTGCAGTCCTTCCATTTCTTCTTGTTGGTAATCAAATATGGGATCAACAGAGTCAAGCCTTTGTAATCACATTGAAAGGCCAATGTTAGCAACCCTACAAAGCACTGATTTATATTGTCTACAAATGCTAAAAGCAATATTCTCTGAAAGATATATTACTATTTAATAAATGATCTCTGGGGTGCTTACTTACCACCATCATCAAACAGCCACCAGACATCTACTGTTCCCTTGCCCTGTTTCCTCTGGAACTGTGTGCTGGCCTCCAGCAGTTTCTGGTCATTAGCATTCAAAGGCGTAGTAGGGCTCTTTTTATCTATAAATCATAGAAAACAAAGCAAACAAACTAAAAGTGTAAGATTCAATTTCTACAACAATGCTTACTTTCTGTTTTCATCTGTATAGCTTGAAAACAAAAACAGCTAAAAGTCAGAAATGACAGACAATTGATTATGGATTAAAATATTGTAACTTCCATTTTGAACATTTGCTTTGTGACACATGTATCTCTGAGGATTCCCAAAAACCAAAGACTACAACTGTCATGAAAGCTCCAGTTCAGTCAGCTAATAGTGGAGGAGATAAAGACCAGAAAAGGAAAAGAAAAAGTAATGCCGACATTGTCACAGCAGAGAGAAATAAGAAGTTGAAGTTGATACTGAAGTTGAAGTTGGTATAAGACGTTGATACTGCGCTAAGGGAATGGAAACGTATGAACAAAACAGAAGCTAAAATGACAAAGGGAAAGCAAAAAGATTGTCTTTCCAGGAAAGAAAGCCAGGAGAGACGCATCAATGAACGGTAAAACAAAACGTGGGATGCCTGCCTTTTTTCAACAGTGGCTGTGTTGGCGCCTTGCCTTCATCATCTTCGTCTGGACAGTATTTAAAAGACACAAAATGTATGTTAAAGTCTGGTGCCTTGTCAAGGAAAAACAGGACAGTGAACAGTATATATCAGCATCATGTTTGGTCGGCGACATTCAATAACAACGAAATTATTCAAAACAAAAACATGAATGCTAAGAAATTCTAAAACACTTGATTTCCGAAGAATGAAAAAATCATTGGAGTTAAATGATTACATTTGTGTTGTGATGGCTGTATTTCACTGGTGCATGTTTAGTGTGCAATTGGGAATAACCCAAATAGCACATAAAAGCAAAACAAAAGTAGGAAATGCATGAAAATTAAAAAGGGGTGTTGAACGAAATTGGAAGTTTTTAAACTTTTTTGAAGGAATAAATAGCTTCCTTGGGGTTAAAACAAGCAGTACACACCACTGGTTTATAATATTTACTACTGATTTATAGCTTATTCAATAATAACAGCCATGTTAAAGTATTTCACATCACACAACAATGCAAAAACATTCTATAAATAATCCCTTACCAGGTTTTAGAGACTTTATAACAAACTAATGGATTTAGCAATAATATCCTATACAACCCAGTCAATTTAATAAATGTAGCTCAAAATGGTCTGTGAAGACACTTTGTTACTGTAAAATTAAACTTTTCTAGAAGAATACTTTGAAGTTTTCAACACTATTTAATACTGAGCAAATTCCTATGCGTTCCATCACATACAGTACTTACCATGTGCTTAAGGACATGCCAAATAGAAGGTCTTGTCCACAAACAAATGAGAAGGCCTTGAACCTGCTATGTGGCCTGATAAATTTTGTTTTAGCAAAATCAAACATCTGCTTGACTTGGTCAAATACAGGATGATATAAATTGACCAAGAATTCAAGACCATAGTATTATTGTAGATAGGAAAAAATAGAGATTTTACTTTTTTTTTTAATACCAATTAAATTCAAAATAATAAATTCCTCCTTTTATCCTAGATTTATCAAATGACCCATAGTATGAATGGTTCACTGGCTTATGATAAATATCTGTTCAAGTCATGTGGTTCTTGCCACAAAAGGTCAAAGCAATTCAAAGGTTACACAAATTCTCATCGTTCGAGGAAGTAATTAATGAGGAATAATTTTTGGGTCTATAAACTCATTCTGACTGTAAATTATAGGCTACACTCGAAAGTATCGGGCTTTCAAAATTCAGGGAAAGGCTTGCACTGGGGGAGTTTTTCCTTCGGTTTATTTAGGACAGATTTATGATTAAGTGGGACGAACGAAAGCTGTGCGTGTTTTAATGCAGACATGTGTAGAGGAGGCCAAAATGAGAGATACGAAGGTCACACTCTCTGAGGGACCAAAGAAAGAGGAGTTCACTGAAGTAAACATGTTTATACTTCACGAATAAGGAGGAATGCCTTTGGGAAATAAAAGCACAAGAAAATATACTCCTTTAGTTCAACATCCTGAAAGGGGATGTTGAACTAGCCCAAAATACTGAGAGGGATATACAGTATATCCCTAAATCCATGCCATTTTTAACTACATCTTCTTTTTTGCAGCTAATTAAAACCTTCTTCACAAATGCTAAAGCATAGAGTGGATTCAAAAGTGTTCCAAACAAAAATAGTTAATACAGAAGTACAAACCCAACACTTAAATAAAATTACTGAACTTGTTTTTTCTTATTGTTTGTTCCATATAAGCATCAGCTAAAACCAAAAGGGAAAAAAAAGCTTTGGGCAATTTGCTACCCATTGGAAAAACAGTCTTGATTATTTCAGTCTTATGTAAAATATTTTATTATAATACTAAAATAATGCACAGAGATGTATTCTCTGCTTTCTTACAGTAGTCTCATATACTGGAACTATCTGAACAAAATATTATACCCTGAGATGTTATCAGAACTTACATTTACACCACTTAAAAAAAGTAGCACACAGTTTTGGAATCTCATACATGTTCCAGTCCCTTAAACTTGATAAAATACCCAATCCATTTAACAGATGGCTTCTGCATGGGGCACATACATTTCCTAGGGTTTACAATTAAGAAACCATTTTTAAAAAGTTTACCTTGAACCCGTTCTGAAAGACTATAAGAGGTCCATAATTAAACAGAAATCATCCAGTTTTACATTCCTACAGATTATCTATGCAAAGAGAGCAGAGTGTGGTGCTGTTTTACCAAAAGAAAGTATTACCTTTTTGCACAGCTGGGCTGTTGTGAGTGCTGGGAGCTTTAGACGAAGGTTTAGAGGAGTCTGCGTCAGAGTCTTTGCCAGATTCAAGATTCAGTACAATATCCTTGATCCCCCCAGATTTCTCCTGAGATGACAGCAGCTCATCTACAAGGGAGAACAATGAAGTTGTGCTATCCTAGTGGGAGTCTACAGTGATAAAATGAACCTAACAATTCTTAAGAGGAGTCTGTGCATTTAATAAAAAATAACTTAAAAGGGAACAAGGCATTTAAAAAGCAAATTTAGAAGGAAAAAAATGAACCACCTATTTCAGAGATTTCTCAAAAATCTCCAGAGCTTAAACCTTCCTTCCCAGATTTCAGCCTGGTGTTTTCATGTTAAAATGACCGTGAATATTATGAAGACAGTTTGAGATTTGGAGAAATTATGCTTGATTCCCTAGACAGACTTGAGAAAAAATGTGCAAATCACTCAGCTATAGAACATTAAAGGCCAGGTCAATTGAGTCCTTTCCCAGCTGAAGAAATGGAGTGTCATGGAGAAATAAAATGTTTCACTAAGACCTATCATGAATTGAAGCTTTGCCTTTGTGCAATAATGAATCTAGATTTGACATTGTTTATTCTAATAATAAAACATCTCTTAAATTACAAAAGCTTCAAACAGTGTTTTCAGAAAGAACTACATAATCTTTCATTCTCAGATTTTATCTAAATATGAATAGCTTAAATCAATATCATAAAGCATGCAATTTTGAAACACTACAAAACTTGCATTATTTACAGCAATTATTTAGTTTTCTATTTGCTTAATTATTTATTTTTTCTAACTCCATGATTCAGAAATATTTTTGCTTGATGTGCCATTTTACATCTGAGCTAAAAATAATAAAAAAAATATCAGATAAGCATACAAATCTAAAATAAAGGGTCAATCAGAGGGCAAAGAACTTTACATCACCTCTATGAAACAGCAGTGTATTTTCAAATAGTTAGACAAATGTGTTATGTTAGGGCCTTATTCTCTGTTAATATTTCTAATATATACTGTAGATATCAGTGCTATTATTTGGTGTTTCATGCACAATACTTCACAAGCAAGCTTTGCCAGTTTAGAAGAAACTGCTATATTTTCATAATTAACCTTAAGACTTCACTTTAGTGTTCATATTTTCCTGCATATTTAGATAGTATTGGATAGCATTTAAGAAAAAATGGATACAAGACACCAGATACAGTATAATGGACAAAGACGGGAAAATTAGGATATTCTACGCTGATCAAAGCAATAGATGGGAAAAAAAAAACCAGAAGACCAACCTTGACCATGAATATGGGAAACATCAAGTCCTTCTTTCAACCTTAGGATAACTGCTCCATACTGGAAATCAAACGCATCACTGAAACACAAATAAATTTCGTTTGCGTTTCACTTCAGGATGTGGTTTTGACATGGAAACTTCAACAAGATACAGACCTGTAAACATAATGCTAAATTAAACCCTAATTGTCCACGTGTAGAACAAATAATCTTGAGAACTATTCTAAACGGAACAAGGCTCTAAAATTCAACTGTTACAATGGCTTCCATATGGCACCAAAACTAAAAAAAATCTGAATTTTTTTTCAGACGACGTTTAGATAAACTGAAAATTTTCGAACATTTGTTCAAATTAAGGGATTCTTCCTCACAAAGTCCTCTAAAAGAGATCGTGGGAGAAGTTCAAAAACAGCACCAAACTTGCAGGAATAAAAATACACTTGGATGTCGTCTACACAGCCCACTGGTCCTCAGCCTTACCTACCTAGTACTGCACATTCTTACTTAGCAGACACAGAGACTCTGGAAATGACCTTATGATAATGTGTTTAAATATTTGCACTGTAATAAGAAAGGGATTCTAGAAAGTGCTAAAATGCATTCCATGAGTAAACTCTCCCAAATCCCTTCTAATTGCTTTTTGCTTTTGTTGAATAAAATGTCAAATCTTTCTGGTTAAACAAATTACAATGTGAAGTCTGCTGTGCTTTTCCCTGTACTGAAAAACCTACAACAGAAGAGTACCTAAGACAAGCTCTGAAAAATTAAGTCACAAAAAACCACAATATACTAGAGCTATATGAGATGCATTCTACTCACTGAATCATGTTAATGTAGGTTTCGACATCTCTCATATCACCTTCTCTCCAGTTGTTCTTAAAACCTACTACCAATGTATTTGGTCTCAGTCGCCCCAGGCCTGCAGCCTGAAAAATAGATGTTTGAGTTGAGTGTTATAACAATTTGCAGGGGATCTAGGGACTACCATCACTATTCTAGATGCATTTACAACAGAAACCAAATAAGTTGAATGATGCTTAATTAACTGTTATTTAATTCCTTCCATGGTGCTACTGCAACTAGTACAACACCACGAGCAGGTTTTGTTCTTGGTATCCTCAAGGTGATTGTACATTTACATTTATTAATCTATATAAAGAGGGTTCTCAATTTATGTGAGGGTTGCGTTCTAGAAACCTGCTTTGTAGGTTATTGTATTGTAACATTTTATTGTATTGTAAATTTTGCGTAATTTAAACAAATTTTTCATATTTAAAATAATGGTAAATACCATAGTTGCGTTCCGCACGCGTAAGTTTGACCCTACTTACACCCTATAGGCGTGAATGATGGGAAATGCCATACGCTAAATACCTTCAACACATCAACTTGTAACATGTATAAAACAAAAACATAATTAACACAGACATGTATACGTAAAAATACATAAAATATTAGTAAGCATCAGTTATATGTTTTCTGTAAAGGGAATTTGAAAGAGAGAGTGAGAGAAAATGAGAGAGAAAAAAATTCAATGCATACTGTGCTCTCACCACGCTCGTATTGCGCTATCACATCTAACTACATCTCTAACAAAATAGACTTTCCTGCACACTTTGCACCACTACTGGCACTTTCACTCTTCGCAGGACGCTTGCTAGCCATGTTGAAACACAAATTGCACACAAAAATAATGTTTACGGGGTAAAATAACACTAAAATAACACTGTTGAAACAGAACTGCACGAGAGACGACTATACCGTAGTATGCCAAGCAGCAGACTGAGGCCCGAGACAACAGCATCACAGTGTACCAGTACTCCTAACTCTCCAACGCGACACTCGCACCATGAGCATCGGGCGGCCAACGGTGTAACTATGCGGCACGCATTATTTAGAACCGTGCTACTTAATTTAAACAAAAAAATATGGCTTTATTTTAAATATGTGTATTTCAAACTCGCGTCAGACACGAACCCACTGTAATTTCTCCAGAAACACATGGTTTAAGATCTTAAGGATTTTATTTGGAGATACAGAAAATAAGTAAAATTTGCACTGGAAAAAACTAGCTGAAAAATGTTTTTTTCAATTTCAAATAACTTGAACCACAATATTCTAATGAATACAGGTATTATTTGCATATAATCAGTATATAGAAATATATGCTGATCAAAATGTACTAATTAACAGTCCTCAAAGTGCATTCACAGACTTTTTTGTTTTACTAAGGGGATGACAATGACAAGTTCTGTCCCCATTGAGAGAGCAATTATCTTCAGCTCCCTTCCTGGGCCAGTCATATTGAAACCTGAGCAAAAACTTTGCTTATAAAACATTGGAATGTCAATAAAATGTTATTAATGTCACCATTATCATTAAAAATATTCATCAAATATCCAAAATATTTTCCTTAACATAAGCCTACAAAAATAAGCAAAATATTTTCCCTAACATGTTGCTACAAAAGCTAATGACACAAATTAACAAGTCAACTACTGGATCAATAACTACCTGTAACAAATACTGGGCTCCCTGTCGTAGGTCCTCTGCATAAACTGGAGTGTAGAATGCCTTGGTTTTGTTCTTCAGAAGCCAGCGCTGGTATCGAGTCTGGTCATTCGCCAATTCCCTGAAGTTATGCCTGCGAGCACTCTGGGAAAACAACAAGACTGTTAAGTCTCTCAAATGCAATACGCATCAGACACCACCGCAAAACACTGGATAATAACGTTCTGCTTCTGATTTTAGTCTACAACTTATATATGTCAATTTTCCCCTCATTACATAACTCATTTGTTAAAACTTTTACCTTTTAGAATTACATGAAACTTAAGAAATCTCACAATCCAGTATGCTTTATTTGAGGGGAGCAAACAAGGTAATGCGTGCTGCTGGGATTAAAAACTGGTAAATGTATAGTAAAAGTAGAGCACTAATGGGGGGTGAAACGTTCAAAGTGGGGTGATATCATTTGAGGTGTGCAACAGGGATCTGTCTTAGGACCACTGCTCATTCTAAATTCAACAACAAACTAGATTCAGGTGTAATTAGCAAACTAGTAATGCTGGCAGATGATGCCAAAATAGGAAGTTGAGCAAACAATGCAGAAGCTGCAAAGGGAATAAAAACAGACAAAATTCGGTACTGGAAAAACACTTGGCAACTTATTAAGTGTGGACAAGTGCAGAATATCATAGAAAGCAAAAATATCATTCTATAGCTGCAACATTGGAAATCGGAAGTTGTATATGAAAGCTCCAGTGTTTATGTTAACATTTTCATCTTAATGTCAAGAAGCAATAAAAGGCAAATAAATAAATTGAGGGTATACAGATTATACAATGAACTAGTAAGACCTCTATAAGAACACATGGGGACTTTGGTGAAAGTGATTTAAAATCTAAAACATAGCTGGTTAAGTACCAATTTGAATTGCCATTAAACATTAGTCATAAATGTTTAATGACATAAATGACATAAAAGAAATTGGCAGCTTTCCTTTTTGGGGTGATCCTCATACTTCTAAAAAGGAAAATCAGTTTCTTTGCATCTAAATTTAGTTATTGTTGCTGATCTCATAAAATAAGATTTGCAAACTTAACTTCAAACTTCATAACCTAAATCTTCAAATTCTGTGGCAACCACCTCAAAAATGGGTGCTATTTGGAATAATAATTACAAAACTACATGGACAAAATTAAGTGCTTTCAGCATGAAACCCACCAGCCTTTTAGACTAGAGAGCTTTAGCTTTGTTCAGTTACTCTCATCTAAGTCTTTACTAAAACACAGTCTTGACACCTACCATCCGGACATGTCCACAGACCATAAGCCCAACATTTTTAGTAAAGTCATGAACTAGGTTGAGCAGCGCAGGACGAGCATACGGATAGCCAGTCATCACCAAACACTGGGGTCTGTGGGAAAACAAAAAAATGTTAATATTGCAAATGACAAGGTTTTATTAAGCAAAGAAAACCCTTCTGTGTACTTGCCAATGACAAGTTTTCATTGAGCTGAAGGGATGGTTACCAAGAGACAAACACACTCTGCTCTCTGGTAAAACTGATACTGCACATTTACGACAATGTTGGCCTTTTCTTGAGGATTATTGAGTTTTTAACCAACAAATCTGAACAGAAAAGTATTTGTAAAAGTAGTACCATAGTTAATCATCATTAGTAAATCATTAAACTTTTTAATAAACCAAATTAAGCAAAACAGTGAAAAATGTAAAAAAAATCTTGGCACTGAAACTACCAAAGTTAAGGAAGAGTACATCAAAGCAAGGATTTATGAAATACTTAAGATTACGAACCGTCAAACATAAGTGAAACATTTAATTACGAGGACATTTTAAGCAAATACTTAATCCTCACAAAAGCACATTGCCATGGTAACATCTGGGGGTGTATATAAGAAAAGCAGAGGTCAAACGAAGTGAAGAGCACTGAAAGATTGCTTTGAATTACAATTTTATATTTAATAAATAAAACCCAGAGGATTTGCACGTTATTTCTTAGAAATCATGAAGAAGTAATTTGTGCTACATAATTTGTAATTTGTGCTACAATCACGCAGACACAGAGAACCTCTCAACACTATCCTGAAAACCAAATTATTATTTCCAAAAATAGCCTTTTCCGGTTTTCTAGAGAAATAATTAATCTATAGTTATTCACACATCGTCATCTGAAGGCTGTTACATTCTTACCACACTAATATAAGCTTTTGGGGATTAAAAAGATTTTCATAGTTTCAGTAGCTTTTTTCTCCCTCAACTTAATTCTGCAGTGAACGGTCAGATACTGTTAAAGTAGTGCACGAAAATAAAGCAAGGACAAACAAAGGCTACATACTAATACAGTTTGCTGAATAGTATGCTGGGAGCCATGTTGCTCATGAAATTTTTTTTACATGGAAGAAGTTAAGGAGAAATTAGAACTTAGTAGGTTAACAACCTAAGCAAGTTTCTTAAACTGACTTTAGTTTAAAGTTCGACTTTAGAAATGAATTATGCCTGATTTAAAAAAAAACATCTATTTATTCGACCACCTATTTATTCCACAAGCTCTTAAAGATCTATTAAAGCTTTTGTAAAATGACAGGATTTATTTGGGACAAAAAAAGACATACAAGTCCTTTAGAGAAACTAATAGAAGTTAGTTGTGCAAAAAAGAACAGAGATGAAGACATAAGGAATTAGGCCAGGTTAAAAACAAAATATATATAAAATATATACAGTAAAAGGGTATTTTGGAACAGGAGTACATGCTTTCTAAGCTGTCGCAATAATAATATTACTATTCTTAATGGTTTTAGGTTCTCTTAGATATTAATACTGGCTTCTTAATGCTTCACAGGCTTCAAACTCAGGTCAATCTATGGACCAGGGCAGGAATCAGTGCCCTGAATTTGAGCAGGGATAGCACTTCAATTTCATGTATAAATATTCCAACAAAACTAATACAAAATTGCTGAAAATGTCCCGGACCTTGAAGTGATACACAGCTTCTTAGAAAAGCAGCTTGGCAGTTCTAAGCATCCAATTGGCTGAGAAACAATTTTCACTGTTTTCAGGTTAATTGAACCAAATATCTATTCCAAAATCAGTTCCTTTTTGTGTCTTGATTGCATTGTGTTGTATTGTGTCACATCGTATTAAACATATGTGAGGTTAGCCGAGACCTCTGTAGGTGTATTTTGTTTCATGAAGGGGAAGATTCTGTATTCCGAGTGGGAAAACTCCTGCATGAAAGAAGGCACGTGTTCAGGAACTGCTTGCATAAAACTGTAAATGACCTGAAGTTCTTGATGTGGTCCTCCACTCCAGTGAGGTGTATGCAGTGAGAGAGAGCCTGGTGGTACGTCAAGGCTTGTGTGGAAGAGCCCCAGTTGACATCTGTAAAGCAGATCTACATCAGTCTTTTCCACACTGCAAGTACATGCTCTTAATGCACACGCAAATAGTCACTTAAAAAATATAAATCAAAACAGATGGCATTTACTTGGTACATAAACATCAGAATTCTCATCACTTCCTCCTCAAGTGTTACATCTCTAACATTTTAATGGTGGGTTTAAAATTACCCTGGGTGGTTTAGCCAGTTGTATATTGTTTATGTACAGTAACCAGCTGCCACCACATGTCCAATGGTCAATTACTTAGGACTAAAAACATATTACATAGAGGTGGTCTGGTTCCACTGCCAAAAACAATTAAGAAGGTCAGACTCAATAAGAATCAAATAAATTAGCTGTAACAGAAGAAATTGAAAACTTTTACTGTACAAGTGCGTGCCTGTACAGTACATGTGTTGCATATAATATGGTAGCTTTTAAGGAAAAATGGAAACATATGTCCCACTAGTGTATTCCGGTGAAAGCCATTTTTATCCATTGATAATAGTTAAAAGATTAAATCTTCTAAACTAATTTCCTCCTTCTAGCAATAGCAATCTAAATTTCAGTATTTAAAAAATATTCTTAATGTATAAAAAGCATTACTTCATTAAACTCACACTTTTGCACTCACCATCAATATTTACAGTCTTTAATAATAAGGTCATTTTTAGAAGATTCATAGATGAAATCTAAAAGATTTTTCAGGGAGAGATGGTGCATCATAATGCATCCAAGCATACTATTTTAAAAAAAGTGTTTCAGGAGAGACAATTTATGATGCCAAATTATATGCAAATACACAAACGGTAATGTTCTCTCAGAATCAGAAATTAAGAGGTACATAATTTAGCAATTACTGCATTACCTTTCTGCAAAAGCAACAGATGCTTTTAACAATCTCTTAAGGATCTTAAAAAAATTCAAGCCTTTTCCTTCACCTAGAAAAACCTGCAGACTGATCACTCAAGCAATAAAAATTCAAAGGGCAAAAAAGCTCTTAGGGGACTTGAGAACCTGACACCATGAATATGAAAAACATACCAGAAAAGCATACAATGAGTCATAAAAGCCTGCAGATTTCACTCCTGCTTATGTTGTGGAGGGATGAGAGAGGGCATAACTAGGAACACATAATCTTATGCTTTTATGTAAACCATTAGCAGGTAAGTAGAGATGAACAACACATTTAAAAGGACTACGCTAAGATGTAATTACTCAGGAGTAATTAAATACCTCCTGTTTAAAATATCAAGATAGTCCAGATTTCAGCCTTAATCAGAGTTAATTTAAGTTTTACATTGATATTTTATCTGTCAAGTTCGGTGCTTGATCTTTGGTTTAAATACATACTGTGCCCACTATTTAAGGACCATAGAAGGATCGAGGGGATGGGCCACAATAAAGACCTTCTCTAACTTTGTTAGTTCATTTTTTAATGTACAACAAAGGAAGCTAGCAAACATTACACCTAACTTCATACAACTTTAGTTTTTCAGTCACCCTCAGCATTTATAAAATAGCACAATTTCAAGTTATGAAACGCTATCTCCATTAATACATTAATATTTTTTCCGATATATTGTTACTATTGTGGTTTAAACAGACTAGTTTCACCGAGTGAAAATGCTTTGCAAAATTTCAAAACATACTGCACAAGCTTTTGAAATAGCTTCTAAAAGATGGTGTATTGTTTGCTGAACTGCAGTTTATCAGCATTGCACTACTGTATTTTTTAAACGCTGAATTTGTATCTGAACCCGTTTTGTGTCATGGCCAGTCACATTACTGAGATTTAGGTCACAGCCTAACTCCCTATTCACTTTATCTAATAATAAAGCTTTCATTTGGATGCAAATCATTAATTTATTCTGCTCTAGAAGGCCACAGATACTCTGATGTTTCAATAATTATTTTTGCCCCCTTTTCATTATTTGTAAATTCTGCTTAAATATTGTTGTGAAAGCACACTGGGTGTAACTCCTTATTTGCATAAGTGTTGCAGCTACATTGGCCAGTAATAAGGAACAAACAGAATGTGGGAGACATATTTTATTACTTATACCCTGATCCTTCGTCACTAAATACTCAGATCATGCAAGGTACCCTGTATGAATTTGTACTTAAGTTTATTTAGTGCTATAAATACAAAAAGATTAGAGTGTTAAGACCCCTGTTTATTTCTTTTAAAAACTGTAATACTGTGTGCACTGTAGTAAACACATAATACACAGTCGTGTACAGACAGTAAAAAAATACTACTACATCTTTATTATCTCTAACTTACCATTTCTGATTACGTCTAAAAACAAATATATTTTATACAGTACAATAGCCTAACGGTATAAATAGAACATTATTATACACGGTATGGAAGAAAATAAAGATCTAAACACTAGGTATATCTCTGCATTTTTACTGAAACAGATGGTGTTGTACCTCCAGTAAATTTCTTACCTGGTTTCTTATAGCTGACATAGATATACAAGGCCATGACAATGACATTTGTCAGCAAGGCTGCCCACCAGTTAATAATGAACATCACCACACAGCACATAATGGCTCCAACCAAAGAGACCCACTTGTTGTAGTACTTGAATCCAGGGCGCCAGCCTTTTGATAGAAAAAAATAAATGTCGGCATTTCAGGACTTCTGTAAATACAGTATTGCTTCACATTACTGTTAAATAAGATAAGAAGCATTTTGTTAAAAAAAAAAGCAATTGGTAGGATAATGGTATGGTATTGTATTTAAAAATACAAACTCACACACAGACATTTTCAAAGCATTTTGCTCCAGGGCAGATTTGCTCCTCTTTTTAACCAAATCTAAATGCAAATGATTAAGGATATAGTCTTATGAAACAACTTAGAAAAGTGATTTGAAATTATCTGGAATTAGTAAAATTTTGCACTAAAAAAATGACAAAGTTAGAACTACAGTTAGAAATTAGATCCTCTATGCTTTGTTAAAGGGGAAAAAAAGCATCAAGGATAACACTAAAAATTGTTTTTAGTTCAGGAAGAGTGATACTCTAATACTATGTGCTACTTAAGTATTCTATTAGGTTGTTACCAACTACTAAGAGTACAGCAGATGGCTTAAAGGGTATATTGGGTGTAGATCGATAATAAAATATATAGTATCCTACCTTGCTGCTCTGACACTATTTTTAATGAATAGGTTTTTGTGTTACATTCAGCACAGTACCAAACTGCAAAATTAGCAATCTTCACCTTTCAAAAGCAGCACTGAGTAATGTCTATCCAGGTTCTGTGAACATCCCATAGAGATCAGGAATAGGACGCCACAGTTTCATTGCCAAATAATGTAGATTTTTTGTAAAGAAAAAAAAACTGTGCACAGCATGAGATAGCTTTTGACAAATAAGACTGGCCATTTTCTGCTTTCACAGTTAGTACTACTTAATCGGAAAAAACAGCTTAATACTTATAAAAATGACTTCATATATTAATAGATGCAGCGAGGACAAGTGTAACTGTTACTGTATACATAGCACACAGCACATTTACAAGTATGTATACTTGACTTGAACTTTATTGCCATATGTAACCGGTACATGTACTGGTACAATGGAATTCTTACTTACAGAAAGTAAGGAGGTCACACTACAGCACAAAGTGTTTGGCAAATGTTAGGTAACGGTAGCTCTGCAGGTCCAACACTGACCACTGTTCTTGCCATTTACACTTAGAACTATATCACTGCTGGCTCCGCTCTTGATTGGGAATGTATTGGTACAGCATTGGGGTCTAACGATTTTCTTTAAAATTTCATGGCAAAAAAATAACAGCACACACAATTCTATATAAGTAATAGGATGATTTAGTCTACAAAAGACAGTAATGTGGAACCTTTCTGTAAATCAGAAATGTGTGATGTGGTGGATAATGTACACATCTGAAATGTGATTTTTCAGCGAGATTGAACAAATTAGTTTTTGGTTCAACCTGTCTGACTAACCAGGTTTGCAAACTGTAAATAGAAGATGTAATCGACATTGGTAAGCACGCAATCCATGCCCTCTCTAGTTAAACTGAGAATTTCATTTAATAATGAGTGATAATCAAATTCACTCTACTTGAATAAGGTATCATTGTAACAGACATTAAGCATAGCAAACCCACAAAAGTAAAGATAACAAAGAGCAACATTCTTTTGTTATTTAAATATGATCTTGAAAAGACTGGTTTACTCTTTATTACAATTTTATAGACGGGTCCTTAAACAAAATTGCATGACTCGGACAACGTACACTTAACCTGAAAGTGGGCATAGCAAGACAAAATATAATAGTGGTATTTATCATTAACTTACATGCATAGTAGTACGTGCAAGTCTATGAGAACTTTAACCTTATGAATTATTTGCTTTATTGTCGATAAACTCCCAATGCTCCCTTTAACAATGCATCTTTGACGTATAAAATATGTACCTGGTCTTCTTCTAAAACTTTGGTAAAAGGGGAAAAAATATTCATTATTTAAACAATGTGATAAACACCACATGAATAATCAATAAAATGACAAATAAAAATGTCCCTGTCTCTTCAAGTAAGTTCACATCCTTATTTAAAATTGCAGTCTTCTGACATTCACTCCATCTGATTGCTAATATATTTGACTTTTTTGGTTTGTAATCTTTTTAGCATTTTAAATAAATTTAATGTGGTATATTTAGAAGTCATCAGTTAAATCACAATAAAGGACTATTTTGAGAATTTTCTATAATGTTCCAAGTTACAAAGTTTTAATTTAAGAAGCATGAAAAATTACAGCAACAGAAACAAATGCAGAAAAAAATGACTTTCTTAGCAACAAAACTTCCTTGTTTCTTTTGCGCAGAAGAGGCTACTAATTTCAGAAAATACAGACACAGTTTACTTATTTTCATATAATGTTCAATTAATACTACAAAAAAAAATTTCATTGAAAAGTATGCAGTATATAACACTATTAATTAGTTAATGATAGTTGAATCCTGAGATACATAAATTACAACTACATAGACTAAAACAGTACCACCCTAGAATTTATATTATTTTAGTTCATACAGTAAAATACAGTACTATTGACTCTTTGAACTTGCATAAGACATTCTTACTTATTCACTGTAAGAGCAATAGATTTGGTACTTGAAATTAAGTACATTTCCCATAATCTGAATGAAGTGTGATGAAGAACTGACTGATGTTTTTAAAATGAGATCTGCAGAGCACAATGTGTCTGACCTGCAATGCTTTAAACAACCTTGTCACACTGTGAACCAAAAAATACCAGAAACCAGAGAATGAAATTGAAGTTTTAAATACAACATTGCTGTAACTGAAGAAACTGGCACTACAGCATAAAAGGAAGCAAAATATTTAAATGCTTGATCTTAAGAAAAACACAGGTTAATAACAGTATTCAAAGCCTTTTTGAGTTTGTCTGTATGAGTTCCTGACACTGTATGATATAAATAACTGCGTGCTATTCCTCAATTATGTGACAAGCTCATCCGTGCCAGTTCTTCCATTCTGTTCATTAAGATACCTATGTAACTCTACTTTTTTTTCTCCTGGAAAGGTCTGACAAATGGCCTTTGATCCAGTTGCCAAAAACAGTCTTCTCTTGGGACATGGCTCCTCCTGAGGTTTTCCCTTTCATACAATAGCAAAGGGAAATAACTGAACTAAAATAGCTCTTTTTCCACACAACATGGAATTGTGTTATTCCATTTACTATCACATCACAATTCAGAGAATGTGAAGCACATAGGTACAAAGGTTCTATCCTTGTTTAGGCTGTGAATACGTACAGGCTATACTTTACCGTTTTATCACATTTGCTATAAAAATAGTCTAGGTCAACCACAAATAAACCATCAGAATCTACAAAAATGTTACAACTGTAGCAATTGACATATACAGTGTATCTATAACAAACCTACAATTAAATATCCATTTAAAAACTTAAATTACACTTAAAAAGTCACATTATATACTTATGTTTTTCAAAAGGATTAAATATTTGCACATTGCATATGCAAATATTTAATGAATG
Source organism: Lepisosteus platostomus (assembly GCF_059453375.1). Taxonomy (NCBI): domain Eukaryota; kingdom Metazoa; phylum Chordata; class Actinopteri; order Semionotiformes; family Lepisosteidae; genus Lepisosteus; species Lepisosteus platostomus. Next base: position 52,267,482 of record NC_142614.1, read on the forward strand.
GGGCTATTTCCCTGCATGATTACATCAAATCTTGTTTATATATTGTAGCTGTAGTAAAAAAAAAAATTAAAAAGAGGTGAATAAAGAACTGGCATCAATGTTACCTACAGAATTCATTCAGATCCCTTTCTTCTGTTAAGACACTCTAATACTGTAATAAACATCCAAGGCAATAAATCCTTATCAAGACTTGGACATCATACTAGAATTTATCAGTATGAAAAGGAAATGAAAAGGCTCCTGGAAGATAAAACTTTGTGAAGGCAAGTCATTTCAGTCTGAAAGCCATTTGTGACATGCATTTAAGATTTCTGACAAGTTCCTACCTGGAGACTTGGCCAAAGACGCATGGAATACAGAGAAGTTGATTAAGGCATAAGAGGCCAAGAAGAAGTTGGAAATGATGGGAGCAATGGTGTTCAAGTCACCTGGAAAACAAAACAAAGACCTTTTTCCTACGGTTCAACTCATTTTAAGACAGACACGGCTTACAAGAGAAATGTAAGATTGTTTTATCTGTTACCAAAATGAGCGTTATTCATGGGATTGCCATAATATTTTCAAAATACTGTATCAAATGTTTCAGCTGACCTAAACAAATCCACAACAAAGAAAAAGTAAAAACAATAAAAAGGCATATCCACTTAAGAAAATAAAAATGTCCACAGGTTGTATTTAATGTGTACGTACAAACATCACTACTTTTCATTTTCTGCGAGCGCACTTTCATTGATCATTTTATTTATCAAGGTGATGTTGTTAAGAGATTTACTCTTATCTGCACATCAATGAAATATACATGCAGTCACTACAAACCTGACTTCTAACAGCTGTGTTTGCTGTAAACCTGTTAACTGGCAATCAGGAGCTTGAGACAGATCTTCATATCAATGTGAAATTGTCATGAGCAAGTTATGAGCCTAATTTAGCACTGACTCACTCGGTTGAGGTAACAACACATTTGTCTATACAGATGAAACTACGGAACAAGTACAGTACTCAAGGAGCTGGTGCAAAAGAAGCGAGGAGGGTAAGGAAAAGGCATAAAAAGGAGTGCACGTTCCATGTACTCCATCTGTACAGCTTCCATACAGATTCAATCATAATTGCCTGCTACTACATACTGATCTTTTAATAGTTTAAATTTAGAATTTTTCTTGATTGCAAAATTTCCCTCGGGCTTATGTTACACAAATAATTGTGTCATTTTAGTGCCATTCCGCCAAACTATGAACATGACAGAAAAACGAATAGATCCTAATGTCTACCAATGACTGAATATAAACTGTCTTGACCTTACTTCAGGTCTGATATGCAGTTAAAATAGTTCAGACAACACTCAAATGCAGTGATTTACTATAATAAGGTACCCAGTAAAAACAATTGCAGTGTACCTTGGGGTCTTTTAATAAAACCTAAATCCTTAAACTAAATCTTAAAGGACTTCAACAGCCTTAGCATCATCTCACAGCAAATACCAGTAAATTATTACAATACTGATAGATTCAATCCAGAATCAAACAGATCTATAAGTAAATTTCTGACTCGGGACAATAAGCCTTGCTCAGTAGACTTCAGAATTTCACAAATTTAATGCTGAGTCTCTGCCAATTTCATACTTTTGTGTTCTGGCGACTGGATTATAATCACTGTCTGGGGGTGTACCGTACAGAAAACAAGTTGGATTATTCAACCAAGTCACTGGAATTACTGCTGGTGGAAAAGGCTGTTTGGGGTCATGACTGTCCCTTTTTGACTAAAAGGAAAGAAAATGTAAACCAAACAATATCTTCCTGCTGTGAAGCTGTTCAAACAAATCCATTTTGTTCACAAATTGAGCCATTTAAAAATGCCACAGCTTTCAGGAAACAATGAAAAAATAATCATTGTGCACAGAGAAGATGACTATCTCCCAAACCTGCTCCAAAAATGTCAGAACATTTGTAGAATGTGAACTCACCAATTAAAATGAAGCCAAGACCAATGCAGAAGGTGAGAATATACCCACGCAGTGGCTCATTGTTCTTCCCAAACCCCTTGGCAAACATGCTCAGACCGGGGTAGATATTGTCTTTGCACAAAGCCTGGATGTAAAAGAAGAAATATAAAGCAAAAGGCCTCCTCTCTTTTGCAAATTTTAACACAATGAAACACAAATTTACAAAAATCACCAAAACTGTCAGTTAAACATCAGAAATGTTATGAAAACATAAGAGTGTAAAAAAAATGTGACACCCTGCTTTTACTCCTGTTTTTTGTTGCAAATATACCTCAAGTAACAACATTTGTATTTAAATTCATAAGTTTTAAGCTCTAGCTCACTTTGTCTATGCTCTTACACTTAAAAGACACACGGTGGCCAACACCAAGAATACAAGGAGCAAGAATACAGTTTATGACATCACTGTTGTTGTTTGTGTTTTAATGGCAGTCATTGCAAGAATGTTTTTTGCGTTTTGCTGGAGCTATGGAAGTGTCTCAAGGAGACTAGGGGTAATTCCCACCGTGTCAACAAAAAAGGATGTTTTCGGAGACGTAGGGGGGTCCAAATTCAATGATTAAAGCAAATGTAAAGTTTTCCTTGGTTCACCTTAAGTTCTGCGTAAATGATTAAGTGACAATCAACAGTGCACAAAGACACCATATAAGAGAACAGATGATCAGAACAGCACATGACGAGAGAGGAGGTACCGTAATAGAACAAAGTGTGTGCCAGGGAGTTTCTTGTTCGAGATCAACCAAGAAGACCAGATTGACGCTAAGGTAAGTATTTGAACCCTGTAAGAAGAGCCTGATATTCAGTGTTTTTAGGGAACTCAGCTTTCCTGACTGAAGAATCTCTAGATTAAAAATGACCTCTCCTGGTTATTGTGTGCATTTTATAATAGGGTGATAGGTTCCCATTTATTTTGTGGTATCCAGGTTTGCAGAGAGAGATTTAACCACAGACTGTTTGCATTTGGTTTAGAAGGTATCCTATCTCTTCATTTGGCCTCTTTAGAAATTAAGAGTCAAATACTTGGTAGCAATCTGGGGCTTTTCTGGTGGTCTAGACATACTTCTCTGAAACAGCTCGCCGGTAAACGTGTTAACAGAGAAACATCTGAGTTATATGTTTATATTGTGTGTAGTGTCATTTTCTTTCTTAAGTAATACGTTTTGACCAAAAGTACAGGAATTATTATTCTTTTCAACAAAGCTGTGCCAGAGAACAAAGAATCCATGTGCCGCTCAGGTACTTTCTTGGCAAAATCCTTACAAGTTGGGGTTATGATTATTTTACTTTTAAAATGACCTTTTTTTTAAATTTACAGTATTTGCTTGGTCAGTTCCTGATTTTCGCTATATTCGGAACCCTCCCGCCCCACTTGTAACAGTGTTAATTACAAAACTACTAAATTACCCCCACTGCATTGGGCTTTTATCACATTTAAATACATTTCGACACGTTTGCAAATCAGGCAATTAAGTTGTGACATCATCAGTGCTTAACACTGATACCAACCTATGATGGCACATACATTTAGTGAAAATATGAGTTGAAAATAAATGAACATGTCTGACCTGGAAGACTTTGGGTGCACTGACCAGTGAAGCCAAGGCTGAAGAAAGGGTTGCGGAGAAGATACCTGCAGTGATGAGGGGCCCAAATCCAGACACCGTGCTCATTACCTAGGGAACAGGCACAGTGGTTTTGCCATGGTAAGGGTAACAGCATGCCTGCAATCTGAAATAATATAACCCTGTGACAACTTCTCAGGCAGTTGGGACAAAGGACATACATGCCAATCTCATGGGGGAATATGCCTCATGTGATAATAAAATGCCAGATTTAGATGCCTCAGGTCTCAGTCCACATGTCAGGATGCGTGCAAAAGAATTGCTTTCTGTTTTTGCAATATTAAGATGTTTGAAAGCCATTGCTTCTGTCTGTCTACGTGGTTAATAGTTATTAGCAACTGCATTTCCCCACTATAAGAAAATCACAAGGGAAACATATCTAATTACTGTACACAGCACTTTTCAAGCAACTGGATGCTGTTCCAAAGCACTGGAAAATGAAAATCACATTGACTAAACATACAAACAGCTAAAGAAAACTAAATTTGCTGTCCTTAATGTATCTTAATGCATCTCTTTGAGGTTTTAAATAGAACATGTCAATCAAAATCTTGACGTAAAAGACTAGAATTACTGGGTCTCAGATATAAAACTGATAATTGGCCTCCGCAGTGGCCCACTGAAATGTGGCTGGAGAGGTGCCAGATGGAATTTCTGCACAACATTTTCAATAATGTCTAAATAAAACATCACATGTAAATACTGGACACACCATAGTGCCACCCAGACCTCAAACGATGCTCTAAAGTAGAAATACAGAACGTTGTTTCCGTGGCTTATCACCACAATCTCTAATGCAAAAAATTACATGAAATATTCTCCACAGCTTCGAAAATACCTAAAACAAAAAGACCATAACGTTCCCTGTTTTTCATTAAAGTTGCTAATGTACAAAGTAACTAACTTGGGATTTCTATTATTTGTTCTCCAAAGCTCCTTACCTTTATCAGTTAGTGTATTTAAAAAGATCTAAATTTGATAACCCACCTCCATTACTTCACTATCTGCTTCTGGGCTATTTGCTTCTGACACCTGTTTTCGAGAGTATTGAAACACTGGGAAGGTTAACCCATGATTGGGTCTTTCCCAATGCTTATCCAATGATGCATTATATTACCTTCTCACCCTGATCCTAACAAACGTATTTTAATTTTCATTTGTAAGAGCTACAAACGTGCCAAATACAGTGAATATCAAAAGTCTACACACCCTTCCTGAAAATTTAGCTTTCGCTGATGTAAAGGCTGAAATCAAGAGAAATTATGTCAGACCTTTTTTCATCTTTAATAAGATCTTTTAACCAACAATATTTAAGTGGAAAATTGTAAAAAAAGTGAACAAAAATTAAAAATGAAAAAAAGGTTGAATAAGTGTGCACACCCTTTATAAAAGAGGGTGATAACTGTGTTCAGATTTAACAATCACATTCTAAATCATGTACAAAGGTAAGCCCTTTATTCTTTAAGACATAGTTACAGTTAAAATTGAAGATTTAATCATAGATAGCATCCTTTGGCTTTTACTGTCTCAGCAAATATTTTAAAAGTACATAAAAGAAGATAATTGCCAATTCATATTTTTTTAATGCAGATATCTGCTCAAATACAGGACAGAGATCAGATATATTCTAAATGAACAATTTAAGATAATTGCCTTTACATTGCTCATTCATCTGCAGTTTTGACTTTTTTCTTAGGTTATTGCCACATCATTTTCTGAAATTTTCTTTAAAGTCAAACATGTCCATTTTTATTTAATTTTAAATGGCTCAAACTTTCAGCTTTGCATGGTTGGATTTATGGCACTCCTATACCCAAGGTAACTAAAGAGTCTTCCTCACAATAAATCAGGCTCCTGACTGCTCTGTAGGGATACTTTAATGAACCTCAGGTTCTAAAGACCCTTGGACTCTTTAATCTGTGAACAACCTTCATAAATTACTTATATAACAAACAAAAATCCCGAATTTACTAGGATGACCTCATCTTCATCTTTTTAATTAAGGTTCGAAAGGTACAGAGTTTACAATAAAATCTTCACTGAAATGCTGCTTCTGAAAAGAGGAATGAAAAAAAAACAGGTAAAACCAATCTGTACATATAGCAAATATTCCTTAAACCAAACATCTTTATGCAATGTAGTAATATACAATGTATAAACATTACAAGTAATAATACCACACTGCAAGTTAACCTCTACTTGTTGCTTAGCAACTTGGACACTGACGCAGCTTCATATTCTAAGACCATTAAACTTTTCAGTTACTGTACTGTATATACAGTTAAAACGGTATCAAAACATTCTGCACAAACCGTTAATTTGTGTAATCTATAGCTTCTGTGATGATGCTGTACTGGGAAAGAAAACTTTGGATTTCTGTGCTTCAAGAGCCTTTAAGACAATACTGTGGGAACAGTGCTTTAAGGGCTAGGGTGATGTAAACTTCCTTATTATCCGACCAAACAAAATCCCAAGGGTATAAATGTTAGGGGTTCTGTTTGTGAGAAACACTAAATATTCATCATAGAACTACTTTCAGTCAACATTAAGATGAAACGATTAAATAATGCAGGGTATAAAATATCCTGTGCTCTCAATATTTGAATCTTTTAAAATGCAAATTACTGTATTTTGAAACACGAATACTCAGATTTGTATACAATCAGCCACAAAAATTAGATCCCCCTTAAAATTTTGGATTCTGAATTTAAAAAATGATTAAATGAGCAGGATATTGTTATTGAAGTTAAAGATTCAAAAGATCAAAAGGTTTCTTTGACCCTTCAGTGCCCAATACCCCCTGGTGGTTATATTTCCAGTCATGTTTTATTTTTCAGATTATTTCGTTCAGCTTTCTGCCTTCGAATAACACAAACTCCTAAAACATTTTCTTCAAATTATCTATGAGTATTGAATTCTGCTGGGAATCTCACTGGAAAGGTTAAGCTATTTTGTAGAATTACAATTACCAATGGAGGGATCTGATGCATTTTTCAACATAACTGTACACATTTAATAACCTGTTGAACTTTTACACAAAAACAGTGCCGCATACCACCCCGACCATAAGGCTGCCACTTCCAAATATGACAGCTGGGACAACCAGGACAATTCCTACCTAATGAGCACAGCTTCAGGGGCTCTAAAGCCTTCAACAAAAAATTACCGTCATGCAGAAATAATGATTTTTTTTTGTGGGGTGTTTACTCATCTTATAAGTGGGGCCAGTAGGGGGTGCTCACTCTGCTGCCTGTGTGGGTCTTTATGCCCCAGTATAGTCACTATACTTTAAAAGGGTGAGAGGCAAAACCGAGGACCTGACTCTCTGTGGTCATTAAAAACCCCAGGGCATTTCTCAAAAAGAGTAGGAGTGTTACCCTAATGTCATGGCCAAGACAGGAATTTAGAAATTTCCATTGGCCTTTACCAGTCATGGGCTTCTAATATTCCCCATCTCTGAATTGGCTTCATCACTCTGTTATTCTCCCCACTAATAGCTGGTGTGTGCTGAGAGTGCTGTGTGCTCTATCACTGCCGTTTCATCATCTAGGTGAGTGCTGCACATTGGTATTAAGCCCTTTGAGAGGAGTGTCAAAAAAGCACTACATATGTGTAAGCTATTATTATTATTAAGCTTACAGATACTTGGTCTGACCAAAGGAACTTGCTCAGAATTCAGAGACCTTTTTAGTTTTGCCAGTACTAATCTATTTTTATTTTGTTGACTCCTGACAAAAGCATTTACTTCTCTTCTGTTTATAACCAAATTAATTTAGTTATTTTTAAATGTTTTATCTGACAAGGCACCCCAAGCAGTCCAAGATGCTTCTCACGGTTTATTAATGAGTTCCAGAGAGTCTCTTAGAGAAATACACTTTAAATGCTCCTCTTCACAGATGCTTTGACTGTATGTCTTACAAAACTGGCATTTACAAGTAACATATCTGCTTTCTTTAAACATTTTAAAAACTCTAGGAACTGTGCAGAGGCATATTATACTGTACGTGTTCAAACCGTAACCTGGGAGAGCACCTAAGAAGAGAGAATGCTTATTTAAAGTTTTCGTCATAAATTATATTTCCTTGATTCAGACTTATATGCAAAGCTATTTTTTTTATAGAAAACTGCAATAAACAGCGCCTTCCAAAAGTATTGGGTAAACACAGTGAAAACAGTTATTTGTTTTCCTTTACAGTCAAGCAATTTGTGATCAATATAAACACGATCTTATTTTTATTTTGGGGTAATTGCATGCATACATTACATTTTTTTTACCAACAACATACTTTATCTTAATTCCAGTTATTTTAAAGAGCCATAGGTTTTGGGACGTTCACTTTAAGTAATTATCCCGCTGAGTCAATTAATCGAAAGTCTGCAACCTAATGAACTGTAAAATCATTTGAGATGCTGTGCTGCAGCCAATTTGAGTTTTTGCATATTCCCAGGGTGGTCCGATTTATTTTCTTTATCATGTATAGTGCATGTTCAATTGAATTTAAAACTGGAACATGACTTGACCAGTCTAAGATCCTCTATTAACCTTTCACCTGGTTTCATATTTCGAGTCATTTTCATGCTGCCTAGTAAACATGGAAGCATTTTCTTTATTGCAAAATTGTTCAATATTCTTCATTGACATAAAAACAATCTGGGACAGGGTTGTATTTATTGCTTATTCTAAGGCAACATGTGCTGAAGACAGTTTTCCATTCTAATGCAGTATAGTTTTCCACTTTGCTCTACCTCACTGAAAACTGATACCAATTGTGACTCACTTAATTTAAATCTCTCTTACTGTTAATATTTTCAGCATACATTTATCGCATACAATACATAATGTAAGATTTAATCTTTATTATGTACATTTTTTTCTTGCTAAACACTGGATAAACACTGGGTGAATTGTGTGGCTACTCTACCACACGACCACTTCTTATTAGCCATTACACTTGGAAGACCAGCATTGTTTCTATGAAGACTCTGGTCTGCATACTATGCCCTTGTGCCTTTATCACAATGTCAGAATAAAGAGTGCCCATAACAAAAAGGACCTCTCATGAATACTTCCTTTCATTGTCTGGACCTGACCCAACCTTGTGACTGAAAAACAAACACCACTATTTAAAAACTTCTTTTTTTTCCATCACTGTGTATCTTGCGTCATTGAAAAAAAAATCTTACATCTAAGTCCTGGTTCTGATTTAGTTTTGTTTGACTTTTCTGAGAAAAAAAAAACTAAATAAATATGAGCATTGAGAAAGCACAGACTTTTCATTATTCTAAAACAATTTTCATTCTTTTCTTTTGTTGGCTAACTGCGATATTGACGTTCGTCACAGATTCTCAATAAAAAAACTGGTAAAAACACCCAATTCTCAAAACGAATAACAGAAATGTCCATTTCAATTTAGCCTGTTACTTATGGAAGCCTGAACAAACAGCTGCAGATCCATATAAAATCCTTTATACAAGGTGGCTATAAAGTGACAAATCTGCAGTAATGCTCATTTACCACACATCATACATATAAAAGCAAAACCTTCTGCATAGTTCCTTAATTAAAAAAAATGAAATATCTTTTAAAATCCATTGGTCCCATCCAGGCTGTATACTGTCTTGTGACCACTGCCTGTCAGGATAGGCTCCAATTCCCGAGAGACCATATATTGGATAATACAGCTGAATGGATGGAGGTCTAGACACCTGGCAGATACATTTAAATTTAGAAATAATTACAGAAATCATTCTTAGTGCTTTATCCATTTCACTCATTTCTCTCACGTGTCAGATACACATTCAGGTAGTATGTCTTTGAACAAGTTTTATTTGTACCTACACATGTACTGAATAATTTCAAATTCAACACATGAGTATAGTATTTACTCAGTATAGTATACTCAGTAAATATAATATTTCAGCCTGGGACTGAAAGGCAGAACAGCTGCTGGAAAACAGGAGGTAGAGCAAAATACCCTTGCATGGTGATAATCTTCACATTTTCAGTTTAAAATCAAAGCACAAGGTCATGTTATTATTAGCACATTTTCTTTGAAGATATCAGTTGGGTTTAAAAAATGAATTAATCTTCCACTGAATGCACTAATCTCTCAGATTTAAGAATGAAGCTGAACTAATACTGATAAATCCTTACTATACTGGAATGTGACATCCCAGCCAACCCAGAGTCATTACATTTTACATATGCTTATCCATCTATTTTCTAACAGCTTCTTAACAGCCTCTTAGTCAATTCTTACTGTAATATTTTCATAATAAGTTCATTTTTAAAGTAACTTTACATTTCAAAATTACTGGCGACAACAAGCGTTTTTTAGGCACAAAATGACAGGACACAGAAATGGGATTCTAAGGGTTGTTTTTCTCTTTCTGTATTGCTAATGTGCAACTTAAATTTATCCGTCACATCACATTCCAACATTGAATGACCCTTTAAAGTCTTAAAAGACCACAGAGGTTCTAAACTACTATCTCAAAAAAAAGTAAGACAAGAGTTCAAAGATAAAACAATAAATTACATCAAGTAACCATCTATCGCTATGGACCACGTTTACCATTCTGCACTGAAAAATACGGCACCCTGAAAAATCTACCATCCTGAAACTGTACAGGACGTTGCAAGAATGTTGCATACAACTCCTTCACAAACATTGTCATTCCATACATTCGTCCATTTTCTAACTGCTTTATCCAAGGCCATGGGAGAGCTGAAGCTTATCCCAGCAAGCAATTGGCACAAGGCAGGACACACCCCGGATGGGATGCCAGTGGACCGCAGGGCTCACACAGAAGCAAACATACACACACTCACACCACAGACAAATTTCCCAGAAGCCAATTAACCTACCAGTGTGTCTTTGGACAGTGAGAGAAAACCTCATGTACATTGTAATTATTTATTCTCACTTAACAAAATGGTAAATAATAAAGAAAACATCAGCATAAAAACTTAACTACAAATGCAAAAAAAAAATCAAAGAGATTTTGATTTATTGCCAAAAAGCTAGATTTGTAAATGACACCATTTTTCTTACACTACTACAAAACACTTGGTCATACAACCAGTACAGGATGAGAAGTTAAAGCTCTATTTAGTCCAAAAATGTGTTGCGTTGCATGTGTTGTGTTCTAGGATTAAAACCCACTCCCCTTACTTACCTGGAAGTCATTGTGGAGTCCATAGGGGCACTTCTGAGTCTTGCATGAAGAAAAGTCATAGCCAAGTTTACAGGCTGCATCAGTGCAGTTCAGGATCTGCCCGCTGATGGTATCGTTAACATTTCCTGTGGCATCACGCACGATGCAAGACCCTTAGAGAAAGAAACCCAAAATGATGGAAAATTATCAAAACTCTTACAAAACAACTCAAAGCATGTCATGAAAACATTACAACAGGTGTTATCTAAAAATACCAGTAATTACATTTTCTCCTACAACAAACAGAATGTCTTCAGAGGCCAATTAAAGCATAAAATGCTAAATGAAAGAATGGGTGATAACAGATCCTTTGTCCTTTTGTTCTTTTTTTCTTTCCCTACATGTATCACTTTACACACACAATGGATAAGCATGATGTATTGGGACTAACCAATACTGACATTATGAGTGAACAGTTGTGGTAAGTCCAGTAAATCAGTATGGGTTCTGTGCATTGTAGAATATGCACGTTCTAGTTGAGGTATCTTGGGGGGGGGATCAGTTGAGGCTGACTGATTCAGTGGGAGAAGTAGTTTTTTTTACTTTTCACTATGAATAATAAGTGAGTAAATGCAGTGATACAGTCATGTTTAATTTTTCACTATTTATAGAAGTGGAATTCCAACAGCCGTCCACTGAAAAATAGGCCACATAATACCACGATGTGGTGCTAATTGATGCTAAACTAGTTTCAATATTGTTTCTGTCCTTTTATTGTTGTGTATAGAGAGAAAGGGAGGGATGATTGAGAGAGATTTGTTTTGAGTTTGAAAACTTCTTCTGTTTTTATTCAAAGTCACTATCCTCGGTTATGGGGATAGCTAGTCTTGGAAATAAATGAGCTGGAGCTGGCTTGCTATCTCCTAATTTCAAGTGCTGGTAAACTAGGACCATTTCTAAAATAAACCAAAAACCTAGACTTTTAGTGGTGGAGCTCAACCTTGAGCTTTACATAATGTTTGCTGTTACACAGTCATAGCTGGAAGAGTCTTAAGTTCAGCACTGGTCAGAGAACATTGAGAAAAATCATATAATCTGAATTTATACCCCCACGCATTATAGGACACAAGTTTATTACAGATAACAAAAACAAAAACACGCAAACCTGTAGAAATGGCAATTCCAAGATAGACTAATCCAGTTATCAAAATGGCTAGGAGGGTTCCTCTTGGTATGGCTAACTGTGGATCCTAAAAATAATAAAACAAGAATTGTAGAATGCCATCACAAAATAAAGACATGACTATTAAACTATTTCACTATTCAATTATTCTGTATTCAATAATGGATAAATGATTAAATTGATCAATTTGACTATCTCCATTTTTATGCTTTGGTTTAAAAATTGCATGGATTTGGCTAATTAATCAACCCAGAGGGATACAAGGTCATTAAGGTTAAACTCATTTCTTTAATAAGTAATTTAGGTGGTAGCTATTTGTAGGCTCAGGGCTATGACCATGTTGAAAAAGTCTTCAAAGACCTCCTGAGGTTCTTGCTTGATGCTGAAGAAAAGGGTGATACTGTTCCTTCATATAAGTATCCTGCTTGTGTTTTAGAGATGCAACAACACAATGATTCTCCACACATGAGCCCCTCTCACATTTTCACCCGAGGCTTGATAATTTCTGACATTGTTTCATCTGCAATTTTGACCGTTTTTTTAACAACGCCTGTCTGCACAAAGCCATACACCAAGATTTGGTTTGGATTTGTGCGCAGAACAAAATGTCCAGATTGACATCTTTTTAACCAAACACTGTAGTTACCCTTGTTTTAAAATTAGCCTCAGACTTTGGAATAATCCATCTAGCTTAAGTTACTTATCGCTTCTTTCCTCAGTCACTTTTGTTTGCATAACTATTTCTAGAAGTGTTACTTCTACTCCTTGCTCCATTATACAACATTTGTTTTGCATAATATGCTTTTTGTGAAAAGAACATATAGAAACACATTTGATCATCTTCTTTACTCAGCTAATAAACATATATTTGTCTGACACTGTTATGTAAACCAACTTGTATATGCACCCATTTACACAGCTGGGCACATTACTGGAACACTTCAGGTGAAGTACCTGAACTGCTCAAGGATACCACAGCAATGTCTCACCAAATCACAGGATTTGAACCTGCATCATTCCAGTTACAAGTGCAGACCCTGACCACTGCACCACACTGCTACTCACACTACCCATTTATAAAACAGAGCATTTTATTTCAACTTCTTGAGTGAAGTACCAAACCTACTGCCTTTCAGTTGTTAGATAAGAGCTCTAACTACTACTACATAGATGCGACTGCCCAGCCAATCAGCTGACATTTCATAGACCTTGCCTTGTTTCAATTGCCTTTGTCACTTTATTTACCTTTGTCACTTAATTAAATCTTCTGTGATTCAATGTTTTAACCTGCTTTATACTTTCTTAGCACTTACTGCAAGATCACCCGAGATGTTTGCTCCAGCAAGAATGCCTGTTGCTGCTGGGAAGAAAATGGCAAAAACGGAGAAGAAGGTCTGGTCTTCTCGAAAATTTGATCCCATGTTTTCTAACATTATATCAACTGTTTAAAAAAAAAGAACATGATTTAGTATTTGATATTGACAGTGTACTGTATTAGAACAACATTTTACATTGTAGAACTAACAGAATCAACACTAAGTCAGTTTGCCCATCAACAAAAAAACCAATCTTAAATCCTGAACAAATTTTGTTAACTATCAGATTATAAATGTAAATATGCGCTTCATGTTCAGAAAAAAATGTAAAGCCTCCTAATGTTTTAGAGCAGCATTGTTAGTAAATGGCTTTAGTGTTCTGAAATTTAGGATGACAAACACAGCTGTTCATGACTGTGAGGAACATACCTTGGTAACCAAAAAACCCTCTGGGCTCTTTTGATTCTACTCTGATAAAGCTCCCAATGACATAATTGAAAATCGCTGTTACCAGGATCACCAGCAGGAAGATTTGTGCCTTTAAAAGAAGTCAAACTGTAGCTTAAAAAAACATTCACTGGTATTGTATTACATCTAGATACGTGTTTTATTAATCGCTTAGACCATACTTTTGGTTTTGCTCCTACAAAAACAAGCATGCATTGATATGAGCATTCACATTATGGGAAAATTGTACAAGAGTTGTAAACTGAATTCTAGACTCAGGTTTTTCAGAACAATGATTTAATATAAACCTCCAAAAGTCCGCAGAAGTAGCTGTAAATATATGAGTACTGTTCTTCAAAAACATCCTCCTTCCACCATTCTTAATTTCACTAATGCTTCTTTAAATTTGCTCTCAATTATTTGCCATGTTAATTAATGGATAATGTGAGGTACAAGATAATATGGATTCAAGTCCTTTGTGCAGGCAGATACAGGTGCATTTAATGACAGAAATGTGATTCCAATGTTAAAGAACAGCCTTAAAAGGTAAACATTCATTAGATTATTAGAGAAGTGTATAAACAAACAGCACTAACATTATGTATGAAATATACAATACAGCAGGGTGTGATGTGGAGATGAATGACTAACCTTTGCCTCCCATTCCATTCCTGCTACAGAAATCCCCAACAGAACAATAACGGTGATGGTGCCGATGATTCTGACATCATTAGTGTCATCAATCATTAACGCGTCCATTTCCTGTGAATGGCAGGGAAAGAGGGTCGTGAGGGAAGGTCACGTTAAATCTTAAATTAGCGACATCAGGCATGGTTTTAACATTTGTTTGCAAAGATCTCAACGTTTTTTAAATACGGAATTTCAACAGCTACAGAGGTACAGCACCTCACAAGGGCATTGTGTGGCTACTGGAGGGATGGGCATGAAGCTGCGTGGTTGAGTCAAAGTCCCTCTGCAGAGTCAGCCAAGAGGAGGAGGTGGAGAGATTCAAGAGTCAAACGCAGGGGAAGAAAGGATCGATGACCCATGTTCACACAGAGGAACGTTTGGTCAGAGGCTTGACCTCTCTCCTGAATTCAAGCTTCTAACTCCTTTGAGCATCGAGAGGGAACTAATCTGTGCAGCAAAGACTTCTTTCTTAAGAAAGATAATTGATTTTCTGAAACTAAATTAAAGTATTATGTAAAGGGGAACTATTTCCCTATGGTTTATTATACTACATATTGCACTTTATATTGTGCAAACTTAGAAAAAATATATATCTACATTGAAGGGAATACTCTCCATAGAATACTCTCCGATTCCAATCCTAATTTTGAACTAACCAGCTGATGGGTTTCGATATTTTCACGCACAAAAGGTTAGAATATTTTTTTTAGCCTAACCAATACTTCAAGCTTGAAGAAAAGGAAATAATAAGGAATTATACTTGAATGTAACTATGGGATAACATATTATATGAGACAAATGACAACATCTTCAAATTAAACTCTTAAATTCGGCAATGTCCCAGCAAAATCTGTACTACAAATAAATCCCACCCTACATCCAAAGCAATAAACAGCAATGCCCCATTTTCCAATTATCGACACCAGCGTGAAGTCTCTAAGAAACCTGAGTGAAACAAGGAGACAAAGCTCTGTAAGGCACTGGTATACAGTATGTCCTCCTAAGGCAAGAGATCACTTAATTCACTGAGAAATCAGGAAATCCAAGTTACTTACTTTCAGGAGCTCCATGACAGTCTCTGCAAAGCCTACAACATACATGGCAAGGGCCACTGCATTTGCAAAGGCAAAGATGAGACCAATGGACCCTCCAAACTCAGGTCCCAGACTCCTGGATATCAAGTAATAAGCACCACCTACAAATGACAAAGCAAAGAAAATAACAGTTAAAACAGAATGTTATTCTAGCTTTGCTGAGACTAATTTGCAAAAGCAGCACTGTGGCACACTAGAGGAAAAGTAAAACTAAAAATGCACTGAAAAGTTAGAACTGCTTAACTTTGAATATTTTACTTTTCTTTTTTTTTTTAAATTTAAAACTCTGTAAATGAGCCAGAAATTATCATAACTGTCAGACATGAATGTCTGATTGTAACCTGTGTGTTACCATGTTACCAGAAAAATTGTTACCATGTTTTTCTTTCACTGGATATTCACAATACAGAAGCTAATGTCATCATAAACATACAGTGCCTTCAAAAAGTATTCAGACCCCTCCACTTTTTCCACACTTTGTTGTGTTGTAGACTTATTTCAAAATGGTTTGAATTGATTCTTTTTTGCCATCAATCGACAAACAATACCCCATAATGACAAAGTGAAAACACATTTTTAGGAACTTTTGCAAATTTATTTAAAAAAAAACTGACATTTCCCTTTTACATAAGTATTCAGACCCTTTATTCAGTACTTTGTAGGACCACCTTAAGCAGCAATTACAGCTGCGAGTGTTCTTGGGTTTGCTTCTATCAGCTTGGCACACTTGGATTTGGGCAGTTTCTTACATTCTTCCTTGTAGATCCTCTCAAGATCTGTCAGATTGGATGGGGAGCATCTGTGACCTTCTCTCCACCGATTTTCTATGGGTTTCAAGTCTGGACTTTGGCTGGGCCACTCAAGGGCATTCAGAGACTTGTTCCGAAGCCACTCCAGCGTTGTCTTGGATATGTACTTTGGATCGTTGACATGCTGAAAGGTGAATCTTCGCCCTAGTCCAAGGTCGTGTGTTCTGGAGCAGGTTTTCTTCAAGGACCTCTCTGTATTTGGCTCCGGTCAGCTTTCCCTCAATCCTGCCAAGTTTCCCAGTCTCTGCCACTGAGAAACATACGCACAGCATGATGCTGCCACCACCATGCTTCACGGTAGGGATGGTATAACCAGGTGATGAGCGGTATCTGGTTTTTGCCAGGGATGGTGTTTGGCATCCAGGCTGAGGAATTCAATTTTTGTCTCATTAGACCAGAGAATCTTTTTCCTCATGCTCTCAAGAGACCTTTAAGCGCCATTTGGCAAACTCCAGGCAGGCTATCATATGCCATTTACACAGGAGTGGCTTCTGTCCAGTCACTCTACCATAGAGACCTGATTGAAGGAGTGCTGCAGAGATCGTTGTCCTTCCGGCAGGTTCTCCCATCTTTACACAGGAACTCTGAAGCTCTGTTAGAGTGGCCATTGGGTTCTTAGTCACCTCCTTGACCAAAGCCCTTTTTGCCCAAATACCCAATTTGGCCGGACGGCCAGCTCTAGGAAGAGTCTTGGTGGTTCCAAACTTCTTCCATTTGACAATGATGGAGGCCACTGTGCTCCTGGGAACCTTTAATGCACTGCCAATTTTTGTATACGCTTTTCCAGATCTATGCATTGACACAATCCTATCTTGGAGGTCTACAGAGAGTTCCTTGGACTTCATGGCTTGGTTTTTACTCTGTCAGGCACTATGAACCGTGGGACCTTATAAAGACAGGTACCTGCCTTTCTAAATCATGTCCTGTCAAGTGAATTTGCCACAGGTGGACTACAATTAGGTTCTAGAGACATCACAAAGATGATAAAAAGAAAGAGGATGCATCTGAGCCAAATTTGGAGTGTCATAGTAAAGGGTCTGAATACTTATTTAAATGAGAAATTTCAGTTTTTTATTTTTAATAAATTTGCAAAACTTCCTAAAAAGATGTTTTCACTTTGTCATTATGGGGTATTGTGTGTCGATTGATGGCAACAAAGAATCAATTCAAACCATTTTGAAATAAGTCTACAACACAACAAAGTGTGGAAAAAGTGGAGGGGTCTGAATACTTTTTGAAGGCCTGTATTAAGTATAATTTTGATACATGTTAAAACAAGGACTGGCATACAAATAGCTGAAATACCTAAAGTGATTACTTCTATAAAGGATTAAGCCAATAAGGCCAGGTGACTGGAAGAATTACAATAAGCCGTTTGCACTGTGATTTAACTCAATTTTCAAATTCTCATGCACAATTATTTGCCTATGTCAACAGTAAAAATGCTGCACTGCAGTCTCCCATAATCACATGAAAGTACCTGATCCACCACTGGCTGAAAAAAAAAATCAGTAATTTATGTTCTAGAAGTGGCTGAAGAACACATTCAGAGAGGCAAAGAGATTAATCCACTTTGGAAAAAGTTACTTACACTATTTTTTTTGCTAATCAAGTATTGATGCAGATAATATATTAATGAAATTCATTATAATAATTCAGTTCAATTTTACACATATAAGGATTTCAATAATGTAATTTTGAATATGCTACCTGTAAATCTCATGCAATTTAGACCCAATTTAAACTTTGTACACTGAAGAATAGCCTTTTCCCCCAATCTCGTTATTTTTTTCTGAATGCAGACACCTCAGGAATGTAATCTTGTAGGCTACAAAGATACGTGCCAAAAGCCTGAACAGAGATAGAGTAGAATATCCCATCACTTAAAACACGTATCACATGAACTTAGAAAAAATAAGGTTTTCATGGTTAGGTAATGACAGACTGCAAACCCATTTTCATATCATTTAAATGCTCTGCTAATGTACTTGTGTGGAGTGATATGCTGCCTGAATCTAAATCATGAGCAGAGCCTGGGTATTGTTACACACATTTTCTGCTAAAGCCTCACAAAAGATTTAGTCAGAAAAGACTGGAAAAAAAAGACTAAAAAAATTAATATACTATACTAAACTTTTCTTATTAGGACAAGATTCAAAGGTTTCACGTTGAAACTTAAGTTTCACTCACAAACTTTTCTTGTCTACATCTCACTGGAGGAATTACAGAGAGATTAATTCGTACCCTCAAGATATTTTCAGATTATCGCAATATGCAAACCAATATGCTCAGTTTTGCAAACTCAGGGGACAGGAATTCCTTAAGTACATGCTATCACTGATTGATGATTGCATAAATAACTAAAATTGACCATATATACAGTGTATGCTGTCACTCGTACTAAATACTGTACACTTCCCAGTGAATCAGAGAAATGGTCTACGCATACAAGGAAGCCAAGATTATTGATTTTCAATGAATCACAATTATCCCAGCTGGTGTGGCGATTCTTGACAGTGACATCTAAGACTACGCACAAGTGAAAGACAATTACACCAACAAAGAAGTCTTCAATCAGGAACACTCAAGAGATTGCCAAGGGACTTACTTGAGAATGGGCTTAATACACAGGTCAGAGATTTGCAGAAGTCGGATTTTTAAGTAAAAATGTAAAAAGTGTTTGTAAGACCTCAATGTGCAGTGTTTAAGTGTAACAGATGGCTACCCTTCTCTTGGTAAGCCAGATCTGTTGAAGATGGATTTAAAACAAAGTCAAGGCTGCTTCCATTTGGCCTTTTACTATTCAGTAAAGCAGACTGGACATGACCTGGTTTTGTAGGCATTACAAAGTCCTATGGATTCAGAACACCGATATAACATTAGATTACTTACTATTGCAGTGTGACTACTTATGGAAATATCAACTTGCTCCGGTACCTTCCTACAAGCAATCAATTTTAGCCTCCTTTATACTACATTAGTGTAAGACAAATTAAGAATCTTTCAGGGGGGATTGACCTCCATTTGAACCAATCTGTGTTAAACACTGTATTCCCCACTTTGAGCTTTGGCAACTAAAAATATAAGGCACAAGAAAGCACTACACCCTAGGTGGGATGATAGTGTACTGCAGGGCACTTAAGCATGGAACCATGTGTGAGTGCCCTGCAAGCACGGGGACAGTTTAGAAACACAAATGAGCTTAGCCACCACACATTTGGGAAGAAGGAAGGAAATGGTAGAACCAAAAAAGAATCTACCCAGACAAGGGGACAATGAGCGAAATCCACACAGCAGACACCCCACAGTCCAGAATCAATGGTACAACCCCAGAGCTGTGAGGCAGAAGTAACTTGCAATGCTAGTGTGCCTTCTTCAGTATGTATTCTTGCCGGGAAAAGAGTATGTTTTCACATCTGCTTTTCAAAAACTAAAAATCTTTTTCTTTCTGCTGTAGATAACTGTTCAATCATAGAGAACTTTGTAAAGGTCCTTGTATATCATGAGAGCCAGTGACTGCAGGTTCAGGAGAAGGAAAAGTCACACATACCTGCCAACGAGAGCAATTTTCATGGAGTTGTTTAGTGTCTTCATGATGTATTTGTCACTTACAATGAAACGTTGTTCATCCTTTATATTGAATCTTATATCTCCTTACTCTGTAGTCCAGTGGAATTTAAATGAATGTCAGTAATAATCTTTTTTTTTAATCTTCCACCTGAGAGCAAGGAATACTGCTTCTTCTCTCAAAACATCCCTAGTTTCAATAATCTCTCTCAATGGAACAAAATTAAAATAAAATGAGAAGTTTTATGTCCACCCAATAATGAAAGAAACACTGTATGATGACAGGTACCTGAAAGAGCATTTAATTAAAGCTCATCTGTGTGGCAGGCTTTGTGACAGGGAGATTTCATAATGCATATCCTGTAAATAATCTTCTTCGGCAGATTGACAGGTAAGATAAAGTAAAATGATACACTCGTATCTAATAAAATACAAAAAATAAATAAACTGTATAACTCATTTATCCAGCTACGACTTGGTTGAAACATAACTTCATACAAAGCTAGGGACCTTTTCTAGAATATTACTGTTCTGTTATTTTCTTACTTAATGTGCTATCCTTCCTTTGTTTTTCATGCTTATGTCAAAGAGCAGTAATACATGCATAACTACCTTTCCTGCAGAACTGATGCTGTTTTACAAAGGAAGCTTAGTGTGTCTCACAGCAGTGCTTAATTTATAGAGATTTAAAAACTGCATGGTTTAATTAGGAATAAATATTTTGTTTTCAAGTAGCATAAAGAAATTAAACACAGATACTGGAAAAAAAAACCTAGATTTAAATTCTTTAACAGATTAGATTTTTGTAAGAAATCAGTTATAAACATAAGTTGGGTCAGACGATGACATATCCCAGACAGTACAGTCTGCTTTAACCTTCATTTAAAGTTAAGACCTATTAGAATTTTTGTTTACACTTTTTAAAAAATGATATCAACTGTTTGCTTCTACCTAAAAAAAATTCCCCGAAAGAGAGGAAGAACACAAAATGGCCATAAATCATTCAGGTTTTCTTAATTTATTGTATGATAATATACTTTTATTTAAGAAGTCCAGAACCTTATATTAGTATATGATCAATCAGAACAGTGGGTAATTGACATTACGCGATTTCCATACTTAATACTTCTGAAATCATTTAGTTTTAAATCAATCTCTTACACAACTGCAAAACGGACACCGCTTTTATATGCACTGTGTTGTCAGGCACTCTACCTCATTTTGCCCAGGCAAAAAAAGCACTTCCTGAAATGAGTCTTTGCTTAACAAGAGTAGAAAGAAGAGACAAAATATTAATTTCAATTTCTAGGAGACATTACAAAGTTAAACTACTGCAAATATGCAGTTCTAATTTTGTCTGCGAGCATTAACACAAATTCCGGCAGTACTGAAGCACGGCTTGCCCAGTTTCTGTACAGTCTGCTGTGTGATATTTTGCAGTTACAGCCAAATCTGCTGCTTGCACGCTTCTCCTGTATTGACGTGTGTGCCCTTTTAATAGATTATGAAGGCTTTTCTTCCATTACTAAACAAAGAATGAACATGAAACTTTCTGGCAACAGTAACGAACTGGTTTAAGACATGTACATACCTCCTCGCACAAAGCCATTAGTTGCTATCGCTGAAGTGGAAAGTCCAGTGATGGTTGTCACAACTGTAGCCATTAAAACAATCACACATGCAAGAACTGGAAAAGAAAGCAACAGGTTCAAGGACTATTTCAGTATAGATTATCATGATCAGAGAGCAGGTCCATCTAATCTGAAAAACATGCTGCACAGTACAGTTTAAGACTATTTTGAAAAAATTTACACAGAAGTTGAAATATGAAAAGAATATACATTACTTATTAATGAAAAAGTCCTTTGAGACTTTGGAAGATAAACAACGTATCGAACTGCAGATTACTGAAATAGGTTTGATCTGAGAACTCATATTACATGATAAAACTATATTTTGTTTCTTTAATTGTGGAGGCAAGTTAAAAAATATTTTCTTGCATATCATAACGAAAAAAACCTGAGGGAAATAATGGATAAAAGGCTCCAAAATTTAAAAATCTAGTTGTTGTTGTTTTTTTTTTTACAGATTGTCAAGTGATCCCTAGAGCAATGTATTTTGTAATTGTGAGCTACTATGTTATAATCTCCCAATCACCAATACTGCTCTGAAACCCAAATAAGAAATCTAACATCGATATACTAACTACTGCAATCATCCTAGGATTTTGTTTCTCCACGTGACTTTGGCAGATTGCTATACTTAACATCTTGCAGCGACATTCAACATTTTGATGGTAAATGGTGTGGATTAATGTTAAAGTGTAAATTAAAAATTGCAATTAACAGGGACTTGCAAACTGTGAAAACGTCCACCTACCAATGCCAGCCTGCCCCACAATCCATGTCATGCGAATGAAAAGCATAACACCCCAGATGTTCAACATGCACCGGATCTAAGGACAGAAAGCACAGCTGTTTTTGTTACATTACATTAAAGAAAAAAACAAACAGAAAAAAACTCTAAATTGGTACCAGCTGCAAACAAAATGTAATAGCTTTGATGGGAAAGGACTAATTACAAAGTAATCTAACAACCTAGTTTTTTCAAGGAAGCATGCTTACTATGATTAAATTGGAAAATTTCTATACAAGCAATAATTCTTATTAACAGAGTTCATTGGTGTTAAAAAGTTAAAACAAAATGTTGAAAATTCCATACAGAATGTAGATTAGTACAGTTCCTACAGATGTGTAAGAAATATGCATGTGAATGACCTTAAGGGGTAAAAACAATACAGTTCTATAATGACACACCACACAAATGAGAGAGAAAATCATAAATAAAAATGTCCATATTGCCTTTGTACATAGACTACTGTATCTCTACTTTATAAACACTAAGATACTTCTCACTATAATATAAATCAATTTCTTTTGAACAAAAAGTTTCTTCATATAAATACAAACACAAAAACAAGTATTTGTTTTTCTTATCACCTCATACTGGCAGCTGACATTTACAAATTTCATAAAGTTACCAAACAGTCAGGAAGTAAACACTACAGACCATGTAAAATTAATAGTATCTTATTTGCTTTTTCTCCATTTTCTGGACTACATCTTTAACTTCTTTGTATCTGGAAAGGCATATGCCCTGTTACAAAAAATAAGAAACACCAAATATTTATCCTCTTCTACACAGTGATACGTGAATCATGCCACAAACTCATTCTTCATTCAAGTGTTGAATGTGGCAATAAGAAAAAGTTAAAACTATATGATCAGGCAATCATTTATTCTGGGATTTAAACTGTGAAACAGATGTGCCTTAGAAATGTAAAAGAGGGGATTATTTATTCTCAGGAATTAAATTTAGAGGAAACAGTTCTATTGTCAGAAAAAAATAATTCTGTTTAAATATTTTCAGCCACTCTGTGAATTAACCTTTTATGGCTGATTATCAGTATCAAATATAATATAACAATCATTCCCATATTACTTTCATATGGTTCTAAAAGCACTATCTAAACCATGGATATTGTAGCCTGAACATTGACTTTCTTTTTGTTAAAGTATACAAAAGGGCACAAAAATACAAAGTTAATTTGAGAGACAAAATAATTTCCATATCTCAACATACAATTGAAAACAGTTATCGATTCCATTGTTTGGAACAGTGTCCAATTGCCAAAGCAGATGTTTGAATTTGTAGATTAAACAAATTCTGTAAAAAAAAAAGTCTAGTCTACATGAATGTCAAAACAGCCTGGATGAAAAACAGGAGTCAATTATAGCAAATGTAGATAAATTCACAAGAAAGACAGAACTACGTTAAACAAAGAGGAAATGGTGCAGGGCCATTAATCTGACAGTGAAATTTAGCAAAGCCCAGAAATTTAGCAGAGTGTATCATTAATCAGCTAAGTAGTTTTTATTTTCCCTTATTCAACATTAAATATATTTAAATCATCATACAGGACGATTTCTTCATCTCCTTTATTCTTTCATTTATTCATGCCCCTTTTTAAGCATGTAAAACTTTATGTAGGTAAATTAGTGACAGATTAGAGAAACTGTCACTAACTGGTGTCCCAGAACGCAGGACACAGCTGTTACTGTTATTAAAGGTGTTACACATTAGGAACTCCTCAGCTGGCCTACTTCCCCATATGCATTCTCAACTTCTCCTTCTCTCCATCTCTGTCTACTCATAAAGCTCGCTGTCCACCGGATCTGATCTTCTCCACAGACTGCTCCGCCTCCACCCTCTCTGTTGCTGAGTATTTCATATCCTTCCTTTTCTCACTCCTGTCTTCATCCTGTACCATCTCCCACTGTCAGCTTCTCAGCCTCCACTTTGTCCTTGCTTTTTTTGTGAACTCTCACCTTTCAGCTAGTGACTTCTTCTCTAAATTCGAAAGAGTTCCTGCAACTTTCACTCCCTGCTCATAGCTCATTCCTTGACTTCCTCCATTCCCTCACTTCTATCCCCTTCCATTTCTCCTCTCCCTTCACTTGCCTTCTGGACTCTGACACCCAATCTCCTTTGCTCCACTCTCGTGCTATATTCCCTCTCTTTACAAACAGGTTTGCATTATACCTCCCAAACCTTCATCCCTTCACCTTTATCTTTTAACCTTTATCAACAGTTACTCTTTGTCCTTTTCTCTCCAAAACACTTGAGTAGGAGGTACACCACCATCTCACCACTTCCTCTAACAGCACTCGCTGCTCGACCCTGCTAAAATTAGCTCAAAACTGGGAGTGGGTTATAGGGCTGGGAACCTGCTTTGCCCGAACCTAGACTTGACAACACAGTGTGATTAGAACCTATAAGGCACATAACTAGAACATACTGTGATAAAACATAACTGGAATTTCATTGAAGTCACAATCCTACAGAGGAATCCTACAAATCAAACATTTTGGAGGCCAGATATAAACAAATTATACTGATAATCCAGCCCACAATAAAGAGCTTAGTGAACAAAGACAAGAAACTCCCTCTTAAAGACTTCTTTAGCGCTGAACACAAATCCAGGAAGAGTAGCATGGGGATGCTGACAGTGATGTCTGCACTACTGTTTAAATTATTTCTCTATTTGTCTTTTCTTTCACAAAAAGCATTTCTACAATTTAGTCAGTGTCACAGCTGAAAAATTCGGAAATTCGAAGATATGTATGTGGTTCTCTAGGGAACCCATAGCACATATACTAGTGCAACAGACATTTGTCGTTGCTTCAGAAACTTTTTAAACCCAATTTGGTGCAAACTAATATAAATGAGGAGGCAAGGAATGGCAGTACGCCATTTATTTTTTTAGCTGATGAGAAAAAGAGGCATCTTTAGGTCATTAAACTAATGGTCTAAAGTGAGGCCATTATTTCTCTTGTTGGTACTACCAGAAAGAAGTACACACATCTAAAGGAAGAAAGTAATTTTACTGAGGATCTCTATCTCTAATTGCCTAATAAAGAACCTTGAATACGTGTCAGTGTTGCCTGACTTATCTCATGGATGATCTAAAGTATAACATCTACAAAAAAGAGAAACAAATATTTTAGAGACTATTCAAAAAAAGATGACCAAAAATAAATTAAGTCTACCTACATGCATGTTTTCTAAAATAAGGACCAATACCAATTTAAAGTGCTGCATTTTATGAGCTCAAATAATTTAGTGAGTTTGACACAAGCACCGTTACAAACACTGTAACTTAAAGTATATGCCTTAATTCCATGCATTAAACAATACTGTAAGTACAGTTACCAGAATACTTGCTCATTACCAGAGAATTTGAAGAAAAACAAGAAAGCAATAAAAACAAAGGTCCCAAAGTCTTCAAACAATTTATTTAATGCGCTTATGCTAATAAATCCATAGAGGTCACATGTAGCATAGAAATACAGGACTTTGTATTAGTAAAACCAGAAGCAAAAGCATGCCGCCTCCACAAGAGGACCCGTAAATGCTCACCAGAACACCCTTGATCCATCCGAACTTCACAACACCCTTGGGCTCAGAAGCTTCTTTGGCTGCAGCTTCTTCTGCTGGAGTCAGTTCCTCACCATTCGCATAGCCATCCTCAAAGGGCTCCTGGGAAAACAGGCAAGACAATCTTAGCAGAGCAACAGAGGTGATGGAGAGACAGCCTCGCTCCTTCTCAAACATATCACACCGGAGTGACGAGAATAAATCCAGATGACTATTACTACCGAATTTAAGCCTGCTGATGTGACACACATGACTCTGGATGGGCTCTAACACATGAATTTAGATCTCCCATTTTTAAACACAGTTTATTTCTCCCATTTTTGTGTAACGAGCCCTGCAAGGAAATGCGTCTTTCTCACATTGACTGAACTGTTCATGACTCGCACGTTGCTCTCAGTTTGATTCATCTGGATCACATGTATCCATCTACTGTACTTATGAGCATTAGATTCCCAATTTATGTTGGTATACAGTTTCAGAAGCCTGGTTCTGAATGATATATAGGTGGGCACATATGCTGATTAAGTTTTTCTCTCACTCTGAATAGTAGACATGTACATGGCAGTCACATTTGACAACTTTAACAGTTTTGATAACTTTAACGTGTAGATCAGGGCCTGCCACATTTCCGCACTGGTTCTATGGTGAAGCAGTGCACCGTAGCTGTTGAAACAAATGTACAGTATCTGCATATTAAAAAAATTAAAACCTGTGCTGCCAAAAACATTTATAAAAAATGAGTTACTGAACACTTGCCAGAAATTCTGCACAGACACCCATAATACCATGTGTGCACAACTCTGGCTCTGGTTGTCCTGACATAACTGATATAACTGCAAAGCTCTAACTGCAATGTTAGTTGCATCTAGACCTATAGACAATTTTTCACCATGATAATGGCCATGATATTGACCATAGCTATATTCTCAAACTTACAACACTCAGATAATTAACTAGCTCTGATTTTATTAATCAGAGAGTGCAATTTGCCAAACTGAAACATGGTACATAGTGAATGGCTATGTAGAATAGTGCCACTGGATGTGGCTATGTTGAAAAATCATGAAACCTTGGTTGGGTTGATAATTCAGAAGTCATTTATCACTTACATGTTGAGCTAAATATACTGTGCAGAGTGTTAAACCTATTGAATGACTAACCTATTTTCTAATGCAAAAGAATCACTTGGTATCCCTGCTTAGTGATTAGGTTTCTACCTGTGTTTTCAGAGCTACAGAGCTCCATTTTGTACAATGTATGCAAATAGGCGATTTCAATATATATCTGGAGTGTCCTAAAGGACAATTGCCTGTCTGCTTTAGATTGGGTGGCCTTATCTTAATGTGTGAATTTCTCCAACATTTAAACATTAACAAATGTATTGTGTTGTGGGTTTTCCAACCTACAAAAATATGAATATAGGCATTTCTGGTCACAAGGCTCTCATACTGGATCTGGCAGATCTCCTGTCTTCCATTAATGCTAAACAAAAATGACCTTCTATAAACTCAATTTGACGAATACAACTAGTTAGATGGACTAAAAAACTCAAAGTGTTCATGGAAGAAAATGTAGTTGATTGTATTCTTACAGGCTTATGGTGTGCATCAGCAATCATCCAGGGATGCTCTTAAGGCAGCCACCTTCTATCACTTATTGTCATGGGATGAAATAATAATATACATCAATAAAATGCACAAAACAGCCAGGAATGCTGCCCTTTCTCTATTGAACAAGCTATAACAACACTTTAAAGACCTCACCACTTCTTTCAGAGCAGAAAAAAATATTAGAGCTGCCAATCTCACCTGCTGCATGCAACACTATGCCCACTCTTGCCTTCACAGGGGTCTTTCAATTTATCTTTTACTTACGTGACTGAATTGGTGGTTAATCTGAGACCTACTAAATGTGATTTGGACACTTTTGTCCTCTTGTTACAACCTTTACAAACTGCCTTTTCTCACAAAACACAGGCAGCGGCAGCTCAGTTACAATCTAATCTTGAATCTAATGAGTTCTTTGAACCTTTTCAGAGTGGAAAGACGGTAAAGAAACAGCCCTTGTTAACATAATCAATGACTTACTGATGGTTCCTGACTCTATCACTTTATAATCTTCTTCCAGACTCTGGAAGTATAGCTTTTTATACTGTCCCCACATCCTACTAGATCATATGGGAAACACCTAGGAGTTATTAGTACCACCTTTTGTTGGCTGGGTTTTTATTTAGCTAAAAAGAGCTAATCTACATATGCTGCCATTTTCAATTCTGGTGGTGCCACACTTACCCAATTTTATCTATGGGATTCTATGTTGCTGCCTATGCTCCCTATGATGACACTCAGATCTACTCATATGCTAGCTCAAACTACTTCGCATCAGCATATAATTCTTGTTCTATGTAACCTGCATGCCCTATAAAGGATACAGAAAACATTAAGGCTGTCCTGCACAAGAACAAAAACACTGAATATCTAGCTCCAGGTTATCATATGGGTTTATTGCATGAGTCTACTGAAGACCAGGCTACACACAATGGGATCTTGAGCCTTTTATAATACAGTGTCTCATCTGCAAAACTCAATGTCCAAATCCATTCAAGACTGGAACTGCTGACATTTTTTAAACTTTCAATGTCGAAATTGTTTAAATATTGGTTTTATTGTGTCAACTTGCTGCGCTGTTATTTTCTCATTTTCAAATGGCTACTGCTACTGCGCAGCACTGATGTTTTGAAAAGCATGTATAAATTAAATGTATTGTATTTCTATATCGCCATGAGACCTTGAAGGTACAAAACTTCATTCTCCATTTTCATTTCCTTTTGATTTTTAAAAAATGGGTGTTGACAAATGTACAAAGCACCATTCTTGTGGTGCTAAAAATAACCTCTTCAATTTGGCAGCTCTGCATGTACACTAGAATAAGAAATTAAGTAGCATGTACAAGAAAAATGCTCTGAATACTGAAAGAAAATTTGCATGCCAGCAGCAACTATATTTACTGTAATCTTCGCTTAATTATTTGAATACAACTGTATTGTAATGCCCTCTTAAAATGTTTTGGATTACTGTGACTTATTTCATTATTTGGTTAATTGGTTTATGAGTCATATTAAATACATTTTAAAATGACAGCATTAACACTTAAAAGTAGCTTCAAGATTAAATGGTAGAAAGTGACAATGTCACTCATGTTTATACATCTATCAAGCATCATCAGTGTTGTCTATCAAACATCTTCTTAAGTCCTATAATAGATGGTGATCACACTTTAAAAGCAGATCAAATAATGCTTTTTAATTTTATTACCTATCAAGTACACAATGGAAATCATATCACGAGACACAGTAAATTTCACTTAAACATGCATTAGGCTGAACGTGGATTTCTTGCCTGGATTTCTTTAGTAGCTACAGTACCAACGTCCTGCAATTTTGCATCTTCAAAAAAACTTTACTATGGCATGTATAGTATAAACAACCAAGGAAGCAAGTAATTTAATAAGAAAATATATTTTAGAAACTTTAAGAAACACTATCTTGCATAAAAACAATAAAACAAACGTAGTTATCAGTCATTTTATCTTAAAGTCAAAAGTTAAGGTCAAACACAAGAAGGTTCCATCCTGTGCGGAGACAATGTGCTGACATTACACATCCCCACCTTTCCCACCACAGTTCTGTGAAATATTCTAGAAGAACCAAGAAAAATACTATATATGATTTGGCCTACAAGCATTATTCTGGTGTGAGAAGAAAGGGTCATTATTAGCAGAGCTCATATTCAACTTCTTGTTGCTGTTTATATGAAGCTTTTTTCAGTATTATTTCTGAATTTGTCAGCGGCAGTGTCACATCTTCAACAAGCATATTAGTGTGTTGCTAACTTTCATAAACTATTTACACTTCAATAACAAATGTATCAACAAGGCAGGGGGTTTCTGTAACCTCAAATCATGTTGTTTAATATTTAGGCTTCTGATGAAAATATATGTATTTTTAAGGTGATAAGGAGTCTGATACACCTTGCTCTTGAAATACTCACCAAGGCTGTTGACATCATTTCTGAGCACCAGTGTCTTTATGTAAATCTGACAGCATTTACAGTACTGGATGACAATACTACTTATTTGTCCTAAAATGTAATAATTTAAGGTAATGTCTGTCATAGTGCTTAAAGTGGATAATGTACATCTATCAATATAAAACTAAATACCTTTACTTGCCTGCCAGGATATGCAAATTAATTTTGATCATCTTCCAGAAATGTGCATTGGGGAGGGCAATTTTAAACAATTTATACAGTCAACAAGCATCTGACATTTTGGAGGAGAAACAATTGTTCTTCAAAGGACCAAACCATGTTACAGAACGTGACATTTCGTGACCATCTGTTCAGCAGTTGAGCAAACAAATAAAGAAAGCAAAAAAAACTCTTTATTACAGTCCATCTAGTTGTGTGTATAGATCGGTACTCTTTTGACATTTGTTTTCTTTATCAAGCATGTATATTTTTCTAAATAGCTGTGTAAGTGGTTGTTTCTGTGTTAGAGATTACAAGGCCGTATTCCGTGATGTGGTTAGGCTATTTCAGGAAGAGTAAGACTGTTTCATCTTGGAAATGACAGGCACACGTTTACAATTATAAATTATTTAAGTTCGCCTTCCAGCATACAACCTTTCGGAAAACAATCAAATCGTTATAAACCATTTTTTAGATCTTGAAACTATTACAGTGACAGGTGTACGTGAAACCCATTAAATTAGGCAGGAAAACCACATTGGAAAGTTCTGGGAATTAAACTCACCAGTCCAACAAACCACAAAAAAATGCTATACTCCAGCTCATTTCATGAAATGCTGCCTATGCTCCTCAAATTGGTAAATCTATAGATCTGTAGTGGTCTGCTGCAGACAACAGAAAGCTGAGGAATTTTTCTACTACTGCTTTTATACCCATTTATCTCAGAAAACACACACTGAAAAATGACTTGCCTTTTAATTACATTCTGGAAAAAGAAACAAAACTGCTATGCAGACCTCATACAACCCATCATTAATACTAACTAATTAAAACTTTGGTACACACAATATAAATTAGGTTTAATGTAAGCTAATGGTAGCAAAGGTAGAAAATGCTCCCAATTTTTATTATCAGTGTTCTTTCTAGGATAGCAACCACGAAACCAAAATCTCCAACAAATATAAATACAAGATACATTTTTCATGGTCAACCCCATTATGACCCATCTAAAAAGTATAATGTGAAATGCATACACTGGAAAAAGGGCACAGACACAAACCCGGGCATGGCCGGCTTGTGATAGCTTGCTGACAGACGATGGATGCCAGTCCATTGCAGGGCATATGCACACATAAAGAAGGACAATTAAGAGACACAACTTGACTTAACAATCAACGTGGCTTTGGAAGGCAGGAGCAAACCAGAAAACCCGCCAAAAACCCACATGATCACAGGGAGAGAAAGCAAAATCCACACAGAAGACAAACCAGTCTGAAACCAAAGCCACAGCTCAACAGCTTTGAGGCAGCAGCGGACTGTGAGGTTTCAACCAAATTATAGGTTGGGCAGGAGCTTGGCTAATGAATTTAAACACAGAGGAGAGCAAAGCAAACCACACAGGAAGAAGGAACATTGCCATGAGATGTGTAGTGTATTTCTGAACTACAGGAAGCTAAATATGAAAGGGATCTGGGCGTTTATGTAAATCCTCCTACAGTATGTACTCATCAAGACAATATGAGGAAGCAATAAAAAAGACAAACATAATGCTTGGGTATATCTAAAAACGTGTAGAAATTAGATCAAGGGAAATTAGGCTCAAACCTTACAACAATGAGCCAGAACTCATTTAGACCTCAATATTTGTGTTCATTTTTGGTCATCATACAGCAAGAATGCTATTAGCCTTAGAAAGAGTTGAAGGAAAAACAGCTAGGAAGTCCCCTAAGATCAGGAATCTGTCATATATAGACATGGTGAAGGTACTAATGTTTTAGTCTAGAATATAGGAGATGGTGAGGTGACTTGATCCCAGTAAATAAAATACTAAGTGATGTTTCGGGGACAACCCAGGGTTTTCTATAATCTCAGGAGTAAAAAAAAAAAGACAGGATCACAAACAGAAACTAAATCAGAATCAATTTAGGCCAGAGAAGAGATAACAGTTCTTTATGGTGTTCTGGATGACTGGAATAAATTTACCAGGTAGTTAACCAGGTAGTTGAGGCCATTTGAAAAAGCCTCTGTTCGGGCTGAAAGATATTTTAGACTCACTTAGCTTCTAAAATTACCCAACTAAGAAGAGCCAGCCTCTTTTTTTCCAGCCTCTCATTTTTGTATGCAAAACACTTAAAACAGGCTTCTATTATGATGTTGAAGTCGCTCACATTATTTCAAGATAAAAAAAGCAAACTCTGGAAGACGAATAAAAATAAAATGCTCTGAAAATTCTAATCTCCAGTTTCAATAACCAGCTTCCCTTAGTGGGTTGCAGTGGGTTGGAGCACAACCCAGCAGGCGCAGGGCACAAGGTGGGATTACACCCCAAGCTGGGAACCCAAACACCGGACACACGCGTGCATACTCACTCTCACACAGGGGGCATTTCAATCTCTTTTTCTAAAATAAAGTTCTCCTATAGTGGGATAATGAAGATTTATTAAATCATTAATACGGCATCTCTGGCATGTTGACAAGCATGTGACATGGGCTCTTGTTACTCATTGCCGTTGCCCATCTGTCAGCATGCAAGTCTCTCTAAAGTGGGTACCTGGATAATTCCTGAAGAAACCATCTTGAGGTTTCAACACCAGAAAACACAGTGTCATTTAGTAGGAGTGGGGGGGGATAGAAACAGCATTGTCAGCAGCTCTCTTATCTGTCGGCACCGAGCTATGCTTGGGAGGGCCAGCCCGAGCTGGGCGAGAGGATTTCTGAAGGGGTATTGTTAGCAGGGCGCGTGTGGGCTGGTGCTTTAATAATGCACCACTTTCTCAACAAAAGCGCCTGTGAGAACAGTAAGCTGTGGTGGGAGTGAATGACATTCTCTGTGTGACCACCAGTAGGTCATTGTGGACAGACAATTTCTCTGGCAAGAGAGTAAAGGACTTCTCAGGCAGGGGGCAAACTGTGCTTTTTCTGGACATGCCACTATAATAAACCTAAGTGTGTCTGGCAGTCACTGTAACTATTTGACTTTGTATTACAACACACGGAAATTAGGCCTATAATGCTCCTTATTATGATTTAGACAGGCATTGTAAAATGCACTTAGCTCACTAGATGTGTTTATACAGCTTGTTAAAATCAAATGTATATCCTTGTTGTGAATGAGCTTTAAAAATAACTTAAGATATTCACTTACAATACACTGTACTCATAAAACACACCAAGTATTAATGTACTTTTTAAGCCTGGATCAAATAATAATACATAACTTGCAATGAAAAAAATGTATTATTACTAATAATAATACTTATTACTGTACCTATTGACTTTCAGCCAATGTTTAACACTAGTAATACTTTTCTCTTATTAGAGAATTTTTGCATACATCAGTTGCTAAACTGTTTCATTAACCAATAACAGTTGTAGGAATATAGAACAAGCTTCCCAGCCATGTTGTTGAAGCTAATAATACCCTGGCTTCCTTCAAGAATTGGTGAAGGATCAATTTGCTACTAACGGTGATCTAGATGGGACAAATGGCCTCCTCTCAGGTAATTCTCAGGTAAGTCCAAAGATTTCACCTAACTCAAGTATTTCTGTTAGAGGACTCAGGTTTGATTAAATACAGAATCCTAAGGACTTGTATGACTAAAGACTTCACATGGAAGAGCACGTAAGTGATTTAGTCAGCGAATGAGCAGATGAGTCTTTTACCCCCAGGGTTCATATCCTCAAACTCTATTAAGAACATGCCATGTATTAATGGAGAGCTGTATCATTTGCTTAAGAAAAGACTTATTCAAAAATTTAGTTTTGATGGTTTACCTGCAGTGAACATAACTGGAGTACATGCAAGTTTTTGCCCAGTGGTAATCATCTGCAATCCCTTGCCTTGGCAAAATGTAATATCCGGTAAACTCAACCCATGAGCTGTTGCCAACAGCTCAGAATGTTGTGTGCAGCACAACAAAATGGGTAAAAAAGTCTGATGTGATACTCAAGCTACTAAAATTTACTAGCAGGGACAGCAACACTGCCCAAGATCTGGTGTAAACTGTTAAGACATTGTTGTTTAGATCCAAAAAACTGTAATAAATTAAATTATGAAAGGCCCTTTTAATTATTTTGTAAACATAAATATGACAGAATCCAAAATTCATGTTATTAGCAGATGTCACCAATGCCTGAATCACTCTTTACTGACAATTAAAACTAAATGCTCTGGAATAGTAAAAATAACTGTAATACAGTCTGTAAAACAATTCAAAAGTCAAAGGAGTGATGTGCGGTAGTTATACACGTAATTCAACTAGTCAGCTAAAGTGAAAATGTTTCATGTTTAAGTCTACATGTTTCAATTAGGAGTTAGATAATAAGAATGCTGCTAAATGGCATTTGTATTATCCCCCTCGTAAATTTCCATTAATTTCTGTTGAACGCTGGAATGTTTTGGTTATTACAGTACACAATTCGCACAAGATGTAGTCAAGCCCAACAGTTCTTCATGTAATTATCATAAATAAATATGCCATTAAAATGACTCTCTCTTTAAAAAAAAGAAATTAAGTCCTAAATAATTTAGGTTCCCATTAACCTGGGGTCATTCTTGGAGCAACATATGGCATTGCAAAATCCATTCTTTGTTGCTATATCAGTTTTCTGCCACTGCTCTAAGCAGGTTAGCAGATTAAACAGCACTTCACACTTCAATACCTGTTTCTTTAATTAAGTACAGCTGGTATTTTAACAAAACAGGTGCATGCAAACTAAAAGCTCAGTCAATGCGTATGTGCCAATTCCCAAACAAGCAAATTGCTTTTCTAAATTTATTTCATGAGCAGACATTTAACTTACTCTGTGCAAAAGATAATGATCTCTTTTACCCCATATTCATTAAACATCTGACAAGGTTGTTAAGCTTTTGTCTATCAGAAGTTAAACAGGCTTGGGCTTGGTAGGTACTGGGATGAGCAGTGCAGCTTTGCTGAAGTATCTGTGAAGCAATTTCTCGATTCTCCACCTGATTCGTTGTGAAAGGGGGCTGCTGGCATATAATGTCTGCCCTACAGTATGTCACACGTGCAATGTGGGCTCTGCATTTTAAATTGTGGATTAAGTGGATCCCTTCTTATATGCAACACACTTTGCAGATATCAATTATTATTATATCCTTGGTAAAGAAGAAAGTGGTAATTCTCTACAACCCAAATACAACTTACGTTATGACTATTTCAGAATTTTAAAAAAACCTGACTGACAAATGTTTAGACATAAGGGGGGAAGAAAACATCAGCATTACTGTACTAAACACTCTTAATTCAGCAGTGTTTCTAAATGAAAGGCAAAGCTATCATGAAATATTTATAGGAATCAGAGAATTACTTTCAAACCAGGGGAATGTCTGAAAAGCCCAAGTAAATTAAACCAAGTAATCTTAACTTTTGCACTTACACTGTGCCTCCTAATACGCAGCAATCTGTTAGACATGACCTTTTCGTTTTAACTTGCTAATCCTCTGTCCTATTTCCTGATCCCAGTTACTTTTAAGGTAATAAAGCAGACCAAATGCATATCAGCTGATAATTTGCAAGAATCACAATCCTGATATGGCAATAATGACCTACAAAACAATGTCACTACCTGGACATTGCTGTCACAATTTAAAAAAATGCAACTTTTTTTTCCAAAAAGAGTCTCATTGGTGTCATCCACCAAGAGGTGCTATAAGATGTATTTGTATGGGAAACTAAATCCACTACAGAGACACTTCTTGACTACACTGTTTCACAGATGGAACACCTTCATATTAAGGAAAACTATGGCTCTCAAAGTTTTTTTAGCGAATGCTGAGTTATAAGTTATCCTTTTTGTACCAATTACACCAATGATCTGCTTAAAAAGCAATTCAAATGTATCTACCCCTCCATAATAACTCATGAAAGAAAACTGGGAAGGTCTCTATCTTGTTTCTCATGGATCTTATCCAAATATTAATTTCCCCTCACAAGAGCAACACTCCGATAAAAATAAAATATATTTAAACTTGACTTAAACACAGTCAAGAGGTCTTTGATGATTGGGCTATGACCGCAGATCTGTTATTTTAGCTCTTTGAAGAGAAAGCTGAAAAAAGCATAGAAAAGGCAATGAAAAACAACACTGAAGACAAGACCTCAAGTGTAGTAAACATGCAAAGCTGACCTAAAGGTAAATCTGAGATCTAAATATAAAGAAATGCAAGGCTTACCAAAATTCAAAAGATAATTTCGAGAACCTGTATGAACAACACATCGTATCAGTACACAGCCACCAGGTGGGGCCGAACACACCAAATGAAATCCATGTAAGAATTTGCACCAAACTTCCTCTAAGGCTAAATTAAAAACTCTATTTATGGAACTAACTGTAAAAGAATAAAATGAGAGAAGCTATTGCCAAACAATAAAAGAGAATTATGCTCACAGCATTGACATACTTACTATGTAATTAGGGAGGGTGCAGTAGGAATAATTTGTCTTTCAATACAATACAAAGAAACTAAGGGAAACAGACACTGCATTCAACCCCCCTTCCCTAAAGCAAGTAGACATTTAGAGCAGCAAAAAATACATCTTCTACAATCAATTAGAAACTAATCACTGCACTTCAAAGAAGTGGATTCTAAATACTTCTGCCGCGGAATAATTTGTTTTTAGATGGTCACTGCCACCAGAACTTTTTCCCTCCAATGACAACAATAAAATGATGCTGGATACTCCTGAGGCAAGCTTTTCAAACGCAGCAAGAGTAAATCAATTTCCAAGGGAGCTGATTTGCACGGTACAACAGTTGGAGACCACCTAATGCCAGCCTGCCGCTCCACAGAAGCCACAGTGATTACAATAATCTGTATTTTGGCACCAGTAAGTATAACAACTGTCAGAGGGCTAAGCTCAATGCCTACTTCAAATCTACCCTTCCCCTCTAGGTCAGGGGCAGGCATTTCCAGCTTGCCACCAGTTACTGTGGCCATTGGTTTTCACCTCACCTCTGAGTCTAGCTACTAGTCAATTATGTGGCTAAGAGGTTGAATCAATTTCGTCAGAGCTTAGTCTAATTGAAAACTAACTAAACTAACAAATCTGGGGGAATCAGAGCCCACAAGGACTGGAGAAGCTCCTAACAACACAGGGTTATGTGATCATTGGTATCATACTGTATATTACTTTTAGACAAGGTTATACTATCAATGCCATTATAAATTACAAGTATAAAAGTGTCAAGCCATTCAAGACTTGTGAATATGGAAACCAGTCTTTGCATTAGGAGAGAAGCCGTTCCTCATTTTGGACATATGTAATCAAGCTCCTACATCTTCGCATACGTAATGAGTGTGATTTATAAGTAGATTCACTTTTGCACACACCACTGTTTTCTGCCAATCTATTGTTTACATTCCGTACAGTAAGTGCACCTTAACAGTTGCTTCTTCTTCCATAAGTATGCGCT
Source organism: Lepisosteus platostomus (assembly GCF_059453375.1). Taxonomy (NCBI): domain Eukaryota; kingdom Metazoa; phylum Chordata; class Actinopteri; order Semionotiformes; family Lepisosteidae; genus Lepisosteus; species Lepisosteus platostomus. The sequence continues at coordinate 52,305,048 of NC_142614.1, forward strand.
ATTTATAAATTGCCTATTTTTTAAACACTAATGTGTATGTGTGTCCATCTAAATGCAAGTAATACAAACCACAACACCAATATCAGCATGTCCAATTAGATGTCATTCAAAAGTCAAGGACTAAATTATCTATAGATGTGGAACGTGTAATGATTGGAAAATCAAGTAAAATAAATCCTACAAAAACTTATTTTTCATTGAAACTATTCTGATTTAATCTCCTTCATGTTTCACGTGAAAGCAGATAAAAGTGTGGAAATGAAAAAGCTTTGCATGACAGAAATATAAACAACAGAGATTGGTACAAATTATAAATCAAAATTTAAATTTAATTTTAATGTAAGTTTCCTTATAACTTTGTGTTGTGTGACTAATCTATTGGATGTTTGGAGTTTTTCTGGGATTTGTTTGCACATTAGCCCTTTTTTATATATATCTTGGTTTATTGTCAGTTTAATGCATTCATTGTACTGACATCCTTAGCTAGGCAGTTTTAAATATTGATTCTACCTCCAAGATGAAAACTTTTCAATGAAAAATTAAAGCAAAGATTGAAAAAACAATTCCTGGATAAATAAATGCGCAAAAAATGCCTACTAATTATTATCAGCTATGGTTGTTATTTCCCGTTTACAAATAACCAAGAACGCAAATGAAGATTCAGCTGACATGGAGGAATCTCAATAGAGCTAAATTTCACTTGTTCCTTTTTAGAAATTCCCGCAAACAAGTATTGCATGTAGCCGTCTGTTTTCTCCCTTCACTGTGGTTCATAAATTTGGCAGTAACATCTGTTCACTACAGTGGGAGCTGCAATCACATAATGTGACAGTGACATTACAAAGCTGGACACTTCTTCCTTGTAAAAAAAAAAATACATCAGTAATCGTGATGCAGTAAAATAAAAATGCTCTCTCAGATTTTACTGTTTGTCTTAAATCTTATGATTCTTTAGATCCAGCAGCCAAATCACCCTGCAACTCACAACTGGCAACCCACTGAAGCTCAGCGGGTGTGAGCCTAGCCAGAACCTGGATGGGAGACCTCCTGGGAAAAACTAAGGTTGCTGCTGGAAGAGGTGTTAGTGGGGCCAGCAGGGGGTGCTCACCCTGCGGTCCATGTGGGTCCTAATGCCCCAGTATAGAGACGGGGACACTATACTGTAAACGGGTGCCGTCCTTCGGATGAGACTTAAAACCAGGGCGTTTCTCGAAAAGAGTAGGGGTGTAACCCCGGCGTCCTGGCTACATTTCCCATTGGCCCTTACCAATCATGGCCTCCTAATAATCCCCATCTATGAACTGGCTTCCTTACTCTGCTCTCCTCCTCACTGATAGCTGGTGTGTGGTGAGCGTTCTGGCGCACTATGGCTGCTGTCGCATCATCCAGGTGGGGCTACACATTGGTGGTGGTGGAGGGGAGTCCCCATTACCTGTAAAGCGCTTTGAGTGGAGTGTCCAGAAAAAGCACTATTTAAGTGTAAGCAATTATTATTATTATTATTATTATTATAGATTATAGTCCCTCCTCTTTAAATGAGTCATAGAGCAAGCCTTCTGATTTTCAAAGTGTCACAAGCAAAACCAACATTTTTGCCTGGAGATCATAAAATGAGCAATGAATGTCAAAAAAATGAAGCTTGTAATAGATTAAATACATTTAAGTGGCAGCCTGCATAACAATCTGCCACTCTAGCAGCTTGCCTGGCCTCTCCAGAAAGCCTGCCGTGCTCCAGGAGAACACCGACATGGTGCTTGTGTGTGCTGTAACTGGCACACAGAAGTGGTACGTGGTGTCAGCTTTCACAGCCCAGGTGCCATATGTTCTTGCAGAAAGGCGCCACAACCAAACCAAACGTGTAGCTTTTGCCAAACGTTGACGCCAAAGGGCATATGCAAAGGAGGAAAAAAAAAATATTCCGCTACGAGAGCAGAAATTGTTTTGACTCTAAAATGTGCTTTCCTTAAAGTTTTGTGGTGAAAGAAGAAAGTTAAATATTTTTGGAGGTATACAAGAACACAACTGTTATTTTGCCATACGGTGGACAGCACACATTGTATCCACACAGAATACATGCATAGAGAGTTACGTACAAAGTGAACACAACAGCGCTAAGAAAAATTACACTCACTACAGTAGGATCCAAAAGTGAGTACATTTCTGTCTACGTATATTTTCTGTATATTTGATTCAGTAGAAAAATGACCAACCTGAAGTTAAAACCTAGCTGAAGTAGCTTATTCAGGTTTTATGTCTAACACAGCAGTAAGATTGGAAACAACTGAACAAGGCTCTTTGCCCTCCTACAAGCTTCTAGATGTGGTAATGTTTTTATAATGTAACAAATCAAACATAAAAGTGATGCTCTCAAACAAATGATATAAGCATCAATAAGCACCGTTAAAATGGCACGTGTGTGGTCCGTATCAGCTTGAAAGCAATCAATGTTAAAATGTGAGGCTTCTTTGTTGCCCATGAAGAGTAATGCAAGCATTAGTCATATCACTCCATGCAACACAAAATACAGATGGTAAAAAAGTAACAAATGTCTCTAATTTACATTATCTTTCCAATGAAGTGTCAGTGTGAGCAATCAGGCAAGAAAACAGGAGATCAGAAGTTGTTTCAGCCTTTAAAAAACAATTAGAGAACAAAAAGTATTCACGATTTCCAGTATAGTATGCAGGCCTAAAGTCTGCAAAAACTCAAATGAAAATATGAAGAAAATTGGAACTTTCTTCAAAACAGATCTCAAACTACAGTATTCTATACCAGTATTGGTATTCCATTCCAATCATTCCAAAGCACCTCAAGATGGGTCTATATAACCATTCACGTAAGGCAGGACTGGATGAAAAAATCGTGACATGGGGAGAACATTCAAACTCCACACATAAGGCATCCCAGTTCAGACTCAAACCAGTACACAAGAGCTGTGAGGCAGCAGCACAAACCAGCATGACACTGTGCTTCCATGCCTTCACACAAAACAGGAAGTTGTTCTTCTGTAAAACAGTTCCCCAGCTATGGCTGACAAAATTCTTAGTTAGAAAAGTACGCTTTTAGTGATCTACAATGATTTTGTTCTACAAAAGTTTCGGTATCTTGGAAAATCTTGAGGAATAACCATATCAGGGTGCCTTTATAATACTGCTTCAATTCCTCTGCCTGTTTTTCTGCTCAGCATTTAGGATACCTGGGGAATTGTAATCTGATATTTTGTTGATTTGCTTCCCTATTTTCCTAGCTGTTACGGCTTTACACTGTAACTCTGTATCCCATCAAAGAAATAAACTGCACAGAGCACAGGAAAGTGTACAATTCATAAAAATATTTAACCTGCATGCCACCTTGAATGTTTTCCTTTAATTAATTAATTTTAGTTAATTATTTTTGCTTAACTGTTATGAGACAAGATGCGAGAAAAGAAAAGGCTAACATAGGCAGCTGTGCTTTCCTGAACATTTCTGTAACCTAACAGGTCTGTATGATGACTCAGATAACGCAATACAATAGACATTTAGATAAAGTAATGGTGTAATAAAGGTTGTGGGATGTGTTTTAACTCTAGTCACAATTATTTTGTACACATCTTACATTAGTCTGCCAAACAGTGAAAAAATAATCTACTACATCTTCTACTATAGAGGCATGATAAAATGGGGTGCTATTTGTGGAAAACTGCACACTCAGTGCCAAAAGAGGTTATAGCAAGGTCATAGCACTACGAGAGAATCCTTTTCTCCCTGACATCAACAGAATGGCCAGTGAGTGTTTAGATTTCAATATGCCTGTCTCTTCCTTTGATCCTATGTGGTGGCTGACTATACACAGGCTACCAGTGGTGAAAAGTGGTGGCAGCTATTTTTTTTTATTTGAAGGTTGAAGGTTCATAAAGAAACAACTCAGTAAAACGACATAAACCAACATTGTCCAGCTAATAAAACTGAGCGTTTCATAAAAATATTGTTGCCCTATACATGCCCTAAAGCTATACATGCTCTAAAAGGTAATGCTTTCACAGTAGATCTATAAATAAAACTCAATTAGTACAGAACGTATCACAGTAAAATAAGACTGCAAGTCTAACACTAATTAGCAGCCTTAACAACATCTTTGGAACTGGAATAATTTCTTCGGTAGCACTTACAATGAATCTGCTCTGTGAGCTTTGAAATTCAGTTTTATTTCTATGCTTATAAAAATCTCTGCATCAAGACAAACAAAACCCCAGCTTCTGCCATGATGCTCTGAGTCTGTAGTTTTCAAAGACAGCAGCATGCATGCATAACCCTCTGCAATTTTCCCAGTATGTCATAATCTATATTCTAAACTCCATTGTGGTATCTCCCAAAATTCATATTCAATACATTATTCTGATGCATTTGAGCACAGCACATTACAGTGCCCTGCCAGGTCTGTCTGCAGGGAGGCAGGAGTGTGACTCATCGCCAAGCAAACTACTACGTAATTATTCAGACATCAGAGGATGCCAGTAATGTCAGTGCAGAGTTTTTTTTTTTAAAAACAGAAGTACTCTCCACCTTGCAGAAAACTAAACCTTGCATTTCAACAGAGAATGGTCGTGGCTAAAAGCCATTAACTTCCTTTTCCACTTTCCCTTTGAGTTCAGCAAACAACTGCACTTCTTATTTGAAAAGAACATTACACTTTCTAACAAAAACGGAATTTCACCAGAACATGAAATAGTTCTGAGAAACAGATTATAGATAATTTATTGAATTACCCTTAGAAAGAGTCATACTGTAGCTCACATGACTAATCTCCTTAAAATAAAATTGACACTGGAGTAAAGACAAGACAGACTCCCCCGTGTCAGTACCAGAAATAAGACATTTAAGGTGTACATACCGATCTTTACAATAAGTGGAATCTAAAAGTCTGTCAGAATCTTACAAATTATTCAGAATAGGAATTTCTAGTATTGCAGTATATAGATGTTTGTTTTACATCTAACATTAAAACGATAAAGAATTTTGCATTGCTGAATTATAACACAACAAATACAATTTTAAATAGACTACAATTTATTCTTAGAAATTCAAAGGGATGTACAACACCACAAAAAAGAACAAATGGATTTTGTGAAAACAGAACAATTAAATAGGACATTAAAAGGTTTAACTAATAAGTCTAAGTCAGTTTTGACAATAACGGAGACTAAACTGATAAGCATATAGAGAAAGGGCATGTTTCAGAGAACGTAATGCTTAGTTTCTTCTTAAAAAGGAAAACAACTAAAATAGAAAATAACAGTCAGTGTATCTATTTAAGCGAAACTTGATTTGGGTGGGGCTAATAATCAGGTCTTCTCTCTGAAATGGTAGTTGTGATGAAAAAGCTAGGTAAGAGTTAGACATTGTTGTTCTTTTAATGACACAGTGAGAACTTTAACTTAGCTTACTTCAAATTAGGTTTCCAATTAACTGTGCGTCAGAGGTTTCTCTCTCTCACAGCTACCTTTGTGGTTTGAATTGCCACAGGGGAATATATTGGGCACTGATATTCTTTTCAGTTACCTGCTTACAGACTGCATTTACCAGTTCTGCTTTTAATTGGCTTCCAATTTAAGTAAGCACTATAAAGACGAGGTCACAAGGTTGATATTTCTGGTTATTTGTCGCACCCAGGACAGTCCCAGAGGAAATGGACTCTTTGCCTTTACCCTCCCTAACGTAGGTGAGAAGCCAGCCACAATCTGCATAAACAACCTTCTCATAATATGAGCTGGACTGGAGTTAAATCTGAGATTTTTCCAATTTAAATCAATGCACCCTTTGTTCATGCAGTTTCATGAGCAGTCAGCATTTCGCAGTGTGCATGCCTATTTTAATTCTGAATAGATTTTTAAAAAAACATTCACAGCTTAGCATTTTGGCAGAAAATGTATTTTTCACAATGGAAAAAAAATGACCTGAAAATCATTAACCTAGAACTTGATTTGAGATCCTTTTACACAAATATGCTAGTATCTGCCAGAAAAGTTCTAAGGGACACTCACTGCTTCAATGAGATTCTAAATGCAGCATCACTCACATCTGTAATAATGCAGATACACAGTCTAGTATTTCGTTCCAAATATTTACCCCAATGAGCTCTAGATTTTTAATTTTCAAATTGGAAAGAAGAGAGAACAGTGAAGCCGGCAAACATTCCAAAACACCACACAAAAAGTCCCTTCTCACTACGCCTCACTTCTTGACACTTAGCATCTTTACAGATAGCTAGCATTGTACTTCTGAATTTGAAAAAAAGTCTGGGTTGTGTACAACAGATAAAAATATTATAAAGCACCACATTTGGTATTGTAAAACCAGTAATAACACCTGCCACCAACCATCCTCAGAGGCTCAAAACAAACATGGAACCTAATGACCCGCTTATGTTTGTAATCTTTCTTATGTTCCTACAACGACACATGAAGACTGCCCAGTTTTCTTCGCTACACATAACTTCATGTTTTTTAAGGATTTTATTGAGGATAACTACATGCCTTCTAAAAGTATTTAGACCCTTCTTTTGAAACTCTGTTATAAGGGCCAGTGACTGGGGTACTGCTAGCCCATGGACATTTTCTCCTATCTCAGCCATTTCACTTTATAGCTCTTTCAAAGTCATTATTGGCCTAACAGTAGCACCCCTAACCAGTATAATAATAATAATAATAATAATAATAATAATAATAATAATAAACTTTATTTTATATTGCGCCTTTAAAGGTGGCTTCTCAAAGCGCTTTACAGGATGACAATAACAATAAATAAGAAGACTACAGCAATAAATAAAAAGAATACACAAGATAAGACAATTACAATTACAACAATACAACAATAACAATAGAGGAGACCGTGGAAGGTGGTACTAAGAAGAGCAGAGGGGTGAAGAATGGAACCAGTTAAGTAAAGGCTTTTCTGAAGAAGAAGGTTTTGAGTCTTGATTTGAAGGAGTTTAGAGAAGGTGACTCTCTGATATCCTTGGGCAAAGGGTTCCAGAGCTTGGGGGCATAGCAGGAGAAGGCCCTGTCGCCCATACAATGTAGACGGGCTTGGGGGACAGTAAGGAGGGCAGAATTTGAAGAGTGGAGGTTGCAAGGTGGGGAGTAGGGCGATAATTCAGATAGTTCAGACAGGTATTGAGGTGCCAAGCCATGTAGAGCCTTATAGGTGAGCATGAGGATTTTAAAGTCTACGCGGAATTTGACCGGAAGCCAGTGCAAGGACTCCAGGATAGGAGTAATGTGAACACTTGCACCAGACCTGGTCAGGATTCTGGCTGCTGAATTTTGGACATACTGCAGTTTGTTCAGAGTAGATTTAGATACCCCAGCGAGTAGAGCATTGCAGTAGTCAATTTGAGAGAATTCAAATATGTTGATCAGCTTTTCAGCCACAGTTAATGATAGCATAGGGCGTAGTCTTGCGATATTTCTAAGGTGAAAAAAGATGTTTTGACAGTATCCTGTACATGTGGGTCGAATGTTAAGCCAGAATCGAATATAACCCCAAGGTTTTTAATTTTGATTGAAGCTCAAGTACAGAGCCATCTACAGATAGGGTTACAGGACTGGCTTTACGAAGTTGATGGGGGGTACCAATAAGCATGACTTCAGTCTTGTCACAGTTAAGATGAAGGAAGTTTTGAGTCATCCAAATTGTTATGTCAGAGATGCAATTAGATAGAATAGAGACAGCCACATCAGTGTCAGGTTTGGTATGGATGTATATTTGAGTATCGTCAGCGTAAAAATGAAAGCCGAGGCCGTGTGATCTTAAAAGCTGACCAAGTGGGAACATGTAAATGCTGAAGAGCAAGTGGCCCAGTATTGAGCCCTGGGGGACACCAGACTTGACAAGACCAATTTCAGACCTGTACCCATTGAGAGAGACAAAGTGACAGCGATCAGTGAGGTAAGATTTAAACCATTTGAGGGCAGTGTCAGAAACTCCAAACACAGTCTTGAGACGAGAAAGTAAGATGTTATGGTCAACAGTGTCAAAGGCAGCACTGAGATCAAGAAGGATGAGTATGGAAAGAGAACCAGAATCAGAAGCTATTAGGAGATCGTTGGTGACTTTGACCAGGGCGGTTTCTGTGTTGTGAAGTTGACAGAAGCCAGATTGGAGGGGTTTGAAAAGGTTGTTTGTCATGAGGTGGTTATGTAACTGAAGTGTGACAGCACGTTCTAGAATTTTAGAGAGAAAGGGTAAGTTGGAGATGGGGCGAAAGTTGTTGAGATTGTCGAGAGCCATGTTAGGCTTCTTTGGCACGGGGGTAATGGCAGCAGTTTTGAGGAGCGTTGGTACAATGCCAGTGCTCAAGGATTCATGTATAATATTGAGGACAATGGGACAGAGAGAAGAGAAACAGGACTGGAATAAAGTGGTGGGAATGGGATCTAAAATAGATGTGGTGGGTTTCATGTGCGTAACTAGTTTGTTTAGGGATGCTGAGTCAAGAAGAGAGAAGCTGGAGAGACGGGAACCTTGCGTGACTGCTCAGGTAAGAGGGACAGCCTAATCTAGGTTGTGTCTGGGTAGAATAATGTACCTTCCACTTATTGTTGATTAAGTATACTGCTCTCACAGGGATATACAAATACTTTCAATAAATGTGTACCCTTCTCCTGATCTGTTCTTCTCAATGAGTTTATGACTTACTTTAAAGGCTTCATAGTCTTCAAGGTTGATGCTTTTCTTTAAATTCACTACCCGATCAAGAACCAAGACAAGTGTTCTTATTCTGAAATCACGATAACCATTTTTAATTGCTCAGAGGCTGAGGCCACTCGGCTAGTTACAAAAGTAATTTTGTACACTTAAATTAATTTAGGTTGGCCGAAGAAAAGGATTTTTATGTCATATTATTTAGCTAGTTTTTTTTTTTACTTTAAATGTGTGGAGTAGGATGTGTATATAACAAATATTACCTGCTAATTCAAAGTTTTATGCCTACAAGCAGTGTGAAAACAGTGCAAGGTGCTGTATATTATATTTTTAATGAACTAGAATACAATCTCTCCATATAAGGTGAACCTGACAAAAAAAATGTATCCCAGCTGTGCATATAAATTTGATACTTTGAAGATCTTTTCTACAGAAACCACCTGTGCTCAAAGTGCACTCTAGAAGAAATGAGTACTATAACCAGATGATTATGCCAATTAGCACGCATTTGAAATCAATTGTAATTACATTGTTTACTTCACTGTCCCTAAATGATGCAAACTACAAATTACAGGGTCTGGAATACATCCACTGACCTTCTTGTGGTCTGGAATACTTGTATACAGCATAAGGCCAGCTAAGTCAGTAAGGTCAGTAACAGTGGGGGGCAAGCTGGTGCAGTCTGGTAAGAATTGCCGAAAAACAGGACTGGATATGTCAAAGACAAATTAAAAGAACAAAAAACAATGCTTTAAGGAACGCACTTGAGTTTGACGATCCATACTATTTATTAATGTACATAACATGCATAACAAATTATAATATTCACCCTGAAAGGGAAATACCAAGACTAGTTTCAATGGTACAAAAACAGGACAGTCCATATACTGCTTAATCATGAAAAGCAAACAAGCCTCAGTGATAGCACATCAGTTATCTTTTACACTGTTGACAAAGGCCTATAATAAAACACTAAATAAACACAGCCCTAGACACTTCTCAATAGATTCCCCATCAACAGACAACAACAGACGGGAGCAGATGCTGATGCACTGATCCAGTGATGCACAGGCACACAGATACAGTATACACAGATACACACACAGAGTCCTGAGGCTCACCGACCTGAGCCACACCAACACTAACCAGCCTCAGGACAGCACTGCTAGAGCACCACAACCCAGACTCAACCACATCACAGCACAGATCAAACAGCAATATTTCACACACTGGGACACACACACACAAACACAACATAAACTGGAATGCTACAGAACCTTAAACAGACAATACACACTAGCTGAATATTTGACCAAAATAAAAAATAACAAACAGAAACAGACCCTGACGAAGTACAGGCTCAGTGACCACAACCTGGCCATAGAAACTGGGCGACACAGGCAGACCTGGCTGCCCAGAGAGGACAGGCTGTGCTCCCACTGCCAGCAGGGAGAAATAGAGACAGAGGTGCACTTCCTACTGCACTGTGACAGATACTCTGGGATTAGAGAAACATTCTTCCCGAAATTCAGAAATCTAATCCCAGAGTTCCCACACCTGCCAAAACCACAACAGGTCCCAATCCTACTGGGAGAGGGAGGAGGGAACTCAGTTGATCTGGCAGCCCAGTATGTGATCTCCTGTCACAGCCTGAGGAACAGTGAGTCCGTCTCCCAATAATGCTCCAGCCGCCTACAGTATATGTCGATATTATATAATATGTCTTTGTTGTAAATGTCTGTAACATGTCTGTAGATTTTATTTTACTTCTATTTTTTGTTTTGTTCTATGTTAATTTTATTATTTTATTTGCTTTGGCAACACTGATTGTACCCATCGGTCATGCTAATAAAGCACCTTGAATTGAATTGAATTGAATTACAGTACACACTCCACTCCACTCACCCCAAACCCCTTTAACCAACAAGCCCTGCCTCCTATTAATGAAGAGGAGTAAACAAGTGTGGAGTGTTTGCAAACACCCGGCCAATGACAAAAGAACCTCTAGCACAATCCAGGGGGTTAAAAATAAATGGGGGAGGGGGAAATAGTTTACTAGAAAGCTGGGACAGACAGCCATTTGAAAGCCTGTTACAATCGGTGTCTGACATGAAAATGATTGTTACCTTTTCATCACATGGTGTTTTTCAGAGTGCTTAGAGCTCTGCAGAGGGGGGAGATAGTGAAAGATGGGTATCTGCAGGGGAGATGGTGACAAATCCAGTGTGTTAAAAGGTTAGGTCACAAACAAAGTGACCTAACCTTTTAGGGCGGAGCGGTGGCTCTGTGGCTAAGGATCTGCGCCTGTGACTGGAAGGTTGCCGGTTCAAATCCTGCAGCCGGCAGAGGAATCCTACTCCGTTGGGTCCCTGAGCAAGGCCCTTAACCCTAACTGCTCCAGGGGCGCCGTACAATGGCAGACCCTGCGCTCTGACCCCAAGCTTCTCTCCCTTTCTGTGTGTCTGTCTCCATGGAGAAAAGCTGGGGTATGTGAAAAGACGAATTCCTAATGCAAGAAATTGTATAGGGCTAATTAAGAAACATTATTATTATTAAAATGCAGGAGCAAAGACAGTAGCAGTGACACAAACTTCAAATGACTCCTGTTCAGTGTTAAAAGGCCAAGAAGTGCTGAACAGCAGGATGGAAACGATATATGAAAAACGACAAAATTGTAACCTTTTACTATCGCTGTACACCAGTAAGAACACAAAACTGAAATTTAGCTCACGTTTTAAAGGCTAATCCTCATTCCATCCTAAAATGTTCAACAATAAGGCGGGAAAAAAACCTTAATTAACACTTTAAAAAAAGTGTTGAAACGCTCTAAATTCGTGAGAGTCTGCATGACTTTCCACTCTCTCTTCAGCCTGATTGATGATTCCAAGTAAAAGCTACTTAGTGGGATGGCAAAGAGCTGCACAAGGAGCCGGCTGGTGCCAGAGATCCTGTTGGCAAGGAGGTCCACGCAGCGGGGCGCTGTGACACTCAGCAGGGGAGATCCTGCTCGGCGCACAGAGCAGCCAATCCTCCCTTGGAATGTCTAGCTCAGATCAATAAAACCGTGTAAGCCGAGATGTCTGCCTTCAGCGGGGTTAATAACAATGAATTCCGAAACGTAGTAGTGTAGACGGGTGGTTAGGTCCCTGGACCTGTAACTGGAAGATTGCGGGTTCAAATACTAGATGGGGGGGAACTCCTGTACTACTGAGCAAGATACTTCACTACACATACTTCTCCCATAAAGGGCCTAGACATATGTATGGGCAAGGCGCTTTGCATAAGGGCATCGGCCATATAATAGTAATGTGGGTTAAAAAAGGTTTTAAATGATAAAAAGGGACAAATTGTTTGGATGCCTTAACAGCCACTTAAGGCGAAAGAAAAGACTTGTTCTGTAAATTCTCTGAATCAACACCGACTATCATTCCGCCTTCTACAGATATGAGACTGCTTTCATATGAGGCCAAGTGGAATGGGGAGCTTACACTGGAGTTGAGGGAGGGTTAATAGTTTCACTTCCTGGAAGAGTTTAGTCTCATTTGTATAATGAGGTAAGTACTTTGAAAAACACATACAAAGCCTGGAGAAAAGCATTCCATCAAGGGTAGCAAACAGGGGACAGCATTTGTCCACAAAGGGTTAAATTTCGTCTTCATCTAAGACATGCATGATAAACTGTAGAGATCCTCAGAGATCCTGATAAACCCAAGACAAAGGAAAACCAAGTGAGTAGTAAGGTCTTATGCATACAGAACATTACAGAGCAGAGATTCCTAAACATGGGCATGGTGAAGCCTAGTGTTTGCAGGTTTTTTTTACCCATCTGAAATCTTTACTACTTAATTACTACTTTTTATTCAGCTGTTGATTTGATTAATTAGACTTAAATTGCTGCTAGTTCTTGAAGCTGCTGGATATTTAACGTAAATGATCAAAATTTGGTAATTATTTTTAATTTAATATCCACAACCATTTTTTGCAACTTAAAATTGATAGCTGATATTAATTGTGAAAAATGTTACTCCAGTTGAAAGTTCACCTGGATTGAATACAAGCAGATGCTGGGCTCACAAGCACCAGGACTGGGGAGTCTTCCTGTATAACATGTCTGTGTAACAAACCTACAAGTTCCGAATGAGCTTAACGCCTAGAGAACACAATCCGTACAGTTCTGGCCCCGAAGAAAGTCTAATCTCCCTGTTGCAGGGACTGAAATTTCATGCCATCAGCAAATTGCATGATTGCCAAGAATACTACAGTACTGGCATCTGGAAATTCAGTGAACAAGCACTTTTCAAGTGTTATGTCTGTAGCAGATTCATTAATACAAAGTTTAATATGAAATTCAAGGTTTCCGAGTATAATTAGTTCATCACGGGAGATCTGCATTCAAAGAAAAAGATCTAAAAAAGTTTATTTAGAGTGATGCCATATACACATTTATTCAGAAGATCTCAAAGTAATTACTCTGATTCAAACCTAAAAAACATTAATTTCAAACAAGATCTTTATAAAATCCTACATTATTCTTGGATAAGAAAATGTTATATGAGATGGCTGGATTCTTTTCCCCAGATAGGGCTCCTTTCCCTAGCAACAAAACACCTCTTTGTTACTACTGGCTTAATCGTCAGTAAGTGCAGAGTCACGGTCAAAACTGTAATTTAAAACAATTCAAAAGGAAAGTTTTCTGTAACACAAGTTTGTTTATTGGATGACACAAATTTTACTTACTCTCCGTGTAATACAGTTGGTAGGCCATTCAACCCCATGGATAAAAATCCTTTTTTTACCATGTGAAATGAATAATGAAGGCTTTCATAGTCATTTTTATAAGGCTCTTGTTATGATGCTGAAACCACTTTAACAGGGAAAACTTTCCACTGACAGAAACAGAGGGCACCCATGGGAGCAATACTGCAATATAATCAATTGGCATGAAATTAAAATCATTTTGCATTTAGCACAACTTAATCCAAATACTAACTACAAAATGATCAATTAATAGGTAACCAAGGCTGGGTAAGCCAATGGAAAGGATCGTTTCATGATCACAATTTTCATAAGACTAGACTTCTGAGCTATATAACGTATTGAGAAGCATTCACTGGATTTACTTTTCTTGCAACATGATTCAAATAAATTTTACACTAAGCTGAAAACATCAATATTGTTACAGCTTTCGGTGACTGGGGAGTGTCTCTTGGAGCTTAGATGTTTATGACACCAGGCAGTACACACACTTCCAGCTTCAAAGCAGGTTCTTTGCCGAGATGTGGGGTGATCCCTGACCAAAATCAACTGCAAACGTTACCTTGGTGTACATAGGTAAATTCAAGTTGTGGGTTACGGATGGTCAATGAGCAGTCCAGAAACACACCATATAACGTCACATTAAGATCACGAAAAGGGAAAAAGGACAGGAGAGACCACAAGAAAGGACTCAGGAGGAGGTGGAACTCGAAGCTTGAACTCGAAACAAACCCTGACTGGAGGAAAATATTTCAACCTTGCTAGAAAGAACGTGCTACTCTGTTTTTAGGGAACTTGGGTTTCCTGGGTAAAAGATACCTCAGTTAGAGACGTCTTTCCTGCTTAGAGTGCATTTTTAGAATAGGGAGACAGGCTTCCATTTATTTTGTGGCACCTGGGTTTGAGATTTAACTGCAGGTTTTATATAGAAAGGCAGCTTATCTCTTATGCCTCCACAGGCATTAAGAGTTTAATACTTAGTAGAAGTCTGGGAGTTTCTAGGTGATAAAGACGTTAGGCCTCTGTCTGTAAATACTGTAAGTGAATTCTGGAGAAATCACTTACAAGTTGGGGGTTACGAATATTTATTTTTCTTATTGACTAATCCACTCGGTCATTTCATGATTTTCAACATTTGTGTAACCCCCCATTTGCAACAATATTTTTGTCAAAGCAATTTAAGATTTGCTCTCCTGAAGTTGCATATAAGTCATTCTGCTTTAACTGAACCATTATTAGTGTTCACCTCGATCAGTATTTAATTGTTTAAAAAAAACTTTAAGACATGTTTACATAAACATCTTGTACATGCACTAGTTTCCTATTGTTCATTAGAAAACACAACATGCTATGGCCATAAGAGAGAAAAATATTACTTTCTCTTCAGTTAAAAAGATCAAATAATTTCAACATCTTTTGCTTTTCTGGCAGTCAAGAGTGGCCACTATCACACAATCTTGTTCACACATCTTTGCCTTGTGGGTGTGCTTATCAAAGCTATGCAGAGTAAAGAGCAAAATGCCTGCTAGGTCTGTGTGAAACTGCTGTCTGGATAGTGCATACAGTAAATGATATTAGCTATAATCCACATTTTCAGTCCAGTGTACTGCAGTCAGTTGAAACTGCAATAATATCTGTAATACCATAGTACAAGTTACAGCGCAGGCTATACCCAGTCTCTTCCTGTATCTCACGCAATACAGCAATCTCTGAAGCTTCCACTTCACTTCCTGTCAGTGAGAACATCAACAAAGAACCACGTGGAATATCTTGTACCAGGCCGCTCAGCAGAGGTTGTACTTAAGGAAGTCATACTAGATCAGCTTTTTATAGCACAGTTCCGATTTGTAAAGGCCATACTTTCAAATTTAAAATGGAGCAGGAACATTTCACTCGTACACTGCTTCATAAACAATGCAGCTGCAGATTATACAACAAATACTGACAAAAATCTTTTAAATTTGTCTATACCATTCTGTTATTGAACATAATTGCATGTCACATGTGGAAGCCCCAAACTATATTTTCCCCATTTCCCATCAAATAAATGACTAGACAAAAAAGATGCTCAGATATAACAGCAAATATTTTTAATTTACAAAATTACGCATGCCATTTGTAGTCATGATAAGCAAGTGCTGTTTCCTTACACTAGGGAAGGCCAATCCAGGTCCTGGAATGCCAGTCTGTGAATTTAAATTCCTACCCAGCTAAACTGGACCCCTTCTAACAGTTTCTCCCAGATCCTCAAGTGCTCAAACAGAACTTAAAAACTTGAAGACACACCACCCCTCAAGGGCCAGGATTGGACAGCCCTGTGTTCCACCTTACCAAATGTAAAACCCATTCACAATACACTCAGTAAAAAAATTCTATTGGACCAGTCTACTACAGTCGGTTTAAACAGCGCAAAAATGCTAGTGCAGACTACACCCAGTCTCTTTTAGGTGAATGCTTATCCAAAAGACACATACTGTACAAGTGTTTTTCTGTGAAACGCTAGCAATCCCTGATTCTAATTGCAAGCTTAGAAGATTTAAATTTACAAGCACAGTAGACATGATGCACTCTCCTAAAAGTGAGTTAAATACAGCAAAAAGAAATTTACACTATTTCAGCAAATCCTTCTTTCAAGATAGAATCTCATAACAAAGTATAGATCAGATAAGAAAAAAAAACTTAACCTCTTTGCAATCATAATTGTTCTTGTATTGTACAGTTAAAAACATTAAAAACCATAGGCACTGTTTTCCTATTAAAGGACACTAAAATACATGGTTCAAGCAGTGGCAGACCTGATTGTTATGTGCTAGTCTGGGATGACTGAACAGGTGCTCCACAGCTTTCTTGAAGGGCTCAGACTATCATAGTGACACAAAGGGTTCAGCAATACAAAAAGAAATGTAAACACAGCTTTTATAAAGATATGGGCTTGACTTGTCTTGGCCTAATGTCCTGAAGCTTTAAAATAATTAAATATACATTAAATAAGAAAGAAACTTACAGTTTCAGCAAATAATTCTTTCATTAGACAGTATGCGACAAAAGACAAGGTAATCTACAGTTATCTATAGTACAAACAGTAGATTTGGGGGAAAAATATGTAAGCTGACTTAAATTAAAATGCTGCACAATTAGAAAAAAAAACAATTACACTGCTATCTTTGCATGTAAGCCAGTTCTGTTGCCTTTAATAGTGAAATTGACATACGTCACCGTACGTTTTGGTCTTTGGGCTGATGAAAAGACTTACTTGTACCTTGTAACACAGGGAGTAATCACAATAACAGGATTCAGAATTTATCCTTTTCAAACACACTTTGAAAGTCATAGAGACACTTTGGGCTAATCAAAGGCAAATACTATATTCAGAAACCAATATCTGACTAAATACAAAAAGTAGATCCATAATTCACACACGAGACATTTTTCTCATAGGAGAAATGTGGTCAATCTTAGTCCAAGTGTTCTGTTGTCATGACTGTATAGGAATATTTATTTCAAACTCAGATCACAACAATATTAACCTGTATCTGAAGTGTAAATACTTCTTTCTCTATTCTTATAGAGTATTGCACTCCTGCACAAGGGAAGCATCACTGCAATGACAAATTGCCATTATAAATTGCTTATGAATTGCTTTGATTGCTCTGATTCCCCCATGCACTTACAAAGATGTGCTACTTTCTGCACGCAGACGTTCGGCCATGTGTATACTATCAGTTACATAGCCGTATCAAGGTTTCCTGCTCAGACAGTATGACAGTAGCTGCTTTATGCACTGCTGTATTGTAAAGGGACACAGAACCTAGACTGATAGCAAATACAGTACTGTCTGTGAATTGAAAAGACCTCAAGATATATTTTGTGATGGCCATGACACAAAATGGTTTCTTAACATTCAAGATGAGATATACGCCAGCAGCCATATCACCCTGCAACTTACAACTGGCAACCCATTGAAGCTAAGCAGGTGTGAGCCTGGTCAGTACCTGGATGGGAGACCTCCTGGGAAAAACTAAGGTTGCTGCTGGAAGAGGCGTTAGTAGGGCCAGCAGGGGGCGCTAACCCTGCGGCTCATGTGGGTCCTAATGCCCCAGTGTAGTGACGGGGACACTATACTGTAAACAGGCGCCGTCCTTCGGATGAGACGTAAAACCGAGGTCCTGACTCCCTGTGGTCATTAAAAATCCCAGGGTGTTTCTCGAAAAAAGCAGGGGTGTGCCCCGGCGTCATGGCTTTCTATATGGCCAAATTTCCCATCGGCCTTTATCAATCATGGCCTCCTAACAATCCCCCCTCTATAAATTGGCTTAATTACTCTGCTCTCCTCCCCACTGATCGCCACATTTTGCTGATGTGTGGTGAGCGTTCTGGCGCACTATGGTTGTCGTTGCATCATCCAGGTGGATGGTGGTGGAGGGGAGTCCCCATTGCCTGTAAAGCGCTTTGAGTGTCCAGAAAAGCGCTATATAAATGTAAGCAATTATTATTAATTATTATTCACACACACACACTACAGCAAATGATCGAAAATACTATAGGACTTGTTCTTTCTTGTGCTCTGTATTATTCTGGATAAGCTGTATTTAGAAAAGCGTTTAATGGAATTATTTCACAGTACTCTTATGACTATCCTTGAAATATGTAAGGCATGTTTAAAAACTACGTCAGTAAACTTTTCCCCAATTAGCAGCTTAATTATTTTCAGAAATCCTGCTATTGAAGAAGCATGAATACTTGTCCAACATGTTTGTTGTCCCGATTCTTCATGAGCTTCAGGGAGTTTTGAAGTATATTCACGTGGCTGTCTACAACTACAGCATACAAAATACACTTAAATGTTTTTACTAATGGAGAAACTAAATTAAAGGCCATGTGAATTTAATCACCAGCACACCGTTACAAATCAAGGCACAGTACTGATATAACAAGATCTTTAAAAAGAGAACAGTATGTTCAGGTTCTCAGATTATCAGTTAAATGTGTACACTACATGACCATAGGTCTTCTAAACCACAGAATTTGGACTGGGTCACTTTGCTCTTTGAGGCAATTACAGAAGCAAACTCGGAATAAAGAATGAAATTTCTATCTGACAAGAGAATCTTTACATCAATTGCCAAGACATTTTCACAAAAATCATTAGCAACAACAACATTTAACCCCATAACTAGCAGCCAGTTTGAAGATGGAAAGTATTCACCCTACAGTGCAATGCATTCCATGTCTGCTCAACGAGGCATGTAATTGCACACAAATTAATCTCAGCATGGTACAGAGGAGGTTCTCACTTAAAGAAAAACAGCTTTCTTAACACTGCACTTCCTCTAATTTCAGGTTCCAGAATAAAAAAGCATATATCTGTAATATATCTACATTTTTGAAAGATTGATCCCACAATGTGGTTTTGATGTCATCCTGTTATGCAGTCTGCCATTTGTAAACATCTCAACATTCTACTTTCTATGTGACAGCATAACCAGTTCTCACCAATGAAAGAGCTCAGCTGCTGAAGAAAAAACACCTTGGATGACCTGAACTGCATCCTGATACAGAAGAGTGGCTTGCATATAAATCCAGAATCTCTGCAGTAACTAAAAATATTTAAGACACGTGAATAAGTATACCCACAAGTAAAGAGTAAAAAGCCAGTTAAGATGATACAGACAAGGCCCATTTAGCCCCCTCCCTCAAAAATAAAAAACTTATGATGAGCCCTGGACTTTAACCTCCTCTGTTAAGATTTCAGAGGCAAAAACTCATTTATCTATGAAGCACAGTATATACATCATATGGGTTCCGCTACTATAGATTGTCCCTAGTTCTTGGCTTAAAAGAAACAGTCCTACTGTGACTTGACACTAGAAGAAGGCAACATTCCACCTCCATAAGCATCTT
The DNA here is from genome assembly GCF_059453375.1 of Lepisosteus platostomus. Lineage (NCBI taxonomy): Eukaryota > Metazoa > Chordata > Actinopteri > Semionotiformes > Lepisosteidae > Lepisosteus > Lepisosteus platostomus. The sequence goes on from NC_142614.1 coordinate 52,324,388, forward strand.
TATACTTCCACTCGAGGAAATGGAGAGACTCTAAATTCCAAAGCAAATTGTTCAACTCTCGATACAAATAGGTCACAGTCCCAAGTAGAATAATTTGTTCACAAGATGGGATGCTTTTCACTTACTCATATTTAAACATAAAAGCAATAGCTTCTCTTTTCAGCTGACATGAGTGTGAACTCAAAGTGAAAATATGAAACATAAGTGACAAGATTTTTTATCATCTCACATGTTTCTAACATTCGCTTCATTTAAAAATAAAAAAAAGGAATGGCTAGTCAAAAGTCTGATGAAGCAAAACCTATCAACAATCCTTTATGAAATCCCTTCAATTCTACAATGGTGAGATTGTTCCTGCTGAGAAATAACTCTAATAACACTATCTTAGAAGAAGCAACTCGCTTTTAACAACCAGACGTTTTTTCAAATTTCAGAAGGAAATACATTCTGCATCCAGGTACTTGTTTTGCATTGTTAAATATTGCTCTGCTCCATGGCTAAACAGGTACCCTTCTTCTGGGACACAGTGCTCCTCCTTGCACGCATCTCACCCAGGCCATAGGGATGGGTGTCGTCATGGAGACAGGAGACAGGCAGTGCCAGGAGACTGCACTGTGAACAGAAATGAAAACACCACCTGAACAATTCTGACAAGCAAAACACATTGCAAGGTGCACTGCACAATCATGCCAGCAAAACCCCACACATTCTACAAGCAAAAAAGTGTTGTTTTTAACAAAAATGACAGCAGGTGAGTTGACAGGATGTTTTCAGGAACTGAAAAACGTCTATTTTGAGGGAGACAGGCTACTAATAAAGATAACCATGTACAGATTCTACACTGCAATACCATATAGATTCGACAGTACAATACCATGTAAAATATACTGTATCAGCAGTCCTGAGTATGGCTACTAAAAGGGGCTCCGATATCAAAAAACACTAAAGAAGAAAAACCAACAAAAGAAATATCCTACTTTACTAACATGAATAACACTAGAAAAGAGTGTACAGGATTACTAACTAAAAAACCTGTTTTCTTATTAAATAAAAACTCAAAGGTTGCCAAATTCTATCCACTTATCACAATTATTAAAAGTATAAAAAGTTCCAGCAACCCAGAACCTATTCCTGAAAGCCAGAGACATAGGGCACAAGGCATGTCTATACCCCTGATGGAAAGCCAGACCACTGCAAGAAACACAAAGGCACACAATAACTCAGCACACATCTCCGAGAGTGGGAGGAAACCTACAGGGAGGATATACAAACTCCACACAGAAAGCGGCTCAGACCCAAACAAACCTGGACCCGAGAGCTATGAGGCAGCTGTAAAGGCAAAGGTGCACCGCACCACCAAAATGACAACTCTAAATTTGGAATTATGGATCAATTAAGTCAAAAATCAAACGTTCTCCACCCCCTGGTTTGAAAAGCTTTTAAAATGTTCCTCCACACTTGTTCTAACATCTAACTTGCTTCCAGTTTAAGGCAATAAAATGCATTCTGACTGAACCACTGACATTCCAAACCTGTTTGACAACACCCGCCAAAAAAGAAAGATCAATTGCTCCATTCAATATTTATTTGCTCCAGAATAATCCATTGGTAATAACTCTATTGCATTTCATTTCAAATGCATGGAATATTTTATAAAATATTGCCAGAGAAAAAATAAACATGGAAACAAAGATGGTTTGTTTTAAATTTTAAAGGTTGCTATAACCAGCGAGTGCCACTTAAATACTTATGACCAGGCATTTTGATGTAGTAGAACTGGCAGTGTCTGTGATTGTTCTCACATGGAGCATGATGCGTCAGTCTTGGTGAGATGGCATGACTGGTGGTCTCCCAAATGGTCTGTCAATGGCGGAGCCAGGCTAGAAATTGCAGGCATTTAACAGTTTATATATCCTCTTCAGCTGTGCCCAATCAGATCTTTTACTAATGAGCAGATTTAGTATTCATGCAACTCAAGTGTATCGGTGTCAGCCATGTACTATCAATGTAAATCATAAAATATAAGACCAAATGTATTTATACAAATGATAAAGTCCATAATTAAGTTTCCAAAAACATATACATAGTGATACAGTAAGTTTCTTCTAAACTATGTACTTTACCCTTCAATGTAGCCACTTTACGTGATGGAACAGAACACCGTATGAAGAAAGGAGGGTTAATCTGCTGTACTGTATGTGAACAGAGTCTGCTGCACAAGTCAACATCCCATTCAGAATATCAAGCAAACACAACACCTTTACTGTGACACAGATCAACAGGAATAGTATCAGGGATGAATCATAATACTCCTTAATACTTTTTTTATCACATAATGCCATGTTTAACATATTTACATGAAACTTTACAATTTGAATATCTGCTTATACGAAATTGGAGGACAGGCAAAACGTGTCATTACAGTATCTTAGTTTCTCCAGAAGGGTGTGTTTTAGGAGCTGGGAGGGATCACAGCTGGCTTATGCTTTGTTTCAGTATTTCTTTAAAAGGACAAGAAGAAAAAACAAAGAACAGATATTTCTTCTTTGTTGTTAATCAATGGTTTTAAAGACCAGTTTAAACATTGTTGAGTTCTTTTAAAAGCAAAACACATTGCAGCGACATGTTTGTAATGTCAGGCTATATTCAATCTTCTTTGCATATTTTTCTCACTAGTACCTTTTTGTTGATTTACACTGTAAAACAATCATTCCAAAACAATCTGAAGTACATCCAAACAATTTAAGTTATGTTTTAGAATCCCCATAACTATTTAATTGCTTTAGTTAAATCACCTGACTAGCAAGTTTTTTGGAAACAGGTTTTTCCCCAAACTTACCCAACAGCAGGAAGCTTTAGGTTGACTCAGACATTATAGCAAACTAACATCAAGGCAAATGCGATGTCTCGACAAGATTCTTTAAAGCACCTACAGATTTAATCATTACCATTCAGATTAGAATTAATTGTAATACAACCTATAATAATCAACAGCTGATACTTCGGCATAAGTGTAGGTTGTATACAAGAAATGTGATCTTGTGTCATTTTGTCTTCAGTTAAGTAGGCTGAAAGTATTCCGACACTGAATATTCATTAGACAACAAACAAACTTCAAGTAACAGTTCAGTGTTCATTATTCAGTATTACACACAGTACATATGCGTATGATCAGTATATACAAATGCATTCAGAATGTAATATGTTTCATACAGCTGTTAACAAGAAAATTAACAGATAGATAAAAGCACCTACTGAATCTGAACTAAAGTGAACAGAACTTGATTTACAGTGAACTTCTATTAGATTTATTCAGAATTGTGTTGAACATTGACGATGGATCCACTTTAGTGCCTACGTGTCAATGTCTTTTTTTAATATCTTCCTACATGTAAAGTATGAAGAACCCTGATATACTACTTCAGTGCATTATATACTGTAGCATTAATTGCATAATTTAATTAAATCACAGCACTGGGATCTTGGTATCTGGTTGGAGTTTGTATGTACTCCCCATGTTCGTGTGGGTTTCGTCTGGGTGCTCAGGTTTCCTCCCACAGTCGAAGACATACTGGCAGGTTAATCGGGTTTTGGAAACATTGCCCTGGTGTGAGCCCCAAGATGGACTGGCATCCCACCCAGGGTGTACCCTCCAATATGACCTTTGCTTGCCGAGATAAATTCCGGCTCTGCCGAAACCCTGTATTGGATGAGGTGGTTAGAAAACGGATGGATACATATTTTGGATAATCAGACTTAACTGTGGTTCAATTAAGTACTCTGGAAAATATCCTAACAACTGGGAGATTTTACAACGAGGCAGCCCTTGCGAGACACGCATAGCTGTTAAGTCCTTTGAACTTCACAAAACAAACACAATTTTCTCTCTATAAAAGCATTGTGAGCCACTGCTTATATTTTGAGTAAGTAGGCAGGTAGCATACTGTATGTAATCCATTTGCACATCTGTGATGGTAAAAGATAATGCTGCCAACAAATGTAAATTTGAACATTGCTCTTAAAATAAGGCAAATATGGTTGTAGCACAAATGCACCAGTGTAAGAAGTAGTTCGCTGCTTTGAGTTATTACACTGGAAGCCTTAGTATCGAAAACACAGTGGGGAGAGGCAAAAAGGATGTCAGAGGTGTTGCAGTTCTGATACCACTGGGAAACTTAATCTCCTATTTTTTTTAATATAACTTATTTATTAAATAGAAGATTATGTTCAAATTGCTATATGGAAAGGCAGGAAAATTTGTTTTACTCGAAGCAGAAGATGATTTTTCAGTTGAAGGATTCATTTCAGATATCAACTGTGTCTTTAGAAAAACTCAAATACAATATAGGCCCATACAGTTCATACCTTAAGTTATGCGTCACTAGCACCCTCTGTCCCCTAAAGTTCATTACCAAACACCATCTCTTCACAAACGAGAATATTATGGCTTACGGCTATAGAAAACATGTTGAACACTGTTCTGCGAAAGGTTGAAAGTTAAGACTACAGCTCACCTCAAAGTCACCTTCTATTGAGTAATATGATTATGACCCTATAGCCTCAAAGATCTTATCTGTCTTTGTCACACCTAAATCTATCTTGCTATTTGACATGATCCTGAGAATAACCATGTTAAATCAATACCTTGGGTCATCAAGAACTGCAAAATGACAAAAGCAGCTACAGCAGAGAATGACCATTTGTCATGGTCAGAAAGTCTCACAAACCATACAAAACTACATTAATCAGCTCCCACTGAACTTGAGGCAGGATTGTTCCCATTTTAAAGGCAAGGTTAAAAGCACACAAATAAGAAATGTAGGGTTGCTTTTCAAGATACCCAAATAGAAGGATTAGCTACTTACAAAAGAACACATGTAAACATGACAAACATAACAAAAGAGAAAAAGAACAGGACAACCATGTGACTTGGTAAAAACAAGAATAAAAGTTCAATTCCAAATTTTCAATAGTAACTAAAAAGTACCATAAAAGTATGGTCTTTGAGTGTCAAAAATATCACCAGTCAAAGAATCTCTAATGTATTTGGGCAACTGAGCTCCACAGAAATGGTATTATACCATTTTTGCACCAAAATTTGCCATGCTGCCAAGTAGGAAGTGATGATAGACAATCAGAATCTGCACTTACATAAAGTAGGAAATGAAGTGACCTACACTTTAATCAGTAAATCATGAATTACCTTAACAAAGGCTTTGCATCCTTTTCAATGGTTCTAGATCTCTTACAATGCCATGTCTCCGGTTAAAAAGCTCAACTGAGATTGTAGTGTTAATGAGCTGACACTGCCCATTCGAGAATATTAGTGAGGAACGAAACCGGAATTAGAAGTGAGTTTTGTTTAACACTGGTATGATAGCTGCAGACCTTACATTTACTGGTACAAAACCAGATATCGGGGACTCATTCATATATTCAAAAAGTAGAAAAGGAAAAGAGAAACTAGCTCGCTTTAAGTAGAAGCAAAGGAAAAAGGTCTTAAAGACAGGTAGTAGATTTCATTTCATCTACCAATTCAGTGTTACAGGCAGCAACTCCAGCAGCGAAATGAGGGATACTTGAGCTTCTGAAAGCAGGAGATTGCATAGTTATCATAACTGTAGGTGGCAAAGTCAGCAACTCGTTAATGGTAATCAGAACTGTATGAATTTAGAAAATCAGAATAACTAGCTGGTTTGAGTTTCCTTTTTACAGCAAAGAAAAGAACTGGATTACTGCAATCCTTCTCATTAAGGCTAGAATAGGAGGATCTGGCTCCCTTAAGGTACCCCTATAGGCATTCTGATGTTGTCCATAAGCTTGTAAAGGAACAGGTAGCCTATGTTCCTCAAGAAATTGTGTCATTCGGTCTTCATAGAACATGGTTCACTGAAATCATCAAGAAATAAAATACATACATTAAAACATAGAACAGTACCACTGAAAGATCTGGTACTTGAGCCACCAGTAACACCAGCAGAAGCTTGTGTTTGTGTTAAAAACCAAGCATTTAAAGGATGTAACATTATGAACAGGAATTATACACACACCACCATCTAAGCTGTGATTACTGCTTATTCATCATCTATCCAACCAGAGTTATTTAATATAGCCATAACAGGTGGGAGTAACCTCATGCAACAAAAAACAGTCATTCAGAAGTTGCCATGTTTCAGTGAGACAAAATAATATCACAACACTGACTGCATTCACCACTATAGAAAAAAAATATTTTATAAATATAAAACAAGCCAGCAGCCATGTCACCCTGCAACTTACAATTGGCAACCCACTGATGCTCAGCAGGTGTGAGCCTGGTCAGTACCTGGATGGGAGACCTCCTGGGAAAAACTAAGGTTGCTGCTGGAAGAGGTGTTAGTGAGGCCAGCAGGGGGGCGCTCACCCTGTAGTCCATGTGGGTCCTAATGCCCCAGTATAGTGACAGGGACACTATAGTGTAAAACGAGCGTCGTCTTTCAGATGGGACGTAAAACCGAGGTCCTGACTCTCTGTGGTTATTAAAAATCCCAGGGTGTTTCTCGAAAAGAGTAGGGGTGTACCCGACGTCCTGGCCATATTTCCCATGCCTCCTAATAATCCCCCTCTATGAATTGGCTACTTACGTTGATCTCCTCCCCCCCCCCCCCCCCCACTCCGACGGCAGGCGGAGCGACGTGCCGGTTGGAGTATTCTTGGTCGCATTTAATGGCAACTTCAGCTCAAAGATTTGGTTCAAACCACCAAATGGAGACAGGCATGCCAACAATGCAGGATTAACACTAGGATGAGAGAGAGAAATATAAAACACATTTCTAATATAAAAGAAAAAAACCGAAATGGGAATTTGACTGGAAGTTACGGTTTGTTAATCTTTCAGCTCTCAAATCTGAAGTATTTCTTAAAAGCTGCTTTTAGACATTTTCAGTTTCTTTTCTTTCAGTCCCAAGTCAACATGAAATTATAAACAAGAAAAATAAATAATGGTCAGGGCATCTAAGGTCAAAATGTTATGTGGGAATCATTTGTAAGTCTACAGGCCCACATAACCTCTTTGCTTATCTAGGCTAAGTCTGTCTCAAGGATATACTAAACAACAGTTTGAATGATTCTAATTTTAACAGAACAAATTACTCTTCGCAAATTATCAGCATGAAAAAATATACAATACCTCCTGCCCACAAGGTTGAAGGAAATTTTCCATGACCTTTATTAAAGTACCTGAAAGTTTTTGTTCTTATGATGAAAAAAATCAAATATAATCTGGATAACTGGTACTGCTAAAATCAACTTTTATAGAACGCAACCTTCACAGATGTCTGGTTTGACTAAAGACATCACGGGTGCCCTGTTTCATTAAAAGAAATATTTTTAAGAGACAAAGCGGATGCACAGCAAAGATTGGGGAAACTGATTTGGTGTGAAAATGAAATCAAAGAAAAAAAGAAAATTACAATGTGCACCCAACTTAACCCTTACTACCAGAAACTTCTCCAACAAAAATAAGCATAATGCTTTGATGATCATGCCTGTCATAAAAACAAACATTACCAAAAGTTTCTGTGAACCAGTTATTAGTTTGCCATGCTCACAAACGGAGAGCAACAGTACAACATAACATTGTAAAATTTATTGGTAGCTCGGACTAATTAGTTTTATATCCTGGCCAAGCACCTCAAACGTACATTTATAAACTGTGACAAAAAAGTAGAAGGGATCAAAAAAGTTTTTTTAAATACGCATTACAATTTATATTATAGCATTGGCTTCCTGCCAATGTACACTTCCTACCCATGGTTGCAGTGACATATGACTTGAAAAGTACTGTCAGTGCCAGACTAGTCATTCAAAACAGGCCATTGTCTGAAGGAAATCAACGCGCCTTCTCCAAACAATGCCCTATTAATACCCAAAGGGATTAATGAGGGGCTCGGTTCTTCAGGATAGATTCTGAGAAGACTTTGATCACATGAGCATTGTTACAAGGTTTACGGACAGTGTTGGAAGTGGGGGAGATACATTTTCTAAAACGCAAGGATTTAAGTAAAAACAAAAATGATAGTCATGTACGTGTTCATAAATCCTTCACATTCAAGCCCCATGAAGATTTGTGGGCATAAAAGAAATCTTTATTGCTAATCACACAATACCAATAAACTTGACAATTTGTGTCCAGCCAGAAAGTTTAAATCAAAATTGTCATTTGTTGTTAATTTTGGACCAGTCAAAGACATCAGAACTATATGGAAACACCAACTTCACTGTTAGATGAAGTATGTTCCAGAAACAAAAAGCTTCCTGTGGTTGTTCCACCTACCTACGGTGTGATGATGCGATGAAAAAGTACACCCTCTTAAGATCTTAAGCTTTAACATATTTTGACATATTTGACCTTCACCTAGTCTTAATTTTGTGCATTATTTGTCCAAGTAGATTAGCAAGAATTCAATATCTTCTTGTGAACAAGTACATCACTTGATTCTGCGACCAGTGGTGTACCTTTAGCAGCAGAGCTGCTCAGTCTCTCAAATCAGCTGGGACTTGCATCCTTACAGAACTGCTTCAGTTCTGTGATGGTTGAAGGCTCTCGTGTACAGCTCTATTTAGTCTCTGCCACTGTACCTATGGGATTTAGGCCCAACCAAACGAGGTTACTTTTATCCATTAGGCCTTGGTGAGGAGGTAAAATCTCTAAATAGGTTAAAGCATAGAATCTTAGGGGATGTATTTCGTTATTTACCACACAGAAATACACAATACACTGTTCTTACCCCCATCAAACTACATACTTAAAGAGCTTCCCTCCCAGATAATGTGGATACATACAAGGTATGGACTTCATTGACAGACTACTGCGCAGTACAGTTATTTTGGACAGATACAGTACAACTAATGGGAGCAGTCATAAATCAGTGAACTATATTCTTGTCCAGCATTCAACATTCAGTAACATTACCATGAAGATATTAATAATTCAGTTTATTCCACCATCTCCAATTGTTTGGTATAAAGTGAATAAACATGCTACATAAGGATTTTGGACTGGCTGGTCAATATCGTGCAGCATATTTATTAATTTATTGAAAAAGAAAACTATATTTCTCCTTGATTGGAAATCAAAAAAATATTATTACCATATTATCTGAGAAATATGGATATTTTACCATTTTTAAAAAATCAGTAAATAACTTTAACTGAGTCCTCTTTACTGCTATATATACTTGAAGGATTAATACAGGATAAAAAAGGTCCTTTTGAAAAATCTGGATACTACTTCTAGGATATCAATGCAGTTGTATAGAATTAAGCAACTGCTCTCATTGTACTGGGACCATATGATGAGTTTAGATGACTCAAAATGATGAATTTCAATTTTATGCCAATACTGAAGGTAATACGATTTCACTTCCTAGACACTATATCAGGTTCACACCAGCTGCTCTCTACAGCCGACAGGCTTAAAGTTTTGTTTAGCTGCTCAGCGTTGCTCAACTTTTTCCTCGTCTCATCTCTTAAAAAAAAAGAGGCTACGGGATACCGTTCCACTCCCGAGACTAAAAGGAGGTCTTTCTACTTTTAAGATAATATACAAGTTATTTTTAGCAATAAGAAGACTTCTTCCTCGTTCAAAAATGACCCTAATAGATCCAAAAGCCTTTTCCTGCATATTTTGCAGCTTCTTTTAGAAACTGTCCCTCATTCGAGAGAAAAGCTCAGTCCATTCAGTAAAACAACACCGATTAGGAAATATGTGAAATGAATGCTGAATTCCCCATCATGTCATTCATCTCTAACTTTAGTGAAAGTTCAGCCTCTTCCAATAGTTTAAGAGTCCCCACAAGCATGGTGTGGAGCATTTCTTGGAAGCTGCAACTCAAACAGTTCGCCTTTTACCAAGACGGACACTGAGACCCTCTACCATATGTCAGACCACCACCACCACCATCCCATCAGGCAACTGCTGATCTAGATAGCCTAACTGTTGCAAAATGAGACAGTTCGCTTTAGTTTGAGGAAAAGGTCAGTTCACCAAACCGTCTGCTTATTAATTGAATTTGCTCTTTATTCTTGTGATGAAAAAACATTAAGGTGGTAATATGGCAAGCCTGAAGTAAAAAATACAGATGTCATTCAGCATCCCACCCATCCGGAAACTATATGATTATCTCATGAACTTTCAAGGTTAGAAGCCGTGATCCCGTTTGTGCCAAACAACTGCCGCTGTTCCTTTTTTGTGACGTCCCCCCCTGGATTCAGTTCCCTCCAAGGGAATAAGTGAACAAACAGAATTCATCTTTCTTAAAATACAAGAGATTTTATCTTCAGACCTTTGGAGCTATTACACCAGAAAGACATAAACCTTTGTCCATGCCCCCTCATTACAACCAGATGGGATAGACGCAGATCCCTTTCAGACAAACTGGGCTTTATTATTTTAGTTTTGCAAGAACTGAAAACGAATGGCTGCCACATGCAACATTTTTATGAGGCAAGAACTTTCTTCAAAGTTTGACTTATCCTTCACTACACATTAGACCAGTCTTGTGTATCTTTTAATCTATGTAGCTAGTGTCTATATATACACACACTAAAGTTGCATAGATAGGTAAAAGGACAAATCTATACCAGAGCAACAGTGGCTCACGATTCTATTGATTTCTGTAGCATTAAGCAGCCTAGTGAGCGCATGACTCTTTCCTGGAAGGGATGCTTGTCCATTGCAGGGATTTCCCCCCCAGCAATGCTGGTCCCCATTTATTCAGGTGGGAGGACTGGAGCAACTGGGCTTGCTCAAATTGCTACAATTGCTCAAATTGCTAAAATTCCTTGCTCAAGGTACAACCCACTAGAATATGCTGCCTCCTGCATACAGAGATTATATCAATACTCACTAGTGCGAGAACTGCTTTACTCAAATAAAACATAATAGGGTCTCCAAAAATAAGAAGACTTTCATCTTAGATTCACTTAAACTTCTTGCAAATACAATCACTATAAGGTAGGATATCAGTGATCTTAAACATAATATGCTGTCTATGGCTTCCATTATTTATCTAAGCAACAAGAATGAGAAAAAAAAAGTACCAAGGAGAGTAGTTTTTACAGAGTCTTGTTTTGAGGAAGCAGGTCACAAAGAAAGAAACATTTAATTCTTCAAACAGAAATAACACCTTAAGCTTAGAGGGCAGTTTGCAGTTTCCAAAAGTAAGAGTTAAGACCATGGAATTCTACACAAATAGCCGGGCACGGGTGTTTACTGCAATGGCTGCATGAAGCTCACCCGTGGTCTGAGCTTCTAAAACGGGCACCAACCTGCTGTCGAGACGACTGTCCCACAAATGACATAGTGCACAGCTGTGTGAAAGAGCAGCTGTGCACAACATTGCGATAACCTTGAAAGCTCCCTCTTGGGAACAGCATATTTCCTCAGGAGCACCACACACTCAAGGGCTCAAAGACAAAACGGCTCCGGGAGTGTCTGAACGTTGTCCTTCTGTGCTTTTCAACAGATCGGCCAAAAATATCTTGCTCAGCATGTTGGTGGAAAGGAAGGGTCAGCCTGCAATTCTGATTGAAGTCCTTTCGGAATAAACTACAGTACTGGGTTTTTTGCCCCCAGTTTTCTGAACCTCCTGGCCAAAATGATTGTTTCACAGTGTTCACCAATCTATTCAACGTCGTATTCAGGAGCTAATCTTAGAGATGTTTAATTTACTTCAATCGCCGCAATCCTGTCATCACAATAGTAAAAAGGGATGACTCGGATTTGTGCATTTTTTCCACATTTTAAAAGAATGAACTCAAGGGTAATGGAAGCCTGGAGGTAAACAAAGGTATCATAACATTCTAAACTTATTACATAATTGCATAGTAGTTACAAAGAAACCCTTGAGAATTTTATACAGAAATGGCACTGATATAATACTCAGCTGCCGAAAGAGAAAAATATAAGTTACTGTCATTTACCATACCTAATTATTTTTAAAAAAATGACATTCGATAATGCAGCATCTTACAATAACCTGCATTCTAAAATTGCAATATAAGGGAACTGTAAATGAACCAGGGTAATTTTTTGGACCATCTGCAGGAGATTCTCACACACAGTACGTCAAACTGCTAGGCTCTGCTCACATCCTGTTTTCTCCCCATAGATTTCTGAAGGAAACAGAGCAGAAGGTGAATTCTAGGCAAGATGCTAGACTAGAAACACTTTTTGTCCTGCATATTTGCCCTTCAGTTTTGATTTCTGCCAATGAAAGGAGTGATGGGCAATGAAGAGTGACACGTTTTGATTGTCCATTCACTGGCTTAATTGCTCCAAAAGCAAAACATGTCCACAGAGCACAGGCGCTGCTTACTGAAGATGTCAAGAAGGAGAGGATTCACAGAACTCTGCCCTGTATGACAGTATTAATATAAACTGCAGGCCTACCATACACAAGAGAACAAAAATATTCCAAAAGACTAAAGTACATTTACTTCCTACCGTACGTTTTCCCACAGACATGACATAAGATAAACCTATTACATTTTAATTGCAACTGGGTTTGTCAGAACTATGACATTTTGCCTTTCTCTCATACTCCAGCTGTGGAAACTGACATAAGACTTTGAGACCTCCCGACAGCAAGGCAGGATTAACTGTATTGGCATTTAACATTTGTATGCTGTTTTATTACAGTCGTGTCTGTGGTAACATTACCAAGTTGTAATAAAGTATTTTTTAAAGAAAAGTTATAATAAAAAGGTTGGTCAGTGCAATGAAGATATGTTACTGGCAAATGCAAATTATACAGGAAATGATTTATAATAATATACGAACTATCGGATTTTGTTCATTACCAGCAGTACAGACACTAGCAGAAGCAAATCCACATTTTCAAAAACTATGTAATTGGAAATAATTATACAGCTGTTAATCAATATCATACATCTTACAGATGTACACAGTTAGGCCAATTATTTTAATATAAAGTACCAGCAGAGGTACAGTACTACACCTTCTAGCCTCACCTACTGTACCTGTTTAGAGGGTGGGGGGGGAAGGAATAATATGGGCCCATAATGAAACACCTGTTTTGGATGTAATGTGTTGTCCCATTAATATAAACGTTAACTAAGAAGAAAAACACATCGATTCACAATTTACAACTAGTGTTTCTCGCTTGCATTCATACAATGTCCAAGTCCAAGCAATGGGCAAAAAAAGCTCGTCTGAGATGCGGGTTAACCTTCAGAAGTATCTCCAGACTGCACGTGAAATTTATCATTCCTAAAAAAACATGCATGTGCATTTCTGTTAATACTATAGCAACAATCCCAACAATTAATTATTTCAGAGTGGGCATAAAAATACATTTCAAAATGTTGCTCCCGTTTCTTACTATACATATATTTCTCAAAAGTCACCCAACGTAAAGACTATTACTTTGCATCTCTGGGACAAGACGGCCAAGCAGTCTTGTTACTTGCCATACAAGCCTGTGCCACGCGTATTATGCACTTTGCGAGAGTGTTTCTCTTCACACTGTACCTTATCCTGCTCATCATGTAGCTCCGCAAGGCTGGGTCGGATCAGCTTTTCCCCAAGCGGCGCTGCGGTTAATCTGTAAAAGTCAATGTTCGGCACCGCGTCGATGGTGTTGTGGCCAAAAGTCCTCAGGTAATAGGTATTGGTGTGGGTGTCATAGTAATAGTGATGTTGGCCTCCGGTGGAGGAATGAAGGCTCCCCTCGCTCATGACTGTGTCCCCATTCTGGATACCCTCCGCAGGTACAACCACGGCATCTTGCGGAGGGCTGGCCCCGCTCGGGTCCACGAAGTTGACCACCCTGAACCGCCCTTTCGCCTCCTCGGCGCCGGCAGGTTGCACCGGCAGCTCCACTGGTTTACCTGCAGCTGGAGCAGATGCCCGCGAGGATGCTTCTTCTCCACGAGGCTTGTCGCCGCCGGCGTTGGTCCCGGCCGCCTCTGCCACCAGGTCCACCTGAAAGCGACTCTGGCTCGGAGTCGGACCCAATGGCTTCAGCCCGGTATCAGCGGACAGCGAGTCCTGAGCAGTCCCGCCTGGACCTGCCGGGATGGTCTGAGAAGGCTTCCCTCCCTCGGCGGGAGGAGTGGACGATGATGGCGCTGACATGGCAAATGCAGCCGCTGAATAACTAAAGAACAGTTTCTTTTAAATTATATTATGTGCTCTTTTGTCTCCAATCGAGTCCAAACACAAGACCGTAGATTATAACTCCCAAACAGGCTTCAAAGCATTAAAAGTCCTTTCGGGCACGCTCTTTAGTTTGCGATAGGAGAGCCTGTGAATGCCGGCTTCTGTAAAATGCAGTTCCTCCGATTGCTGCAGAAGGCGTTTGCTCTCCCGTAGTAGCAACCCCCTAAACATGCGGATGTAAATCAACGTTAACTGAGTGCAAAACGAATCAATTTAGGATTGAATTCATAAAAGGCACGGATGAAAGCAACAATGCTGAACGAGGCTCCCCTCGCTTCCAGTGCACTTTGACTAACACAAAGCGTATCAGTCTCTTTTATGCTCTTTTTGTGCCCAAGATGCCTCTAACGTCCTTACGGCAACTCCTCCTACACTACCAATGCTTTCGGCTCGCTGCTGTATGTATATACTGCAGCTGGGCATCGCAAGGGGCGGGATCTGACTGCAGGCAAAACTCGCGAGATAGCGGGGTTTCGCCAGCCGTACAAAACTCCGCTTGGACACAAGAAAGGCGTGTTTGTGCATCATTAATATGAATATATGGGACGGAGTACTAGGGAACTAAAGGGCGGGTTGCCGAAAAAGACTGTATTTAAGCTTCCCGAGATTGCTTCAGGTTAGATTCTGTGCATTGCTACTAGGCAGGTGTAGCAAGCAAATTGGTGGAGAACTGTAAACTAATTTAAATTTGAAAATGTTTATTTAATAATTTCTTGTATTATTTACCTTTACCTCATTTACTAAATTAGAGTCCATTGCTGGGAATGAACATCAGTTACGCTCAGCTCATTTATATTATTATACTGTAATATTGAATACAAGCTGACGGTGTGGGAGAAGTCAAACGGTCATTTAAACCCGAAAATGACAAGGTCATTTTAACGTTCGAATAACTTCAAAATAAAGTTCAGACTTAGGATCTTAAAAAAGATTCTCGTATCTGAAATTTGTGGACGTGCTCTTCATTTGCACTTAATGTGCACTTAATGCACTTTGCACATGTCACTGTCTCAAACTACAAAAAACATTGTCATATGTCTAATTGCACTTTTGAGAGTAATTTATAGTCAATTTAATCTGTTCCATTGACTTTTAATTCTTTTGAAATGTCATTGAACTCCTTTGCCATTGTATATCCCCATTTGTAATCATGAAATAATTTAAGCTATGTCTTAGTTTATTAAATATATGAAACTGTATCTTCAACATTTTACAAAATATATTACTGTACCAAGGTACAGTATATTTGCAGTATATGCCTTGCAGACATACTTTTGAAAATACATTATGAAAAAGAAAGAATTCTTGTCATTAAATGTGGTATATACATTTAAAAGATTTTCTATCAGTATTTACAATAACATGTAGTATCTACGCAAAAAGTGATTAGCTTCAAGAAGGTAAAAAATGCTATAAATGTGAGGAGGCTATATAACTTCTGTGCTTGTCAGAAACTTATCAAAGGATCTTATTTCATGGTGTTTCAAGGAAGAAGCCAAAGCATCAAATTCAATATAATGGCAGGGTAGCTGGTTCCAGATTCCCACGGCCCTTTGTATAAAGAATTGTCTAAATAATGCTATTCCATATCATGGCAGCTTTCTCAAGAGAAATGGAATATTCCAAGTCGTGCTAGGTTCCTGACAGTTTATAGGCTTGGTTTCATTCAAACATGCTCATCAGCTGTATATTAAATATACTGAAGGATTTGTTATTTGCAGCTGGTGTGTGGGTTGAAGCTGTGATTTTATTTAATTCTGCCCTTAATCATGGCAGAGTTACTCAGCTTTTACCAGGAATCTCAACTTGTGACAGAGGATTTGTACGAATCAGTGAATAGTTAACTTGGAGTCTGGCAACAAATCAGCCCTCCAAAAACAGTGCTAAAGAAAGAAATCAGATTTTCCAGGGGCAATATAGAAATATAATGTGGATTATAAAATATTCACATCTATGTCCAATATACAGGAATTTAAGCTTTATTGAAGGTATCTAAGAGCCTGTTCAGCCCTCACTTCATTATAAAGGTCAAGGTCATCTTTCAAATGTGTGGCATTTGCAAATAGCCACCAGCATGACCTGCATTGAACATGGTGATCATCAAGAGGCAGTAAGACTCTGTTCATAATCTGGATGTGCAGCCTCTTCATTGCAACCCAAGCCCACAGAGGATCCAGGACACAGTTGTCTCAATTTCGCCCACAAAGTGCACTGCATCTAAGTAGAGGAATATATAGTTTAAGTGTTGTCAAAGTGTCATTTTGTGTTGTAGCAGATGTGGTGTATTAATCACAGGGAAACTTAATCACAGGAGCTGTGTTTAAAATGTTTTTAAATAATCTCTTCAGTATGTTTTATTCTGGAAATAGCAACTTATCTTGGTGTAAGACTGTAAATATTGACTGAATGACAATTTATTCCCTAATGTATCTCTTTCTTGAGGGTATACTTTATATTAGCGTAATCAGCCATACAGTATACAGCACAGCATGCAAATCCTCTTTGTAAAAAGTAGCATGATCACTATCCATACATCCATTTTCGAATCACTTTATTGATTTTTTATTGCACTTTATTGCAGGGTCGCAGTTAGCCGGAGCCCATCTCAGCAACAATGGACAAGAAGCAGGATACACCCTGGACAGGACAGCAGTCCGTTGCTTCCATTTGAGAGAGAAAAACATTTTCTTTCCTTATTGTGGTCATCAAACAATGAAGTCGGTATGTGGCATAGTACATAGCTATGCACATTGATAGAAACCTTTGGTAACTGCGATTATTGTTGAATATTTTAAAGGAAACATCTAGATTCATTCTTCTCTACCAGAAGTGATTTTTCAAGAAAACCAAAAGACCTTAACCGTTGACCATATACTGCATAAATACTGTTACAGATAGGTGGGGGGAAGTCACCATCTAGCTAGTATCAACTATTGCAGTTCTCTTCAGGATTTTTAAAGCAAGAAAGCAGGTGTTTGCTGAGTTGTAGGGGATCCGAAACCAAAGAAGTCATAATGCTTACCTTGCCTTACCTTAGTTAATTAAGTTATTGTTAAATCATTAAGAGTCATCAACAATCCAGGAAAACAGGATAAAAGGACAAGAGAGAAGGGGACACAGTGTAAGGGCATGGGACAGCGGACAAAGACTCATAAGGACATCCAGAAGCATGTCCCAGGCTAGAGGTCCTTGTTTGGATCAACCTTTAAGACCTGAAATACTTAAAGTATCTGAACCGTGTTAAGGAAAACGCTTTAGGAAACTATTTTTCCTATATAAAGTATCCCTAGGTTCAAAATGTCTCCTGGAGAGTAGATGCATTTTTGTTGAGAATATGACAGTACGGTCCCGTTCACTGTGGAGCATCTGGATTCATAGGAAGAGAAATTTAACTCTAGGTCAGATTTTGTTTTTTTAGAAGGGCTGTATCTCTTGTTTGGCCTTTATAGGTATTACGTAGGATTCTGAATACTTAGTAGCAGTCTTAGGTTTTTCTTTGTTGGGCAGGGCATACTGTAGGCCTTTAAAATACCTTGTTTGTAAATAGAGTAACTTGTATGCTTTATGTTATACAGTATATTGTGTTGTTTAGTGTGTGTGTGTTATTGTCATTATTAATAAATATTTGCTGAACCTAGCATGCCTTATTGATTACTCTTTCATCAAAGCTGTGCCAGAGAAAAAAATACCTCCAATTATACCAACCACTCAGGTATATTCTTGACATATAATAATAATGAATAATTAATTTCCCTTATATAGCACTTTAAAGGTAACTCCCCTCACAACCACCAATGTGAAGCACCTACCTGGATGATGCACCAGCAGGCATAGTGCAAAAGTACACTCAACACTCATCAGCTATCAGTGGGAAGGAGAACAGAGTGATGAATTCATTGATGGGGTTTACTAGGATTGGTCATGATTGGTAAAGGCCAAAAGGAAATTACTAGCATATCTTTACAATTTGGGGATTATGATTATTTATTGTCATTATTGATTTTCCCACTCTGTAATATTTCTGTAATTCTCTATTTCTTGTAACTTCCTATTTTAACAATACTAAACCATCAACAGAAAATAAATACACCCTTTCATTTACAGTGGCAATAAAATAAAAAAAATATGATAAAGCAAAACTCCAGTTCCTTTTTAATTAACCTTTGCACTGATAAAATAAGTGATAAAATAAGAGACTCAGCACAATGTAGGATATTGGAATATTCAATTTTTTTACATTGTTGTTTTATTTATTGAAAGATTAAAGACAAGAAGAGTATATCTAAGTCTGAAAAAGTATATGTGTATAAACATAATAGTATAAACAAAATTAAAGGCAAAGGAGTAGTCATTAAAAGGGAAAAAAGCAACAGTGTTGCATACATGTTAAAACACACACCCTTCACTGATATTGTATGTCTTTACACAGTACCACACTCTACCAGTGTTTTCTAAGATGGTAAATACTGTATTTAGTTCTAAGTATACTATACATCTCTAAAAGTCATTATGTATTAAAACCTAACATACAGTTGCTGCTACAGTTGTTTTTTAAATATACTGTACATATTCATCCAATAGGACCTGTTAATTTATCTTCTTAATTGAAGATAGAGAGAGGGGTTAAAGTTGAGACAAAGCGCGTACAATAATATGGAACTGACTCCTTTCCTTTCATGACTACAGCCTCTTTTTACAGTTACTCTGCTTTGTTTATCCCTGATTCACAAAAACTTCTAAAATAATTATATGCTTTATGATCGTCCAGTGAGGTGACATATCACAGATTGTTGATTCATTCTTCATCTTCTATAGAGGAAAAGAGAGAATGTTAAAACAAATGTATAGTATCAATATTTCTGTATTGTTTGTAAACATTCAGATTTTTAATTTGCAAAATAAGAGCCTTTTTTATATTTGAAAAGAAGCACAAATGTTTTCTCTGTGTGGTTGTGTTAACTTTCTTACATTGGTTGCTGCTCTTTTATTCTTTCCATTCCTTTATTTGCTGGAAATAGTAAGGCTCCTAGTGTCACCAAGAAGTGGAGTATTTGTTGCCGTATATGTGAATAGATAAACAGAATGGACAATAAAACAGGAGTGGTGCCGATTACATGTCCTTGCATGCAGCTACTGTACATTTCTTTTCATCACATATTAATTGCACTGCTTGTTTATCTGCTTCTGTGTTTCCTTGGAAGTTTATCGTGTTATCATAGCTATTGCAGTTTCTGAAGGACTTTTTAAATTTGACTGCCAGGATCTGTGTTCAAGGGAAGTTGGTCTGTGTCCCACAAATCTGAAAGCTCCAGAGACCAGATATAAGACCTTCTGCTATAATAACATAAATGTAGCACTCCTCTATTTCCCCTTTGTTTCAGAAAGGAGAACTACTTTCATCTTTTTAGAAACCTTCAAGCAGCAAAAAGGTTTTTCTATTGTACAGATTATAAAGTTCTACCTAAATATTGCAGCAAGTAATAGATTTAGGAGGAGCAACAAAATTCCTGTTCCTGTTCTACCACTGCCTCAGGTTTAGCTGGGTTATATAATTCACATCTTTTATCACTTTCAGGCTTGGGAAGAGTTTCCAATTAAAATAAAAATGTATTTCACATAGTTACCTTCATAACTATTTGTGACTTATGCATAAATATATTTTATGAGTGTTGAGATATGCAATACTTAAGCATTTGTCTATAGAATGTACCCTCCCTATTAGGGAACTGCATAACATAGTACAGGTAAATAAAACGAGCACTCTTAATGTTGTCCTCCGGATATTTTGGTGCTAATACTTAGCCTTGTGTATTTTATTATGATTCCAATAAAACAAAAGGATTTGTGTTAAACTAACCGATCACTGATTGATCTAATTCTAATGTATTTGTAGTTGCTGCAATGTTTCATCAGTCATTGAGAAGTCTAACCCAGCAGGCACAGGGGTACAAGGTAGGACTACACTCTGGAAAGGATACCTGTCCACTGCAGGGCATGCACATGCATTCACTCAAGCATGCACACAGGGGACAACATAGAGACGGTACCTAAGCTAGCCAGCTTCTCAGGAACTGAAGGCAGGACCTGAGAGCTGTGAGTCAGCCATACTGACTGTCAATCCACAACGGCCCACTGGATTACCAATTCTGGAAAAATATTGATGAAAACCTTGAGTGAGTCTCTTAACTGAAGCACATAATGTGGCTGTGGCTCATTTTTTAATGTATTTTATCTTTATCTTCACAAAATTAAAAGCGAACAGTATATTTTAATATACATAGTGTAAAGCCCTACTCGAAAATAACGGCATCATTTTAGTCCAGAACTAGCCTACAGACTAAATACTACAGTCACTACAAGGTAACTTGATTTAGGCATTCAGAATTATCAAAGGCATCTTCATAACCACATCTCCGTAAGAAACAGCACAACAAATTAGAGGACAAAAGTGGAAACTGCTAGTAAGTGCAATTAAAACTGAGCACAAAAGGCACTTCTTTATTCAGTAAACAGAGTTATGGGACGCAATTGTTTAAGCCAATACGGTACCTACCCTTCAAGAAATAGCCGGATGAGATGTTCAGATGTTTCAGCAATTTCCAGTAAAACTAGCTAAATGGGCTAAAGTTCCTCCATTTGTTTGTAATTGTTAACACATTTTGATGTTTGAGATCACACCCTGTTTAAATGTGACAATATGGTAAAATGTGATTGATGTTTTGGTGTTTAACTAATTTGGTTTCAGCAATATGGTACAAACAGCAGCATTTCCTTTTGAAGGCTCATATAGTACTAGACTGACAGGTGCAATAAAGTTTGAGAGCCTGTTTAGATTTAGCCCTTTCAGATTAGTGTGTTTGATAAAGACTGTTGGCCTTTTACTCCTCTTCTGAACACATAACACGAAAATAATCCTGCGTATTATCACTATAAACATTTAACAAACGAACCTTGTTTTTAGGCAATTTATCTTTTAAGATATGTAGATAATGTTCCTTCACTGACAGCAAATGTTTTATAATGCATTCCAACCTGTATCATTGAAGATTTTCCTTTTCCTGACCGATAAAGCTTCCTTTTTCTTTTAGTAAAATATTTTCTCCGCAAGACTTGCACTCTGGATTGTGTGCTGTATTTCATTTTAATGAGGATTGCTGTGTTCAGCTGTGTTTCATCCAGTCTTTTCAGAGTACAGGGAAAAGATCCCCAAGCACAAATTACTCTTGTGAAGATTACTCTTCCATCCTTCCATCCCTTTTCTAACCACTTCAGGGTCGCTGGGGAGCTGGAGCCTGACCTGGCAAGTGATGGGCACAAAGCGGGTACACCCCGAACGGGATGCCAGTCCCTCTCGAATTGCAGTCTTTATTTCTTGAAAAAATCGTATTTGTGAAAAAACAGCGACAATTATGTCTTAGGATAAGAAATACAAAGGTATCTCCTTGACTCCTTGATCAGAGTTCAGAAGAGGGTTTCTTCTGTTTTAAAAGAAGACGTTAATTTAAAAGTTAAATTATGGAAAACCTTTTTAGGGAATCAAAAAACCTTGAAAATACCCAGTTGATGTCACAGTGGAAAAAAGTCCTGGAAGTTCCAGGTATTCTTGGCAAAAGACTAAGAAAAGAAATTAACTGCAGTGGGAATGTTTTTACATATACTCTTAGGCGTACTTTGGGTGTGTGTGTGTGCATTGATTTCATGGTCTATACATGTTCATTTTATTACTTTTATTCTTCTCACCCTACAGGTTTGTTTGAGGAGTTTTTGTTTCGAGAAAGTGTCAGAGATAGAATGTTAACCCCAGAAACATGGCCTAGAGCTGTATTATAGTGCACCTAAGTGAAATCAAGGGGTTTAGCAGAAGACAATGTGCAGTTATTGAACATATTATGCAGAATGTCATTTCATGAATTAAATAATAAATAAGAAAATTTAAAACAATAAATATTGAACATTTCATTCAAAGTGTATAGGGCACACCTGCCACTTTGATGGAGATTTATTTTAAAGATTAAAGCCCGGTAGTGCTTCCAAACATGTGTCTGCTCACTGTTGCCCACATACTATACATCATTACACAGGTAAACATTTTCATTTTTCAGGCAGAACAAACAGCCTGCATTTATATTTTACACACCATCCATGACATCTTCGTAATTTTAAATGCGTCAGAACATGATTCAAAACATTTTGTCTTGCTTTGCTTAAGCATAGAGGTATTTGTTTGAATTCAGCACATTTTATAAGGTCATTCCTCCAGGGACAAATGTGATTTCACCGTCTTTAGATTTTCAGCTTCCCTTTACTTAATTTCTATCATTGTTTTGGTACTGAAATGGGTTTAAAAATTCCTTATACAACAGATTTTAAAACTATTGCATTATAAATAACTAAATCGGTTGCTTTGTGAATCTTTATTGGGTATTTTAAATATTGGCTTAACCCACTTACCTGAGGGTCAGCCCCCTGGCCATAGAACAAGGACACTCAGCTCGGAGAGTGAGAGGAATGAACCAAATGGTAGCTTCAAAGGAGGACATGGGATGGAGGAGGTTTGCATGAGACAAAATGAGATAAGAGGTATTTGCAGGTGATATTTACTTACTGTACATTTCTTATGTAAGACAGTGAGTGATTGGTAAATAGATTTTTATCATTTGTAACTGTCAAACTGTTTACAACAAGAATTTACTGGTATACCACCAGTTCTCAATTTGATCACACACTTTGGGTGGGTGGCACTGTACTGTGATAGTACATTCTGCTGCCTTTCAGCTCTTAAACCCTGTGTTCAGTTTAGGCATGGAGTACCTTCTGTGTGGGGTCTGCAGGTTCCTACAGTATGTTCATGTGATTTCTATCTACTTCCAAAATGGTGCCAGGACAAACTGTCTCTGTCTATGGGTGTGCCCCATGATGGACTGGTGTCTCATCAATACTTTAATCTCCCTGTGCTTCTAGGAAAGGTCTTTATTGTTATATTTGAAAAAAGACAATAATATTAGGAAAAAAATTCAAGTCTTTATTTTGTCAAGAGACCTTTTTACAGATTTGGAATTGAAATGATCATTATTGTTCTTCAGACAGGTTTAGATCTAAAACAATACATTAAAATGAAATAAAGATTATTTCACTTCTGTTTCCTGTTGTTTCTTGCTTAATTTGTGTCTTTAAACATTGCTATTGAGAAAAAGCTTAAATCATCTTGTTCATGCAGGGTATTTGCAGGCAACACCAGCTATTAATATGACATGTTTATGTAATACAAGTATAGTTTTTTCCCCAAATTAACCTTTTTATTAAAAAATGTATTTATTTAGTAATAAAATTAAACTGTTATACATGATTGAGGCTGAATGGCAGCAAAACATGCAAAAAGACATAAAAAGTGTAATTTACTTGTTGTATACATACCATATTCTGCCAGTTAGTACTTAGTGGAAGCATTTATGGAAGCAAATGCTGCTATAAATATTTCTGAATAGGTTTTGTGTAGTGGGATGATGTAATTTTTTTTCTTTCCTCCTGGCACAATTGCTCCAGTTCTGACACATTCATTGGGTATAGCTGATGGACTACATCTGTCAACCCTTGCCATACATCGTCTACTGGATTCACGTCAGGACCTTCAATGAACCACTTGCTGGCTCATCTTGTCCAGCCACTTTAATTCAATTGAAGTTTAACTTCATTGTAGCTTTGGCACAAGTGGGAAATTCTGACCCAGTTTTGAAGTTTTCAAGTCCTACTTGTAGGTGATTCAAGCAGGTTTTCATCTAGCATTCACCTGTACTTACACCATCCATTTTCCTGTCTATCTTGACAAGCTTCCCACTTCTTGCTGATGCGAAGCATCCCCACAATATGTTGATGCTACCACCACCTACCATGCTGATCATGGTGCATTAAGATATAATGACAAATCTTTGTCTAGTCTGACCATAAAACCACTGGCTACATGTCTGAAATATATCTCATACACAGTTTAAGATTAATCTTTCTCAATATAGTCTTCTTTTTTTGTGACTCATTCACACAAGCCAGTGTTATGTAGGGATTGTGATATTGTCACGTATATCTTGAAAGTGATACATGTCAGTATGTATTGATGTATGAACAGCAACTCCCATCTCCCATATAGAAGTTTGCAAATGTTTCAGACTCACTTTTGAAACTTTACAGTGACATTCCCACCATTTCTAAACTTTACTGTATATAAGGAAATGTACAGAGATAATTGCATTTACCCTAAAGATAAGCCCTTTTACACACAGAGACTATTGCACTATTTTTGTGACCTTTTGAACTATAATTTGCTTTTGCACTGATTCAGAGTTGCCATAAAACAGGGGGAAGGGGGAGTGCAGGGCTAGCGCACCCATACTTGGGCCTGGGTGCCAGTAAATACAAATGGGCCTTCCTTACAACTTGACTCGTTGTGCTTTCGTCGCAGCAAACTGAGCGATAATATCACTGAAATCCACCTGCCTTGCAGTGCTATTCTCTATAGACAACAAAGCCAGAGCTGACAGTCTTTCCTGCAATATGGTAGACCTTAGATACGTTTTGATCAATTTCAGTTTGCTAAACAAGCACTGGCGACAGCAACTGGAATTGTCAAAACACTTGATATGCTATCACTGTGTTTGGAAACGCTGATTTCATATCTTTGTTGACCAAATACTGCAGGACTTCAGACATTGGGGAGCAGATGAGACAGAAACTTCAGCTGCCAAATCTGTGCCATGAATGCCTCCTAAAAACAAGGCAAGTTTGTTGCAGGCTTCAGCTGAATTATCTCCGGTATTTTTTACATCAAACAAAATGCCCAAAAGACGGATGAATTCGCTCAAGAAAGAAAGACGTTCTTCTGTCTCAACACGGGATCGATAATTTTCATGTTCAGATAATCTTTGGGACAACTTGATCCAATTAGAACAACCCTGAGTAAAGACTTCCTTTTCAGTCCTGAATAACTTGCCACAATAACAAAAAACAGCATTGGTAGACCTGGAATAGACTAACCATGGTCTAGGCACAGTTTGAGAGCTGACTTTGTGAAATAATTGGCTGGTGTGAAACGACAACCATCAGTTTTCGGGAATGAGAAATCTTTGATTTGCAGTGGTTTGCTTCTCATTATAATCCGTCCTGATAAGTCTGGCCAGGGGTGAAGGGTCAAAAAAATCATTGTACACCCCAGATAAGCTATGCTTACTAACTTGCACTGGACACACAACTTATACAATTCTGGCCTCGGTTGCCTCCGCAAGGCAATCATCACGAGCCGAATCGGTGGAAGTACTGGCAAGGAGTTTCCTCGCCTGGGAATCATCTTCAGCCGGCTGATTTTGGCACTCGGTGGTACGTGCTGCTGCTACATGGGGAACCTTGAGCCAGGAGTCGTATACTCTTCTGGCATTTTCTGCCTCCTTTTCGTGTTTTGTAATTGTCTTTTCTGTTCTTTGCGTTTCTCGCTACCTGACTTACATTACACTAACGAACATAGCTTAGCTAAATGTAAGCTTGTCTCAGTCTTGTTGCTCAGTCTTGCGGGGGAACAGGTCACATTATCCAATTCTACATATTTTGGAATGAACGCGCCAACGACCGATTACAAATCATCCGCACAGCCGTGTTTTCCAATAGAGCATTGTGTTTTATTTTAAAATATGCCAGACTAATATTGCTATTGGATAATACACTGCGTTCCCCGCCCCTGACATACGAACTCTCATTCGTTTATTTTGCAGATGGTCTTTTCTAAAAAAAAACTGTCATTTTAATGACATTAGCAATGGGCCCCATTAGATCTGGGCCCAGGTGCAGTTGCACCCATTGCACCCACCGTAGCGCGGGCCCTGGGGTGATGAATACTTTTACAAGGCACTGTACCTACCTGTAGTTATAAAGCTGATCCAGTTTCTTCAATGGCTGTTGATCAGGGTTCGCTACATTTCTATTGATATAGGCAGGTGCCTCATGATCTTTGTGTCAACAATTTGCTTCAACATGTCTTTCGGTATGAATGGCAACAGAGGGCTGACTAACTAAGTAAACAGTGGGAACAAAGTAGGTGGTTAAAAGAGGTGTTTTAAATGATAAGACATTGCAGACTGTTTTGTCAGAATCCTCTGTTACTCATTATATCTCGTGGGAGCCCAACCCATGCAGAATGAGGTCTGTATCAGTAATTGTAGTAGTGATAATTCTGGAGATATAGCACTCTAAGCTATCACACTTTACTTTCACAGTTTATACAACCTAACATTGCCATCCTACAATGGTTTGCCTTTTATCTTGGTTTGGGGAAGAGTATTGAGGCAACACTTTGCATCATTAATGCAATTGAAACCATTCATGAATGCAAACCTGTCTTTGCATTAAATATTTTATGACCGTGTCACATTTTTCCTACATGGACATTTCAATTAGGAAATTTTGGCAGCTTAATGTGTTATTGTAATTGTGATAAGGCTGAGAGAAAATTTTAAGTAAAGTGTTTGACAACCATTTTTTTGACAGTGCACATTTTTGTCTACTAGAATTTAAATTATTTTGATAAGAGTTAAGTTAACAGACATTGATTATTTTCCTCCTGTTTTTACTTTAAAATTTCTATGTTAAAAACGTACAATCATGCAAAGATGATTATTAGGAATGTAACAAAATATACATCTCTAAATTAGAGAATTAATTTATTAAAGGTGAAATTTTCTGCAATTAACACAAACTGTACTGGACACAGTGATCACAAGCACACTCCACAATATTCACACATGCGTGACCAACACTATTGCACATGCTTAAAACAATTAACATTCCCTGGTCAATAGTAACAGTTTGTCTCTGGATTTTACATATTCTGAAATTGTCAGCTGAGATAAAAGTAAAGCTAAGTCAAGATGAACATGACATTCAAAAAGGTCTTGTGTTGAAAAGTAAAGAATATAAATAATCACATTGCACATGCCAGCCTCACTCATACTGTACAGTGGTGTGAAAAAGTGTTTGCCCCCTTCCTGATTTCTTATTTTTTTGCATATTTGTCACACTGAAATGTTTCACATCATCAAACAAATTGAAATATTAGACAAAGATAACACAAGTAAACACAAAATATAGTTTTTAAATGAAGGTTTTTATTATTAAGGGGAAAAAAAATCCAAACCTACATGGCCCTGTGTGAAAAAGTGATTGCCCCCCCCTGTTAAAACATAAATCAACTGTGGTTTATCACATCTTTGGAAAGATGAGTTCAATTTCTCTAGCCACACGCAGGCCTGATTAGTGCCACACCTGTTCTCAATCAAGAAATCACTTAAATAGGACCTGCCTGACAGTGCAGTAGTACTGCCTGAAAGTGAAGTAGACCAAAAGATCTTCAAAAGCTAGACATCATGCTGTGATCCAAACAAATTCAGGAACAAATGAGAAACAGAGTAATTGAGATTTATCAGTCTGGAAAAGGTTATAAAGCCATTTCTAAAGCTTTGGGACTCCAGCGAACCACAGTGAGAGCCATTGTCCACAAATGGCGAAAACATGGAACAGTGGTGAACCTTCCCAGGAGTGGCCGGCCGACCAAAATTACCCCAAGGGTGCAGTGACGACTCATCCAAGAGGTCACAAAAAAACCCACAACAACATCCAAAGAACTGCAGGCTTCACTTGCCTCAGTTAAGGTCAGTGTTCATGACTCCACCATAAGAAAGAGACTGGGCAAAAATGGCCTGCATGGCAGAGTTCCAAGACGAAAACCACTGCTGAGCAAAAAGAACATAAAGGCTCGTCTCAGTTTTGCCAGAAAACATCTTGATGATCCCCAAGACTTTTGGGAAAATACTCTGTGGATAGACGAGACAAAAGTTGAACTTTTTGGAAGGTGTGTGTCCCATTACATCTGGCGTAAAAGTAACACAGCATTTCAGAAAAGGAACATCATACCAACAGTAAAATATGGTGGTGGTAGTGTGATGGTCTGGGGCTGTTTTGCTGCTTCAGGACCTGGAAGACTTGCTGTGGTAAATGGAACCATGAATTCTGCTGTCTACCAAAAAATCCTGAAGGAGAATGTCCGGGCATCTGTTCGTGACCTCAAGCTGAAGCACACTTGGGTTCTGCAGCAGGACAATGATCCAAAACACACCAGCAAGTTCACCTCTGAATGGCTTAAGAAAAACAAAATGAAGACTTTGGAGTGGCCTAGTCAAAGTCCTGACCTGAATCCAATTGAGATGTTGTGGCATGACCTTAAAAAAGCGGTTAAGGCTCGAAAACCCTCCAATGTGGCTGAATTACAACAATTCTGCAAAGATGAGTGGGCCAAAATTCCTCCACAGCGAGGAAAAGACTCATTGCCAGTTATCGCAAACGCTTGATTGCAGTTGTTGCTGCTAAGGGTGGCCCAACCAGTTATTAGGTTTAGGGGGCAATCACTTTTTCACACAGGGCCATGTAGGTTTGGATTTTTTTCTTCCCTTAACAATAAAAACCTTCATTTAAAAACTGCAGTTTGTGTTTACTTGTGTTTCAATTTGTTTGATGATCTGAAACATTTCAGTGTGACAAACATGCAAAAAAAAAAAGAAATCAGGAAGGGGGTTACACTTTTTCACACCACTGTATATAAAGTTCTGCCTCTCTGAAATTGTACTAATCCAGCCTTTGTTGTTCTGTTCTGTATGGCTAAATACAGTTTTGTAAAATGCTTTATATTATGTATTTGCCAACACATTGTATAAAAATAAAATTATGATGATAATCTATGGGTGCTTGAATCTGTAAAAAAGATTTTGTAAAGTTTCCACATTTTGAAATAAGGTTCTTCAGAGTTTTGTAAAATATCGAAGCCCAAGATAATTAGTAATAGTATGGTACAAATCAGTATAAAACAAGCACCGATTTACAGTATTTTAATGGATTGAAAACCTGGGAATCTATATACTTTCTCATGCAATTACAGTACATGTATGTCTGCTTTTTGCAGAAAAGGCCTCATCCTTCACAGCCTCATTTGCATAATGTGTTGCCTAATGTCTTCTAGAAATAGAATTAATAATAAAAGCATGAAGTAACAATGCGCGATGACATGACCTGACTTGTTTGTAAGACAGATAAGAGCTGCATTTACAAATCCACTTCATGGAAAGTTTATAGGGCAGAGCTTGACCTCATTGCATTCCCACATTTACTCATCAAAGTCCATCAGGCTACTGGAATCCTAATAATTAATTCAAGCTAAGTGTTCATCATGTTATCTTCTGCTTTGAAATTCTCACTCCAGACAGTTCCAGGAATCAGAGCTTAGTAATGAGCCAGACACACTCCTAGTTAACAAGCAAAAACACTATGTACATCCAAAATGACAGAAGCCACTGATATGTAATAGGGAAGAAAATACTAAAATGTTTTATATTTTTCAAAAGTTTTTCTAAAATATTTGTCTGCCATTTTTTTTTCAAAATAATGTTCGTGGATGCAAGAGCAAATAACAGTGAAGCCGTCATTTCATATGACTTCAACACACTTAAAATCTTCTCTTAGTTTCCACTGTTATTTCTTTTCAAATGGATAGTACATGTCAACCTTAGCCACCTATTTAATGAGAGCGTACCCAATTTTTAGATTAACTATCTGATGAATTGTTAGTGTACATATGCAATATGGTCAAAGGCATTACATGGGAAATGGGAAAAACGAACATTAAATATTATTTTTAAAGGTTATTGGGATGGGTAGTATTTGGGATGATAAGGAGATGAATTTTAATAATCCCTTTAGGTCTTTTGAAAATATGTAGTATGTATAGGAGATTTTGTAGAGAGAAAAGTAAATGGTAGCATTATTCATTAGCTCTCAAAATGCAGTCACAAAGACATTCAGCCTGATTTTTTCAGTTGCTTGATTACACTAAAAAGCTTATGTTTCATTATACAGTATAGGGGAATCACTAAGGAAGGAGAAACAGGTAATTTATGAACTTTTACTGTCAAGGCAAATAAGATAAGGATGTCATGCGGTTAAAAGAATCAGAATAGGAAGAAATAAGTACCCTATTAAGTACGTTACTACAAATCTGTTCATGAAAAGAGATTTTTCAACCTTATTTGAATACACATACTGTAGTCTGACCTGGGAATTTCAAACACTATCTTGGACACTACCTTTACTGTTGAGTGACTTAAATACATTGACCTGAAGACTTTATATGCTGCACCTGGTTTTTCAGCTCATTCTGTTGAAGAACAGAACCGTCTGCGAGTTCTGTGATAGCTGTCTTTACAGTTATATAATAGAGTACATTCTATTTTTTTCAGCACATATTTTAAAGATATTTTAAATCAGGTTAAAGGGCTTTTAATTACCCCTCTTGTTTCCTGTCTGTTAAGATTACACAACAGCACTTGCTAGCTAAATGGATTGGCAAACAGCTCAAAGTGAATTGCTGGGACAGCCTGGGTGGTCAATTTAAGAAATTTAAAAATTAAGAAATTTATTTTCTTAACAAAATGATAAAGCTAGATGTAGCCATAGAATGGAGATTACTAAGATGCCTGTGCACTAAAAAAAGATCCTACCAATTAGTCATGATGTAAGAGGACTTAGAGAATTAAAGCTCAATGTGCTTATTGTTCCAAAAGCTGCAATTAACTACAAGTAGTTTTTGCTTTTCTTTTTTTTTTAAGTTTCTTTTGCTGTACTCAAGCAAAATTAATTCGCTCTTCTGCATGTAAGAGATGTAAAAGAAAATCAAGTTAGCATTTTAGTCAAATGTTCTTATGTTTTTTAAAAAATGTTCTTTGTTGACCTTATCGGTTTTTAGAGGATTTGTTTAGTTTCTCTCAATAATAGCTGATTGCTAAAACTGAACAATAAATTTCAGTCCAGGACGCTGAGAGTTTTATTTCACCACAGACATCCTGTCACAGCTCAGAAAATAAAGACAGTGTACAGTAGTAGACACAAAGGTATTCCTAATTTGGGATAAGGGCAAGCTTAACGCGTTTCAGTGACAATATTCCCAATGTTTAGTTTTTAATGTTAAAGGTAAATATTTCTCTAGAGCTTATGAATGAAAAAAAAAACATTCAGCATTATTTCTGGTATGTTTTAAAAATACATATTTTAGTCTTTATACTACAGTCCTGGCTCTACGATGTACACCATTTACTCTTGTACATTACATTATGTTTTGAACTATGCTTTGA
Source organism: Lepisosteus platostomus (assembly GCF_059453375.1). NCBI lineage: Eukaryota > Metazoa > Chordata > Actinopteri > Semionotiformes > Lepisosteidae > Lepisosteus > Lepisosteus platostomus. The sequence goes on from NC_142614.1 coordinate 52,355,822, forward strand.
TTTTAAATGGTTTTGTAATTGCAGTTAAAAGGGTTTTTGACTGTCATTACACTTCTCTTAATCTTTTGTTCAACTATTTTGAAACTATTTGTCATGTTTGATTTCACTTAAAATGTTAAATGCCTTTCAAATATTACAGCTATCCAGTCGAGATCACAGATCAGTGTGTTCTCATTCTTACTGTAGGCTTCCCTAAGGCACAGGACTGACCTTCAATGGGTTTTAAATGTTTAGATTACATACCGTAGCATTTTAAGTTCTAAGATAATAACAGGGGAGTAAAAAGCATGGCTGCTGAAACCTTATTTTGCTATGATGAAGTAAAAAGCAACAGGACAGGAACAGGACATGTTTTTAATCCAAAATGTGATTACTCATTTACAGTATATAAGCAAAGAAAAAAAAACTTGTCAGTGTGATAAAGCAAGGGTACGCAGTGAAGTGCTTCTGCCCCTTATAAAAATCTTCTATTACTACATTTTGTGCTCTGGATTTGCTGTGATATTGGAAAGCTGAAGAAAGTTTTCATTAATATAACACAGAATTTAATTTGGCTAAAAAGTTTGAATTTTCTCTTCTTTCTCCAGAACTAAATTTGCTCGATTTCTCGTCTGTCTGCCAGATCAGGGTCCATCTTCCACCATTCTCTATAGATTATATATATAAATATATCTATGAAAGGAAGCGGTTATGGATAGTGAGTGGAGGTTTACAATATGCTCTGTTTTCATTTAAAAGAACAATTGGAGTAATGTTTACATTAGAGCAAAATGTGTCAAATGCTGTTGTATATATTAATAATAGTCATTTTGAGAACATTGCATAGTCTCAAATTCTTTTAAATGACACGTGTTCTTTTTATATAGAGGACCTTCACACTTTTTTATATTTATTCACCTATGGTTCTCTCTTCCAATCAGTTACCATGGAATAAAGTACCATGCACTGAAGTGTTATATTTACAAAAATAACTTATGCCAGCTAATCCTTGAAACTGGCTTGACATGTTCTGGATGGTTAAAATGATTTGCCACTAATTTGTTAAGTATTGTGGGTTATAAAGAGAAAAGAGAGTAGCAAGGTCTGCTGGAATTTCAAGTCCTTCTGCAAAGTTGCAGCTAAATAATTGTGTAGTTCAGCTATGGATTCAGAGTTTTAGCTGGTATTTAAAGGAACATTTTTAAGACATCATAGCACCATGCTATTCCTTTAAAAAACTGAAAAATAAATATCGATATAAACCTCCACAGACTGGAATATCTATTAAGCACTTAAAAATAAACTCCCATAAACTTGGCAGCAGATTAGTGAGAGTATCAAACAAATTGGAAGACTGAAAGGCAGGTTTATGTGCCATTCTTAAGTTCTGACTCCTCAAACCAGTTTAGTTTTTTACCTTGAACTACAAGTTGTGAATAAGCTCAGATTACATTCACAGTTTTTTCAGCAGCTCACTCACCAGCCACTTGCACAATGTCACACTTTACCAATCATTCAGCTTTGTAACCCAGCTTTGTTCAGCTTGTTATTCGAGTTCCAGCATCCTGACATGGACCCTAATTGTAGATTTAAACTTAGTATCAATGATTTAGGGCTCATCTTGCTGGGATGACAGACATTCATCAAAGTTTTTCTATGTAGCAGGGGCATCAGCAACTGATTATATGAACGGTCTTATGCTGGGCATCAGGAAACAGCTTGATATTGAATAGAAAATATACAATTGTTTATTGAAAATGATCAAAAACTATAACCATATGAAACGATACATTCTGTAATCAATTAATGTGAAGTCTCATTATCACGTGGGACAAGGTATACATTCATCAGGTAATTTAGGATTTGGTTTGTTCCGCCTATTGGTACCCAATTCAGAATTCTGTTAACAATTGACAGCTTCTTTTCATATCCAGATAAACAAAGGAATCGTTCTCTACTCTTCCTCTGCCACAATTAAACACACATACATTCTTATTCCTTTTACAATTCAGTGACCTATTTCATTCCTGTTGTTTCAAACAAACATTTAAAGTGAGGCAAAAGAAGACAATTAGCAACAGTATTGTGAGATAATGAAATGCAAGAGCATTTACATAGCGTGCAACAATGATTTCTTTTATTCTCTAATACTTATATCTATGAAATTGAATGGACTCCAAGAACAAGTCAGCGGAACTAAACAACAGTGTACTAACAAAGAACTCAGTTTGTCTAAGTCATCAGTTATGCTTACGTAATATGGAAAACAAATAATAAAGGTCAGATAATTGAAAGAGCATAATTTAATTTGCAGATAATTCATGTAATATGTCACAATGCCCTGTTATCAACACAACACAAACATTGCTGATAGGATATTAGAACTGTAATGCCAGTGAGATGGATGGTGAATTTTTCAAATATGTGAACTATGTTGTATTGCCAAACCTACAGTATAAAACAGACAGGTTTTGGTACTTTTCTAAGTTTCTGTGTCCTTCAATATACATTCTATATTCTATATTACTATGATGTATTATACCTGTATATATATCATATTATAAAGTCAATCACAAAATAATAATTACAGAATTACATAAAAGAACATTGGAATTGCAAGGATTATTTCAATTCTTTGGTGGTCTTACAGAGCCATCCAAACCATTGGCATCAACAGACAGTTCATCCTTCATCTTAACTGGGACTCATTACTGCAGTGTAACCATGTCTCAACTTTGCTCTTCCTGCACTTTTCTTTGTCTTTTCGAGTCTCAGCTCAATTCGTTGCTAAGGATGAAGAATTCTGAAGGACTGTAACCGGACACATTGCAAGCATACTGGTATATTAAAGGTGAACACTTCTTGCACTTTACCTGCAGGACAAGTCAGAGGGCTTTTGAGAAGACAGGGCTGAATCCACCGTCTGCCAAGGCCACAGCTTCAAAGACATGCAGACTTTAAACCAAGCTGGGATTAAAACCTTGTGTTGGAAAGAACAAAGCCAGCACTCTCCTTCTCACACAGAGAACATGTGAGGTGAGAAACTATAAGAATGTAATTGTCTTGTGGGTTATGTTTTATTTATGATTGAAAACAGAATATTGCATCATAAAACTTTTTTTTTACACTGGAAATCATCTTAACTGAAGAAACAGCATTTTAGAAATGAATAAAAAGGTAATGTTAGGGAAAGTGTGGCCTTTATCATTTATTCCTATTCTGTGTCTGCTTACCCCAGAAGACTGAAAGGTATTCTTGCAAAACTGAATTTCAGTAGTGAAACTTAATTATGTTTACTTAGCTCTACACAGTATATGCTGCACCTATACACTTAACTAGTACCAAAATAAATAACTGCTAAGTAGTGAACGTCTTAGTTAAAGCAATTGTTACCTTACGCTTGAAAGAAATAATGTATTTCATGTATTGAAAAGCACTTAAGTTTTCTTGATCTCTACCAGCATGAAACCTCAGTTGTCAGTGACACAGATTGCAAAGAATCACTTTCATCTTCTTAAAGACTACAAAGGTTTTAGAGTCCTGCTGTACCCATAGCTCCTAATCTTACCAAAAGGTTGGTATTCTAAACTAATAACCCTGAGGTTGGGGTGGGGGTAGTGCTCTTCAAGCAGAAGACAGCCACATATATTATGTGTTAATCACAATCTCCTGTCAAGAGAACAAAAATACATTGTTGGAGAAGAAGAATGTATGGGAGTCCAATCGTCTGTGGAATTGATGAGTTACTACCTGTGACATTGCCAGTTTACTTTGATTAGGCCACTTTATACCCTGTTAAAATGAAGGCAACAAAACACTAAGTAAAAAGGGGAACAGAAGGGTCAAGTAAAAGTTTCAGTTCCTGTGGGCTTTTTATTTAATGTCTGAGCGAAGGTTAGGGAGGCACCATGGTAACAGTGATGGATTGTCTTGGGTGCACTGTATCTCTGCCGTTTCCAGCCTTTCCAATCCTCTGGAATGACATAGGGATAAGGATTGCAAGACAAAGGGACTAGCGAGAAAATCTGTTTTCACTGCCATGGAGCCCCCCTCTTCTAGTATATGGAGTGTTTTTTAGGGAAAAGAGGGTATTTTTTTGCTAAATGCCTAAGTACAGGTAGTCCCATGTTTCATGTCTGATCTTTCCTTTAAGGATAAGCAGACTGTAAGACAAAGCAGAGGGTGATTGGTTGGACAATTGTGTGGTGATGAATCAAGACAGTAATCTCCCGCTAACAAGGGAGAGAGCATTTGTGAATTGACAAAGCAATGAACAGAATTGCGCTGTGGGACTCAAATCCTTTGTTATTCATTTACGTCTGATGGAAAATGTATTAGCTATCTTGTAATGAGGCTTTACAGATATACTAGAATGAAAATCTGATACCCCTGCTGAGGCTTTACAGATATACTAGAATGAAAATCTGGCGTATATTGTTGCAATATCCAAGGCCACATGGTGATTTATTCCAAAGTGACCAATAACAAAGAAAATCAGGTAAATCAGTATGGTGAGATACCGTCTGCTGTTTAAGTGTCAGTCAGCAATCAACAACACTTCTCTGTTAAGACTGTAGGTCTCCCCAGCACTGCTTTTCACAGTACATTAACCATTATTCCACTTACTACCAGAGGCTATTGGAGACCACTTCCCTGTATCATCAATAAGACTCAGACTTACAAAGAGGTTAAACACATTCTAGGGGGAAATCAGGTTTCTGGTTGACCTATGAGATTGGTGTTTTTCCTTCTGCTCAGCTTTCATTATGAATTCCATCTATTAACAGGTAAATGAACTATTTCAGTGTTACAGAAGGAGATTGTATAAAGGAGATTAAATAAATCTGAAATATAACAGGATATTTTACTACATTAGACTGGCATTTTAAGCTTCCTTATAATTGAATTAAATGCTCCCTTTAAATGTTCATATATTTAATAGGGTGTACAGCTTATATAGCTTATACAGATGACGGGATTCATTAAAATTGATACTTTCTGCAAAACAGGCAGATGTGTCAGCTCTGCAGCACAGTTCTGATTTTGCTTCTCTTCTCTTAACTCATCAGGCCATTCACTTCAAGTAATAAATTCAGTTTAGGCAGCACACTGGACTGGGGCACATTCTTTGAGGAGGTTGTATGTTCTTCCTGTGTTTGCATGTGTTTTTTCCCAGGTGCTCCTCAAGCTATGTGAGCACTTTCTCACAAAACTAGTTCTACTGTATACTCCATAGAGTATAGACACAAAGCTTTCTCTGAGATTAAATCCTATTATGAAATTATCTGGGGAAAATGTCAGATCAAATTTGACAGATCTGATCATGTTAAACTGCCGTAAGGCATTCAGGTAAAGACACACCTTTTCACCTGTTCTGTATTGTATGAGAAAAACCATGAATAAAAGATAAATGTGTACACAGGCTATACACAGGCTATATTGTAAATAATACAAAATTCATATTTATCACACTTGTTCGTGTAAGAAATTAAAACACTTCTAAAGAAGAAAGGTTGTTTTGTCCATATTGTTCTTTTTACGATACACACAAAACGTTTGTTAAATAAAAGAGGGCATTTGTTTGTTGAGCAACAGGTTATTTGACTTTGTTGGTACTCAATTTAAATAAAAAGGTTCCTAAAAAATATTTTTAATTTCAAAACATTATGAAAGCCAGCACAGACAGCTGTCAACAACACGTCCGCTCATTAAACAAGTTGATTTTGACTACATCTCTGTAACTGGCTGTTTATAGTATACCCTGCTGTCATGGTAATAAAGAAAACTCAAAGTCAGAGACTCAGTGCAGTATCCTGCTGTGCAGTAAAGCCTTTATTCGCTGATAGAATTTAGATCCTTAAGAGGTTAGCATTTCCATCCTTTTCTTTATTGAGTCATTTCACTAAGATGAATCTTAACTAAAGCATAATTATTTTCCCTATGTAAAAATTGGACTGTTGATTGTCACCACTGTTAATTTGGATAAGGGTAAAATCCTTTAGTAACCCCTGGCTCATTAGGCCACTTGCCAACCTGTATTCTATAAAGCTAAAGCTACTGAGCAAAAGTGAAGAGAAGGTACAGGCATCCCATTGGATGTTATACTACCGTATCTCAGGTTAAACACTCAGAATTAAGCAAGGACATTAACTTAATAAATTCTGGAATATGTGAATATTATATAACTATGGCAAGACTTTCCCATTGCTTGAAGGCAGAACTGAACTGTCAAAAGGGACTTCTTCAAGACAAACAACCATGGACAGCTGTTTCACCCTATTATCTAATTATAATAGAAAAAATCCTCTCTCATATCAGCAATTCCATGCAAAGGGAGAGAACTATACTCAGCTTTGAAAGGTCAGACAGCACTTACCAATGTCTTTTAATTATAAGGCATCTTTAGTTTGCTACTAAATTACAGACAGATCAAAAGCAAACAAATACGTGCTAAAGGAAATCCATGTTTTTGAGCACTGATCAACATTGTCTAGTTTTGTTGCTAATCTACTACTTTTTGTTTATATATGCTTAATCTATTTGACTTCACAAAAGTTAAAAAACAAAATAACATGCCATGTCAGCCTTAGTTGCCTTCATACATTACTCTCAGCAATAGGGTCTTTGATATGACCTTACAAAGTCAAGCAATGATTATCGACCTTCACTAACAGCACTGACTACAGATTTCCAATAACACTGGAATTACCAACAGAAACTGCAGACTTTTAAGCAATTTCTTGTTTTTTCAGCCAGGCATTCATCATTCCAGTGAACTGGGTTGTTTGGCTTTTAAATCACAGTTTACCTCTGTGAATTAACAGACTAACCTGTCTATCCCATCATTTGTTTTTTTTGGTTCTGTACCTTACCTTAAAAGCTTGATCTACATAATAAGTCTAATGAAAAAAAATTACAGACTGAACCAGCTTGGTAGACTGTACCATATGTCTGCACTATGTAGGTTTTTGACATCCTCAGATATTAATCATATTCTAGACACTCATCATTCCTCCTCACGTCAATCCAAACCTGTCTCTCCTCTTTAAGGTCATCTTTTGTAGGATAAAAGGGCACACTTTTATTTTCTACAACATTATCCTTTCTTTGCAAATACATAACTCTTACTATGTTATCATAGTATATTGGGTATACTGTCTTAAATTACATTATATTAAATTTAAAAGGATTAATGAAGCTTAATATTTGCAATGTTATTACATTGTAAAAACTTTTTTCCTGTATTTGACAATCACAGTGATTATTTTAATGCTGTACTCTCATTGTGACAGTTGTGTGATATGCTTTATATTGATACATATAGTGCGCATCATGTTGTTTCATCTTAATAGAGAATGGGGTGACAGTTGAAATGAAATGACTTGAACAGGGGTGAGCGATGACACAGGAGTCAAGAAGGAGATAAGATTGAGTCAGGGAGGGTAGGTAGGGGTTAAGAATAACTCAAAAAGTGGGGAGGAGTGATGCACGACTCAAAGACAACATGTAATTCAAGGAAGGGAAAGGAGAGTACTTAAAAAGGAATGAGGAGTAACCGGATGTGAAAATAGGTATGACTAATCGAGGAATGATGTGTAAGGATGTTGTTACATTGTATACTGTAGGTCAGGTGGAATCTAACTTTGTGCAAATCTGCTAATCACAAACTTCCTACAGGTAACATGATGGTAACTTTTTGTTTACAAGAGGCATCTTGCTTCAGCCCAGTAGAAAGTCAATATTCAAGATTCAAAATCAAAGTGAGAAAGTCCGTGGTTGGCACTGAGTATGCAGCTGGAAGGTGAATCGTGAATCACTAGGCCTTAAATTTAAAAGAAAACTTTATAAAATCATTTTTTTGTAATGAATTAGTTACAATGGTATACTAAAAAACACTTTCTATGAATTTGCTCTTCTCATACCCAAAGCCTCTATGAAAGCTTTTGATTGGAATGTTATCTACTCTCTTAAAAATTCCAAATGCTTGACATCAGTTCTCAGAACCTAACCTAATGAATGTCTGGGTAAAATGTACAAACATGCAATATTTAATGAAGAGAAAAAACATCAATTATTTAAAGCCTCTGTAATCCAGAACTATTTTGTTACTTATTTCTTTGTAGTTGAAACTTTAGGCTCCTTCATGATCAAGACTTTTTAAAGCTTATTTAAAAAATATATCTCAGAATGTTAATTGGGATATTTTGAATGAAAGACCTGTAAAATCGTGAGCATCCTAAATACTATATATAATTTCAGAAACATAATGTAATGCCACCTGAAGCAGGAATGGTGAGGGATGAGGTTTCTCAGCAAAAAAGATAGATATATATATATACTGTATATATTATTTTTACAGCATCTACAGCTGTAAGGAATTAGAGATTGAATTAATTACAGCTGTAGGCACCATTACAAGTGTGGTTATCCCACGAGACGCTTCGTACTTGGGGAAGGGAGTGTAATGCTGCATGAGAAATGGGAATGCTGAGGGACAAAGCTTCTCCTGGAAAAGCAAGTGTCTCTAAGCAACTTTAGCTGCAGAAAATATGTGATCTGATGAGGTACAGTTATGGGCGGTCCTATGAGTGCATACTGGATACTTCCCTGATAGCAGAGCAAACCATGGTGTACACCCCTAGTTAACTTCAGGACTGAGAGGAAGCAGGACTGTATCTCCTGTGAAATATGTAGTGCAGTGAGCAGTAGACCTACTGTACAGTAGCACAGGCAGAGTAAGGCAGAAGATCTGGCTCAGCTAGAGTGAAAGAGGTAGCGGTTTGCGTGTTTATATGTCTGCCTAACTGCTGTGGAGGCACACCAGTAACAGTGACCAAACTGAAGTGAAGTAAGAGAGAACAGGTCTGTGTGGTGGTCTGTATGCAGCAGCAGCAGCTCTGAAGATGCTGCTAAGTTCACAGTGTGTAATGGTTTCATAGTGTAAACTGTGTGGCAGCCGGTTTTCACACAAACACTTCCTTTGCAGCCAGCACAAAAACTGGAGTGTTCGTTACAATACAAATACAAGACCACGCTGAGATCCAGCTTCTCAGTAGTTGGGCAGGGGGAAGGGAGAGGCTCTCTCAACAGCTAGATTCATCTCCAGATAGAATTCTTTTGGTGCAGTTAATTTTTAAGTTGCTCAACAATCTTTCGGCTGGGTTTCATCCCACTTTGGTCTTTGAATCGCGAATATGCAATTTGCGAATGTAAAATTTTCAGTTGTTGAGACCCTACTGTACTTTCTTTGTATACACGTTACTATAGACTACTGACATACTTTCCTGTTAAAAACAACAGGAAATCTGATCAAATGAGTCTTCTTTTCATAAAAGGCAACATGGGATTCGTTTTCTGAGAATCCTTCCTTATTCGAAATGGACTTGTGTTTCCACATACTTCTTTCCTCAGCATGCAGGAAGTAAAGAAAGGAAAGAAAGGAAGTAGGAAGAGAGGTCATTTTTAGGGAACTTGGCTTTTTGATAGTGAAAATAAAGTTTCATAATGTTAATTATTCCAAAACTAATTTTAGAAAATCAAAGCATTGGAACAATCAAATTAAACATAAAATGTCAGACAAAATGTTTTATTTATGCTGTCCATCTGTAAATGTGTTAACTTTGAAAACAGAGTTCATCACATACCTATAGTGTTTTTTTTAAGACATAGAAACCCCACTCTCTGTTGAACTTGCTGATGAAATTCTGTGGTCTTTCTCTGGAGCCGCAATATCAACTGCAGTTTTCTTCAGTTCAGTGTTATAAGCTTCCTCTGAGCCCAGTGCTGGAACTTGGTTCCATCCAAAGGTACATGTGTACTGTAATGTTTTATCACAGGGAGGACTTTCTATTTCTAAGGGATTTTCATGACTGGGACAGGTGCACACAATCCTGGGTGTGCTAGATGTATGTTCTGGATTGTAACTTTGCTCTTTCTGGCTGCTGATTGGTGGAACAACAGATATGATGGATTTTTGCAATAGTCCTGAATCAGCAATAAAATTGAGCTGTTGGCCCTCAAGTTTCCTCAGATGCATGTCTTTCTGCTTCATGGCTGCTTGCAAGCACTCTATTTTTTCCTGTTGCTGAGACACCTGGTTTGACAGTTCAAGAATAAGGTGAACTCTGCCGTCATCTCCACTGTGTTGTTCAATTAGCTTTTCACAAGAATCTTCCATAGCTGAAAAAAGGAAATACATGATTGAGATAAAAACCTACTTTTACTGGTTAATTTCAGAATTGTATTCATTAAAGAAAACAGAAAATGTACGTATATCACTGTATTTATTACTGATAACGTGTTATCTTCAAATGATAATTTCAGTGCTTTTAGAGGAACAAGAAATGTGCAAATTACATTTAACAGGAACTGGCGTTTAACAGATTTTGTCACCTCATACCACATTGATAAAGCATGCCAAAGACTCAAAGGTTAAAGGAAAATAGGTCTTTCTAATCAACTGACATTTATAAAGTAATAGATGACATTGTATTAATTACATGTTGAGAACGCCTTAGTCATAACATTTCAGAAGCTTTTTTCCTCAATAATGAAATATTGTAATGTGTTATGCACTATTATGTCAGAATTTGTACCATGGGCATGTCCTACATCTATCAGCACAGTTTGCTTGTATATAATTAAATATAAGGGGCATCTTAACATTACACAAAAGTGTTTGCACTCATTTCAATTTTATCTTTATTATTAACCTCTAGGGGACATTTGTTTGGCAGCAGATTCCAATACAACAAAACCACAAAAAACAAAGAGATCAGGACAAATTATTTCAGGAATGTATTTTCTGAAAACTAAATGATTTTAGTGGCTAAATGATTTCCAATACTATACTATATCCTATCTATACTGAGGTGTTTCCCAGGTGGGAGTAATGCAAATTCATTATGAAGGGGATACACTTGCAATAATGCTGTTAGTCTTCTTTAGAAGCCTTAGCTGGTAAATTTCATTTAGGCTGATCCTGATTTATCCCAATGATTATTGTAATAAATATCACTATTTTCCTAAATCTTCTACAAATTGTAGCATTAATGTTACCAAACCAACAGATAAAACAGTACATTATTACACTTTCAATAAAAGTATTTCCATGCGGAGAAAATGTTTGTGAACCCCAAAGATAAATATGGAAATTTCATAGTTTGGCCAAGACAGTGTCCTTGAATTAAAGCCAGTCTTTATGTTAACCAATTCTATGTCTCTTGAAATGAAATTTAAAAAAAACAAACTAAAAAAGGTACAATACAGGGGATGTGAAAAAGTGGACCCCTCATTTAATGAGCACAATTAAGGGAATAATTAGAATCAAGTTTTTAAATAAATAGGTAGATCTTAGAAGGCTTCACCTTATATATAGATCAGAAAATTATATCATTTTTGGTCTTCATCATACAGGTGTGTGGAAAAAAGTCATGCTACCATCTAAGATAGTCACTGAGAACTGTAGAAAAAGTTATTGAGGCAAATCAATCGGAAAGGATTATTAGAATCTGGGGCGCCACCAATCCTTTGTTAGCCAGTTTACAAATGGGAAAAATTCAAAACCATTCATTCTACCCAGGAGCAGTCATCCTACCAAAATCTCTGCAAGAATAAACTGGAAAATCATCAACAAATTTAGAAAGAACCCCGAAGTAAGACCCCGACTACTCTTGCCTTGGCTAATGTGAGTGTTCATGATTCAACTATCAGAAAATGACTGAACAAGAATGGTGTTCATAGAAGAATACTGTAGCAAGAGGAAAACCACTGCTCTCCAAAATGACAACTGCTGTGCATCTGAAGTTCACTGAAGAGTACACAGATCCACAGGGCTTCTGGAAAAATGTTTTCTGAGTCAAATGTAGTACTCATGGTGAAAAATGTTACACTTGGTAAAAACCAAATACTGCTTTCAAGCAGAAGAACGTCATCCCATCTATCAAGCCTGGTGGTGGGAGTGTTATGGTTTGGGGTTGCTTTACTGCCTCAGACCTGGACCACTTGCCATTATAACACAATCATGAATTCTATATTTTATCAAAAAATTCTAGAGGAGAATGTCTGGCCATGGCAGTGACCTCATGACCTCAAGCTGAACTGAAAGTGGGTCTTGATCCTGAATATACAAGCAGATCTATAAAAGAATGGCTGCAAGTAAAAGTGTAGACCTTAAACTCCACTTAAATGTTGTGGATCTCAAGTGACATGTCCATGCAAGGCAGCCATCAAATATTTGGAGGAAATATAATATATATAAGGAGGAAAGGGAAAATTCCTCAGAACATATGTAATAGACTAATTGACAGTTACAGGAAACATACCACCAATTACTAAATCAATCACATACTTTGTCACACATGGATATTGAATGTTGCATCATTTGAGAATAAATAAATGTTGAATGAGTACCTGTTTTGGTCATTTGTTTTATCAGGTTAATTTGATCTGTTCTTCCTTTAATTATTATTAGGATTAATTATTATTAGTAGCGAGTCACAAGCCGTAGGGGTGGGCTCTTGTGTCTGCGATAGTCAACAGCAAATGAGCTCCCAACTTGAAGCACCACGACCAAACAAATGTGGTCTCCTCCAAGTTTTTCAGCATGTCCTCTTTTTTTTTTTCTCTCGTCACAAAAGAGAGCACAGGCAACAGTGAAGGAGACAACTACCTGCTTGTTGTCCATGTTGTTTGTTTACTTTCGTGCAGTGCTCCTTTACTCTGGTGTGCTCCACATTGATTGGCAGCCAAAATGAGGTGACCTCGCGGTACTTTCGCGGCATAATACGAGATTTGGAACCGTGATGAAAAGTTGTGAGGGAATCATGTAATTAGTCACCCCCTGCAATTCCTAGTCATATAATTTGACACCCTTTAGGACAGAAAAGGCAGCGAGATTCAGCAACTGCAGTCGTTAAATTTGACATGCTCTCCGCCGTGTCGAGTCATGTAGTGTGACGCCAGCATAAGTTACAAATATGTGAAAAAAATCCTGGGGGGTTCACAAACACTTTATCGCCAATGTATAGAAATGTGTTAAAATAGTTTCATCGACCTTAAATATATTAAGCTTCTTTCTGGCTTTTTTTAAATAAAAGATCTCAAACTTTTATTGCATCTTAATTTTTTTAACCTTTTCCAATCCCTTGTAATACTTGTAATCATTAGCTGTTGATTATTACAAGTACAGCTGATGTAACAGTCAGCTAATCAATCATAAACTGTTACAGACAGTTGGAGGGGGACTACATTTTTCTTAAAATCAAAGATGGGTTCTTTAGTTTTAGAATTTCAAATAACTCACTGGGGCCATTCAACAAAATGACTTAGATTGATCATGACGATATTCAGAATTACATAAAAAGCTGAGAAGGGAGGTATCATCAGCAAACTTGTCAAAGATCTAAGATGTCTATCTGTATGTTTGCCTTTATGCTCTTATTTAGCTCTATTAACTATTACATGTTGACCATTGGAGGTCCTCAGTGTATTTTTTATTATTTATTGAAATTATGCCATTTAATAGTTTTGTATTAACACTACCAACTTTACACAGAGCAACTTTACTAATAGACACTTCTCAAAACAAACATAAAATACCAAATAAAAAAGATAACAGTGACCTCTAGTGAAATGTCTGTGTTCTTGCAGAGTTTGAATCTTTTCTCTCATTTCAAATGCCATTATTGACGTTTCTTGTTTTGCTTGTAAAAATTCTGTCTTCAACTTTTTCATTTTTCTTTTGTGTTTCTGTTTCTAAAAAGAAAAAAATAAATGAAGAAAAAAACATGAAAAGGGCAAAAGAAGTGCTCCTGTAAAATGCAACTCAGAAACCATCACTGAGGGGTCCTACTGTATACATTCCACATTCCAATAGCTCTTATAAATCATTATCTTTTTGATCTTATAAATCAATAGCTCTTAGAATCATTAAACAGGTAAGACTTCAGGGAAAGTTAAGACTTCAGGGAAAGGTAATAATTTAAGCAGTTAAGTATTTTTTTTGTAAATGTAGTGATTAAAGACTTGAAAGAATCCTTGGAACCTTGACCTGCAGGTATAATTGATATTATTTAGAGTTTTTCTAATTGGAAAATAACTCCAGAAATTTCAATTCAAAACAAAAATGGTTCATTCTTATTTAGTAAGTACAAAAAAATATTCTGAAAAGCAATGTTTTCCAATGAATTAATAATGGAAACTCCTCTGTCTAAAGATTAATTGAACCCAAGAAACATTCATTATACTATGTATAAAAGTTACAGTATCACATTCTAATGTGTTTTAAATTGGGTAATTGCAGGGTACATACCAATGAAACAATCTGTTCTTTGGAATACTTGATTTCTTGTTCTAACCTTCGAATGTACTAGGCAAAAAGTAAAAGAAATATATATTTAAACAACTTAAAACCAAAAGAAAGTGGTGCAGGTATTTTCATGTAGGACCAAATATAGATATTAATAAACATCTCTAGGAATATCACTGTAACTACAAGCATTCTAAAAGTCACAGGCTACAGAAAGGTTTATAGGAATATAAACAGAAAAACTAAAAACACCCATAACTCATAACTGTTCAATATACACTCTGTTCAGAAGGATAACTGATCTAAAAAGCATTATGACACTGCAAACTGTCAAAATTAGCAGGTGTCCAATTATCCATCCATCCAGGTGAGAAAGGTCAGGTGTTCGTACAGGCCACTAACTGGGAACATTATAACTGATAACACACCCTGGGTTAAATGCATTAAAAATAAATCCTTCATAGGAGTGGCAATGTGGAGAGATTTTGTGCAAAAGAAATGTTTTAAAAACCACAACACAAAATCTTTCTAGAGCTTCCAGTGGCACAGGTGTTTATTGTTTCAAATGCAAAAGCTTAGTGCATTTTTATATTAAAGTGGAATGAAGTACCAGTACTCAGGCAGGAAAGGTTAATGCAATATCTGAGAGAGCCTGCTTACCATAGCACAGTAGCTCCTGCAAGAGTATGATATTTATAAGAACACTGGTTTTGTCCTGCAGAACTGTATAAGAATTGCTGCAAGGAATGTTTGTTTTGGCAAGGAACATAATAGGCCCGTTGTGACAGCTTCCTCTTCTGTTGCATTCATATTCTCAGCTATCATCCCAAAAGATGTTAATGCCCAACCTAAAGTGGGGAAGTCACAAATACATAGACACTACCCGAATGGAGTTTTTATGTTTTCCACATGTTTGCATGAGTTTCCTCCGGGTGCTCCAGTTTCTTCTCACAGTCTATCAACATAGAGGTACAGTAGGTTAAGTGGCAAACTTTGTCTTAGATGTGAGTGTGTGCATTTCTGTGTGTTTGCCCTGTGACTGACTGGTGTTCTGCCTAAGGTGTATCTCGCCTTGCGCCCATTGCTTGCCTGAAAGGCTCTGGTTCCCCTGCGACTCTGTACTGGATGAAGTAGTTCAAGAATGGATGGATGATTGACTGGCTGTAACCTGCATAGTCATGACAATAAATCAATTGCATTTCTTCTATAGCACAAAATAACTTGTACTGTGACAAATTGTAAATAGTTAATTTTATGTCATGACACATTGCTTTTCCAAGTGTGTGAACTGGAAGAATGAGTTAAATAAATGTCAAGAACTTATCTGAAGGTTAAAAAAAATCTTTGAACTATGAAGTGAGTTTACTGTTTTCTTATTTTTTAAATTATTAGCTTTTATTTTCATAAACCATTCATCAACATAATAAAGATCAGTATATGCTGATGTTGACCTTGGATTTTCAATGGCTCTGTAAAATTGAGCTTCTGAACTGAAGTCTAAAAACGTTTCTGATTCTGAAGTTCACTGGGTCCATTTCTGTCATGTTTGTTTATGTAAAATGATCAGTGTAGTCTTTTTATGTGTTACAGTCTTTCTGTAGCTAGATGGCTATGAAACGCCTTTGAATTGTTTATCATAAACAAAAATCTTTCTCTTTCTTTGGAAATAAACCCAGGAACTGGTCAACTCCTCTGAGCCAGCTCCTTAGGAATGTGTCTGAAGTAGGACTCTTGATAACCAGATTACCCTGGCATTCCAACACCTAAACCAGGCACTACATAGTGATATAATGCCCAAACCAGGCCATCTCAGTCCGATGTTCTAAGAAGAATGCACATCTGGACTTGAACCTCTGCTGGACATTACTTTTCAAAAATCCACTGAGAGGAATAGGATGACCCAGCAAAGAGGACCAGCTAAATGGGTTTGCTGATACACCTGAACACCTCACAATCAATCATCTGTTGCACTAAATTCTGCGTTTGATCTCCCAAGGTCCTGACAGCTTGACAACAATAAATCATGTGACTGTAACCCGTTATTCACACTGCTGAACCACTAGGGCAAAAGATCTTTAGCTGAAAGAAACTGCCTGGTATATACAAAACACCATATACAAAACAAAATACTGCCCTAAACATCCTTGGAAACTAGAGACATTTTGTGATGCTCCCAACTGTGATTTTGCATTATTGCTAAAAATCTACATTTATGGAAAGATCTGAATATTGGAGCATATTTAGTGCTACAAGGGATCAAATGTTTTTCCCAATCCAGTCTCAACTTCTGATTGGTTCTCAAATCTAGAGTCCTCTTGCATACATTCTCTGGAAGAAGCAAACCTCAAACGGTCTCTTCCTTTCCCCGCTCCAGCAGAATGTGCGTTTGGCACACCAACACAACAGACACAGACATTACACAGCTATTCTTCTCTATGCAAGACTTTCAAATGTCATCTGGGATGAATATTAAATTAATCTAATAACAGTACTCACAGTGGAAACTGCGTGGGTGGTTGTGACAGATTTTCTAATGCTGGCAAGACAAAAACTGTCAGTTCCACTGGATCAGAAAAATCATGGAGCATGATGATGGATCATGGCAAGCCATGATCTCCATGATCTAGGACCATGAGTCATATAAATGACAGAGAGTTTTTGACTTTTACTTTTTTAGTCTTGCCAGGTAAGAAATGACCAGTTGTAATGGCGAGTGACAGTGTAGCTCAGGTTCCAGCATATTGATTGCACAATGGTTGGCTGCTCTTGACAAGTGGGGCATACTGGTTCCTATCTTGATTTTCATCAGTCTTGACATTCAATAGATGAAATAATCTTATTAACAGAGCCAAAACAACTATCTCACTAATGAGGTGATTTATTGCTTGTGTTTCACGGTGGGTAATGAAAGATCAATTAAACAAAATGATGACCAAAAAACGTTTATCATTCCAAATTGTATATACTGTATTTTACTCTACTAAAAGCACATGTAGAGTGCTACATTTATTTTGATGCATATTATATATCATGGAAAAACATGTCTAGAGGCAACCCTGGGGCCTTGGGTTCAACTCCTAGGGTCCTAGCTGGGTGGAGTTTGCATTTTCTCTTTGCTTGGCTTTCCTCCAGGTGCTCTGGTTTCCTCCCACAGTCCAATGACATGTTGGTAGGTTTATTGGCTTCTCTGAAAAAAACTGGCCCTGGTGTGAGTGTGTGTGCACTTGTGTACGTGTGTCCACTGATGGAGTGGTGTCCCATCCAGGGTGTATTCCACCTTGCCATAGAATTACGGCATTGCTGGTAAAGGGAAAAGGTGTAGGGGTGCTCGGGCACAGAATACTGGGAAAGATAAGTCTGAAATACAGTCATTCCTTGCTTTTCACAGGGGATAGGTTCCAAGACTTTCCACAAAAAGTGAAAATCTGCAAATAATTGACCACCCTCTCCAAAACAACCACGGTCCCCAAAAAAAATATTTTAGTTTTCTTTTTCTAATCGAGGGCAATTTAGAGAACATTCGAGAGCATATTACTTGATCACATGTTTTGACACATAGAAAGGGAGGGGGAAAACGAAGGAAAGGCATAAAAGTCTTGGTAACAAATAACTATTTTTTCTATCCAATAAACAACTTAATTAGGATTTCAAGCATTTTTATACAGTTTTAATGTTTCTTTGTTATCAAATCCCTTTTAGTCATTTAACAAAATGAAAATGAAAAGCATTTTATTTTTCACTCACTTTTAATGTCATTTTGCGACTGGTTCACTTTCGCTAGTTGGAGATTTTCTTTCTTTTAACGTGTCTTAAAGTGCAACTTTCTCTGGCAAAATCATCACTTTCTTGCGTCTTTTAGTTCCACGATTGCTAGCACGAGAACTAAAAGCACGGTTAGGTCCCATATTTAATATAAATAAAGTATATGGGGCACAAAAAACTTCACTTGAAGAAAGAAAGTAGGCGGACTAATACGCAATGCGGGGAAGTACAGGGATTTTTTTTTGACCCGCGAATAAACGAAACCGCAAAGTACGAACCCGCGAAAAGCGAGGGATAGTATTTATACCCTAGTGAGAAGGGTATTAGTAACAGTTAAGGTATAGTCTCTTGAACATGTGTTATTAACTTCATTAAAATGTAACAAACAAAACAATAAATATTACATTTTATCACATTTTATGTCAGTACCTGGTCTTGGGTATTAGAATTCTTAGATAATGAATTGTTTCTTAAGTCTTCTAGTTGATTCTGAAGGTCTGCATTTCTTTCCAGCAGCTCTAAGCTGTTTGTTCTGGCTTCTGATAACTGAAAAAACATGTTAAAAATATACAGGTGTATTGAGGTACATAACTTCAGTCACTCTTGCATATGCACTGGACAGTATGTAAATGCTTCCAGTTACATGCTTAAATAGTTAGAGATGCAGTGTTGTGATCTGGTTTGGTCAGAAACTACTGCCCAGACTTAGAATAAAAGATTAAACAAAAGACTTCAATTATTTAATGCACTATCAGGAATCTCAAAAGAACATACAGTAACATTTCACAACTAAACATGACACATCAAAATAGTTTTGTGAAAAAAACTATGTAACATTCGGAAATGGCGTTCAGGAGTTCAGGAGAACCAGTGCATTTAATCTTCTATACTGTTTTTTTTTATTATTATTGAATAAAATTTAAAATAATAGTATTTACTAATTTCTTAGAATATGTTTTAAATTAATGCTACATGAACATGATGTAATTAGAACTAAAAACAACTGAGGACTTAAAAGTAAAATATAGAAACAACTTCCCAGATACAGAAATGAATCACAAAAACAAAAAAATAAGGGAAAGGGCTGAACTAGCTAAAACAGATTCTAAATAGTTTTTTATGTGTTGTTACATTGCTGTTAGGGTGTCCATGCTCCAATACACATTGAACATAATGACATTTAGGAAGAGTGTCTGTATAATGCACTTTTCCTTATTGACCATCGCTGAAGGCATCAGAGCTGTATATCAATGAGGAATCAATATATTTCAACTTTAAATGCCCCACAGAATTCATAGCCATTAACATGAAAGAGACGAGCTTTTGTGACTTGTCACTTTAAAAAAAGTCTCTCCTGCACCCTAACAGTTCTGACATTAAATGGAACAGTAAAAACACACCTCCATTTAGATTTGTGCATCATCCATGGAAAGTCAACAACGAAACTTGAACTATACCAAAACATTATTAATATAAATATTTATTACATCTCCCATAAGCTGGTACTTGTGCTCAGAATGTTCTATATACAAATCTCCATTACTAACCTCTCCTATTCTCATGCCCACTGCTCTTGTATCCATTACTAATTAATCACCAAAATGACTTGTTTTATCTTTACTTCCTCACAAGAAGTATTTTTCCATTATTTTTCCTAAACATTTATTACTCATCATGTGCAAGATACATAATAAACACTGGGACATAATAATCCATAGTTACAGTATGTCATGCCAACATTAATTGAAAACACAGTGAAACAACAAGCAAGTGCATAAAAATTACCCTGCATTTTTGTCTTTTTTGTGGTATTTTATTTCTCAAGGTAAAATCAGTTAATTTATTTTAGTTGATACCAAAGCAACCTATATCTATCCTTATTTATAGAACTGAGCATTTTTAAATATTTGTTTATAAGTACCTTACTCAAATGTAAGGCCCCACAGTCTCTAGGTTATGAGTCCAAAGCCTCAAACACTTCTGCCTGCTAAGCACACATTTCTGTCTCTTTAGTAAAAAAAAGAAAGTAATCATCAATAAATGATCAACCCATAATTTAAATTATATTTTTTAAATGAATTATTACAACAGACAGGTAATTAATGAAGGGGGAGGGGGTATTTAGCCCATTTTGCTTATTTGGTTACTAGTATCTTAATATGTTAAAAATTCAATGTAATAATAAAAAATGCACAAAACAAAATGTAATCCAGTTTTTTTACACTAAGGGAAACTTTAAGATTTCTTTTAAACTGCACATTTATTGTAGGTCAAAATCTTTACTGTCTTCCGAACTTTTCCAAGCTAATTAAAAAGTTTTAAATAAAAGTACCCTTCCAAAAGCATTTCCATAGAAAATAATTGAGTTCCACTTACCTGCAATGAGAAATGTTATTACGTTAGGAAAATTTACCTTCTGCTCGAGAATCTTTATGGAGTCTACACTTTTAATTAGAAGCACTTTCAAGTCTTCAATTTTTGCATCATCATGTATGCCTTTTAGGTCTAAATGCTCTACCTGTAATCAAACATGCATAAGGATAATACTCATAGATTCGCAAAAAGCAAACTTTCAATCATCATAAGTAATGCTTAATGGAATATTCTTGGGGGGGGGGGGGGTTGAAAGCCATTATTTGAGTTGCATGGAGTTGATTTTGAATATAAGTTTTGCTTTGTTTCGATATTATGAGTTAAGAGTCCATTTATCCAGACAACAGTGTCATGAAGCGTTAATCAGGACCCTTTGCAGATGGCAGAATCTGGAAGGGAGAGAATCAGACACAGGGGAGAGAAGACCGGGAATGGGGCTGGTAGACGAGCAGGGGGGCGTGTCGGCGGTGCACTGGTACCCAGGGGGGCGTGGTCCGAACGAACAACTCCAGAGGGAAATCCAGGGTGAAAGCAAGAGTCCAGAACCAGGTAATCCATCCACGACAGACAAGACAAAAGTTAAAAACCGGAGCGGGATCCGGTGCGGGGATGAGGAATAAGAAAGGGGTAACGGGGCCAGGTGCTCCAAGCCCCGGACCTAGATGGTCAGGACGCCGTTGTGAAGCCGATGCCGTTGGGTCTCTCCTGGACCCGCTGGTAGGCGGGCTTCCTGGCGTCCATCTTCCAGAGCTGAGCCCAGAATGGTAGGAGCGTCTGGCTTATAAAGGGAGGGGCTGGAATAGGAGTCAGGTGCACGAAATCAACGAATACGGGAAAGAGCTGGAGCGCCCTTAATAATTACAATTATAATAATTGCTTACACTTACAGTATATAGCGCTTTTGTGGACACTCCACTCAAAGTGCTTTACAGGTAATGGGGACTCCCCTCCACCACCACCAATGTGCAGCCCCACCTGGATGACATTTTACTCCTTAAGAGGAGGGACTTATGATCGTGACAGACGGATAAATGGAATCTTAACTCATAATATCAAAACAAAGACAAAGACAATGGTCAGAAACGACCCTTTATTTTTGAGGGGACAAATGGATATGCTGAGTAAAGAAACTCAGCAATCATCTTTAAATACAATCTGCCAGCCAGTATGGTCTTTAATTTTAAAAAGTTGTAAAAGCCTAGGGCACTAGACAAAGAAACACAGTTCTTAACTCCAGGTAAATAAATCTTTATTCAGCTTCAAAATACTGCAATTGAGTAACTTTAAATAAATATAAAATTCTCAAAATTAAATCAATCTATTCAATCAAGCTCAAACACAGAGGAAATTCTACCAACACTACTACTGTACTTCTACTACTACTGATACCTTATCCTTGATCCTGTCTGAAGAATCCGAGAAACACATATCAGGCACCCTGCAATAGAGGATGCTGAATGTTATTAAATGCATTTGCACAAAGTTTTTCTGGAACCATTAAAATAGATGATAATTTTACCCAAGAAATCCTTAAGTTAAGTACCTTGATCAGGGGTATAACAGTGGTTCCCAAACCAGTCTAGAGCCCCTAACCACCATTTTACACTGCCCCCTAACTATCATAGATGATTGGCATTAATTTATTCAATAGACATTACAGTGATTTTATAGTACAACTGTTTGATACTGGAGTTGCAACAAACGTAAAAGAAATTATTATACAAATCGTTTTATATGCATGCATGATAATGTCATTGTTCTTACTTGTGCTGTTACAAGGGTCATATTAGTTGGCCAAGCTCATTAGTTTTCAGTTGTATGTATAATAATAATAATAATAATAATAATAATAATAATAATAATAATAATAATAATAATTCCTTACACTATTTATATAGTGCTTTTCTGGACACTCCACTCAAAGCACTTTACAGGTAATGGGGGCTCCCATCTACCGCCACCAATGTGCAGCCCCACCTGGATGATGCGACAGCAGCCATAGTACACCTGTACTCTCACCACACATCAGCTATTAGTGGGGAGGAGGACAGATTGATGAAGCCAATTCAAAGATGGGGATTATTACGAAGACATGATTGGTAAAGGCCAATTGGAATTTTTGGCCAGGACACTGGGTTAATACCCCTACTCTTCTTGAGAAATGCCCCAGAATTTTTTAATGACCACAGATAGTCAGGACCTCGGTTTTACGTCTCATCTGAAGACAGTGCCTATTTACAGTACAGTGTCTCTGTCACCATTCTGGAGCATCAGGACACACACACACCACAGGGTAAGCGCCCCCTAATGACCCCACTAACACCTCTTCCAGCAGCAACCTTAGCTTTCCCAGGAGGTCTAAAATTCCAGGTACTTAACAGGCTCATACCTACTTAGCTTCAGTGGATTGTCAGCTGTGAGTTTCAGGGCGATATGGCTGTATGATGGGAAGCTCAAAACAACTGACAATTGCATCATTTGTTTGTACCATAATAGTTTTTTTTTCCCCAACAGAAGGAATCAAGTCACCAGTGCCTAGAAATCTTCAATGAGGATCTGGTCAACTTATTATGTAACTAAGGTTACATATCCTTCACCACTGAACAAAACAAAAACCACTGAAGCATTAAACAATAAGCTCTTTGGATGTAAAGGAACTTAATTGAATGTATTTTTACAGTAGTCTATCAAGCATATTTAATGAAAGAACCAAGACAAGTCTTCAAGCAGAAGAAGAGAGAAAATTGACTAAGGGTGTGCCGCTCTTCCCCCACACTGCATTCTGCCCGTCATAAATGCTATGCTGCATATATGAAATATCCACCTGCAGCATATCAGTTTCAAAATCTGGAGGCTCATATTTGTGGCATGAGGTTTATAGATAATGAAAGGCTGAAAGCCCCAACTGAGACCTGGCTATAAAGGCTGTGTAAGGAATTCTGAATTGCTGGCATAAATATGACAGAGCAGAGCATTGAGGTCAAGGTCGATTAGAATGAAAAGTGATACATAGAGGGCTTATGGCTAGAATAATTTCCTCTTAATAACATTCTTAGCTGCACCATTTTGAATATTTTATTCTAAATTAATTTAATGAAGAAATAAGCGAACAACAAAAAGAACATATGAAACTGAGAGCAATAATACTATATATACTGTATGTATACAGTTATATAGTATGTGCCTGTATGTTTGCAAAATGCAAACAATATAAATATGCATTTTTACAATATTAAAATTTTTACATTCAATATGCCTTTCCTTTATCTAATGGTCAGTAGGACACCCACTGAATTGCGAAAGTCTTAATTACATACTTAAGCATCTCATATAAGGAATTATTTCAAATTCTAACAGCAACTTGCATTAATATTCAAACTCATGTACATATACTGTAGTACCAGTCAAATGTTTGAGTACACCTCCTTGAAACCAGGGTTTTTATGATTATCTGTGCTTTAAACTGTATAAACACTTAATATTTAATGACATGATACTGTATGTCTACTTACAGTACAGTATAATCTTAAGTGAACTGCATTAAAAATGTTAATTTTTCATTTTCAATAAAATGAACACCCAACGCAAGCGGATTTAAGTCTGAAGCCCAGGTTAGTTAAAAGTCTGAAATGTGTAAAACATGATGTTAGAACACTAAAAGAAGTTTAAAATGGTCTTTGTTAGAGGTTCTCACAGTTAACTACCAGGTTACCCCATTTAAACATACTAATTAAATGAGGTGGTGGCATTGTGGCTAAGGATCTCCACCTGTGGCTGGAAGGTTGTTGGTTCATATCCCATGGCTGGCAGATGAATCCTGCTACTTCAGGGGTGCTGTATAAATGGCTGACCCTGTGCTCTGACCCAAGGACCCCAAGAGAAATTGTATATGGCCAATAAAGTGATCTTATTTACCTTTTGTCACCAATTATTGGTAAACTGGTGAGGGTCCACAATTACTATAAATATTGGGAGCATGGGCAAAAGTTTGTAATTCCTGAATGAACGTGGCAAAATTTGCTCAGCAAGCAAGGAAAAAAGACAGTCTATGAGTACTTTAAGAAATGAAGATCAATCTTTAGGACGAATCGCAAGAACTTTGCAAGTGTCACTAACTGCTATGGCCAAGACTATCAAACGATATGAAGAAACTGGCACTCATGAGGACCGAAAAAGGTCAGGCAGGCCAAAGGTGACGTAAGAATCAGAGAATACGTTCATTAGACTCACAAGCCTGCGAAACTGGTGACTGACTGCCCCTGAAATACAAGCTGAGCTCAATGCAACTAGAAGTACAGATGTTTTAACATCAACTGTTCAGAGGAGGTTGTGTGAAGCTGGCCTACCAGGAAGGATTTCTGCAAAGAAACCATTGTTAAGAGGGCAGAATAAGAGGAAGAGACTTGCCTGGGCCAAAAAACACAGAAACTGGACCTTTGAGGCCATCAGGTGTTATGTTATTTCATCTAAACCGATCACAGATGTCATTCAACTAAAAGTCTTCTGAAATTAGCCTAAATTCCAAAAACATTAATAAAATAAAAACTCTCCACCTCACTTCAGTTGAGAGGATTATCAAGATGGGTCACTTGATACTGCAATAAATATGAATTTTTCTTGCTTTAGAATAATTATGTTCTTTTTTTAAATCTACCAACTGTGTGCATGTTTGTGTAATCTGTCAACAGTTACCCCCTCTGTTCATGGATTCTGTTGCTCATGATTCTCAAACTACAACATAAAGCTAGGAAAAGATAGTGTGTTTAGCATACATATGGGTTTATGCCACAAACATTTTTAGAATTCAAAAACATGCTACTGAAGGTGCCGTTTACACTGTGTGACCACACACAAATAGTAACTTTTAAAGTTAGCTTTCTCTGTATGTAAACTCTCAGTAGTGTCAGTTTCTTTGCAGAAAGGCTGTAAGTCTCCTGCATTTTCATTTTTTGTTTAGTTTTCCTACAGCGATACTTTCCTACTGCAATTTGCTCTGCAGAGACCCTTGTTAACAAAATGTGAACATATCCAAAAATGCATTCAACGTAAACTTTTCTTTATGCAAAGTTAACTCTGATAGAGTTTCATTTTACAATTTGGAAGTTATAAACTACACAATACAAGAACAGCTGTTCATCCAAAGCTATTTTAATAAAATCTTCAAACTATGGTTTGCAAATACGGAAATCTTTATTCTACTTCCATCTAGTGGTGAAAGATAGAATAGTCCAGCCTATTACTAGATAATTATTTTTTCATCATTGATACAGTTCACGAACTACATACGATTTATTATATACAGTATAGGAACTTACGACTGCAGCTTAAGTCTAAATTCATCGTTATGAGCTATTCTTTCCAGGAGTCCGGTATCAAGGAAGCTGTACAGTATATACCTTTAAATTCCTTCCTTAAAGCTTAATACAAATTACTGTACAGTACGTAATCGTCAGAGGTAATCCTTCTAAAAACTGTTTAAAATGATATATGTAGTTATAACAAGCCAAACAAATCGACATGTGCAAAGGGGAAATATAAACACTATCGTGAAGTAACAGTTTTTCAAGTGTGATATTTATAGCTAGCTATAGAGCATGTCTGACTTTTTTACGCCCCTTTAGATCATTCAGGCACACCTAAACATATCTTGGAAATGTCTTTTACGCGATGCAATTCCAGAGTGCTTTGCTTAAAAGAAAACAGAAAGGTGAATCACAGAAACACGGGAAATAAAGAGGAGTTAAACGTTTTTAGTAAAATATGTACTAAGGACTCTGTAGGGTCAAACTAGACGCAAATAGCACAATGTACAACCAGTACAACACTGCTATATGCATTTTCCACACAAGACGGACTCATCAAATAAGGATACCTTAGTTCGTGAAATCCATTCAGAATTATGGTTGTAAACCCGCCTAACGGAGAGAAAGTGGCACTACATAGAACATTTTAGATGTTTTATTTCTGGATGGGGATAAATAGAAATATTGTATCTCGCCGCTATGCTGGGGTTGCCGAAATAAAGGGTGATTTAAATTAGAGTCTCAGAAGACAATAAAGCACAAACTGGATAATTAGTCATAGTAAATCCAAGAATTCCGGTTTATTATTTACAAACCACATTGGACTACACTGGGCCACTCCTCTCTAGCTTGCTCGATTTCCCCTATATGCTGCTCTTCCTTTGAGTTGATAGATTTCACCTCTTGTTTTAGAAACCAACACCTTGATCTCAATGGAACTGGTCTTTCGCCACATTCATTTCCACTGCAAAGCTCAGCTGTCACGGGTAAAATGTTTACAGCAAACATTTTAAGGGAACATTCCAGAACATTTGACATTTTATCTTAAGCAGTCTACATGAGTGTTAATCTTTTTCCACCTTCATTTTTTACAGAGCAGGTGATTTATGACGTTTCCTTCAATGGTTTAATGGTTGTATATAACATTACCTTTAGTAAAACGATAAAAAATACTGCAGAACTACAGACATTACCAGCTCCTTTAAACGAATAGTTGAAACAGAAGTAGATTGTCTTCCAATATAAACAGAATTATTTTATTTATAAAATATTACACGGCAATTTAGGATTCATTTTTACAGTACCTACCTTGTTGTGTCAATGGTCGTGTTCTTTAACGTATTTTGTAGGTCTGGATTCAAATGTATCGGTCGAACTGTGCTGCTGGCACCACTCCCCATTTTCTTCTAAACAAAGTCAGCAAGGGCAGTTGCAGTCACAGAACAAACAATTGCGACCACATTTAAAATTCAGAAAGAAACAATTGTTCCACTTTATTCGTTTTAAGAATTGTTAGGAGATGGGTGACACCTGACTTCTTATGTGCTGCACCTTCGATCCCAGTTTGTGTACGTCAGCTGGCTTCCTAGCAACGAAGTTACACTGCAGTGGAGCCGGTATCACAAACTTTCATTTGTGCTCAAAGAAAAAAAAATACAGTGTACTTGGATTAACTCACTCCTTGCTTTCTGCATTTTGTCATAGCTTTAATTTAATGCGTATTCTTAAGGAAACTTGCAACTTATGCTTTAGATTGCTCTCATGAGTGTGAACTAGAATAGAATATTTGATATTCGTTAAAGTGTTCTTTAAATCCTTTTTGGTCTTTCGGTACTTCAAAATTCCCGTAGGTAGAAAAGGTCCATCAACTGGCGTCAAAGAGTAGTAAAAGGAAAATTAGAATTTTACATTAAACCAGCGTCGTGTATGTACAGTATACAGTAGTCCCCTACAATACATATTTCTTTTTTACATAAAAACAAAAAATACGGCCATACAGGACAAAGTGCTAACAAATTTTGGCTAACAAATTATTAAGGTAATGCATTTGGAAAATCAAAGGAAGAATAGATACCAAAACTTTGAAAAAAATATATTCTGTATATATGAATTGTGTGAGAAACTAAAATACTTTTGAAATTCAATTTAATATAATTGCATGCATTTTGTCATTTTTGTTAGGCAGTGACAGTGAAGTTAGAGCTTATTAGGAGTTTACATGTTCTGTTTATATATTATATATGGTAATTTGTAACCATGGATGCTGCACATTGGTGGTGGTGGAGGGGAGTCCCCATTACCTGTAAAGCACTTTGAGTGGAGTGTCCAGAAAAGCGCTATATAAGTGTAAGCAATTATTATTATTATTATGATTATTATTATTATTAAAAATGAAGTACAGTGGTGTGAAAAAGTGATTTCTTATTTTTTTGCATGTTTGTCACACTGAAATGTTTCAGATCATCAAACAAATTGAAATATTAGACAAAGATAACACAAGTAAACACAAAATGCAGTTTTTAAATGAAGGTTTTTATTATTACGGGAAAAAACAAATCCAAACCTACATGGCCCTGTGTGAAAAAGTGATTGCCCCCTAAACCTAATAACTGGTTGGGCCATCCTTAGCAGCAACAACTGCAATCAAGCGTTTGCGATAACTGGCAATGAGTCTTTTACAGCGCTGTGGAGGAATTTTGGCCCACTCATCTTTGCAGAATTGTTGTAATTCAGCCACATTGGAGGGTTTTCGAGCCTTAACCGCTTTTTTAAGGTCATGCCACAGCATCTCAATCGGATTCAGGTCAGGACTTTGACTAGGCCACTCCAAAGTCTTCATTTTGTTTTTCTTAAGCCATTCAGAGGTGAACTTGCTGGTGTGTTTTGGATCATTGTCCTGCTGCAGAACCCAAGTGTGCTTCAGCTTGAGGTCACGAACAGATGCCCGGACATTCTCCTTCAGGATTTTTTGGTAGACAGCAGAATTCATGGTTCCATTTACCACAGCAAGTCTTCCAGGTCCTGAAGCAGCAAAACAGCCCCAGACCATCACACTACCACCACCATATTTTACTGTTGGTATGATGTTCCTTTTCTGAAATGCTGTGTTACTTTTACGCCAGATGTAATGGGACACACACCTTCCAAAAAGTTCAACTTTTGTCTCGTCAGTCCACAGAGTATTTTCCCAAAAGTCTTGGGGATCATCAAGATGTTTTCTGGCAAAACTGAGACGAGCCTTTATGTTCTTTTTGCTCAGCAGTGGTTTTCGTCTTGGAACTCTGCCATGCAGGCCATTTTTGCCCAGTCTCTTTCTTATGGTGGAGTCATGAACACTGACCTTAACTGAGGCAAGTGAAGCCTGCAGTTCTTTGGATGTTGTTGTGGGTTTTTTTGTGACCTCTTGGATGAGTCGTCGCTGCGCCCTTGGGGTAATTTTGGTCGGCCGGCCACTCCTGGGAAGGTTCACCACTGTTCCATGTTTTCGCCATTTGTGGACAATGGCTCTCACTGTGGTTCGCTGGAGTCCCAAAGCTTAAGAAATGGCTTTATAATCTTTTCCAGACTGATAAATCTCAATTACTCTGTTTCTCATTTGTTCCTGAATTTCTTTGGATCGCAGCATGATGTCTAGCTTTTGAGGATCTTTTGGTCTACTTCACTTTGTCAGGCAGGTCCTATTTAAGTGATTTCTTGATTGAGAACAGGTGTGGCAGTAATCAGGATAGAGAAATTGAATTCAGCTTTCCAAAGATGTGATAAACCACAGTTGATTTATGTATTAACAGGGGGGGCAATCACTTTTTCACACAGGGCCATGTAGGTTTGGATTTTTTTTCCCCTTAATAATAAAAACCTTCATTTAAAAACATACAAAAAAATAAGATATCAGGAATGGGGCAAACACTTTTTCACACCACTGTATATGTTTAATTTCTAAATATATTCTGCTCTATATCAGTAAATATAATCTAAATATTCCTTTGAGAAATGTATCACTAAATTTATTTTTTGATTTATTTTTTACATTTAGGCACAATGGTAATGTATTAATATATACAACACTTGTTAGTGGAGAAAAGCATCTATTTACGCAGAAAAGTTCTCTTTTCCAGCTGTACAGAAAACATATAGTGAATACTAATGGGATGTGATGTGGTGTGGAGTTTCTATCTTTGCTATAGTATAAGAATTTAAAGGTGGTGCTAAGCAGACTATACCTCTGAAAAACTGAGAAAATGGGAATATGTTGTGATAACTCTACCTTTAATTGAAAAAAAAAATGTTCTATTCTTGATTTACAGTCACTTCACAGATGCTTTGTTCAGCTTAACCCAGCAGATTTCTTCAGCATTAAAACCCCAAGAGCCTTTCATATGTTTCATTTGCCACAGGCCCAGCAATTGCAATTAGACAATCGACCGGCTATGAGAAACATAATCGGAATTTAAACAATTTCATTTCCAAGAACAATACTCATTCACAATGGAATTTTTTTTCAAGTCAGTAGAGAGAACACTTCATAAAGTTTTTTGATACTTTAATTTCTGGGCACACAGTCTTTTACCTGATAGAACCAACAAGAGTTTTTTAACACTTTTATTGTTACACTTTCTAGTGCATGGTATCATTTAAAATGTTTCCATTAAGTGAAGATATGATATAATCCAAGTGATGTAACTATAGATATAGAGAGTGCAATTATTTACATTACAATTTAATAAGTAGTTGATATGTATTGTGATGTGCACCTATAAACTGACAGCACAAAAGGCTAAAAGCCTAGCTTGATTAATTAATATAATTTCAGAGTCTTGGGCAAGGAATTATGCATTGAGCTGCACATTGTCTATACAGACACTTCACACACAAATGTGCACATGGTTTCTAACAGTAGTCAGGTCATAGGCCAAGTCTTTAAATCACAGTTTATTTATTTATTTAATGCAGAGTGCAGCTGCAGTTACTTTTCATTATCACAATATAATTGTTGTTTTTCTTCCATATCGAAAATCACTTGGGTAAATGATTCATTCAGGTAGTACGTGCAAAATAACATGTAATTCTCTACAGTGCATTTGACTACTCTTAAAAAGTTGCTAACAGTCAAGACTGCATCAAAGGCATGTATAAGAGTGTGCTTATGGCTGATTTGGTAGCACAGAGCAACAGACCTTCACGCTGCATCATTGAACAAAACCACAATATGTTAGAAAAGCACAATAACCCTGTAAGAGCTAGATAGGTTTTCACACAACACATATCCTTGGTTATCTGAATTTGTATAGGCATTCCTGTTTCAGCGAGATGACCATTTTTTCACCTCCATGTAAACAATATCTACAGTAGTGTTGAAAGTGCACAGCAATCTTGTCAGTTTTCCATTGTTTGACATTCAGTGTCAAAGGCCGCGTGGGTACTATGCCAAAGTGTAATCAAACTGTCCCTTCTCCAGGCCGTCTAGCCCATCTGCCCAGGTGGAGGTGGGCATGCTACGGTAAGGATCAAGAAGGATGCGGAAGCACCTGACGATAAGAATCCCAAGAAATACAAACAGGAAAATAACAAAAGCAAATGTCGTCTTCTGCTCCAGAGTAATGCCAGTGTCTGCAATAGCATCACCTGCTGGTAGTAGAGTGGAAGTGAAGAGCTCACCATCCATCATCCAGGAGAGTTGAAGTGGACAATCCCAGAATATCCTCTTTCTCATCATTAGCTTCCCATGGCTGAGCTCTTTGGGGTAAACCTTATCATCTATAAGATAAAAGGGTAAAAATAGGCTGTGTAGTCAACAGCAATCTTTTTTGTTCATCAGTATTGTAGGTATAAATATACAGATGACTAATTAATATCTGTGCCTCATATTTACAATCGATCAAACTCTTTTAGAGTTTCCTCTAGTTTTTACTTGATTTAATCACTCAAATCAGGCAGATGCTACTTAAGACAATGCTCAAACACCAAATGTTCCGTTCCTTTTTTACAGGGTGTCATTTTGGAGACCATGGGTTTTACCTAATTAGATATTCAGTCTAGTGGCCTGCCTTATTTTCTTTTAAATAGCACTATTTTGTTTACAACAAGGCTATTTAATATTTTTTTTAAATAGCCTTGTTGCAAATGAAATAGTGAAGGAAAGGAATCTTTACAGAGCACTGTTCACAGTTAAAGTCTGTATTTCTACATAAAAATATGGTCAGAAGACCATATTGTTACATAGAATATTCCCCTTCTCCTTTGCTTATTTTGGGTTAAATAAACAGACACCACCACCAGATGTATGTACTGTATTTTACTTCTGCATTCAGAGTTTGATTTAAAGTTAAATGCCAAGAGAAATATAATTGCAAGCAATTAATGTTTGAGAATAAACTGTAATATCTCTTCATGTGAAAAAATACATTCCCTGATAGAACATGTATGGTTTTGTATACTGTATTTGTTCCAGAGCAACCCTGGTCCTGTAAGCACTCTTCTAAGGAGCTATAAGAGTTTTGTATCACACATCACAGAGGGCTATGATGTAGTTTTGTATTTCACCTTTAGGTCCAATTGTCATGATCAAGGACACTTTTTGATACAGCACATTTAGTTTCCAGTGTGTGGTCTGTAATAACCATGACCTTCTGCACTGTGCAGGGAGTTATTGGATTTTAAATATGGCCTTTATAAAGGCACAGAGGTCATTGACAAGGCCATTTTATGCCAGAGTACACAAGTGTTTCTATTTGTATTCCATAGTAACCTTGGCCCTATCTGAACTCCTTTATGGTGTTACAAGCTAATTTTTCATCTGACCAGAAGGACAGGTCTTATATGACTACCAGATCATGTGACCAGTCATGTTTATTCATCATTTGCACAGGTTATTATTCCTGTGTGCTTATTAATGAACCCACAACATTGTAATATTGAAACCTGTATATCAGGACATAAAAATACATCAATACTAAGCACATCTGAAATGTGATTGCCTTGTACAAGTCATGTTTCTAAATGTAGCATGTTATGTTATTTTCAAAGAGATTCTATGTGAAAAGCATTCCGAGATGTTACTGTTAATAAATCCAGTTTCAAGAACCCAGGTGATGAATCTGCTTGCCCTTGACCGTTGTGGTTGTGTTGCTGGAAAACGTATTTTTATTATTAAACTTATTAAAACTTCATAGTACCAAATTTAATTTGTTTGCATGAATAGAAAACCTATTCACTCAAGGACTTGAGTCAAACCAATGTATTGCTAAGAAGTATTGTTTCATTTCAGTCAGCACCAAATGCCCTTTTGCATTATAAGAGATTCCTCCCCTCATTGTCAGACTCCTACTACCCCACAGATCGGCTTGAACAAAACAGTAGCCAGCATAACATTCACTATGCCTTCATACATGTTGTCTTCCATTAGGTCTGTCAAAGGCAGTACGGCATTCATCAGTGAATAAAATGCCGAGCCACTCTCTCTGCCACCACTTCAGATGTTTTCTGGATACCAGTGGACAGCAATTTCATCTTCCAACTACAGTATCAATGCGTTACTCCTGACTGCGTTACAGTCATTCTGCTGATGTGAGTGTTTTCTTCCTAGAATCATGCTGTAGCCACTGCTGTCTGAAAAAAAATTTGTAAGTTGGATCAGAAGGATGTGTCTATTGTGGTGACCTTCTGTCTGGCAGGATATGACCCGTCTCTCACAAAGCCGGCTTTCCTGATTTCTCTGTAATAGTCTGCTGATTCATGAAGGTGAACATCTTATTCTCTGGGAAACTTCATTTACACATAGGCCTAGTATTGCAGTAGAAAAAACAAAAACAGGTGATCTTCATTACTTAAGAGGAGGGAAAGTTTAATTTTTTTTCTTCTCTTTTTGAAGGGCTACTTATTCAGATTTTAAATTAACTAACTTTGACAATTTTAATTCAATTAATATACCTGGGCACTCTGTGTATTTAGGAAATCTTAAGACTTGATTTCAGTATTTTGTCATGGCAAGGGCCATTACCATTCAGACAACAAACCTATCTGTTCACTATGTAAATGTGAATTACATTATTTATCTGCCCAAATGAGCTATTGTTGTGAAACAACAATGGTATTTGTTTTCCCTTCCTTAATTACCATGGACTGTATGTTTCAAATGATTACTTCGCATTAGGGGAGCATTGTCTGAACCAGAATATTCATATTTGATTTACATTGAATAAAAACAAGTGTTCGCTTCATGATAAGCAGCACAATGAAAAAAATTAAATACTGTCAAGATAGCAGATATGCAGGTAAAAAAGGCTTCAATGTCAATGATAAAAATGTTTACATGAACTAATATTAATCTAAAGTAGAATGTACAGATGACTGTTTTCTGCACTTGGCAGATTTGTTATTTGAAGGTATTTTTATATTCTTAAAAATAGAAAAAAGGAACATTTGGCACAAAGCATGAAAACAGAAAATGTTTTCTGCAGCCTGTGGATCAGATGGTTTGGGAGGGTAGCTTGAAACTTCACTTATTCGTGGACATATCCTAGTAGAACAGTACGTGACTAAAGCTTTGATGCTGTTGAGAGCACTTTCGAATGCAAGACTCATACCACATACTCTAGATGTTATTGAAACACCAAGGGAAGGTATAAAATAGGTCTTGTGATCTTGTGATAATCACCACACCAACTCTTAAATGATTGTGTCCTCTGAAAACACAGTCAGGTTAATATGATAATCAATACAGGGCATAACAACCCAAATTCAAGATAGCGGTGAGGCTGATCTGCATGAATTCAGATCAGGATTCAGGATTGCTCAATTTTATGAAGGGATATTATTAGGAATAAAAATAATACAAATAAAAGGCTTATGGAAAAAGATGGAAAGTAGAAAAGTCGAACAGTGAAAGTTGCTAAGGTATACAGTAACTAAGTATTAGTAAACTCAAATTCTAATAAGAAGCAAGAGGCAGGACGTGACATTAAACTCTTATCAAGGTAAAGATTTTACGGTATTCCTATCAAGCCTTGGACCCAAGCACAAGGTAGAGTACATGCAAATTATTCCCTTAAGAGGCGTGCAAACAAGAGAAGCTTGAAGTGTTCTTAATTTTCTAGATAGCAGGGTAGTACGCATCATCTGATCCATGAGACTTTATCAATTCGAGGCGAAGAGGTGTGAACCAAAGTAGGAGCTGAACCAGTGTTCCTGTGGAGGTTAGGGAGATGGTCCAGCCTGCTGGCTGGAGAGGACGGAGCAACGTGTTATGTTCAATGTGTTAATTCATGCAAATTGGACTTTGCTTCCCTGGTCCAATTGAGCTCCCTGCTACTTCTCTTCGAAGGGACAGACAAAAGCTAATAAATCATTTGATTTATTTCATTTCATTTGATATGAAACAAGCATATCTCTCTTGTTCCTTGAATAATTATGGTGCCTTTTTGCATTTTAATTGAATATTTTGAGCTTAGCCTTTTGTTAAGAGAATGAAGTAAGTGATGTGGCAACACATCCAGTTCTTCAGACAGTGTTTACCAATAAAGAAATACATTTTTATTGATTGTAATTTCAAATTTGCTATACAAGCAATGAAAGGGGGGTTGAACCTCATTTAACCACTAGAGGGGTGACTCTGTATTTTAAGCTTTGATCCCCCTCTGATGTGGCTGGATCAGAATAACTTATTCTCTAAATTCTAAATCTTTTTAGTAATGCTTGTTGCAATTAGAACTCCTGCAGAACTCCATTTCGTCTATTATAAAGAGCTTCTTAATTTAAGACCAAACAAGTGATATCTATGGGCATTTGCTTGGATATCCCTTGTTTATTATGGTTTAATGTAGTTGGTTATGTTTCTTTGAACTATAAGAGTGTGATTTCTTCATTTAATATCAACAGAATGGTAAAACATTCTTGGAACATAGGTTATCTATGGATGATTGTAAGGTATGTTTGCTCAGTTTCTTAAAACTGACCCTGAACAAAAATACTTTCTTGTATTCCTTATCAATTTATGATCTTTATGTATCTGGATAAATATCTGATTCATGTATCTGGAGCATGTTGTCTCTTCTCTTGACTTGAATCACTAGGCCTACTTTTTTCATGGCCAAATGATTTTATGGAGGTGTCGGTGCAACGCTTATCTCTCCTTGAGAAGAAGGTTCACAGTCTTTCTTGCCTTTGCGGTGCAACAGGGATAGATGTCCCATGTACTGGATGCATGCAAACTTATTTTGTAGCAAGAAATGAGCACACATATCCAATATCAGATAGTATGACTTACTTATTGGCCCATTCAATAAACAGTTTTTTTTAGCAATTCCTTGTTTTAATCAAATACACATTTAGGTCCCTGTCATGTTGGAACAGAGACTCACATCCATTAAGCTGTTTGATAAATGTTATCCTTCTTTTTTCCCACAGTTTAAGCATGCACACTCTATCCATGTCAAAGTCAATAAAGTGTTAATTCATCAGGGTCATCGGGGTGGCATCTTCTCCATATCAAAATGTCTCTAACTACCATAGTTTAGTGAAACTCACAGGTAGGAATGTTGCCCTTTTTTCGGAACACATAAATCTTTCTACTTAAACCACTTTTTTAGTTTGGCACAAATCTTTCCTTGATTTGTTATCATTTTAGTGATGCATATCCCTCCGACAAATGGCATGAAGCACAGTACTGTATAATCCTCACTCAGATATATTTTTGTTTGTATAAACGCTACAGATGTGTAGTCCTTAATCTATGCTACAGTACATGGTTAATCCTTCAAATTCAAAAGTAGAACCTCAAGAAAGGCTACAACTAAGATTTTGGCCCAAACTGGCCCATTAAGTTC
The DNA here is from genome assembly GCF_059453375.1 of Lepisosteus platostomus. NCBI lineage: Eukaryota > Metazoa > Chordata > Actinopteri > Semionotiformes > Lepisosteidae > Lepisosteus > Lepisosteus platostomus. Next base: position 52,392,367 of record NC_142614.1, read on the forward strand.
TGCTTCAGTCATATAGTCAGTACTTACTGGTCACACTGTCAATGATCGTCTAGAACGGTAGAGTTTAGAGTAACCCTTCTAAACTAATGTGCACTTCTTTGCACATTAACAAAAACCACAGAATTTAACAAAAACCCACACAAAAAATGAGGAGAGCATTCAAACTTTATATGAACAAGTACCCAAAGTCTCAGTCGAACCCTGAAACTGTAATGCAGCGGTGCTGGCCACTACACTACTCCCCCACCTCACTCAGAGACACCTACAGTACTGTACTTATGTGGGTGAAAACTATATTTCTTAGTAATAAACATCTATAGATTTTTAAGAACAGAAAATATTGTTAATTTTTTTGTCATGGCTTGCCTGATGATTTTATTAGTATCTTGTGTAGAGTTTTAAAGTGTTTATGAATAGTGATTATTCTGTTTTCTCTCTTCCTGTTTTCAATTAACTAAAGTATAATAGAATATTACAGATGTTGTTTTTTTAAATGAATCTGTATAACACTGGAAATCATATAAAATAGAAGAAAATAAATGTTTAATAGTCAACCCTGAATATATATAACTAAAGTAAATTTTGTGTCAATGTTGTTATAAACAAAATGATCAAAAGTGTTGTATTAGCTGCATTTTGGTTGGACATTTCTATGATGATGCTAATATCTTTAATTTTAGGGGTGGAGCGGTGGCTCTGTGGCTAAGGATCTGCGCCTGTGGCTGGAAAGATGCCAGTTCAAATCCTGTGGCTGGCAGAGGAATTCTACTGCATAAGGCTCCTGAGCAAGGCCCTAAACCCCAACTGCTCCAGGTGCCGTATAAATGGCTGACCCTGCGCTCTGACCCCAAGCTTCTCTCTCCTCATCATTGTGCCTCATGGAGAGCACAAATGTGAAAAGACAAATTCCTAAAATTGTATATGGCTAATAAAGTGAACTTAAAGAATGAAATGTCCTGATGTAATGTTCTCTGTTGCAGTACTTCACAGAGCTGTACACAAGAATCTAATAGGCAGTCTAACAAGAGTTTGGGGAAGTCCCATAGCAGTATAAGCTGAGGAAATATAAGGAGCTTGATCAGCAAGAATCTGGTTAATTTACAAGTTAAGTACTTGAATTTCACTAGTGTTATTCAGTACTGAAGTTCAGCAGCCATTGATCCGTCCTACACAGTCAAGGGATTACAAGAATTCAGAATTTAAATGATCATAAGTACATTTGTTGTTAATGATTAAACGTCAGAAATATGTGTTATATTTTGCTTTATTGTTTTTAATTCTGTTACCTAGAATAGAAAACTTTATCCTCACATCCAAACATTAATGAAACATAATAAAAAAGATTAAAATACCCTGTAGTTCCTTATATTGTCATGAAAAGATTAATGTTAAATGTTTAAATGACTCACCATGAGAGGCCAGCTCTCCCGTGACATAGTTGAATGATTGAATATGAAAGAAGACAATACCGGAAATCGCCTAAAGATGGTGTCTTATACTACAAAAATGTTTATATTCATTTGAAGCAGGTGTTTAAAACATTGTTTTCAGTTTGTTGTCTCATCAATGCTATAGATTTCCACAATTTTAATTTACCTTTGTGGTAAATGCTACTAAATGACCAAAGGAATTTAAAACAAACAACAAAATGAAGTTTTTATCTGACAGTTTTATCATCCAGGCTTATCAGAGAGAGCCTACACCACTGTGCAGAGCAAATTCCATTCTATCAACACTAGCCAAAGGCATAAACAATAGCTGCAGTAACATATATATATATTGTACTCAAGAACATCTGATGCGTCATATTACTTTCAGCTGATGATTGCTTTACTACTCTTTAGCAATTTTACATGTTCACTTTAGAAGTTTGCTTCTTCAATTAGAGACAATTAGATTGATTGGACCGAGTTTGTGTGCATAAACGCAGATAGGTTGAAATGATATGATCTTGCCGGACAACAAACAGATCTAAAATCAAATACTTTTCAGTGGTACAGTAAGTGGCACAAATCACTATGGCTTTAGAACTCAAATTTGGGCAAGCAGGATTTTTCATGCAGGAGATTAGATTTAGCAATGGTTTGTTTCATTGGGCTAAAAATATGTGTTAAGATGATATTTTTTAGCAGGAAAAAAACATCTGTATGATGTTCATTTGGTTTCAGTGGAAAAATAGTTATAATGCTGGTCACTGCTTTTGAAGAATAAATAATGATTTGTAATTAATATTTGAAAGACCTTTTGTCTAACACAAGTATTTATTAAAGGCAAGGGATTAGATTTTAAGAAGCAAATCCCAAACAACTCTTTACTTGTGCAGAGGCAGAGATTTAATTTTCATATATAATTTTTATATTCAGTTGTGCTGTAATATATATACTTTGAACACAACTACCTACAAATTATTTTATAAAGATTTTCCATAGAAAATTTGCAGGGTTTGTTTTCCAATACTCTCATGACATTATTGTATAAAGTCACTTGAATAATTTTACTGGGCCTTTGTTCAGTTTGTACTGTGATGTTACACAGTAATGTTTTGTTAGGTTTTGCATCAATCTCCTGTGTATTGTAAGATCAGTTCTGTGATAGAAATGTGATAGTTTGATGTGCTGAAATGTATTCAAAGCTATTTTTAATCATAAATCACTGCAATTATTTTATTTTGTGGAAAAACAAATGTCAGGTCCCAATAGTCCCCACATAAATCCCTGTGATGTCTGATTTGATCTGTTATAATCATAGTGCGCACAAAAACACAATGTAATGTACTTTTAAATAGCTTAAGCTTTTTTCATTTTTAAATAAATGTGAAATGCATAATTCTGAGCTCCTCTTTAGAGAACTATCAACATACTTTGAAACTGCACTGGCTTTAACATCGTAAGTGGTATGTACGTGAAACAGTAAAAGAGCTAAGATTTATATAAAGACATACAGTATATATTTATACAAACATGGTGCACAATGCCACAGATGTCCTATACACAGAAACCCACTTTATATATTGTATGAATTTATAGTAATTCAAGTTAGTTTTGGTGATGCAAAGAAATCAAAAGACCGCTTCAAGCACAGACAGGAAATGGGGCAGATTGCTCCCATAGCTTAAAGCTTCAAAAAATTGAAATATAAATTTTACACAAGCATAAATGCTAATTTAAAAATGACAGGTATTCATCCACTTGTATCTTATTTCCACTCATGCATGTCACTCGGGGATTTTTCAAGCAGAGGAAATAAATTAATTTCTGGTGTATCTGGTATATCACCTGTTTTTGTGATTTTGCATTAGCTAAGACGGCATTAATAGCTTATTATACAGAATTAACTTGAATTAATAATTCACGTTAATTCTTCTGAACATATTCTTTTTTAATGATTACATTGATACATTCACATGTATCAACAAAATGTTTGGGGTATAAAACATCTGAAACTGAAATTCATTGTACATTAGTTTTCTTTTCTAAACAATCTGAGAGTTGGTACTGTATATAATTTACTGTATAGAGTAATAAAGGTCATTTGTTCCAATAAAAGGCAGAAACATAACTAAATGAAGCATTTAAAATTATTTCCAAAAAAAGCATTATAGCTTTATATATATAGAAATAACCCTGTTTTCACTGTTACTAATATGACATGAAACATAGAATCGGTTCCATGTTCACTTGTCAACAAGTGAAATAAGGAGCAATAGCCAGGGGAGAGTTAGCTGATATATACAATGTTGCAAAAGGCAATTCAGTGCCACAGAAATTGCATTAAAAGGTAAGTAAGTTATTATGCGACCACTGATTGTTTTTTTACATTAGTTCCCAGGTGACAGGACACTGCATTTACGTTCACAATTTAATTGCAAAAGCTTAAGAACCAGCGTTGGCTGCTGTGAAAAGCATGACACAGATGCAACAATTAGAGAAAGTCAAATGTACTGCTACCTTTGTCTGTCTGCGAGAAAACAGGATCCATTTCCAGAAATCAGAATTAAAGAAATAACCTGAAGGGTTCGCCCATTCTGTGTTTTTTTCCTCTCCTTCCAGAAGTCCAGCATAAAAAAAAAATCAGAACAAAATACAAAAACACAGCTGTTACAGATGAGAAAGCTGGCTTGATCAGTCTAACGCCATGATCCTTCACAAAGGTCTGCAGCCGGAATGTTATTCTTTTCAGAAAATCAAGAAATGAAAGAACAATAAAATAAAAGAAACCGACTCCTCTTCCCAGCACAGCGCACAGCAACTGCACCTCATGTGTGGTTTGATTCCACTGAGTGGAGACAGACTCTAAGCTGTGGGTCTGACAGATAACGCTTGCGAAGAGCATTAAGATTCAACAGGAGTATGAAATCACTGGGCATTCCCACACATTCATACACAATCAAACAGCCGGGAAACTGCCATTCCAGGTTTCACATTGATTGCTGTCAGCAATCTGCATTTTGATGTCAATTAGCCCCCACCTGCTTTTATCCAATAGACTGTTTATTGATCTGATTTTGTGACCTTCAAGAACAATTTACTTAATTTACAGACTTCTAAGGTGCAGTATAAAAGAAAACTGTTTGTGTGTTCAAATCCTTAAGTAAGTTTATTAAATATTACATATTACAGTAATAATTAAATATTACAGTAGATTCTGATCGCTGGTAAGTACTTAAGAATGTGCTGCAGAAATTAAAGCATTTTCATTCCTTAAACTGGTATTCCTTGCAAATTATTTGGTTTATAAATGAAAAGCCCCTAGAGCTGATATTGAAATGATGTAGCTTTTAAGTTTTTATCGATTCTATTATTTAGTATTGCACCAATTTAACTAGCACACATTTGTATTAAACTGACTTTATCCATCAACCCCCAAGCCTGTTTATATTTCTGTGTGGGCTTGTGGGTGGGTCTGCTGCATGAGTACAGTATATCCATGGACTTGTATCTCCCACGGATATAAATATCCAAGAAAGATCTTGACCTTCAATATCTTTCATGTATATTGAGTGATGAGAGAATCTGAGAAAATGACCTATTTTCTGGAAATCGACTTTCGAGTTTTAGTTATAACAGACTCTGTGGTTTTTGGCTGTGTTTGAAATATCTTTAAGAGCTGTAGATTTCAGATAAGCATTAAAACATATAATAATTAAATATTATATTATTTGATAATGTAAGTGATTGCTTTCCCTGACTGCACAAACGATACTACATCTTAAAATGATTTCCAGATTTTAAAAGTTATAAAAATAATAATAATCATTAATAATTATAATCAGCAGCACCATATGACTGACATACATTAATTAGACATTATATATATAACAACTTCACTTTTACATTGACAACTGTTTGCATTTATTGTTAGGAGCAGCTAAATCTGTATTATTGTGAATTTATTGAAATAATGTTTTTGAAACTGCTATGCATGGATGGATGTTGTTTTAACCATCAATAAGGCGATTGAAGTCAAATGTAAAATTATTTGTATCTGTCCTTCCTTGAAGGTTAAGTCAAACTGTTATGTTCTTTAGTAGATTTATTAGTTTCATGCCATGTACGTTTATGAATATATTTTCATTATATTCTCTTACACTTCATAGGTTTCAGTAATATTGTTTTTTAATAGAAGAGACATACAGTAAGTAACAATTCCACTAGAGGGAACAATCTAACAACTGAGTTCAGGTGAAAAGAAAGTACTTTTATGTCTCAGGTTCTGTTGTTTCAGTGGCATACCCACAGTGAATCTTTTTCTTTTGGTTTTATAAGCATGTCCATCATGCACAATTGGAGTCCAGCCTCTTTGTGCAGTACAGTATTTGGCGACACTCTTTATATGGCAGGGAATCATAGGTGTAGTTTTATTAGTGTCTTTAGATATCAACTTCTAACATATATTTAACATATCTGTGTTATATGCAGAAACTTTAACTTTATTAATAATCACTAGTATTATTATTGTCGAGTTTGTTTTGCTGATGCAGTAAATCACTCTTTTATATAAATGTAATTTTACATTTTATTTTTATATAAATGTAAAAGTTTATGAATGTTGATTTCAGGTTTCTGATTATGTATTTCTATGCTTACTTTTAATGATTACACTAATATATTCACAGCTTGGTAAAAAAACAAAATGTTAGGGGTTTAAACCAAAATACTAATACATTTGCAGCTGATACTCATACTTTCATATTCGTCTACAGCAATCTTGCATATAAATTACATAATAGAAATACATAATAATAATTATTATTATTAAATTAGCCCACAATCTTTATAATCCCAGAACTGCAGAAAGCACCTTAAATTAGCTCAATTTGACCAATGTAACCCTCCAGCACAGGTCAGAAGCTACTGATGATTTAAGGTGAGCTAAAAACCTATTGGACTGTTGTCCTCATGGGCTAGACCTTGGAGTTCTGATGCAGGCTGTTCCCAGGTGGTAGATACTATTAAAATCTTATTTTTAGTTGATGACTGTCATCCAAACATTACTGGTTCGAGGCTGGGCTATATCATCAGCTAATTATGACTGCATTTTCCAAACAGGTGCACAGGTTGGACTTAAGCTAACTAGAAAATACTTGGCCTGTCATACAAAAGCAGAACACAAAATAAAGTTTCCTGTTACCGCGGTTGGTATCAGACAGTTGTGGGTTCAAATCTTGGGTATATACTGTTCTTCCCTTGAGTACAGGTTTTCACCAAAACTGCTTCAGTAAATGTCTTGCTGTATAAATGAATCTCCTGTTAGTCATTGTAAATGATAATTTGCTTTCAACTCCCTTACCTGGTAAAAGAAAGAAATCAAAAAGCATCCTAACTAACATACTGGAGCATCTGTGAGCTTGCAATATTATCAGTAAGAGCCACAAGACTCCTCATATCAATGCTAAGGCTTCAATGTGTGCAGGCTTGCAGTGTGAAAAATAACAGGTGGCTCTCACAATGTATATTTTGAAGCAATGCATGGTTTTCATAACACCCATGCTGATAGGTCTCCATTACTGTGGCTTTATTTGTCACATGTGAATCACTTTTCGTTTTGTGAATTTTCCTTCTTTGTAAATGTACAGAAACAGCTGTTGTTGCCTTTTTCTTCTTGACAGGTAAATAAATTGAACAGAAAGTGATTGCCAGATGAATGTTTTTCTCACATGACTTCAAATGTATTGATAGAGCCTAAATATATATATTTTTTCTACAAAAGTGCATACATTGTCCTCATACACTAAAGACATATAATAAAATATGTGATTTTTTAACATTAATATGAGGCACAGTTTCGCAGATATATCCTGTCCGAGGCAAATGTTTTATTTTATGAATTCCACATAATATTTTGGTTTGGTCCCCTGAGTTCCATCTTATGATGGATACCTATAATTTGTTTTTTAACATTTACTTTTTTAAGTGGTTTTAGACCAGCATGATATCAGACACATTTTTGATAAGGAATCAGAGTAGTCTATATTGCCAAAAGGAGTCACAGTGTCTATCCGTGTGAGACAGCCCCTGTGGCTGTGGTAGGCAGAAAAGCTACAGTAGGTTTCAAACGATAGTCTTTGAAATGGAGAAATTTGCTATTTGCTGCATTTATTAAAAAATTGTGAAGGGTCTGCCGAATTCTAAAAGGAAGGCACATTAAACATCAAATTACTAGCTGCATCAAACTTCCACGAGAAGGTTTTTAACTAGGTTCTGTGCCACAATGCACATGTTGTAATGGATTGAAGATGATAAGCATGCAGTATTACTTTCAGCAATAATGTAATTATTAATTCAGTAATAATGAAAACTTTTGCAAGTCACTGTTGTTTAGATGGAAGCTAGACAGGTTATCACCACAAAAAAATCAAATGAAGTATTAAATCCCTTAAAAAAGGCAACATAATATAAAAATGAGGTTTTATAAGGTATGTTTTATTATTCAAAGCAGAAAGCTAAGAAAAACTTACTGTCTTCACATGCCAGCTGACCCAAACTGTGGATTATCAACCAAGCCATTAACTTAATACAATTTGTCAACCCAGTCAAAAGGAAATTAAATGCTGGAGGTGTTTTAATTAATTCTATGAACATGATTTGTTTCTCAAAATATTTGCTATTGTTAGCAATCACAGGGGAGGTTCTCAATGTCAGATGAAAATACTAAAAAAGCCTTTTAAATATCTATTTTTATTTTTAGCATGTTAAAGTAATATAAAAAATGTCTAATTTGTTCCACTCAACTGCTTTTTCTTCCAATATTTTTTTTGCTAATTGTGCAGTTGGATTTGTAGCAGCTGGAGACCTCTGCAAATAAACCTTGTGCAGTACTGTAGATGTTATTAATTTCTAGTGTCCTAGCCAGTTAGTACAGTATGACAAATTCTCTAACTAATATGGTTAGGGGGAATCACAGTCTGTGACTTTTCATATACTTTTGAATTCCAACCCTTATCCCTTATACAGACTGTGAACCTGACCGGCAGTCAGTTTTGGATTTTGTTTGGAGCCATTTGTAATCTGCAACTCTGTGTTTTCACCTTTGAACTCATGGCTAACAACACCATATACTTCATATACAGGGCAGAATGAAGAGGAGGTGGCAGACACCTCTGTCCCACCACTCTTTGAGCCACTTGTCTTTGAACATGTCACAACCACTACAGTCTGTAGTGGTCAGTGATTTGTGCACTACCACCTGGGGAATCCTGGTGACAGGTGATGCAAAAAATGCTTGAATCTATAGTACAAAATCTGCATCCATTCCACCACTATAGTAAGCTGTTTTGTTTCTAACACAATGGCAAAACTATCTTTTGTGCAGTATGTAAACAACTCTCCATTGTACGAGCTTTTAAAAATATTTTAACACTTACAAGCACTCACTTGTAAGAAAAGAAAGAGGCTGTGGAATTTTTAAATGATTTCGTCTGGATTTGTTGGAAAAGGCTCTGTTCTTGAAGTTTTTGATCCAAGTACTCGTGTACTAATAATATACTGTAATAAAAATCAACTACTACACTATACTGTACATTTCAGAATGGAAACATTCTTTCCATTTTTATAAGCCTTTTAAAATTTCTTATATTACTTTTGGCCTATGGATCCTACTTGCACTCTTTTATCATTCTCTTTGCTGTAGTAAATGCTCCTTCTACCCTTGTGTTATTACAGCATGATTTTGACAGTTTTTTTGATGCTTTAAAATTTCACCTATGTAAATGTAATTAACTTGTCATTCATATATTATGTATGGTTTAAGAATAAATCACCATGTAATTGACAAGTACTTGAATTTTTTAGTAGTTTGTGTTCATTATTGTGCACCTACTGCATTAATTAACCATTGTTTATATAGTAAAGTATCCATAGATTAAACCAGTTTTGCATGGTAGTTTGATTATGAATGTATTTAAATAATGTAGTATTTTCATATATAACCAATATATTTTTCCTTAAATGTTTTTAAGAATGTCATTTTGATCTTTGTAGCATTCTGTATACCATGTAATTCATATTCTACAAGAGCACTAGTACTTGTCCTTGACTGTTTCTTAAGAACTTTTAGGGTATAATTTTCCTCTCCAGGAAAACCAGTCAGGATTAGAGGATTTGACTGAGCTAAAGCCAACCTTTCTTTTTTTGCTGACATAGAGACATCCTACAATCTACAGTACTGCAAGACAATATTACATCACTACTTAACTAGGATGTTATGACTAGGGACTGTAAAAAGAGGATGAACAAAGATAGAGTGAACTAATTAGCTATCTTTTAAAGCCTTTGGATTGAAAAATCCAGCTCATGTCACTTTGCAGGTTAATATGCACTTCTCACAGTTTAGAAACTATACATATATCTGACAGAGTGTTTAAATACATTTAAGCTTTTTACTTTTTCCATATTTAATATTGGTTATAGTGAACATTTATGTTTTTGTAGAATTTGATTCTTGATTATTATGTTTGATCAACATTTTGTCCCTCTGTTTGTTTCCTAAATCACATTATTTAAAATATATACTGTATTTATACTGTATATGGATCACTGATACCTACAGTAGAAAATGCTGGTCTTGGTGTGATTATTTTTCACACCACTCATCCATGAAGAGGACCTGATGCCACTGCTGATGAGTCCATTGCAGCCTCTGTCTGACCCAAGTCAGTCGGGTGTGACATCTAGGAGGTGTGAGCAGAGGGCCTCTGACAGGTTGCCTTGCTCCAAGGCCAGCAGCATGGAGCCTCACTGTCCTGTCACTGATGCAGGCATTGTGTCTGCCGGCAGTTTCAGCAGCAGTACGGGTGACAGATCTGAAACAATCTCTCAGATGGACCAATCTGATGTGTCAGTCCTGCTCTGCTGTGGTCACTCGAGGGAGACCGGGTCTTGGACGGTCATCTGTCCGGCCGACCTGCTGAAACCTTCTCTGCAGTCGGGACACAGTGTAGCAGCTTACTCCATAGTGTCGCTGGCACATGACATGCCTGCCTGCAGCATGCCAATGGCCCTCTCCCTTGCTTCTGGTGACATCTGAGGCATTATGGAATGCACAGAAAACTAAGTGTGGCCTTCTTCTTGCAGTGACCTAAGTTTTGTATTAAGGCCTTTTTAAAGGTACCTTTTAAAATTGTACATAAGCTATAACTATAGTATTCTCATTCCAGAAAATGTTGCGTTTCTTTTTTCCATCAGTATAGCATGATTAACACGAGTTGCTTGCCCAGTATATCTGAAATCTGGGTTGAATACATACATACTGTAGATGTTAGAATAAAATTATCTGAGTGCCTTTAATAAGATGAACTACATTTGTTGTTAAAACAACACATAATGAACTGAAATGAGGTATGTGGATGCCCATTGACATCAATATAATGTATGCTGCTGTCCAAACTAGAATCTTATACCTGTGTACTACAGTATTTGCTGTGTCGTTAAAGTTTTAATAATAATTTAATTAAATAATCAAATTATTTATACAAACTTTAAAAAATCAACTTCTTTAGAGGATAATCTTGCATGAAAAGGAGAATGACCGTAGATTCTAGGATCTTTAAACAGGGTAATTTCCCTATTTGGTACACCAATTATTACAACAAACCAAGTCCTATATTTTTAAAAGTACCATATTTTTTATCACATTTGTTTTGAAGACCAAGATTATAGGATTATATATAATAATATCCACATTTTCATTCAATAATGTTGTCTTAAGAGGTCAGAAATTTTAAATCATTTATCCATAAGAACCCTGTGAACTGTGTATTAATCATGGTGTTCTTCAGGGAAAGCAGCTAAATATAAAATAAAAAATCTAATCAATGGTTCTGTCTTGAATGCCTTATTATTAATCTGAAAAAGTGACAAATCTGCCTTCATCGCATCCTCAAATCAACACAAGTCCCCCTAAATGCCAGCACAGTATTCTCAAAATGTGTTAGTCTCTGAAACAGCCAGATGTCAAGAACACATAGGCTTTCACAAAAAAGCAAACATTTGAGAATTTTACTACTGTGTGACCAATAAAGTATATGACCCTACAAGAGATTAGCTATTTCATTTAGGATGGTTATGTCTGGTACATTTATCAAGGATGCTAATAGTTAAGATAGAAATCAGCATTAAAAACTCACCACATGAACTGAATAATTGGACTGAAGGCAGTAAGCAACTGAAAGAGGGATCATCAGTAATCCATTTATCTCCACCACCCAGCAGCTAAAATGTCAAGAGGTTTATGCAAGCAATATCCCACCCTGTGAGAAGAAAACCACATGCAGCTACTAATCTAGTAACAGAAAGATGTGAAATAATAAAATAAATGTCCTGTTGTGTCCCTGTGATTTTACTGCTGAAGTTAAGATAAAGAGGTTTCATAAGGAAAGCCGTAGGAATGAAGCTCACTCTAGCAATTATGCAAAAGGTAATACGCCTAAAGTAAAGTAATAGAGTTAAATAATTTCAAATGTGGCAGCACTAATAACTTGGCTGCATGTTGGATTACTAAGGGAAAATAAAGATCCATGATTTACCTCATGGTCTCAGTCTAGGCATGGTATAAAAGAATCCATAACATTTTCTTTCCTGTAGTGCTGTATACAGCAGAATAAATCTTCCAAATAAGAAGCTTTGTGTCAGGTTTTCAAGAGATCCATGGAAATAATTGCATGAAAAATGAAAATCACTCACAGCAAGGTCAAGGATAAAATTAATTGAGTACGTGGCAAGTTTCTCACCCAACCTCCTGCCATCAAGAGCAGATGTTCTGAACTGACTTGGAAATTACATTGTCTGAAACAAGTCAACCCAGGATTTTCTCAGAATGAACAGTGAAATACTAAACCGCCATTTCAAATAGAACAGGGGGCTCTTCTTTACCCATAGAGTTGTGGGAATATGGAACGAGATACCCAATCATGTTGTGGCGGCTGATGCTCTGCCTTCTTTCAAGAAACATCTAGATGAGATCATTGGATGATGAGTTGTATAGGATTGTCCTGTAAAATTCTAATACCCTATACTTAAGGGAAAAAAATAACCAGCCATAAATTATTTTGGGGGGGAAATTGTGGATGGAATTTTTATTGTTATTATTAAATTAAAGATTGCTGGTACATAAATTTACAGATATGAATGTTAATTCATTTAATTTCCTATTAAATTAATTTCCGATTTCTGTTCAGCCAAAAAACACTTGGGTTGAGTTCTGTGATTCAAATGCCAAATGTTGGAGTTTGGGTTATATCACTAGCTGACTTATATACCGTATTAATCACATTATTAATAGAATTTTCATGTCCCATAAAATAATTCTTAATGTAATCTTATTATTTGTTTTTTTACAATAAAATGAAAGATGCAGTACAAAATGAAGATTTTTATCATCACAATTTCGAGCATGCATATTTAAAGCAGTGTATAAGGCTGATACCTGATTAATATAATCACTTTTGTCTGAATATAAATGTAGGTGTCAATAGCATAGAAATGCAAATGAATACCATGCTAATGAAGAATATAACTCTATGGTAACATGTCTTGGGGATGTTTATGGATTCTGTAAGTAGCAAAGAACACTTAGCCACTTTAATAATTCTACACCTCCGAAGGCAAGATTGGAAGTATTTGGCAAGGGTGTTCTCATCTAGACATCACCTTCCTCGTGCAGCGTTGTATTGATTTCAGTGAAAGATGCACTACTCTTCCATTCTGAACTAACTCCCCTGTAAGGAACTATGGAACCTGCACTGTGTCAAAGAGCTGAGCGGCTCTTATGGGTCGGAGGGCCAGAGGAACTTCTCCGAAATTCCTCTTTTGTAGGAGAATATCCTTAAAAGTGAAAACATATCTTTTTAATTTGATTTTTCATGCTGTTCAGTTCTATATATTGTAACGCAACGGGGGTTCAGGCGGGCGCCCTTGCCACATTAGGTCGGCCCCCCACCATCGGGGGCTCGAACCCGGGACTCCCGCGTCACTCAACAGGGACCCAGCCCAGTGAGCTAAAGAGAGATCTCTCTACAGCCCAGTAGCTGTAGTCCTGCTATCACAGGGAAGGGCGGTGACGTCACCTGCTCTGGTAAGCTGGCTCTTACACAGTACCTGTCGGCCGTAAGCGTTACAATATTAAAGGAACCACAATGTAAGAAATTGGCGGAACTGTTGTGTGGCTAACCTTACTTTGAAAAGACAAAACATATCTGATCAGATGGGGGTGATTAGATCAGCCTTCTTCTGGCTGTTTATGGGAAATTGTGTTATCTTCAATAATTCATATAGTAACACTTAAAAGTGCTTATGTGGGCTGAGAAAATGAAGAAGCGGAAGCTTTTTATCCTAAATGGAATGTATAATTCTATATTGGGGAGGCCAATGTTAGCCCGCAGCTGTGGTACTGTACAATGCAGGACACAGTACAGGGGAAGAACAGATTTCTTTCCAGACTCACTGGGAACAGTGTGTCACATGTCCCTCCAACTTTTCTTTTGCCCCCAAGATTGTCAAGCTGAAGAACCTTTCCTAAAGTCCCTCTGTACACATGAGATAATACATAATACATTTCCTTGACTGGAAAAGCATACAGAACAGAAATAACTAAAACAGAACAGGGAACACATAGAACAGTTTACTGAGAGCCAGAACTCTCTTTGTGCAATTATGGTAAACAAGTCCACTGGAGCCCAGGAAGCAGTTCCCTCTCTGGTTCCTAGGGACCCATTGCCCTTAAAATGTTAAAGAGGGCTGCTAGAGCAATAGGATCCTATGCTGGACTCTAGAGTGGAGAAAACACTGAGCAGAATCGCAAGGCAAAAAACGAAAACCAGGAGGCAGGTGAGTAAGTCGGTACACAGGGTGGCAAACAGGAGGCAACAATCCAAATCACTAGGCAAAAATCCAATCCGGGAAGCAGGCGAGACGATCGAAACATGGAGGCGCAAACGGGGAAGCAGCAATCCAAATCACTAGACGAAAGAGTAAACGAAAGACAGACGAGGAGTTCAAAAACCTGAGACAAACAAGAAGGAAACCGCGCACTAGGGAGCTCTAGGAGAATCCGCAATAGTGAGCGGGGAAGTGAGGAAAAAGGAGAACTAAAATAGAGACGGAAGAGAAGGTGATTGGCGTTACTTGCGGCGTGAGCTTGTCTTAGCGGGTGTGTGCGTGGGAATGCAAGAAGGGAGAGCGGCACGAGTGGAATGCGTAACAGTACCCCCCCCCACAGGGTCGGCTCCTGACGACCGGATAACTGACGCGGGATGGGTGTGAAGGAAATCTCGAATAAGGTTTCGGTCCAGGATATCCACTTCAGAAACCCAGGAACGTTCCTCTGGGCCATAACCCTCCCAGTCAATCAAAAACTGGCGGATCCCTCCACGCCATCGGGTGTCCAAAATCTTATTCACCGTATAGGTGGGAACTCCATCCATCAGTCGGGGAGGAGGTGGGCGAGGTTGCCGAGCAGAGAGTGGGGATCTGTGGTAGGGCTTCAAGAGGGAAACATGGAAGGTGGGGTGAATCCTGAGGGTGGGGGGGAGGGCGAGGCGGTAAGAAACAGGGGTAACACGGGATAGAATTCTGAAGGGGCCAATGAAGCGAGGACCCAGCTTGCGGGAAGGTTGCTGGAGTGGAATATTCTTGGACGACAACCAGACGAATTGGCCTCGACGTAGACGGGGAAAGGGACGTCGCCGTCTATCAGCAGAAAGTTTCTGTCTCCTAAAGGTCTTGAGCAGAGCAGTCCTGGCCTTTTTCCAGAGCTCCGGGAGGGAAGAAAAATATGCCCGAACAGCGGGGACATCAGATTCGGGAATAGTGTCGGGGAAGAGCGATGGTTGATAGCCCAGTGAACAGAGGAACGGAGACATATTCGTGGAGGAGGTATAGAGAGAATTGTGGGCATATTCAGCCCAGGGGAGGAGGGAAGCCCAGTTATCGTGGGCAGCAGAGACATAGGACCTGAGGTAAGTCAGCAGGTCCTGGTTAATCCTCTCCGCCTGACCATTGGCTTCGGGGTGGTAACCAGAAGTGAGGGAGGAGGATGCCCCTAAGGTCTGACAGAAAGCCTTCCAAAATTTAGATATAAACTGTGGGCCCCTGTCAGAAACAATATCCTTGGGAATGCCATGGAGGCGGAAAACATGTTGGACAAAAAGGTCTGCCATTTCCTGCGCTGATGGGAGGGCTGGAAGAGGAACAAAATGGGCAGCTTTAGAGAAACGGTCGATGACCACCATGATAGTTGTTTTACCGTGGCTGTTCGGGAGATCCATCAGGAAGTCGACCGAGAGATGAGACCAAGGCCTTGAAGGAATGGGAAGAGGTTGTAATAGACCCGCCTTCTTCTGTCGAGGGGTCTTGCTCCTAGCACAGGTGGGGCAGGCTCGTACGTATTCTGTTACGTCAGACCTTAGGGAAGGCCACCAGAAGTCCCTGGAAATGAATTCGATGGTACGATGAGTGCCAAAGTGAGCAGCGAAGCGGGAGTCATGGCCCCATTGAAGAACTGCGGAGCGCACTGCATCAGGAACAAAGAGACAGTCTGGGGGGCACTGGGGAGGGACTGTGAGGTTCCGGAGAGCCCGTCTCACTTTGTCTTCAATGTCCCATCGTACAGCTGCGAGAAACCTGTCAGGCGGCACAATGGGCGCTAGCGGGTCTTCGGAGTCCAAGGGGTCGTGAATGCGGGACAGGGCATCAGCTTTGATATTCTTGGAGCCAGGAGTATAGGTAATGAAAAAACGAAATCTGGAGAAGAACAGGGACCACCTAGCCTGGCGGGGGTTGAGGCGTTTAGCAGATTGCAAGTAGGCCAAGTTCTTGTGGTCAGTGAGGATAGTAAAAGGATGGATGGCCCCTTCCAGCCAGTGTCTCCACTCCTCCAAGGCAAGCTTGATGGCCAAAAGTTCCCTGTTCCCAACATCGTAATTCATCTCGGCAGGGGATAGGCGTCTTGAAAAAAAAGCGCACGGATGGAGCGTGCCCTTAGGACCATGGCGTTGAGATAAAATGGCGCCGACCCCGAGAGCGGAGGCATCGACCTCGAGCACAAAAGGAAGAGAGGGATCGGGGTGACGGAGAACTGGGGCTGAGGAAAAGTTCTGCTTGAGACGTTGAAAGGCCCTATCAGCCTCTGGGGTCCACCTTCCCTGTCCAGGGCCTTTACGAGTAAGGGAGGTGATGGGTGCTACAACAGAACTAAAGTTTTGGATGAAACGGCGATAAAAGTTGGCAAAGCCTAGGAAACGCTGCACTTGTTTCAGGTTCTTGGGTGTGGGCCAGTCCAAGACAGCAGAGACCTTAGCAGGGTCCATCTCGACGCCCAGAGAGGAAATTATGTATCCTAGAAAGTGGATCCTGGACGCATGGAAAGTACACTTCTCCAACTTGGCATAAAGACGGTTGTTGATGAGTCGGGTGAGTACTTCGCGGACATGAAGGACATGATCATCCATGTTGGGAGAAAAAATTAAAATATCATCGAGGTAAACCAAAACATACTTCTAGTAGGACTCCAGGGCGTCAGATTCATTAAATCAACAAAGGGTAGATACGTCCTCTCGGAGGGAGGGTTCCAGGCAGTAGGTCAATGGCGCAATCGGAGGAACGGTGTGGCGGCAAGGAGAGTGCTCTTTGCTTGCTGAAGGCGAGGTGCAGGTCCGAATATACAGAAGGGATTCCGTTGGTGTCCTCCTGGGAGAGGTGCACAGAGGAGCATCTGAGAGGCAACTGCAGACAGCGATGATGACAATTGGGTCCCCAGGCGAGTAGTTCACTGTTGGACCAGTGAAAATGGGGGTTGTGCATCTTCAGCCAAGGGTATCCGAGAACCAGGGGGTGGGAGGGAGAGTGGAGGAGTAGGAACTGGATGCTCTCAGTGTGGAGGGCACCAATGCGGAGAGTGAGGGGAATAGTTTGCCATTCCACAAGAGTGAGAGGGGATCCGTCCAGGGTGAGAAGGCGAATAGGGGGAGAAACAGGAACGCGAGGAATATTCCAAGTGGTGGCGAGTCCGGAGTCTAGGAAGTTTTCTTCTCCGCCTGAATCAACAAAAGCCAGAAGAGATTCTTTGAAACCATCCCCAGAAACCAGAGCAGGCAAAAAGAGGCCAGAAGGGGCAGCAGGGGAAAGAATACCGACCCTGACAGAGGGCATGAAGCTCGGAGATGGTCAGCAGCCCCGCAATAAAGGCAACAACCCTGGGAGAAACGGCGGCGTCGCTCCTCAGAAGACAGCCTGGAGAAGGTGGTCGGGCGGGGGGTGGCAGGAGGGGGAGGGAGCCGGGAACGTTGTTCTTGGAGCCTGATGTCAATTTCAGCCAGACGGGAGATGAGGTGCTGCAAGGAGGGAAAGTCCAATGGAAGATATGTGAGGTGGTCCTGTAAAGCAGAAGACAAGCCCTGGCAGAACTGGTGAATAAGAGCCTCTTCATTCCAGGGAACTTGGGAGGCCAGGAGGCGGAATTCCGTGGCATATTCTTGAAAAGAACGGGAACCCTGGGTGAGAGAGGTGAGACGGGAGATGGCAATGTGGTGGGACTGGAGCTGACCAAAAATGGACTGCATGGCAGCAGCGAACTGGTTGACATCGGCAGTCACGGGGAGATTCCGAGCAAGGAGGGAGGTAGCCCAGTCCAGGGCGCGACCGGAGAGGTGGGAGACCAAGAAGGCAATCTTCTCTCTGTCGGTGGGAAAACAGTCTGGTCGAAGGTGGAAGGCCATCCAGCACTGGGTTAAAAAGTTCTGGAGCTTTGCTGGGTCACCCTCAAATTTCTCCGGGGTGGGAGGGGGCAAGGGGCAAGCAGCAGCAGCAGCCAGGGGTGGGACAGGCACGGGTGCCACTGGAGGGGGTGGCGGCCGGGTGGTGTGGTCCACTAGGCGTTGAACAGCAGAGGTCAGTTGCAGAAGGGCGTGGGACTGCTGTTGCAAAAAGGTGGCAGTGGAGTTCTGGTCCGCTGGATCCATGTTGGCTCACTATTCTTTTAAAGAGGGCTGCTAGAGCAATAGGATCCTATGCTGGACTCTAGAGTGGAGAAAACACTGAGCAGAATCGCAAGGCAAAAAACGAAAACCAGGAGGCAGGTGAGTAAGTCGGTACACAGGGTGGCAAACAGGAGGCAACAATCCAAATCACTAGGCAAAAATCCAATCCGGGAAGCAGGCGAGACGATCGAAACATGGAGGCGCAAACGGGGAAGCAGCAATCCAAATCACTAGACGAAAGAGTAAACGAAAGACAGACGAGGAGTTCAAAAACCTGAGACAAACAAGAAGGAAACCGCGCACTAGGGAGCTCTAGGAGAATCCGCAATAGTGAGCGGGGAAGTGAGGAAAAAGGAGAACTAAAATAGAGACGGAAGAGAAGGTGATTGGCGTTACTTGCGGCGTGAGCTTGTCTTAGCGGGTGTGTGCGTGGGAATGCAAGAAGGGAGAGCGGCACGAGTGGAATGCGTAACAAAATGTCTTTCTGACTTTGTTCGGTTTGATTCTCTGTTGATACTTCTCTTCAAATTATGTGCCATGCTTCCTAAAGATTCTGTTGAAGGCAGCTTTTGAAAAAACATCAAATCTGACTAAGCAGTAGTGTACTGTAGATGTACTCTAGATTCACAGTAAAAAATAAATGTCTGCTTCTGTCCGCTAGTAATTCTGACAGACTTCCTCTGGTAATTTTTGGTGAGAAATTTTGGTGGATTATTTGATGTGAATATATCTAAATATACAATAAACTAAGTGAAGTAATAAAAATGAAGCAAATTAATGAAGAGTTTGTACAAACTACTTCATTAAATTGGTCTGGAAGTAACTTTTTTCTAAAATTTCGGCAATCCTCCACATTTTCATTCCATGTTAGGTTCAACCTTTTTGAAAAATCCAGGGATAAAAAGAGAAACCCTTTCTCCTTTCAAAAATATTGAAAAATAATGTTAAATGATAGCAAACAAATTATTGAACAAACTAGAGCTTGCAAGTATCATTACAAAATTAGACTAAAGGTGAATCAGTCAACTTTTACATTTTCTGTAAAGCAATGATTTAAATGTTTGAGAACAACCTATATATTCATAGCAATTAGTGTACAGTATATTACACTGGCTGCTTTGCAGTTCCTTAACTCTTAGTGTGCACATACACACATGAGTTAGACATGAGTGAATCAAGTCACCCTACCAGCCATACTGTTGATGTCAATTTCCTTTTTTAACAACTGGCTAGATGCAATTATGAGTTCCAAATAAAAAAAACAAAACAAGATGAGTTACAATAATTATTGTATCACAAATATTAGAATTGTTCATATTTATGTGTAAAAACTTGTCAGTATAACATACTCAAAGTAAAAGTTTAAATACCATATTTCCTTGTTCAATTCTTTAATCTTCTAACATTCCAAAGACACAGTGTTCCGTTGAACTTGATCTACACTGCCTTTTCTGCTTCCATCTGTTTTAACTGTACAGTTACATATTGACACACTGCATAGATTAACACCCAAGCAGTAAAATACAGTAAGTGTGGCTGCATACTGCAGCTATTTTTGCAAGAGGCTTGTGTTAATATGTAAATGTTATAGATATATTTGGAGACTGGAAACAGCAGGATTGAACTGTGAAAGGAAGCACCCAGTATGCAAGGTCACTTTCATTAAGATCATACATCTTTGAGCTCACACACTGCGCACTTTTCCAGAATGATCCAGAAGAGCTGCTGAGAGGTTAACATTGAACTCTTAGTTTCATGTCTGCTGCTGATGGAGCTCTTGATTTTTAGACACACCTAAAAAACCTGCTGAAGCTCCCAAATCACATTGCAGACACACAAACCTTTTTTCGTTTACTGGAAATGTGGTATGTACGGATAATGCAGCCACATGTTTAGGAATCTGTAATCTTTCAGTAAAGGGTTTAGCTTTATCAGCTGTTACAAAGCCTCAAATTTAATTTGAAGTGGTAATTTTAATTGGTAATAGTAAGGTGGTTGTCACATCCACCAGCAGCCGCATTCTATCCCGCAAACGGCCTCTAGCTAATCAGGCCACAGCTACGGGTAATTCCAGCAAGCACCAGCGTGCTGGTCAATTATCCAACTACGACACCACACTAATGACTGCACTCTCGTCTTCTCAGGATATTTAAGCTCTCACTACCCTCAGGTCTATGCTCATTATTGGCCTCTTATCTAAGAGCTCCTACCTTGCTGTTCAAAGTCTCTTCCTAACTCAACTTCTGGCCTTTGAAACTTGACCTTCACCACTGGTCTTTGACTTCAGCCTAGCGTCTAGGATAAGTAGCTATCGATCTCACTTCCCTTCTGCCCCGATTTTCCCGATTCTCCTGAAACTTTCAGAACAACGCACAGGGTGCTTCCTCTCTCGTCGGCATATTGCTCGTAACAGTGGTATACCAGAGATACACTTTTTTGTAAAACCAGCAAATATAATTTTAGTTATAATATTTTTATTACTAAATATAATATATTTATATATTTAGTAGCTTACAAGCTGGTATTGTGATATATTTTCACTGTCATCAATGGGCAGGTTTCCACTGCATGGCAGGGCCAATTAAAGTAATTCTGAGAGATGTAAATTACAATTGAAAGTCATTATAACCGTAAAGAACATGAAAAGTAATTCGTCATTACTAACAAATGTATTTCTTTGCTTAAAAGTAAGATTTCTGTTCTGTAAGATTGCTAATGAAATGCAAGGTAATTGCATTATTGTAAAGCAATTGCAATGCAATAATAAATAATTTCCAAGGATGGTACCTTAGGTACTCAGTACATAATGTATTTCCTGCTGCCTAGAAGAGGATTGGATAAAGAAGGTTGATTAAAAAAATCATTTTAATTAAATTAAAACTTTATTTCTAAGCAGAGATCTCAGATACTTAGATTACATTTTTAGTAGAGATGCTCACTCTGGGTGTAAATTTAGTCCCAGTGAATCACAGTAACCTCCACTGGGTGGACCTCAGAAGGGTCCAGATGGAGACCAGCCAGACTGCCTGTCTGCCAGATTCAGTAACTTGGCAACTTTTTAGGTTTATCAAATTATCTGAGGAACAAGCTGAAGGAGGAGTACAGAGGACATTCATTAATCCGTCTCACATTAATTTAAATTTTCACAAAAAGGTTGTGTACAAAAAATTTAAATATGTATTGCCTTTATTTTTCCCTTAAAACTAACGAAATAGTTCTAAATAGACAAATGTACATCTTTCGCTAAAATAATTCAGCTGTACCGAAATGCCACTTGTTAAAGAAATGTATAAAATATTATCAGAATCAAATGTGATATTTTAAAATAAAGAACTATTTTTGTGATTAAACCTTTTTTAAATTATAACTTTTTATATTACCAAATATATATATATATGTCCACTAAAAATATGCAGTATTCCTCAGTACAGCTCAATTATATCTGTATTTCTCTGGGATTTCCATATTTTACATTTGCAAAACAGGTTAATTGCCCCAAATACAGTGTCCAGATTGTGCTAAAAACATACTGTATAAAGAGGCCAGGTCCCTTAGAATCAAACATCACAGTGATTGCAAAGGTTTACACCAATCTGTAAAGTTTAGAATTTAACATTTATTTCTGTGAGAGACTGCATAAAACCATCCTCTATGCTCTCTAATGAATAAGGATAAGGAACCCAAACCCTTTTATAAGATTAAAGTTAATAAATAAACACATTTAAAAGATGTGAAGAACACATAAAAACTTGCTGTAGTTGCTGAGGATTCACTAAAAAGGGAATAGTATGGGGAATGAGAATAATATATTTTTTTTAATGTGATAAATTGTGGATAGCAACCATGACCTGTGGATAAGGAATAGTTTAAAATGAAAGATCATGCATTTAATATACCTTTTTAATGATTTTATTTCTAACCACATATTCGCATACCATCATTCACATATGGTTAGCCAGAATGTGCTCAAAGTAAATGTGCAAAAAGTTAAAATCAGAGTAAGAAGAGTAACTTAATGGCATTCTTATGATGTGTAACTTACTCCCTGGTAAAAGATCAGAGATCCAGAAGGAGACAGCTAGAGATGTGACATCACATGACATCCAGTGTTCATTCAAGCCCATGAATAGAACTTTTACACAACAGTACCTCTCTACAATATTAAATGTTTATAATAAATATTGCAATTTGTCAACTTTTAGGGGTAAGATCTTGGTCCCTTTAAAAGAAGAATTAGTTGTTTCTTTAACTTTAGTCTCTTTTGTTTCATTATATACACACACACACATCTAATGTGGAATCAATAACTTGATTTCATGAATACATTTACCCATACAGGGAGAAGGGTTAGGTGCAGACAGGGTCCTTCAACCCACCCATTCAGCTCGTGATGAAAGCAAATTCATCAGGAGAGTCTGCACCAATTAGAGGAACAGGGTTTCCCCTCACTGATGTCATCACAGGTCTGCAGGTGCCCAGCAAGCCACATACTGACCAATTTACAAAGACATGGTCCTATTCCATTGTGTGTTAGAAAAAATGTAAAAATGCATGTCTGATACATACTCTCTGGTGCCATTTTTCACGCTACCTTGGAGGAGAGTTTGCGTTGAATGAAGGAGTGATGTCATTCAGAGTAACACTTCTTACAAAAACAAGTCCCTAAAGCAGCCTCCCTCCCGACTGCTTCCAAAACTCAACAAATGATGAATCCCCACCTTTGTACGAATTACCACAAACTATGAAAATTGAGATTTCTAGACAAATAAGTAAAAAAGCCTTTATGCTGTTTACAAAATACAGTGCCTTAAAATCAAATTACAAAGCTTTGTCAAGCCAACACTCAACAACTGACAGTGTTGCAAACTTTCTTTTAGCTAATCATCAAATGGACTGCCATTCTTCACGTTCTTAAAGGAGAAGCTGATTTAAGAGTGCTTGTTATTTTTTCTTTCTGAATGTGAAATACTCCAATACTTCCCTCTACCCTTCTGGTATGTTTGAGAGAGTGTATGTGATACGAATGAAGTGTGAATGATACTTACCCTTTTTGTTGTTCCCCTAAAATCACTGCTGTGTTCCCCGTTGGATTATTGTGTTGTGTTGGACAACATGGCCACCAGTCACCTTTCTGTTTGTAGTTCCACACTGCCACATCAGCAGTACTAGCAGTGCTGATCTTAAAGGGAAAGGTTACTAGTAGGCCATCTATAAATAACTAATGTATGCTTATTTGTTTGGTTTTAAGGTATAAAAGCTGTTGCATGACTTTGTTAAACTTTACAGGTTACTCTGGATTTGTATTAAGTACTTTTTTTAACAATTGCCCACCAGATATGAGCAATTCCCTTTAAGAGAGAAGGGCCCTGGGATAGGAGGGGCTATAAAAGGGACTGGGAGAGCTCACTATGGAAGAGGGTGCCTTGGAGGAAAGGTGTGGAGAGTACTCCTGTGAGGGTTTTTTTTTGGCAATAAATCCATTTTTGTTTGCATTTGAAGACTGCTTGTGGGAGTTTCTTTTCTTTTGAGCCAAGCCTGGTCACTTGGCCGGTGACAATTTTGATGTGATTTGCCTTATTTCTCTCATTTTCATTGTGATTCTGAATATTTGCATAATGCAAAAAACAAACAAACTGGAAGTTAAAAAAATCTTTAAAAATAATACGAGCAATATAAATCCTTTTTTCTTCTTATGCCTTTCTACTTTAAACAAACATCAATATTTTTAACTAATTTAACTCTGCAACACTCAAACGATATTACATGCTCCTACAGTATTATTGTGTGTATTGAGTGACCAATTAGTTTTTCATTATGTATGAGATGGAAAACTCTATGCATCCTGCTGTCAAGAATGTGGTCAGTAACAACAGTCTACTCTACAGCACTTTTAATACCAATAAGTGGCAAGTATCTAACCTTCTCTGAAAACTGAATCAAGCTTAAAAGGTTCTAAGAGATTCTTGCTTGTGATGGTTTTTATTTATTTCCCAATAATGTTTGGGAGCACATTTGCAAAAAGGAAAATTTCAATAATTCCTGTTGGAAAAAAAGGAAGTCTCAAACTCCTATTTGGACTCAATAGTCTACAGGACATTGAAGGGGGAAGAACTGAATTACATTGAATGCTATAATGATGCATCTTGACAGTGTGTTAACAACAGTCTCCCCAGGAAAATTGGTTTTGCTGAATCAACATCCATTCTGCAAAATGTTTAAATCTGGCATATGTAGGACTGGAATAATGTATGCATGAATTAATGTTGTATAATTTATGTTGTTTTTTAAAATGTACAGCAAAGGCAAACTATCTATTACCAAGTCAAGAAGGTTATATTTTGTGATGACTAAGACTGGCCATACCTCTTATGTTCTAAATACAATAAATTGGATGAACTAAAGGAAATGTAAAAACCAAAGACAAAACAGGCTCTAACACAGAACAGAACTGAGCAGAGACAGGGACAGTTAGCAGGACTCTTACTCAAACCTTTCCATTCAAAGGCACCCCCATAGACCACCAAGGGAGGAGGTGGCAAAAGATGATGGCGGAGGGGTGGGGTTATATCATTAGTCGGTTCTGATTATGGAAATAATCAATAATCAATTAGATTATCCAAATTCACTGAAAACCCAAATTCAACATTTTAGAATTAGCAGTATAATGTATTTTATAATTCCAAGATCATTAACAAGAATAACTTGATAAAATAAACACAAAATAAAATTAAAGTCATTCCAGGGAGACCACCCTAGTATTCATATTATTTCGGACACCATAATAACAGAAATAATAACTCACCACCAGTATTTTTTATTATCATTGGCAAATAGTTCGGAAAAAAATTAAAAGCTCAACAGCATATTGAAATAAAGAAATAAATTAAATAGTTCCTCAATTGCAGATGTTTCTAAATTAATTCTTAAAGAATAAAATCTATACCCTGGGCTACTGTAAAAAGGCTAATGTGCACATTATACAGATAATGAGAAATTCCATTTCACAATCAATTTTCACATTTATAATGCATTAGAACAATAAGAATAAAAACATGTACTTTTTGTTTTCATCATTAAATATTACAGCAGTCCAGTGTGTAGAGGTCTTCTAAAAAATAAAACTGGAAAAATCATACAGTATATTTGTCAGTTTCATAAAAAACAAGGAAAAATTAGCATATAAATTTTTTCTTATTACTTTTTCTTATTTAAGAAAATTAAATATTTAAAGTGTGCCATTATGTCCCCAAATTCCACACAAATCAATGCAGAGGTAAGGTGAAACTTGTGGTAAAGCTTTTTCCCACCTCTTAAAAGTGCACATGCAGTAGATTCAAGAAAACTCAGGAAAAGCAGCAAAATACTAT
Organism: Lepisosteus platostomus; assembly: GCF_059453375.1. Lineage (NCBI taxonomy): Eukaryota > Metazoa > Chordata > Actinopteri > Semionotiformes > Lepisosteidae > Lepisosteus > Lepisosteus platostomus. The sequence goes on from NC_142614.1 coordinate 52,418,203, forward strand.
ACAACAGTCAGCAAGGTATTTTGATGAAAGATTCTGATTATTTTTAAGATTTACACATTTATTTTTATATCTTGTAAAGCACTCTGAGAAGCCACTTTTAAAGGCGCTATATAAAATAAAGTTTATTATTATTATTATTATTTTTCTGAAAGGGGATAACTTTGTATCTTACCTGAATATCGTGCCCTCCACACTCCAGACTGCTCAGTGAGAATCTCTTCTAAATGTACTTGGCTGGAACTTCGTCGGATGAGGTCTGGTAGCCTTCACAGTAACTCTAGCAATGCTATGGCTCATGGGTGTCCCTAGCAAACAGCATGTCACTATAGTCCCATTTGCCAAGACACTCTGAAGCAGACACATGTTATTAAGCACAAGCCAACTGGAGTGAGGAGTACAGCTTGAACATTTAAGATGTGAGTGCACAGCATCTTATTTAATACACTCAATCATTCATTTATTGTGGCATACCAGACAGAAATACACATTTGCAGTGCCACATTTGATGCATTTCATCAACAAAATAGGTTCCATATTCAAGACTAGTTTAAATTCCAAACTTTATGTACTGTATGTGATCACTGATTTCTGGCATCTTTGTACAAAACCTTTACAAAAGCTTTCAGTACAAAAGAAAATGATGTTCCATTGGGCACAGTTAAGCTTCTGCCTTATGAAGAAGTTGCTGTTTGAACAGTGCAGCATCCTTTCTCTTACACATTCTCCTAAGGTGAGTGCAGTGGTATCCTAAATCAGTGCATTTTGGTGGAAAATATGACTAAAGCCTCAACTACAGTACAAAGTTGCATCCTTATTCCCATATATGTTACATTAGTATCGCATTTCATAAAAAAGGAAACCCTTGCTTGTTTGCTAATAATGTATTAATCCATCAGTCTCTTAGACAATCAGTTATAATAGTTATCAGAAGGATAATATATGTACTGTATATACATAGATTGGTAGTGTCATCTGGATGCCCACATTCCTTTGTATAAAGTAATGCCTATTATTGTCCTTGCATCCTTTCTTCACTGAGTCTTTTTAGGTTGAGTTTGATCTCTCTTATTCAAACTACAGAGATAAGTGCATCTGTGAAGGTATACCATTATACATTTTTTCATGTTGGCCCTTTCCCATGGCTTCTTATTGTTCGTAACATGCTTTACTTTTAGTGCTCCAAATTAAATCCCTTAAGACAAAATTGGGAGACAAATTTGACTGATTTTCGAGATGTTTTCAAAAAGTTCATTTTTAAAGAATTAGTTTATTAAATTAGATCGCGGATCATGTCAATGGTTCTGCTACTGCACCTGCTTGAAGAAAACTGATGCAGATCCATTTTTCAGGAAACCCTTCACTGTGCTCTACTATGCTGCATTCTTTTTCTACCATGGTATACCATAGTAAACTTTCAAAAAGGATGACGTCTTTCTGTAAGGTAATTATTCTGATTGCTCTTCTTTTGAACTATTTACATGGCAACAGTGGCTCCAAAGTGTCAAAGAAAAATATCTAAATTGATTTGACTGAACAAAAATGTTTTCCATAACTTTTACAGCACTGTTAGATTTGCATTGCACACAAGAAAAAGGAAGTGACTGAAATAAAGAAACTGAGACCAAAATTGAAATCCAGTCATCTGCTTGATGTATTTGATGTATTAATCTAAACCTGGTTTTAGATTAACTGGTCTACTGCTCTGTATTCAATAACAGCACAGTCACATTGTGCTCTCTGCCCCTGTACAGCCCCTGCTTGACTCTGGTTGGTTACATACAGTTATTAAAAATAATGATATGTACTCACTCCCATTTAGGAAAGCAAGAGCAAGTAAATATTAAATACAGTAAGTGTTACAGAAACAGCAGCTAATTTAAAAAGTTCCCTTTATGAAAATTATGTTCAGAAAAAAAAACTATAATGTATTCAGAAAAGACTATAATCATAAATAAAACCTAAATAAGTATCCCCATTAAAGAAAATTAAAATCAGATATTATTGTAATGTGAAACTGTCCGGTGTAACCCTTTAATGAGGAAAAGAGCAAAATACAATTGTTCATCAAAATGTTCTGCATTCAGTCTTTAATGTTATATTTAAAGCAAATGAATGAGGTATAAATAACAGGTTTCCCTTTATGAAAATGAAGTTCAGAAAAAAAACTATTGTGTTCATAAAAGGCTATAATCATGAATTAGACCTAATTTAATATCCCTATTAAAGAAAATTAAAATGGGATATTATTGTAATATGAAACACTCACAATTTTAATGAGCAAAAGAACGAAATAACAACTATACATTAAAATGTTCTGCATTTAGTCCTTACAGTTATATTTAAAGTGAATTAATATGTAAATAAAATAAGTAATTTGAAATTAAACTAAAGCTAATAATGTACATATAAAATTTTTAAGGAATACAGGATTTTTGGATGTTATCCCTTTATGCCAAAAAGTGTTGTAAGTCAAAACATGTGGGATTTATCGTGTTTTTGGTTAAGTTACTAAAATTTACTCTCTTTTTTGGAAATCCAGCCTCTGATGTTGGGTAAAAGCACCAGGGGTTAATGTTGTTTAGTTTCTATGGTGATCTCCTAGTTGACATGTGTGACCGTTGGTTCTTACAGACCCTTTATTTTTAATTAAAAGCGTCTCTTTCAGTACTGCTCTATTGCAGGGAAATAGGTTCCACCATTTTGCTTTGCTCTATTCTTTCACTTTCCACCTGTCTGACTCGCTGACATGATTCAAGAATTACATCTTAACATGGCCACTATTGCACTTGGAACTTAACTAACCTTCCTCATTCCTGGTGATTCTGTAAACTGGAAGCAAACTTCAGTAAGCAAAGTTATCCTGTTATCCACTGCATTTAATATATGTATACATTGGTTTCATATTAATAAATTACATCAAAATATTTATGAATAGCAAGATAGTGAAAACGTTTTACTGGAGATGATAACCTTTTACCATATATCATGTTTACCACATCATGTTAAATATGGAAATTTGTCACAATAGTTGAAGTATATTCTAAACTCACAGAGAAGTTTCTTTTGGATATGCTATTTTGTAATTAGAGTGTGTTCTTCTAAAATGAGTGAAAAGGAGTTCCTATTTGAATTGTCTGGTACTGTATTGCTAATTAACTAATGTCTCTGTGAGTTCTTACAAGCTTAATGTAACATGGAAAAATCTTACCTGCAGCTGAAAACTAAATCCATGCTTCCGTTGTAAACATATTGCATTCCTCCTGGGTCTGAGGCCTACATAAGATTTCTGACCCTAAGAGGCAAATACTCTTTAGAGCATTTGCTATTGGTGCACAGAATTAAAGTTAGTTTCTTAACAGCTTTCTAGCTTGTTAAAGTTCTGATGATCTGAAACAAACCTGCCCAGCCCTGTTGACGAAGTCAGTTGCCTGTGATCTCTGGATCAATAAGCTACTACAGTAGCAATCATATGAACAGGATGGGTCTCAGACTTTACGTTCTTAACTTCATGTACTGTTCCATTCTACATTAATAATACACGATCGGAGTGCTACACTTTGCTTAAATCACGTGAAGATCAGTGCATAAATGCAGTCTTTTAAATGAACTGTATCTTTGTTCTTAGTGTATACCTTCTCTGGATACCTGCAGTGTAGAAATAGAATAGGAAAAGTCCTATTTTTTGTCCAACAATTTTTCATGAAATGTCAAGAGAACCCTGCCATATGGATAGGCATGGATACTCATTTATTTCGCACTCTTGAACTATTTATCTTTGGAATTGTGTGAAAGGTACAAGTTAGGAAACTGTCAGCAAGTAAAGGAGAAAATAGTGATGGTAACTTTAAAGATTTAAAGAAGGAAATATGCACCTATTCAGGGTGTTGTGCAGCCTGAATACAATTTACAGGTTTCAGAGCCCTTAAATAGAATAATTACAGCAATTAAGTATTGATGAGTTCTTTATATATTTCTATCTGCAGTAATATATATATATACACAATATATTCAATATAATGCTGGAATTAACAGGAGGTTTTGTTTCTTTCCTTACAATTTTAAAATATTTAAGAAAGTTTGATCCCTTGTCTGTACAACATGTCAGCAGTCCTCCACCACACACACATATATCCTCTTCCCTGCTTAGTCAACATAATCTTTTTATTACTGTTTATGAACAGTCAAAGAGGAGTTTAGCTATTGAAAAATCCTGTATATTCTTATTGGCTATAAGCCAGGGCACCATCAGTTATACGCCTACACATCATCAAAAGATGTCATAGGAGCTTTGCTCCTTACTGAGCAGACAGAACCTGAAGGCAGAGAAAGAAGATGCTAAGATAGGTTAGATGAATGAGCATAATCCACTAGAGAAAAAAATGTACTCTGGATGTCAAAAATGAAGCTCTTAAATTTCTGTTAATTATTTAAAAAAATCACTGAATTTCAGTTCAGAATCCCAGATAAGAGGCACTAATAGAAATACATAAAGGGTTATTTAATTACATTATGGTATTGACTCAAAGTTAATCAAGCAACATGGATCAGAAATCAGCTTATTTTAAATACAATTTTTAAAAAATTGAAGTCACAAATATATTTATAAGAAAAGTAAAATTGTATAGGAATAATTTAACACTGTTTCAGGACTCTACCATTGCAACACACCGAAAGTTGTACCTCTCTCCAGGATCCCAGAAGTGAGATCACGATTAACTAGTAGAAGCACTGTACCATGAAATAAAGAGCTGGCCACATCAGCAGCAATACTGCATGATTCCTTTGGAAGCACATGTGCCCTCCTGATACCATGGATTTTAACTGCTGAAAAGCCATGTAAATTATATTACACCGAGAAAGGACTCAATGATGTTGGGGAGGGAGTGTGGAGGGTGCCATCACAGTACCACTAACTTAATAACTGTAATGGGACTGACCAACCAGACTCATTTCTAAGACCAAGTATGGAGTCGTCATTTAACAAGAGCATGAGGTATGCACAAGGAATCTTCCTGTCAATAACAGGAATTAAAGGAGGACCCACGCAAAACGTGAAAATAAAGTGATCATAGCACTCCATGGCAAGAGTATACATTGAGGGGATGGGAAAAGATTCAAACTGTTGAGGGGTCAAATACACTCTCTGAAGAAAACTGAAGTTAATTTTTAAGTGGTTCGGCTTTTTGTAGCTCAGTACATATCGGCTTGTTAAGGAAAGTAGATAATGGACCCTATGCAGTGTTTTTGGAAACACGGAGTAAAAGTTACCAAACCAATGGCGATTGGTAATTAAAGGAAGCACGGTCAAACGGGTTCAGAGCGGTGTTCTTAGAAGCTGTGTTCCAGATCCAGTATTCGCAATCCAAAAGGGTGAAAGCCGAAGTACGTTACCAGAAATCCAAGTTGTCAGGCGAAGTTCCAAAGACGAGATCCAAAATTGTAGTCAAAAGTTAAGCCATTGTCAGTAAACCAGGAAAGCCACACGAAGAAGACAAGCACAAGAAGAGTGTAGTAGTGCTCACCAGGAAAGTTCCGATACTGAGCATGGAATGAGCTGTGAATTAGGCTAAAGTCGTCTGGCGAGTGGAGGTGCGTTGGTAAGGGAGAGATCCGATTGGTTATCTTGTTAAAGGTAAATTAGACCTTCCCGTGTAGGCTGAGGTAGAAGCTCACGGGCAGGGTACCCTCTGTTGTTGGGAAACCGATCCTGTATCACAACTTATATAATACATATACATACAGTATCAATATAGGGGCGGAGCAGTGGCACTTTGGCTAAGGATCTGCGCCTGTGGCTGGAAGGTTGCCGGCTCAAATCCAGTGGCCGGCAGAGGAACCCTATTCCGTTGGGTCCCTGAGCAATGCCCTTAACCCCAGCTGCTCCAGGGGCGCTGTACAATGGCTGACCCTGTGCTCTGACCTCAAGCTTCTCCCCCTGTCTGTGTGTTTATGTCTCATGGAGAGCAAGCTGGGGTATGCGAAAAGTCAAATTCCTAATGCAAGAAATTGTATAGGGCTAATAAAGTGATCTTATCTTATAATATTGGGTAAGATATTATATTTATCCCAGGAAATTCTATTCAAATACCTATTTCACAAACTAATTGTCATAATGTAGCCATCCTAGTGTGCTCACTCGAAGCACCTCAGTCTCCAGGCAACCGTCAACTCAGACTGTTGACTCATTAACAATTACTTATACTTATACTTATACCAATTACTTATAACAATACAATTGTTATAGGTTACTATAACAATAAGATCGGGACAGAGGTCTACAGGACCGGTGTGCAATTAAACAATTACAGTACTTATGTTTTTTCACTACCTTATATTTAAGCCCTATTTCTCTCCAAAAAATGTCACAAAATTGATTAAATACATTGGATGAAAATGATTAACTTTTGTCCCCCGAAGAAGGATCCACAGTCAAAACTGTTGTGTTTCTTTTCTTCTCTTCAGCATGGATTAAACCTTTACTTGTTTCTTTGCAGCCATGCATGCTGACACAGCTACCTACTTACAGGTAGGTACATTTGGTACATTGGCTACATTTGGGTACACTGGGTATACTGTACCAGGTACATTAGGCTACATCGGGTACATCAAGGATAGAGAGTCTTGTTTCAAATGTCCTTTATAATATATACAATTTTATAATCCCATAAGCTAAATTTATTTAATGAAAATCAGCATTAATAATAATAAGAAGAAGATGACATGCCACTTTCATGTCAATGAACAAGAGTCAATATCATATATATTCTATTACAATTATTTAAACTTTTTTTTAAATAAGAGACAAATGGGTGTTCTGTATTGTCATAGTTCTAAATATAAAATTTTTCATTTTTTCTGCTGAAGGAAAAAGGCTCGAAAATGTTACAATGACTTGTCATAACCACATAATCCCTCTTATCAAGTAAAAAGTTCCTGAAATAGCGACTATCTGTCTTTAGACACTAGAGTGGATTGACAGGGCAAAAAAAAACCCAGCAGAATTGGAAAAAAATGTTTATCAGGACAACAGAAAGCAGGAGAAAAAGAGCCTTAGGAAAGATACGAATTCTATTATGTGAAAGGTTTGTGCTTGCAGCACTGCTTTGTTGTAGCTCCCTATGCTCCAACACTCAGACTGTTCAGGCTCCGGGAGACTCTCATCACAAATTCAAAGAAAGCACAGCTTTTAAGTGATGCAGACAGATACCTTTTATACAAGCCTCTGCAGAAACTGGAATTTAAATGATGCAGTCAATGGCACATACTGTATGCTCTTAAACTAGAATGAAGCAACACACCATAAGTCTGAGTTCAGATGTCTAATTAAACCACTGTAAACGAGTATGACCACATATAGATTGAAGTTCTCTTAATATCCTTTCCTAAGGAATCAAGGGACTGCCATGTTAATCAAAGTACAAAAGATACAAAGGATATCCAAGGAAACCAATTACATCAGAATAAAAAATACATATTGTACGTGACACAGTAAGAATGTATTGTATATAAAGTATTTGATTAAATGAATAAATTATTTTTGATTTTAAATAAGACCACTGCTGATCATGTATAGAAAATATCTCAAGTCAATTATAAAAAAATTTTTACACTATTTCCCATAAATCTTTTTTACTCCAGGCATTCCATTCTAAAATGAATGGCCTGAACTCCAACCTTGTTAATATTTACAGCAAGGACTGGTCACTGACTACAGACAATGGCTCATCTAGCTACCCGCAAAAGAAAACTTCATTGCTGTTTGTGGGAAAAAAGGTGTTTAAAAAAGAAAGAAAGCTTTTCACGTATTAGAAATACTGTAGATGTACTCATGTTTCTTTAGCTTTTTGATCATGAAAAATAAAAGCAACATAATTAAAGTTTTGTTGGAAGTCGTTTATTTTCTTTCAAACCTGTAACATGGGGATATTTGGCTATACTAGGCTTGGAAGAATATCAGTACAATCCAGTTTCTGTGAGAAGCATCAATGATGACAGAACCTCAGATGGAGAACCAGGAGACCTGTTATAACTAGGTCGTCAGTAGCTCATTTAGAATTAATCCACATAGCGTGCTATCCTTTGCATGAAAAAGAAAAAGAACTGGCAGCTGAAGAAATTAAGGAGTGATTGCAGCCTAAAAGTATGAATAACTTGCTACTGTAAATAATAGGGGTTGTTACATTATAAATACTTTTTATAATGTTACAAAACTCTATGGACACTTAATCTTATGTTTTCTTGATGACTTTTAAAATCTGTATGCAGCTTTGAGTGCTTTATAGTAACCAGTGATCTTTAATGCCCACTCCGAGTCAGGACTTAGGTTTAACGTCTCATCCGAAAGACGTTGCCCACTACAGTATATTGTCCCTGCCGCTATACTGGGGCATTAGGATCCACACAGACAGCAGAGTGGATGCCCCCTGCTGGTCCCACTTACTTCCAGCAGCAACCATAACTTCCCAGGAGGTTTCCCATCCAGGTACTGACCAGGCTCAACCCTGCTTAGCTTGAGCAGGTAGCCAGTTGAGAGCTGCAGGGTGATATGGCTGGTGGCCAAGTTTATTTAGGAAAAGTTAATATTTTCATGAAAAGTAAGCACACACAATAGCAAACACTCCATAGACTCTGTGCTAGCTCTCACTCATTCTAGTTAGTGGAATGTAATGCGAACACTTGATATGAAAAGAGTCGTATGACGACTTCCTCTCTACTCTATACATTTGGCAGAGGTTTTGAAATTTTTCTTTGTATCGCTTCTTCAGTGTTTCAAAGTTGGTTTTCATTATTTGAAATTTGTGCATTGAATTAAGTCTACTTAAAAACAAGAGTTTACGATTTCAGAAAAATGTAGTTATGAAACAGGCTTAAGTTGAATAAGTGAAGATAAACATTAAATCACTAGAAAAAGGATCAGCATTAAAGGGGCAGGCGTGTTACAGGCATTAACAGTGTCCTAGATAAACAAATGCCCAGGGTCTGATGGAAGTATTTCATCAAAACTAAATGCTGTTTGTACACCATTAACAAACTAAATAAAGCTCTCCCAGTAGAACTGAGGATGTGGTAATACCCGCTGAATAGAAATGTACTAATCCATCCTTCCATACAAAAACTAAACCAAGTGAACATAAACTAATAAATCTGGCTTATATTAATTGTAAGGTTATGGAAACAATAATTAGATCTAAAACAAATGATCATCTTTATGACAAAAGGGATCTAGAAGAAAGTCATTGTGGATTTTGAAAAAAAAAGTAAATCTAGGAAAAGAAAAATCAGGAAAGCTTTTGACAAAGTTCCTCATAAAAGATTAATGCTTACATTACAGGTAAAAGACTTGTAAAACCCCTGACCAATGATATTTAATGTAGACAATGGCAAAATGTTACATGCAAGTACCAGGAACATACTGTAGACTATGAATACAAGGTGGAAAATGTTGACATTTTAATCTTTAAGACAATGTGAAGAAGCAATAAAAAGGAAAAATGGAATAATTTAACTCAAGTGATCCTATGCTAAAATTATATAATGTTGCACCTAGAATATTGTATACAATTTCAGTCAACATGTTTACAAAATAGATATTTTGCTACCTCAGAAACAGTCATGAATAGATTGAAAAGAGGAAATCTTGGCCTAAAGGAATGTCATTTATAACCTAAAAGAGCTCATCCTTTCTAGACTGCAAGAAAACCTTATTGAAGTATTCAAAGCTGCCAAGGACAATAGCAAAGTAAGCTCAATAGACTTCCTCATAATAGTGAAACATGAACCACAAAGTTTATTCCACTAATTTATTTGTTTTAACTATTTGAGATAATTGGCTAAAATTAAAATTCAAAAAAGGAAAGAAATATTGACAGAGTTGAACAGATTCTAATGATGAGCATGCACTGTACAGTATGTCTTAATTTATCACAAGTATTTAATAATTAACAAGCATCCCTTATGGACACAAAATTCACTGCAGAATTGGCGACATAAATTATTTTTTAAGATCCAATTGGAAGCTAGGTCAGTGAATGTAGGAATAAATGTAATAACTTTTGCTAATTGGGTGCTTATATTTATCTATTTCTATGTATAAGCTATTTATATATTTTTCTTATGCAATTTCACAACATACATGAGTAATAATTGCTTAATTGATCATGCTTAAAATATGGAGGGTTATGAAAATGAATTATTACGAATGTAAAAGTATCATCACATAATGAATTAAAAGTTCTCAAAACAATCTGCAGGCATATAAAAATATCATAAATTTTATTTTCATAAACTGGTTTGGAGGATAACATAATTTATTTTTTCTTTGTAACTATTTTAGTGTCCACAACCTTTGAAAAAGTCCATACACATGCTGTGTGTGTAGATGACTATCATCTCTTATGAACATAGATGTAGCTATACCCCTTAAGTAGTTTGGGGTAAAATACTCTTTATGCTTTTGTTTAAAAGTGAAAATGTGGATGACAAACAATGGGAAAATGGCTCTTGTGTGTTTCATGACATCTTAAGGTCAAAGTCATCTTTTATTACACTCAGCCTTTTGAGCACAACTGCATTCACTAGCAATATAATCTAACTGGAAAAGATGAAAGATAGCATTGCCTTCAAAGGCAGAATCCTTACATACCACTCGGCAGAGTCTCTGGATAATAAATGATTAAATACAAATTAATTATTTAATCTGATCTATGCAATTCTCAGGCAGCTTTACTGGGGTTATTTTTCTATCTGCAGCACATATTTCATTAACGTAGCTGTATTCTAGGCAAAATGTAACTATTTCATAAGCCTTAAACTTTATTAACTTAGTTGGGTTTGCTTAGAAATCAATACTGTATAATTATACTGAGTTTGAAAGTGGGTGCATCAAAGTCATGATACAGACCATCATATCACTATGTAGTGTTTATCTTCATCAAGAATGGTTCTAAAAAATGCACAGGCTTTTTTACCATATGCTTGCTCACTAATTTATGTACTGCAAGGAAGAAAAAGACTCAATTCTCTGAATAACAAATGGGTACATGAAAATGCTAAAGGGCTTGTACCCTATAAATTTAATAAAATCATTATTAGCTCTATGTCTTTAAAAAGTGAAACTGCACATTTGCTCTTTTCCATAAATACAGAGCATAAAAAGAAACAAACTCAACAGTTTATTTTTTTTAATTTAAGGACTTTAGAATGTTTATCACATCATTTTGACTAATTGATCATTCATGACGGTGGTGAAGTGCAGTGAAGGTATTGCATGCATGAGCACTGAATTAACCTCCTTAATGAGTTGAGTCTGGGAAGCAGTGATGAGTTGATTTAACCTTTTGAATGCCAAGCATTGTAAAAATTAAGAAAGAAAAACACAGAAGGACAAATTTATTCTGCTTATGAAGAGAACAAATACTTTGTGTCATCAGCATGTTGGCGTGTTAATGCACTGTTGCTCACATGTTGCTCATAGCCAGTATTTTCTAATCTGGCCAGACGTTACATCCAAACACAGTTCATCAATAATAAGCCACAATCTGTGAGTCACAAGTAATGAATGCCAAAATCAATGGGCATATGTAAGTGTGATGATCTTAGCAGTAGTGTCTCGTCACCAGAAAACCCAACTAGTAGTAATTGATAGAAACCTTGCATCACAGTACTACAATATATTGATCGTCTATAGCAGTGGTTTTCAAACATTTTGGACCAAGTACCCCCCCGATCAAACCAAAGTACCACCTACAAGTCATCTTCTCATAGGAACCACAGAAAATCTCACTGACCAACATGAGTGTGCACACACACTCACACACACATATAATAAACATAGCAATGAACACTAACCATTTCAGTGAGAGGGGTGAGCCTGTTTAATCGAGTAAAGCTTTGCAATGTCAGGGGCGAGGGCAATGAGCTTCAAAAACAGATCTGGTTCAGCATCCATTTTGTTGCGGTACTTTGTCTTGATTGCAGTGAGAGCAGAGAAGCTTTTCTCACAAAGGTAGGTAGTAGCAAAAGGCATCAAAACCTGGACAGCCTTTCATTAGAGGGCTGGGTGTTTACTCTGTCTTTGGATCCAGAAATCAAACAGTGACTGGTGTTTCGATTCTGACATCAAAGTCGCATTCGACGATAACTTGAGCAACTTCTTTTGTTCAACACAGGTCAGATCCTTGGGGATTCCTGTGACATCAACAGTAATGGGGTTCCGGATCCACTGTGGTGAGGCCTCAACTGGAAAATACTCTGAGAACTGTTCTTCCAAAGACAAGAGATGCACTGCAATCCCATCACAAACAGCAGCATCAAGTGCCAAAAAACTGCAACTTTTTCTTCATAGCGGTGATCTTGTCAGACACATCAAAAATTGTTAAAGAGAGCTGTAGCCCTGTAGTCCCATATTCAGCTCATTCAAATGTGAGAATATATCAGCCAGGTAGGCCAATATTACCAGCCACATTACAAAGCACACTGAACAGATGTGAATTCATTGGCCGAGCCTTGATACAATTCACAACTTTGACAGCAGAGTCTAACACAGATTTTAAATCCTCAGGCATTCTTTTGACTGCCAAGGCCTCGTGGTGGACGCTGCAGTGCGTCCACTTCATATCTGGAGCAACCTCTCTAATTCGTGCAACTACACCGCAGTGTCGGCTTATCATCGCTCTAACACCGTCCGTACAAACTCCGACGCATTTTTTTCCAGTCAAAGCCATTCTCTTCGATTAATTAATTCAGAAGCTGAAATATGTGCTCTCCTGTAGTTCTTGTTGGTAGCAGCTTACAGAACAGAAAGTCCTCATGGGACATGCCCTCAAACTCATATCTAACGTAAACTAGCAAATTGGCCAAATAAACGACATCTATAGAGTCATAATTGCTTAATTGCAGTGAAATGCATCTGCTCATCTTAACGTGCTCTATCAGCGTACTTTTGACATCATCCGCCATATCAATAATTCTACGAGTGACTGTGTCTTTCAGAGGGGGCAGCAGGTCGAGGTGTTTAGCAGCTTTTTCTCCACACATAATATGTGTCAGCTCTTTTGCCAACGGTAAACAGAGTTTTTCACAAACAGTGTGGGGCTTACCTGCTTTAGCAATCCGCAAGCTTGTGTTTTTCCCCGTTTCCATTTCAGGAGTCCGTCTCAGAAGTTAAAAGAAGTTTTTATTTCATGCGGATGGGAGTGAAACACAGAGACGCTCTGCGTATTTTTCTCAAATTAACCTAGAACAGTCCTTAAATATTTTTTTCTCTTATCCATCACGCTTTCCTGTGCTCACAAGATTGGCATTGTTCCAAAACCATGCACATTCTCTTACCTCCCTATTTGCTGGAGATAACTTTTTTGAATACAGTTGGCCACTTAGCACGCATTCCTATAGAGTGGTATAGAATTACATAGTAGCTCTGGTGTCCACACAAGTATTAGCGGGCACTGTATTGTAGCACGTAAGCTGTGAATTTGACACATAAACTAATTTTATTAAAATAAAAAACATGAAAACCCGTCCTAATTTTTCAGTGCACACAACAAATTTCCTGGGTCATCTGGCGTACCACCTGGAGGGGCTCCACAGTTAGAGAACCACGGCTCTAAAGACCTCAGTTGAAGTCGTTCCTACAGGCCCATTATAACATCACATTATTCCAGTAGGACAACACATAAGTGATAAATTTATTTTAATGCCTAGTACAGCGTCTGTAAAACCCTGGGTAGTGTTGTTTTCTCCATCTTAAACCATTTCAAATACTCTTAATTAAAAAAAAAAGTTTAATATAAAAGAACAAGCTTGACACTGAAAATCTTATGAAGCTAACTTTTACTCATTTTGATGACATACAGTACACAAACAAATCTGGAATGGGGCATGGCATAGAGAATGGCTCAAATGACTATTATATCCTTACTCTAAGGATGTTTTTTCTGCCTTAGAAAATTAATCTTTTACAATTTTACTATACATATAAGCACATACAACAGACTTTTGTTTCTGAAATCTTAATTATTTGTTTATGAACTGATCTGACCCCCATTTAGAAAAATATAAAGCTTTTAATAGCATCAGACAATCCATCACCTCATTTAGGAGTTTGGACCTGTGGCCTCAGAGTCTCATGCACTACTGACTAAGCTTTTGTGACAGTTCCCAGACATGGTGGCAGAGTGGTCACCCTGACTACTTCAGTTAGTGAAGCATAGAATATGCACTGTACCCTCGGGATCATACATAAAACATATTACTTTTTTTAAAGTAGTGGAAGCTGTCATGGTCTTGTCATGTTTTCCCTAATTTATAATTAGTGTTTATATCCAAACAGTTTGAGTATAGCAAAATTGGCCAAGCCATTTAAAAGTTTGCTCACTCTTGTATACTTCACCTACTGTAATTCATAAAACAATTTAATGTCACCCAAATTGCTGTGCAGCAGATATCTGATTTTTATCATTTATTTTGGGCTTCTCAAGGAGAAACATTCTTTTTATGCAGTTTTACATTTGCTTGCTTTGCCCAGCTTTATTTCCGTCTGTATTTGCTCAGTGGTGTGATGTGCTATAAAGTAAACTGAACACAAAACAGACTTGTATAATACAAAACAAACAATGTGAAAATGCATGTTGGGAAGCACTTCACCCTGTAGCATGACAATAACCCAAAACTTACCACACTGCAACCAAGGAATTGGTCAACAGAAAAAAGTGGAAAAAAAATGAGTCTACTGACCAAGTCTAATGACTTAGACCAAGATTGATCAAGACAAGCTCAAGGCTGAAATCCAATTAAGCATACTTTTTACTTACAGATGGAAAAAAAAATGCCAAATGCCCCAGGAATAGGCAAGAAGTCAAAATGGATGCAAGAAAGCATCTGAAATAGTTACACAAAGAGTTTGATGAGTTCAATAAGTGACATACTTCATGCACACATCCGAAGAAGGCTCTACAGTCGAAACATTGTGTTTCCTTTCTTCTCTTTTCAGCATGGAATAAACCTGTTATTTGTTCCCCTACTTCATGCAATTATTCTTTCAAAGGGATACGCAATCAATTAATTTTACATTTTGAAATTTGGTTTAAGTGTCCCAATGCTTATGTATCCCTTGAAAACAACTGATTCAAAACAAAATATGTTTTTGATTGAATATGATCAAATATATGCATGGAGTTATCAATATAATACATATATTGTACTTATTATGCATATTAATCTCATCATCACAAATACACATTGCTTTAATACGGCATAACAATACTTTACTGACTGCCTTCTCAATAATTTTGGAAGGCAATGTATTTCAGCTTGAAAACAACAAGTGTAGTACAGTGGAAATAAAGAATATAAAAGAAAAAAGGAAAAATGATGCAAAAGTTTAAATCCAGGTGGATGTTGCACATTGGTGGTGATGGAGGGGAGTCCCCATTACCTGTGAAGCGCTTTGAGTGGAGTGTCCAGAAAAGCACTATATAAGTGTAAACAATTATTATTATTAATTAAATACAGACAAAATAAGGGTAGCTAATAAATAATAAAGTAGAACTGTTAATAAACTGTCTTAATTAAAAGTTTAATGAAAAAACAGTATGTAACTTAAATCTTTCAAAATGAATATGAATAATTTTTATATTAAAACAGAATATAAATTAGTCTCCAAGAATTAAAATATATACTGTAAACGGAAAATTGTAGACCTAAGAAAACATGTTATGCTTTTATTTTAGTATACTGAATTATGTCTTCCAGCTGTAAACACCAAAATACAAAATGCTTTTCCCTTACTGTTTTTTCAAGAATTCTCTGTCATTTATTTTTTAATACATTTTAATTTATTTACCTCTTGTGGGTGTAAACTGAAAAGATGAGACAAAACACACCAGCCGAGAACATCAGTTCCAGTACACTTAAAAGTGTATAATAAAATATTCTCTTTGTTTGAAACTTGTTTCTGGATGAAATTTCCTATTCCTATTCCTACCACAGAACATGTTAGAACATACAGAGAACAAGTCCCTTTACACCCCTCTGCACTTCAGATAAGTTAAATTGCAACTTGATGAAACTTTCATCATTACACTGTATTGTAATATACTTTTACAGAAGTTTCTCTTAAGAGTTGAGATAAAGTTTGTGACACCTGACAGTGTCAACACTTTCAGCTTCAAAGCAGAGAGCATGTTTGCTGAGATGGGGGGGTCCCTTGAGCAGAAAGAATGGTAAAGTTTACCTTGCGATACCCAGGTAATTAAGTCATGGGTTAATGCTTGTCAATGAGCACTACAGAAACACCCCATATAAGATCACACAGAGCAGAAAGGACAACAAAGAGAGAACAAGGATGAGAAGAGAGGAGAGAAAGAAGGTCAGACCACAAGAGAGGAGTTGGAACTTGAAGCTTGTGCCAGACGAGAGCCCCTTCTTCAGGATCATCCAAACAAAACCTGACTGGAGCTAAGCATCTGAACTTTGCTAGAGCTTGCCCTTCAATGTTTTTAGGGTCCAGGAAGGTCCTTCCTGTCTAGTAACAAGTCACGTTCAGAAAAGTAGTGACCTTGTTTCTCTTTGGGAGGAAACTCTTGCACATTCACTCTCCATCTACTGTTTTATTTCTAAAAAAAGGTTATTTAAAGCTAGGAATATAAAACTGAAAAAAAATGTATTCATAAATATGTTTTTACTATAGACGGTTCTCCCTACTCTGAAAGCTGTATCATTTCTGTATTGCATATGTATTCATCAAAATAAAGTACACTCATACATTATATAATATTCAAAACTTTAAACCATAATTTACTTCAGGCCTATTTCATTTTTTTTTCATTATAAATATATTTTAAGTATTATCCTTACATTCAATGCATAAATACTTTTAAGAAGTTAGTATCTGCAAGGAACTAAAAGTGCACCAAAATATAATTTAAACCAAATAAAAAGCAACAGTACCAAATTAATATTCATAGAGCTAGACTCAATTTTAAGTTGAATGTATTTTTCAGGTATTCACCTAGTTCCACACATTGATCTGGTAGATACGTTTATACATGCTAACATGTGTAGTTTATCCTGCACCTTGCCTTGCAGTTTTAGTTTGACATAAATAAACCAATTTCACCCTTATATGATCACCCTCATATGAAGTGAGTTTCATCTCAAGTTTACAAGCAGGCCCTTTGACATACTAGAGTCACCAATAACTAAGTCATTGACATTATTGTTAGGTAGTATCTCAGCCAGTGAACATTAGAAATAATAAAGTGTTTTGTTTTCCTGTGCAGCTACTGTAGGTCGCAGGGACACAAACTGTACATTCTTCTTTCTTAGCACCCCAAGGTCATATTATTAATACCAGTTAATTCCGAACAAAACCTGCTGAGGTCTCTAAAGGTTCCTAATCATCACACTCTATTATTATTGTCCTATTATTGTCCAACAATGAATTAGATGATAAAGACAGCACCATTGTCCTTTAACTTGTATTGGGCACAATCCAAGTGTTATCTTCAGATACACAAACTTATACATTTGATCTCTCGTACTCCTCTTTGTCATGTGAATCAAAGACATCACTCCACATTGACAACCAGATTCAAATTTCTTATCTTTTTCTTTGGAGTCTATTTCTATTTCTGTTTTTACTCTGTGTATCAGATGTAGTGGAGTGGTACAGTGTATTTATAGTTTAGAACCAAACGGTACAGGTTTTTTAGAACTACCATAAAGAAGGTTTTTATTTTATCTAATGTTGACAATAATAAAACCTTCAAAGGCATAAGGGGCATTTTTATAAATTATGATATACCTCATTTTTATTTCTGTGAACTTTTGATTTCAGATACCTAATTTCCATCTTATTTGTAAGTACCATCAAGTGCCCCTCACATACAGTAGAAAACATTTGGGCCTCTCCCAGCCAGATCACAATAAAGTTTTAAAAAGTTTACATCCTCAGATACTGAAACAAAAAGCTAAGATTTATAGAGGGAATTCTGAAGCTTTGAAATTATTATTTTTTTATAAGCCATTACTTATGTTTTATGCAGAACTACATACCATTACTATCGTGACACATGTAAAGCTACTGCTGTGTATTTATTACACTAAAAATGTGAAATCAGAGATTTTATGAAATTATAAACATTTAACAGTGGAATTCATGAGATCCTTACACACACATTCTAGTAAACATACAAAATATCTTGCTAAATATTCATGGATTTTATTAAATCCATGGTTTCACATTTCTACATAACTGTATGGACCTCTTGCATCAATTAAATTGTACGTTAATAATAATAATAATAATAATAATTGCTTACACTTATATAGCGCTTTTCTGGACACTCCACTCAAAGCGCTTTACAGGTAATGGGGTCTCCCCTCCACCACCACCAATGTGCAGCATCCACCTGGATGATGCGACGGCAGCCATAGTGCGCCAGAACGCTCACCACACATCAGCTATTAGTGGGGAGGAGAGCAGAGAGTAATGAAGCCAATTCATAGATGGGGATTATTAGGAGGCCATGATTGGTTAAGGCCAATGGGAAATTTGGCCAGGATGCCGGGGTTACACCCCTACTCTTTTCGAGAAATGCCCTGGGATTTTTAATGACCACAGAGAGTCAGGACCTCGGTTTTATGTCTCATCCGAAGGACGGCACCTGTTTACAGTATAGTGTCCCCATCACTATACTGGGGCATTAGGACACACGTGGACCACAGGGTGAGCACCCCCTGCTGGCCCCACTAACACCTCTTCCAGCAGCAACCTTAGTTTTTCCCAGGAGGTCTCCCATCCAGGTACTGACCAGGCTCACACCTGCTTAGCTTCAGTGGGTTGCCAGTTGTGAGTTGCAGGGTGATATGGCTGCTGGCCGTTGTAGATGTAAGTTTAAATTAGTTTAATTAATATACTGTATAATGAATCGGTTGAGTAAAATGCTAAACTTGTGATTTGAACCCACACCTTCAAAGCTCTAACCACCATAACATAGCACATTCTTTAAAGCTAACAAATTTGTAAATTACTATACAATTTGGATCAACTTTATCAAAAAGCAGTAGTTTACTTGAAATCACATGTACCTAACAGTAACATTCTCATAAACAATTCTGGTAAGCTATTTCTGGTGTATTAAATGGCAGTCATGCCTTATCATGGTATGAATTCTTCCTAATGCTGTCTGTCATTTACATGTACTGTATGAATGCTTATACTGTCCTAGAATGGCTGGCATTGTCCTCTAGTAAAGTCTTATGGCCTGAAAAAGCCCAAATGCTTTAACATCCTGTTTATATATTCTTTTGATGATCTGAACTTCCACGACCTGAACATTCCACTGTTCACATAATTGATGACAACACATTCTATAAGATTCTTATCTTATAGTTTAGATCCAAATTGATCTGTAACATTATGTATAGCAGAAGTGACACTTATTAGTTTATGATTACAGTACCTTGATTACCTTGTTTTAGTTCTCTTTTTAGGCAAGAATATCACATCAGCAATCTTCCTATTAGTACATTACTGGCTTTAAGACTCAATAATCTGTTATTATTACCACAAATTTAGACTATTAAATAATATTGCAATGAAATAAATAAATGTACATTTTAATTGATGTGTTTGTACATCATATGATGCGTATATTTAGCTGTGAAAGGATGGACTGAAAGTGTCAATAGGTCTTATACAATGTGTGACTGGCATAAGAGCACATGAGCAACATACTCTATCAGGTTTTACGGACTAACAGTGAAATGATTAGCTCCTAGTTTTCTCACTCTTTATCTACCCTAGTTCATAACAAATAGATATTAGAAAGCCATTGCTTTTATGGCTAATTCACAGTACAGAGAGTCAGCAGTTTGTTATTATAAATGAATACTATTTCATGCTTAATTAATGTACAAGTCAATTTTAATTGCTTATTATTTTATTTCAAAAGGACAAAGAATGCTTTATGTTCCACTAGAGAAGGCATACGCTCTCCCAATTAGAGCAGTATGTGTGCATATTTTATTTGAAATGCTGGAAGACTGTTCAGTATATATAAATGAAACAGACCTAGCACATAACCATGGTATTGTCTGATCTCATTTATAATATCTAATTCTGGGAGAGTGCTTTCTAATTATAATAATGATTGCTACAATCAAAAATCCTTTAACTGGTTGTCTAGGGCTTTTCACTTTGGTTTTACAACAAGTGAGAAAGTAAGAACATAAGAACTTGAGAATGCAAATTAGAGGAGGCCATTCTCTCCGTCTTGCTTTAGTAGTTAATTGAAACTAAAATTTAGACTGGCCATTTCTTAAATATGCCCAGAGCTTGGGCCTAGAACATCTGAATATGTTCCAGTTAACCATAAATCCTTGTGTCAAAAAGTGTTTTCTGTTCTGTCTGAATTCCATTGTCATGTGTCTGCTATCTCCATGATTTTGTCTAATCCTCTTTGTAATTCCCTTGATACTAATTCTCTTTGCCACTACCCTTACTTTTATATCACTGGCACATTTCACTAACATCTTTGCTAGCTCAATATATCAATATGTAAATCACAGGTACAGATGCAGAACATCAACAGGCCTAAAACAGTGTCGCTGAAGGATCAGCACTGCTTACATCTGACTAGAAGTTGTGGCGCTTGAGGTAACATGCTGTTTTCTATTTCGATAACCAGCTATCTATCCATATTATTATACATTACCTTGGATTTCTGTTCCTATCTATTTTTTTCTTCTGTCTGACTGTACACCAACACTGCTGCTGTAAAACAACTTGCCCCCACCACCCCCTGGGAATAATAATGACTCTCTCTCTCATAACAACACAGCTGGTGGTCAATCAATCAGTCATCCAATCTGTCTGTTGCCGTCCTTTGACCTGGTGTGCTTGTTGCCCTTGTTGTTTTCTCCCATGCTATACATTTCTTCCCGTCTTGACCCCGCTCTTATCCCTTTGACCGCTCTTCCTGTATCCCAGTTGCTCTCTTCTGTGTTTCACCTGGATTACCCAACTTCACGGACCCTCTCCACCATTTGGATCTCTTGCTTGCTTGACCATTTCTCCTGGATTTCCCCTTTTTGCTTCTACTTGTTCTGCAGCGCTGGGACTGTTGTATGGCTGCCTGCCTTCCTGCCCTGCCTGCTTTCTCTTACACCACTGCTGTCTGCCATCAGTTCTCTACAGTGCAGTGCCTGTGTTGACATACATAAGGATCCTTCTTCCAACCAGATCGCTGTCCCCTTCAGGTTTATTAGCAGTGCATTCATCTACAGCTTTTATATGAGGATCAACGTTTTATGAGGGACCTTATCAAAAGGTTTCAGGAAATATAAATGTAACTGTACAGTTAAAGAGCCCAGCACTATATCTCAAAGGAGTGAGGGTACGATACTGACATTTTTACATTGATGTTATCAATACAATTTAAATGTGGGTTACTTTGTCAGTAACTAAAATGCCTAAGATGGTTATTAGCAGATATGGTGTCATCTGAGTATTAAAAGCATGTCAAACTATTTTCTTAATTGCAACTTTAGAAACTGATTTTACAGTATCAATAAATCCTTCTTCATTCCAGCAGGGCATTATGTTATGAAAGCATGAAGTCATTTTGTATCTTCCTAACAATCTTATTTTTATGAAACTGTAAACTGTTTTTGACCAGAGCTTCCAAGACAAATTCAATTTTGCAATGAAAAATGAATCAACTAGCCAAAATGATGCTTTCACCAGGATTGACAATTACCTGTTCATAGTGTAACGCATACGGCCGACATTGCAGGTTGTGCGAGCCGGCTTACCAGCGCGGTGACGTCACCGCCCTTCCCTGTAAATAGCAGGGACCGCAGCCGTTGGGCTGATGGGAGATTTCCCTTTAGCTCAACTGGCTGGGTCCCTGTTGAGTGACACTAGAGGCCCGGGTTCGAGTCCCCAGTGGTGGGGGGCCGACCTAAGGCTACAGCGGCGAGGGCGCATACTCACGTGAACCCGAGAGTGCTTCAATATTTTATTAACTGTTACATTAATATTCATTGCTTTCCAGCAGTTTGAAACCTTATTTGAAGAAATAAAACAATACTACTAAAATATTGTTTCCACTGTGTTTTTTCATAGGTTCCTATAGACAATGACAAATTTCTCCATCAACCTGATACCAGCATGTGAACAATGATTTCTTATAGAAAGTCATTGGATTCTTATCTAGCGAAACTAAATGTATTTGGATCCATGTGGAAAAAATGTTTTCCTCTTAATCATTTTGACAGGTAGCATCCTTTGAGGATAACTTTGAATATCATAGCCCTTGAAATGTTAAGGAAAGCATCACTGTAAGCTCTTTCCAATTTTGTGCAAGTAGTGTAGATTTTCATTAGTGGTTCTCTATACTACATACTACATAAAATACTCAAATATCAAAATATTTTTTTTATAAATAGATCAAAATAACAGTAACATATTAAAGCTCAAATATCTTTTGGAGAGAAGAGACAATACTTTGCTTAATCTGATCTGAAATGTTATTGGACATTGGAAATATTTGCTGTTATTTTAAATGAAACATTAACAGTTTGTTTATCTTCAGCCTGACTTGATACCTATGATATTGCATTAAATATACTAATACTTTGTATTTAGAAGTACATTTCAAAAGACACAAAGCTTTGTATAATAAGGCTATAGCCTTAAAGCACTTTTTTCGACTTGTTTGCTGTCATAGAGTCTCCAGTGGATCTCCACAATCTACTGTAGCATGCAAGAAGGCTCTGTTCCCCTTTGTGCAGTGCCTGGTCTCAAGCAGAATGAAAATCCACTCCCAATTTCAGAGGTAGCTGGTACAGTTTACACAGGACGAGAGTTACATGCTGAGGCAGAGTAATTGAGTGAGTATCAGATCACTTCATTAGGCACATACGATTTCTTGCATTAGGAATTCATCTTTTCGCATACCTCAGGTTGCTTTCCATGAGACACACAGACAGGGGGAGAAACTTGGGGTCAGAGCGCAGGGTCAGCCATTGTACAGCATCCCTGGTGTTAAGGGCATTGCTCAGGAGCCGCCTGAAGTAGGATTCCTCTGCCGGCTGCGGGATTGGAACCGGCAACCTTCCTGCCACAGGCGCAAATCTTTAGCCACAGAGCCACCGCTATGTTTTTCTTCTGGCCTTACTGAAGCATAAAGAGTATGTTTAGTACCTTAGATACATCAGTGAGTAAAGCAAGTAAATAGATTCAATAGATCCAAGCGATATCATTAGCTTTTCCTTTATTTCGGAGAAGTGTGCCTGGTCAAACATTTACACTCTTCAGGGAGACTACAAGTTCAATGCAGGCAACTGACTTCAGGGAGCAAGTGATACAGAGTTTAGATGAGCAGAGTCAGGTACAGTATATGCCAAGTGTGCACTGGAGTGTCAATAATTGAGGAGGACATGGAAAAAAAACACTTTTTGGGGAACTCTGGTAGGATTTCTGGGGACTTTTTGGGAGCTCACCCCTCACCTTCTAGGAGGGTTGAAGAGCATGCTACCCAGTGATCTTTTTAATTAAACTTTAACATGAAAATACTACATTGTGGGGATATATAGAATGAACACATCAAGATACACATTCTAATGTCCCTTTGAGGTTGAAAAATGTTGTTTCGCAAGTCTTTTCTATTTAAGTCCTTATAATAACAAGTCTCTATTTGACATATTTTATTATCATTGAAAAGTACATTCTGTAAAGCGCTTTGAGAAACCACCTTTAAAGGTGCTATATAAAATAAAGTTTATTATTATTATAAGTACCATACATGCACCTTAAACAACAAATTCTTTCTGGCACAAACACAGTAACATGTTATTAGCTAACATTTAATTTTGTTTACATATTAATATGTTCCATTTGAACATTCAAGTTTTGACTAAAAACATTAACTTAAAAAGTGTATGCATCATCTGGAATTCAACAAAATGGAAAAATGTGAAGGGGGTAATTTTTTTTACAAGATACGATGTATATCAAGAACGGTAAATCATACCAAACAGAAAACAGCAAATACTACCCTTGAAGCAAATATAACATAAGCAAGATAATGTATATCAAATAATGATATTCTTAATGATTCCATTTTAAGAAAATGGAAGTACCTGGTTCTTGGCCTGTTGCAAGTCTGCTGTATGTCATGAGAAACAAATTACATCAAACTAACAACCTGAAGGAAAAACTAAAGACAAGATTAAACAGCACAAACAGTGCAGACTTAACTCATCTGAGATAGATTTACTAAATAATCTTAGAATTGTTAAAAGCATTTTCACTTCAGTAAATTACAGGATATGTACAGTAAATGTATTCATCAGTCCCAGTTGAAATTTCTTCCTTACTTTAATTTACATTCAGTGCGTCTCTACTGTATATTCTATAATTGGAAATCTTTGATCTGAATGGATACAATATCAAACACTTTCTAAAGCTTTCAGAATATGGCCAGCTTTAGTAAAAGGACACTGAGGACACACTAGCAAGAAATCTATGAGAAGCAGCATTTAAAATCTTCCTTCAAATGAAGAGGCTGGAAACATCCCACAATGAGACCTGGAGGGCAATGTCTTTAAAGTTGCAAAAGCTGCTCGTTTGAATGAGAGCTTCAAAGCTCACCTTTATCTGACATGATGGTTAAAGAACATGAAAGCGAGGTGGGTGGAATTCCCTGTAATGGTCAGCAGTATCATGAAGTGATTAAAACAAGGTAAATGTTGCTCTTTGTAGAAAAAACACTTGACCAAGACCTAGAAAACAACATGAATATATAGCATATATACAAACTCTATTTGCAGACATGTGAATTCAGTTCTTTTATCCCTTTTAAAATACCTCAATGTTACTTCATTAAAAAAAAATATTTACTGACTTAGAAGAAGCAGGTAAAACACATTGGCTTTTAACATGATACCGTTTAGTTCTAACCATTTCCTTAAACAATGAGAATGCTGTAGAGTTATCAGAGGATAAAATTACTTAGTTTTTTTTCTCCATTTTGTTTGTGTGACATAATTTGCTCCCTCCTGGATAGCTTTAAAAACATTTTTGATGATATACAGTATGTAATACCCAAAATTAAAAAAATAAAAATAATTTCAGATTACCATTTTTGGTTAATCTTACCCAATTTTAGAATTGCCAATTATGTTTTTAATGCGTAGGATCTCAGCTACGAAACCTGCGACCCCCACAAAGTAAAGTAAGAGGAGGTGTAGACTGACTTCTGCAGCTCACCCAGCTTTGAGCAACTTGTTTTGTGACCCATCTGGAGTTTACTCCATAGATTATAGAGTATGGAAAGGGGAATTTTGGAACGAGGAGAGTACAGTATCTTAATATTAACTAACTAGTTTATAAATTCAATTCCTATATACAGTAGACCCTTGTTTAACTGAAGTATTATGTTCTTTCAAAACACTGAGTTTTGAAGTCACCCATTCTTACAGAGATGTACTGTACAGTACAGTATATATCAGAATATTATTACTCACAGATCAAAGGCCCTACCTATACTAAACTATCCATCAAATAAAAAAAAATACTGTATATAGTAGAACAAAAACATCATAATTTCTGACACATACTGTACATATGACAAATTAATACTAAAATCTTTAAAACATTGAAAGCTGAGGACATACTGTACATACCTCCTTGCAAACTTATCCATGATCTTTTTCTTTTTCCACTATGCCACAGGTTCTGTGTTTCTCCAAAATCACCAGTGCATCCACAGAGCAGACATTTAGACGGTATGATTGCCGGTTTTTGTTCCACAGGTGTTATGACACAGCAGGGCTCTGCAGACTGCAGTGAAGGCGTACAGTAAACATGGAGATAAAGGGCTGTATTGTAGCTCTGTCCTGCAGGTGACTGCGGAGGGTTAGCACCCGGAACCCAACTGCAGTGGGGTCATTTTGGGAATTAAAGGGAAGGCTAAGCCAGTGCTCGCCGGAGGACACCAAAGGCACAGCAGAGCAGAGCAAAGTCTGATACCTGAAAATAGGCAGTCGGCTTTTAAGCCTGAGGTAAGATACCCACAGAGCAGTTAGAACCACTCTGAGGTGCAGGAAGTGAAATCTTCTTTTGGACCTGAAGGGGATGCAGGATTTTTATAGGCAAAATGTCAGGATGACGTGTAAAGAGCTGATCCTCATTGAAGGCTCAATGTCAGAGCACTTCCAGAGTGGCATTTTCTTAAACAGGTGGGTAGCTGCGTCAGCATGCGTAGGCTGCAAAGGAACAAGTAATACGTTTATTCCATGCTGAAAAGAGAAGAAAGAAAACACAACATTTCAGCCATGGAGCCTTCTTCAGGTGTGACAGGGCCTAGGGGGAGGGCTGAACAGAGGCATAAATCTAAATCAGGAGATCAGCAATCCCTCGTGGGAATGTAACAGTTTCCCGGGACAACCGGAAATTGTGAGCTTATCTACTTAGAAGTGTCAATAAGAGGAAAAAAAAATGTATCCACTAGGAATACAAAAACAAATTCACATCATGGTCCCCAGTAAGCTATCCTAAATGTCTACTGGCATACCTCCTTCTACACTAAGGAAAGAAGAACACTCCGCATAATCATTTCATTGTCATAAGCATCCTCTCCAGTTCAGTCCTAACCAGTACAGTACGTCTCCCCCAACAAATGCCAGGTAGGAGGAGCATTAAGGGACCATGGGAAAATGACTGCACCCTTTTCTGCTGTTCTCTGTTGAGTCTCCCTCTGTCTCCAAGTCCTCTACTGTGTCCAGTGATGCAATCTGTGTCCCCAAATCCTTTTTTTTTCTTTTTGAGTGCCCCTGGCTGAGGCTTATATACAGTGATGTGAAAAAGAAAGTACACCGTCATAAGATTCTTTGGTTTTACACATTAATACATATCTGACCTTCACCAAGTACTCACCAAGTCCTTACAGTAGATAAATCTAACCTCGAGTGACAAGTAGTTCACACAAATTTGAATTTGTCATGTATGAAATAAAAAAAATCAGCCAACATTCAGAAGCCTTGTGTGAAAAAATAAGGGCACCCCTTCATTCGGTAATGAGTGGAACCCCCTTGGAACTCCCAGCATAGTTTGAAGTAAACATTTCCTGTAAAGGCTTATTACCCTCTCAAACCTCCTAGAAGGAATTATGTCCTTACAAAACTGTTTCACCTGGATGGTGGTTGAGGGGATTGGTATAAGCACAGCTCTCTTTACTGTAGGTCCTGCCACAGCATGTAAAAGGGGTTGAGGTCTGAACTTTGTAAAATCACTGTATGCACTCCTTGGCGAGATTGAGTGGTGGAAATTTCGCAATGATCATGGGGGGTCGTCAGACCTACTGCAATGTATGGGGTCAAAATAATGAATTGACCTCATGTAGCTGACCAGGCATTCCTCCTTTGTTCTGGTGTCTGCTTTCTATCCCTGGTCTGCATAAGTATATTTTGCAATGTCATCACTAACTGTAATAAACAAGCATCAAGGCACACATGCAATCTTTTTTGAATGATACATATCCTACCGATTGTGCCAGGAAGGATTGGAGTCCTTGATTAAAGGGACAAAGCACACACAAGATAAAAAAAACCCTGACAGAATATTATTCCATTTAACTGTATGTGTACAGTACATAAAATCATGATACTCCCCGAGCTACCCAAGCTACTGCCAGTGTCTTCCAATGACATTAAGACTTTTTTTCTATACCCTACCAGTTTCAGGTGCCATATTGTTTGATACCATGCCATGCAACTTTGTAAGGTTATTAACGACAAATAAAAACAAGGCAATCATATCGTCACTGAACAGTTAGTGGTAACAACGTTGAGAGAGAGAGGATGTGATGGTAGCAAGGAGTGAGTATTGGATTACATATTCCAATAGTCTAGACCAAACATAACCATGGACACTATTTTTGACTGCATATTACCATGTGTTTTTATTGTTTTTGCATTCAACAGATAATCGTTCCCATAGATTTTTTCTAAATAATCAAATTAACCTGGAGAATGGCAAACTGCAAGCTATACATACTGTACATACAGTATATATTTAGGTAAACAATTTTACAGCCGTTTGTTTCCTTTATTTAGTTCTGGTGAACACAGCACTTCTTACCAAGATAATTATGAGTGTTTATTTATATAGGGAAGTCTGTTTGTGAAAATGCAAAAAAAAAACATTTAAATTACAACCAATTCTCGCTGATCTAGTTTGCTATTTGAATTATTGTTTATGATTATGACAGCATATGTTGGCTACAGTTTTTGAAACATGCAAAATATTATATGATCTAGACCTAATATTCGTTTTCATATGCAGCTTTTTTTAAATGAAAAAAAAAAGATTGGATATTCCACGTATCTAAGTTTCATAAATGTTTGTAACTTTTCTTTCATCTGAATTAATATGATTTTTTACTTATATTCAAATAGAAAACTTATATTCAAAGAGTTTGAGGTGTCTTTGAGCTGTATAAATATGATGTCTTTCTTCCAATAGCTATATTTAATATTATAACCCAGAGCACTGTGGCTAATACATCTCCTATTACATTCAAAGTTAAATCGAAAATGTAATGGTGAAAGGAGGAGCATTCATATTTAAATGAGGCAATTACTGGCATGATACATTGACTGCAAGCCTTAGGCAGCCACCCACACAGAATATGAACAGTGGACAAGGCCACATTATGTTCACTCATGGCCATCAACAACCCATCTTTTCTGCCCTTATCATTAACTGTGATGGAAACAGCACATCACAGCACTGTAAAACCAGAGTACATCCTTACACTATGGTAGTTCATTGTCAGGATTTCTCTAGTTTATTTGACACCCAACATACAGTACTGTAAATGGTGCAGCAAAGGGTAACAAACAAGCCATTATACAGTACATGTATATGGATAGCTGACTCATCTTTACTGGAAGCTAGTGAGGTGATTCCAGTAATGGCAAAAAAGCCCATGCTGAAGGACAAAAAGTAGATGACATTTCCCATTTTTAAATGAATGTTTCACTTTAATTAAACATGACAAGTTAAATACTTTTATAAAATGATACAAACCTCTCAAAGTCGATTAGTTATCTCTGTTTTGCCATAATGCGTCTGTATTTAAATAATACAGAAGACAACATGGTTGTAAATCAGATCATTTCCGTGACATACTTTTCTCTGAACATGGATTGCTTCCCTCTATGACGCATCTTGATCTCTGACTTGTGGGTGGAAATTCAGAAACCGTAGGGTTTGCCTCTGGCTGTGACTCATTAGCCAAGAGTATCCATCTCCCCACGGGGAAAAGCAGATGATTATTTAAAGACACACAGCTAAATGACAAGCAGACTGATTTGTAGA
The DNA here is from genome assembly GCF_059453375.1 of Lepisosteus platostomus. Taxonomy (NCBI): domain Eukaryota; kingdom Metazoa; phylum Chordata; class Actinopteri; order Semionotiformes; family Lepisosteidae; genus Lepisosteus; species Lepisosteus platostomus. The sequence continues at coordinate 52,447,592 of NC_142614.1, forward strand.
TAAAAAGTTAGAAAGTCCTATTGAATTTTCTTACATTCATATTCCTAGGTCAAAAAGACCTTTAAAAACTGGGTAAGCTGGTTTGCATTCACCAGACCTAAAAATGAAAAATGACAGCCATCCCATATGCACCTTAAATACAAAGACTAAAACTGAGTTAAAAAAATAGCTGAAACATTAAACAAGCAATAATCATGTTTATAAAACTATAAGAACATCTTTATTTGCTGTTATTTTAATATACCTTATACTGTTTTTATTATGATATAATTTTATTTTTTTATTGGTTTAACACACACTAAACTCGGCAAGAGTTCATAAGAATTGTAACTTAAATGGGCCCTTCCTGCTCACTAGTCACTGTAATGAGTAATGTAATGCAATGTACAAGCGAATAAGTACAGGTTGTGCAGCAGACATTTCATTGCAGAAATGTTCCAACGTGATCTGCATGCAGAGTTTACAAGAAAGTTGTATTTGTCAGCAAAACTGTCTTGAAATCAAGGGCAATATTTCTATTGGATTAAAAGAGATGTACTCACAAATCTGCTTGATTACAATGTAATAGGGCCGGTTCATGTCACCCGATATTTTGTTCCCTCATTCCAAATTGCAAACAATGACAGTAATAAGGCACTACACCTACCTGGAAATTTTGTCGATGATGTGATGTTAATTGGAGGTTTTGTTAATTGGAGGATGTTGCTATGGACATTTTACCTTTATTGTGGTTTGAAATGCACTCATCAATACCGATTCTTTCTAACCCTGAAATGTTCAAAAAAGCATTGCAGTTCCCCTTTAAATTGCTTAATAAACAGTCCCACATTATGCCTTGCATTTCCCTTAACACAGACTGTAAACTTGCACTTCTGCATAGTCAAAGCTCTGCTCAGTGTCCATGGGCAAGACCGTCCTTTGACAGCTACTGTATAAGGCAAAAAAAGGTAAAAGAATTTAAAAAGTCCAGAAGAACAGTTCAATAATATACATAATTCTCAACATCATTCCTTTCATTATTCTTTCCAACACCTTTTAATTCAGAGGGTTAATTCCAGTTGAGAAGGTAAATGTTAATTTCAGCAACTGAAAAGAAACAGATTAGCAAAGGAAAGCCACAATGTAGAGGAAATTTTTCAGAGGAAACCCACGTCTTCTTCTTCTTCTTCTTCTTTTGCACAGCCTTAGTCCCAGACTGTCCTGGGGTCAACTGCTTTGGTTGCTAAAGAGGAAACCCATGTGTCACTTCTAAAATCTACTTTAAAATAAGCTTTATATGAACACAGAATTCCTTATCTTTGAAAGGTATTCCTGATGCATTTCCTACTTACAAACATAATCATTCAGAATTTCAAAATTTTATTCATTAAATAAAAAAGTAATTAAGTGCAATTTATTCACTTACCTGGTAAGATACATTTCACATATTAACAAAAACAGAGAAACCAGCAGTGTAACAACCAGAAAATATTTCAATTATAGTAGGAAACCTAACAGATAAAGTTCAGTGCTAATTTGTTGTCGAGCTTTGTTTCATAGGAATTCTCATTTGGATTATTTTTCAGGTTTTACAATTCCTGCATGTATACTTTTTGACAGTAAACCTCTTTCAGTAAGAAAAATGGGAAGCATTGAGGTATTAAAAAAAACTCATTAAGTAGGACATACATTTTTACAATCAAAAAGCAGAAGAGTTTCAGCATGTGGAAACTGCTATCATTTCAGACTGTGGTGAAAATCTTCACTATCTCCTGATCTTCTAGTCAGGAGTAGTTGCTGTCAAAAGCACACTACAACTGAGACAACCCTTTATCACTAATTGTCTACTCTACCGCATCCCATGTTTGGAAAGTTAAGTAAAGGCCTCAGTACAGTATATTCAGTGCACTGTTGGAAGAGGATAATTTCAAGATTTATTGTCTCATTTGGGGAAATTTGTTTTACAGCACACTCCCAACATCCCTACACAAAGACAGACAAACTTTTACCAACCAAGAAGTCAGTTCAATAGTGTTACAGCAAGAAAAGGGAAAAGCTAGTCATGATACATTGTTTGAAAGAGATATGCAGTGGAGTTGAAACATTTCTTGTGTCTATTAGTCTTACACCTGGGGACACAGAGGCATCTCCCAGACAGAAGTGTGAACTCGCTGTGGAGATACACTCCATAATACATTCTGCTTTCTTTGCTACCCTCTGTTTGTAGAGAGTATTTAAGGCGATTTGATTTGCTCCATTTGCTACTTCTTTTGGCTAATTTCCCAAGCCTATTACAATCAATGGTACTGTTACCAAATCAGCAGGTGAGACAGTATGTTAAGACACTTTCAATAAAAGACTTGTAGAAAGTATTAAGATGGTTCCATCTACCTTGAAATAGCTTAGTTTCTGTAGAATAAGTGTCTCTGTTGTCGTTTTTATAAATGGTGTCACAACATTTGTCCCAACTCGGGTATTGTCTATGAAAAGTCCCCAGTACTTGTAGTCACGGACAATTTCTACAGTCTGACCATTCATTACAGTAGGTTGGAGGGGTGATAGCCTGCAAATGTGTAGGTGTGGCTTGTTACAGATACTGGATATACTACATTTCGCAGTATGTACTAAGGCCAAATAATTTTGAATTCCCCCTTCATATTAACAATAGTAATAATTGCAGAGACAAAATATAAGTTCATTGTACGATTTGAATGATTGGCTGATTAGTTGATGGATAAGACTGACCTTTATAACAATACACTATAGAAAGGCTATGCTGTTAAGTATAAGATATAAATCATTTTTTCTTATCCCTTTGACTAGTGACTGTCAAAGATAATTGCTTATTTTACAAAATGAACAATTTTGCATCGGAGGCTTAATACACAATAACCCAAATGTGAGATGTAAACAATATACTGAAATAACCCAGCACAGACTGAAAGAACATGTTGAGACAAAAAAAACAGCACTCCTCTCTAGTTAGGAAATGCCAGCGTGACGAAACAGATTTTAAAATGACTTCTGAAGACAGATAGAGCTTTGTACAGTCTCGAGTAGAACATTTCACTAGAAAGCCATATTGCCCTGAGTTTGATATATAGCCATGGATCTCATAGCAAACAAAAATTTAAAAAGCAACGCCAGAAAGTCTTCTGACGTATGCAGGAAGGAGTCAGATTGTTTAGTGCTGTAGGGGTCAGAATAAGGCCTTCAAAGTCAATCCTACAGAACACTGAAAGCCGATGCAGGAAAGTAAGAACAAGAGTAACATTCATGTGGAGCTTGCATCGGGTTAAGATTCTAACAGTGCTCTTTTGTATTCACGATATACAGTATTCACTCAGCCTTTATTACTAAAAATTAAAGTTTGCTATGGGGGTATCTAAAGCAATTTTGTGGATGAGACACGACCAAACGCGACATCTTTACACAAAGCTAATGGAACTTTTAATTTCCACCGTGCATTGATAAACATTCAAGTGACATTAAATAGGTAACTCTGGAATTAAGTGGTTACAGATTGACTATACATAATTTAAATTCTTTTCTTCTTTGCTATAAAAACAGATTTTCCTTCTTTACTGATTTTTCCCATTTCTTAAATTAATATTTCATTTTATGTTTAATACTTAGTATCTAAATTCATTCCAATAATCTGTAAAGAGAGATGATGTACAATGAAAGTCATCATCACCATCCAGGTATCTTCATAGAGATGTCTGAATTAGATAACCAATAAGCAACCAAATGTGCCAGATGGGACCAATAGCCTCCTCTTTATTGGAACATTTCTTAAGGTTAATCAGCTCTTCCAAAGAAACTATTCTAGTCACCCCTAGGCACGTTTTCATTGTGCAGGAACTACAGATTATATACAAGCTTCCAATTGTACTTGCACTGCAGTAAATTGTAAATATCATATGCACTTCCTAATTGGGCTCATCTAAATTTAGCATATCGTTCCACCATTAGGTGACTGGGAAGTGTCTCTCGCAGAGTAAACACTTCTAGCTTCAAAGCAGAGGGGACGTTTGCTGGGATGTGGGGGTTCCCTGATCAAAAACAATGATAAAGTTAACCTTGGTGTACCTACAGTAGGTAATTAATTTGTGGGTTAATGATTGTCAATGAGCAGCCCAGAAACACACCATATAAGATCACATTAAAACCACAGAAAGGAAGAAAGTACAATAAGAGAAGAAAAAGAGAGAGAAAACAGGAGAGAAGAGAGAAGAGAGAAGAGAGAAGAGAGAAGAGAGAAGAGTCTGGAGGAGTTGGAACTTGAAGCTTGCCCCAGATGAGATACTTCATGATCTGATGGGAGCTAGGTAATTTAACCTTGCTGTATAGAGCTTGCTATTCTGGGTTTTAGGCAACTTAGGTAAAAGATACCTCAGTTAGAGACATCGTTCCTGCTTATGGTCCATTTTTAGAATTGGGAGATAGACTCCTATTTAATTTGTGGCATCTGTGTCACACCTGAAAAAGGCTCCACGACCGAAACATTGCGTTTCCTTTCTTCTCTTTTCAGCATGGAATAAACCTATTACTTGTTCCTTATCTCTTATTTGGCCTCTGTAGGCATTAAGAGTTTAATACTTAGTAGATGTCTGGGAGTTTTCTGAGTGACAAGGATGGTAGGCCTCTGAAACGCCTTGTTCGTGTACACATAGTAACTTGTGTGGTGTACTGTATATTTCTTTGTGTGTAGTGTAGTGTTTGTATAGTCATCATTAATAAACATTTCTTTAACCAAGTGTGCCTGAGTTATTACTCTCTTCACCAAAGCTGTGCCAGGGAAAGAATTCACATGCCTCTAATTATACCAACCGCCCAGGTATATTCTGGAGAAATCACTCACAAGTTGGGGGTTATGAATTCTTTTTTTTATCGACTAAACCAGTCAATTCCTTGTTTTCACTATTTTCGTAACAATTGGTGTCAGTACAGGATTCTCTGGTTTAGACAGTTTTGTGCAAGAAGGGTAATAATTTACAGAGGTAGATTCAATGCTTGTGCAAGATTTCACTTTAGGTTTATAATGGCATTAACTATAATTATGCAGATATTGGTACTTTTCAGCAAGAGCTACTAAATAAAAATGGATAACACAGAGGAAAGGTTCTATAACTGCTCTGTCAATTCCTGATTTTAGCAATATAATATACAGTAGTTTGTATTCAGACAATATGCAAATTCCAATATGGAAATTGAAGTTGCATTTTAATGTTATTTCTCAATTATATTGCAATTGGAGTAGTGCTGAAGACTATATAAAAGCTGATATCAATCCATCCATTTTCTAACTTCTTTTTCCAATATACTAGGTCATAGAGGAGCTGGATCCTATTCTTGCTACCAATGAGTGCAAGGTAGGGTACAGCCCAGACAGGATGCCAGTACATTGCAGGGCACATGTAGATGCAAACACACACACACACCAGTAGATGGGAACCTGGACATTTAAGATGGAACACAAGAGGATGCTACTGGGTAAGGGGAAAAACACAGAGTTAAAGTGTGATGTACTACTCACATCAGTAGTCATTCATAATTTGTTGGGCGAGTCCAATGAATGTGAAACATTTCAAGATTGTTTATCCTTCAGAATGTTGTTAATGAATTACAAAGGAGTTGAATAGGTATCCTGTTTTTTATGGTTATAATCAACTTCCATTGAGTAGCACATCATTTACCTGGAGTGTGTTTTGTGTCTTCTTTTTTGGAGTGTAGCGAAATATTCCACGTCTTTATACCATACCTTGATCACATTCCAATTGCTAATTTCCATCAATGAGCACCCTAAACAATTAATGAGGCACAGCAGCAAATGCCTATTAAAGTACAAAACAGTTCATTTTAAAACTTCAATTTAGCACTAACAATGTTACAGAAAGAATTCAGCTGTTTAAGAAAAACAAATTGATCAATATAAACGACTGAACCAAGACTAGAGAACAATAGATGTAATAGCCTAAATGGCAAACACCTTTTTTGTGTTAAGTATATACGGCATCTGTGCACTTGCCTTTAAAACACTGCTAGACTGCAGCTACTGTATCTCACAGTATATAAGGAAATTGGCATCCATTAGAAAAAAGGAATAGAATATAGTTCTCAGTACCCTCTAAAATGTCCAATCACTATAAAAATAACCCCACATAACATTTTGTTTCAGGATTCCATGAGTTACATACAATGAAATCCTGCTACTAAATGTGGTAAACTTAAGGAATTAAAAGAACTGAAGCTTGGTAGCACACAATATTTCAGGGAAACAAATTGATTAAAGGGTTTTTCCCAAACTCTTGGAACGGAATAATGTAAACTCATTATTATTACAGCTTAACTTACTGTACACCTGAAAAGAAGGACTAGAGGGTTTGGAAATTGAGAACAAGAGTCTGGAGTGAAAACAAGAGACACTTCTTTATAAAACAGCTGCTTATTTTTTATGATTCCTTATGAAGTTTGAAGAAGTTGCCTAATTAGATTCTGAATAACACAGATATATCCTCTTTTTATTTGTTATTAGCATATGAAGTGTCTGAAATACCATCTATTGTATACAACACCAGGCCATTTCCTTTCCAATTGTTAAATCTTCAACAGGTAATTTATCCTACATTCCTAAATAAAACCCTGCATGAAAATTGAAATGAAAATGTCAACAAAACAAATTATTCTTTACATGACACAAAGGCCACTTTACCTTTTCCAAGATCTGCATTTCTGTTAAATATACCTCAGAAACATTCTAAAAATATTATTTACTACATGTACTGTACCAACATTTGTATCCCAAATGAACAGTGACAGTGTACTGTATATACCCGTAACTGTATATTCTTTACCAACAGCTCTAGCCGAGATATGAAATTTCATATCACCGGGAGTTAGCCTTCAATAAATGCAAACACAAGGTAGCAAAGAAAAGGTTTTACTTGCCTTAAGTGAAAAAAGTAACACATAAGGGAAGCACACTGGAAGGGGGGTAAAACCACCAATTAAAATGTTCAGTTGTACAAAGAACAAAACACATATGCATATGAAGAAAGGTCTCTGTCCATTTGAATAGTATTTAGCAAAATGGTCTTTGAGTCCTGCAACTTAAAAAAAAGTTTCCAGCTGCACAGAAAACAGACATCCTCAATTTGTCTTCCCTGTATTCATTATTCTAAGTTAACCTGTTGCTTAGTGTGTGGGAATGAGAAATTCATCTATATTTTACAATACCTTTACGAATTGTATTACGAATACTTCGAATTGATGCGACATGCTCTCTCAAAAACAGATTTTCAAGGCTCACTCTTAATTTAGGTTTTTGATTCCTGTAAATGAGTTCTTGCAAATATCCTGGCTTTTTTAAGGCAAAAGGACACAGTAACAAATGCTACAAACAAAAGAGGCCATTGGGCCTTACAAGCTGTTTTGTGGTGAACTAACTGATCCAATAACCTCACTCAACATTGTCCTAGAACAAGCCAGGGAATCAGCTTTGACAGCTTTCTTGCATAGTATATCCCAGATTTCCACAGCACTGCATAAAATAGTGCCCCCTACTCTGTTTAAAATGCACTTCAATCCTGTTTTCACTTGTGTTCTCCAGTTCATTCTTTTAGTCTGTCAGTGTCTGCTCTCTTCTGGATCGAATTCACAGCTGTAAGATCTTTTTTGTAACACAATGACCAAAATTGTAAATGATCTAAATGAGATCTTACAAGTGCATTTGATAATTTTAACAACATAATCAATTTTAAATTATGCCATTAACTATATATCCTAAAGTTTCTTTTTCCTTTATTATTGCTTCACCACAATAAGAGAAATTACAACTGTAAAGATAAGTCAAGATTCGAATATATATGCTTGGCATTATAGATCTTTTATAGCTGGCCTATATGAATAATAATTTACTACAATCTAACTTGAAAATTAACCTGAAAATGACTAGTTCTAGAGTTCAGGTCACATACCCATTAAAATAAAAGGGAAGAGGACAGGGCGTGTCTGTTGAAAACATAATAAGTAGTTTAACTGTAATTGTCATGCACATGTACTGTAGTTCAAACAGTAAACATTTTCCCCCATAACATTAACAATCAAACTCAAAGGTCATTTACAACAATTTCCTTTTTTGTTCTGTAGTCACTCTGAGCTGGTTGATTGTAGTTCCAAAGTTTAAAAAAATATAAAGTAAAAAAAACTGTAAACTATTACATACATAATATTAAGAGTGAAGTAAAAAAAAATTAAAGGGTTACCACAAATGAATCTGCGATTGTATTCAATGCTACTTATGCTGCATTTTTGGCAAAATGGAGAGATTACAGGACTGAGATGCTTGGAAAAACCTCAGGAATAGAATTCTAGTAGCTCAGGCCCCTTTAAAAGCCCTTGCCTAGGGTGAACTGAGCTTACTGCAATAGACAAATTCATGAGCAAACAGGTGTGGCCATGGCCATCGATACTAAACAACGTATTACTGAGGAAGCAAAATCCAAGCATTACAGAAAGCAATCAACAGATGTTTCAATATCCATATTCTTAGGTATTACAGACATATCTTTCTTAGGCCTGAAAACAAATGCTGAGGAGAGAAACAGCTGTTACAAGATTCAGTTTGTTTTGTTACACTATGCCATCAATAAACCAATTCAGTTTGAAGGTTTATACAATAACATAAGACAAATCTATCTCTCTAATATGAATTAGGTTCTTTAATTTAAAAATTCCCCCTGGTTCTAGCAGTGTACCAGCAATTAAAAATGTTCAAAACATTTTGTTTCTTGCTGTTCACACTTGTACATGGGGTACATTATCTTGTTCATAAGCAAATCTCAAAGCAAATAATCATGAAATAGATACTGGCCGAAGTCTTTTAACTTTTAGAAAGTACAATCTACTTCAGGATAAGATGGAGATAATTAAAACATTTCAGCTGTCTGGTTAGGCAAACAAATTTCTCCAGGATTTACCGTCTTAGGTTTCAGGAAATTAAGACTTCAAGGTGCTGCAAAGCATAGAATCTTTGAAAACACGTATATTCATGAAATTCTTTTAACCACTTTGATTAAGAAGGGAAGTAAAAAATTTCATAAGATATCTTTTGTTCTGCCTTTTTAAGGAAGGCGGCATTTAAGTCAAGATTTATTGGTATTCAAAATCTATAAAAAGGGAACAACTGAGCAGTTGGGATGTTCAGTTTCATGATATTTCAATAATTGTATTTGATTAAATTTTAGACTATGTACATTACATTTGTCAACTGAAGATTTAAACCTGTTCAATTTTCTTTTCGTAAAACTCAAGCCCATCCCTCCTGAACGTGTGAAAAATGACAGTCCTTCAGAAACCACTGGGTAAAATAATGTTTCTTTAATGCTAAATGGTCCTGGGTGGAAGATGCTGTTTGTACATGCCGGCTAAGGCTTTGGCTGCGCTGTAGATCATTTGTCTTCGGGACATTCCAGTGAGCATGACATGCCAGTCAGTCCTGCTGATGTGTGGCAAGTTCCTCTCTAGCACCTCTCCCACTGTCACAAGCAGACCAGACCAGAGAAGGTTATAATCTGGAGGGGTGAGGGACTGAGCCTGCAAGGACCATCAGAAAATAAATAAAAGAGGATTAAGGCATCCAGGAAACAATCACCACCAAATATTTCAACATCAACAGCCAATTCACACTGTAGTAGAGCAAAGTTAACACTTAATTTTTTAGCACAGTATCAGTTTAAATGTCTAACCAGTATAATGTACATCTTCTTGTATGTAAATCCACTGAATTGTTCTGGTGATGCTCTTCACACTACAAACAGAACTAAATGTACACGCATGCTGTTATACTGGTGCATTTAGAATATGTGCATTCATGATGCACAGCCTGAGTCCCTTCAGCTGAGAACACCCAGGGTCTGTAGGTAAACTCCATGCTTATATGTGTTTTAAAAAATAGACTCTTCTGTCTGTTATATTACTATGACAAATGTTCTATCATATCATAAAAAAACATAAGTCTTATATCCAAAGACATCATGGATCACATAGTAATAAGTTATACAAAATCTATGAAAAAGAAGACAACACTATGTGAGCTGACACCAGAGACCTAAAGCTCTTATATAATCATAAGATATGAAGGATATCTTCATTTGTTCACTTTAAAGGGCAAAGTTATCTCCTACTCCTAAATAGGGTGAAACAGTTTCCGATTATCATCTGTAATTAATTTATAATATTCTTTCTGGATAATGAACATACTTTCTTTTAAATGCGAGTAAAAATAAGCATTAAAAGAAACATATCTTAAAACTACATAACACTTTCTAGGACATGCATAAATCTACTGATAGGTCAGGATAAATATATATGGTATACAGTACAATTTATACAACTATATATAATCAGTTTATTGAAGCTTGCTATCCATAGACAAGAATAAAATGTGAATAATTTAGCCCTGTTATATTGTATCCTGGTAAATGCAGTTTATTAGTGACACACCCTTTGAGTCACCATATTTTCCATGATAGACACTAAAGAATTCTCAAAACAAAGCAAAAATCGTACACATTAATTTTCTAACATTGTGATTAAATGATCATTTAAAAAATATGGCATTATTACCTGCACAACTATCACATAATTACGTCCAATAAAAACTAAATTACCTTTGAAGCTTGTAGCTTCTGTACTGTGGAGACCAATTTGGAATTCAAGTAACTACATGCCTCAAAACTGAGCAACGCTTAAAACAGAAAAAGAACTGCTGGAACAAGGGGTCTACTAGAAATAAGCATTGCAATTTCAAAGTCAAATATGGGAGACATTTACATATTATGATTTAGCTTTCAAGAAAAAAAGCCAGTTTTTCAGAATACCATTAACATTAAATGTACAGAGTGATTTGGAATAGGCAGTACTGAAAATACAACAGGACCATGCTAACATGTTTCAATTTATTCTACATAATTTGAATGATCATTAGAATATATTAATTCTAGATAAAAAGCACTATGTCAAATAATGTATAAAGTTGATCCCTGAAATAACAAATGATGGGTTTGTGACGAACCTTTAATCAAGTGTACAGTAAATACATTAGCCTTTATGTTAGGAATGGAGGTGGGGGCTGTCTATAGTTGAGCCATTATACAATACTGTCAATTCTCCATATGAATGACAATCTTTATCCAATCGACCAAGTTAATGTTGGACAGAGAAATAAAATAACTCAATGTCAAACTGTCTGGAAATCATTTTTCCAGACATTTCCTGATGCAAATTATTCCACTCATGGGAAACAAAATAACTTGCTAGTGTTGAGCACCATAATATTGGACAGGGAGGCCAATTATTAAGATTTACATTATAGAGAAATGCATGTTGCCTGCCAAGACCACAGCCAGCAAAGGATCTCGCAGGGGCAGAGGTGTCTCTTAGAATAGATTCATTATCAGAATATACAAATGTCTTAGTCTTTAATATTTTCCATCTTTTTTCAATATCCTGCAAATATGTGAGCTAATAGGGCTTTAAGTAAATTATGAAAAGTACATACTACAGATAGGCATCCGCTAAAATATAGAAGTACTGCATGAGTACTGCATGAGATGTTACCTTAAGAGCGTAGCTTTTCACCATGGTACAGCAACAGACGCCAAAAACAAACAAGTATCAGTCTGTAACAGCTGGTACATGCTTACACAGATTCACATCAGAAAATCATTTTCAAAGTCTGTTTGCTCCAATTGGAAAAGTTAGGCATGGGAGGTTCTCAAACATGTCAGCCTGTCACACCACTGAACCTAGTTTCAAACATTTCACTCTGGGATTCCATCTTAACTGGAATTTAAGGTTAGACTGAATACTAACAGGGCCAATACATTTGCAACATGGCAAAAGATTTGATATGCTTTACTTTATCCTCATAAACAATAAAAAGAAAAAAACTAAAACATTATACAAAACTATACGTCTTCTCAAAAACCTCCTAAAGGCCACATGGTGATGGTGAGATTAAAAGATACATATATTACTTATGAAACTTGCAAACCTTAATTAAATAAATAATTGAATATTTTTGATATTATATACTTCTATATCCTCAACTAGACAGATGGTTTTACCTCAATATGCAATTGATCAGCAAAGTCTGAAAATTTTCAGCTGCATCAAAAGCATGACATTTCAAGGGAGAAACATGCTTACTGAGGATTATGTAATTTGTACCAATTACACAGGGATGGACTCCGCCAAAATATGAAAACTGTCCATCACTTTTCACATGAACAATCCTAGCAAGCAAAATAAACTTGTCATAATAATTTTGGGTAAATGTAAACTCCACTGCAGTAATTTTAAAACACTGACCTGCTGAACATATTCCAACGGCACTGGAGTGGCTTGCGTAAAACTCTCAATGTGAATACCATGGCCAGGGTCCTCTAGAATTAAGCAGCCTATATCAAACCACCTGAAAGAACATAAATATGAAGTTTGATCACCTCCTTAACTGCATCTGATAACTATGAAACCCATTTTTCTACTAAGGAAAGAAAATACACATTTTTAACAAAGTGATGTAACTGACATTTTACATGATATGTATGAATGGTTATATGGGCGCTTCATGGCTTATATGATTTTCCAGTTTTCAGATTAAGATTTTTGTGTTCTGCCATAAAATGCTGTAACATACTCAAAGAATAAAATTAAGCAAACCAGCCATATCCTTTTTATACAGGATAAGAGACAAATGCATCATATACACTATACATATTATATACATATGTATATACCTAATTTGTAATTGCAGTTTTCTTCCAGCTAAGATATGTTGCTTGCTAGTGATTGCAGTCCTGCTTTCTAAAAGGCTGAAAGTATTTTGCCAATGCCATCTCTTTAGGTAACCTTAAACAAAACTGATTATTAACATTTCTGGTATGATTCCAGTTCTAGAACGATAAATGAACTCTACTCCACAATGTATTAGAAAACTTGAAAGTAAAGACAGATACTGATTAACTGATGGTATCACCTTGGGATATCCCGCTGTACATGAGATAGATTAATAAGAAGAACAAGAGAAACACAACACTTTGAACAGAACAGTTGCTGTGCTTTGTTAAATGCAGGAGAATATTGATTAGCTTGGGTCTGGGAGCTGAAGCTAATCAGGAAGATTAAAGAAAGCTCCCCCTTACTTGTCAGGAAATAGCTCTGCAATAAAGTTCTCTACTGAGACAACAGGCTGCTTCTCGTGGATCATCCCCACTCGACGCATACTGTCTATCCGTTCCTGGGCACCCTGCAAGGAAATGATTTCAGTACAAATGTTAAATGTTCTCCTATCAACTTAGAAACGTCTCTTTGCACTGATCCACTTATGTCTCTAGAGGCTTTCTCCCCACTCTTTGAACACACTATTGTTATCTATCCTGAACACCTCCCTGTACTAGGAGGTCCTTATCCGGTTTACCTTGTAGATGGTATGTCAACAGAACATCAGGTAGCCATGTCACAAGATCAAGGATTATTTGGCCTGTGGCCAATTCTTATTTACAGGGTATTGACACAACTAAGAGACCCATGAAATCCTTTTTGCAGGATTTGTAAACTGCAAATTCTTTGGAAACTTGTAAAAAAGATATGACTCAATTTTAAAAAGATTAATTAGTTTTCTTTTACAAAAAATCATGCATCATCAGAGGATTCATGGAACACAGGCATTAGCTTTGTTAGTCTACAAATTGCTTGAAGAAGCTGTTCAATCAGGAAGCTGCGCAGTGCAATATAACTGTCCTCTACTCACTTTCAGCCCCGCAGCATAGCCTACAGGCTGGGGAGCAATGTTGGACTGGCTGGCTTCCCCCGTCACTACTGCCAGCCCAAACACCTCCTGAAAGGCATCGCGCACAGCTGCAACTTTCACTTCTTTAGTGGAGGTCACAACAATGTCAAGATCCCCACTGGACTCTGGAATTACAGCGCAGAGAGTTGTTAATGGAAGCATGTGAGGAAAGGCCACGACTAAACGATGATTCCCCATTCTCAGGAGCTTGAACCACAGAACAAAAAACAACAAATTAGGCAATCACATTTACTTTTTATCAGTCTTTTAAAAAAGTGTTTTTTTTTAAGGTATCTTCTACAATGCACTCTTAAAATCTCTCTTTCTATACATGGCTTCTTAAGAACATAAGCAAGGTTACAAACCATAGGAGGCCTGATGAACCATCTTGCTTTTTGGTTTAATATTTCTTGCCATTAGGCTTCAGCCAAATCAATAAATCATTGAGAGCAGTCAGGAAACATAAGATACTAACTGCTTCAAGTATGAGCTTTACTAAAAATGTATTCAGTGGGGTTTAAGTTACTTAATGCAATTCGGGATGTTCAAGTCCCAAGCAAGGCTTATTATTTTAATTGTGATGGGTTTTCAAGTGACACTGCAACATTCATCCCTTTATATGTAAGAACATTATAGATTTAAATTTGAAGAGATCTGAAATTACAATCAAAATGTTTGAGGAACTTCCACAAAATGTACGACATCACTGCACAAAAAACTACCATAACAAATACTCAACATTCAATACCAGCCACAGCTGCCTTCCCAGTGGCAAAAACAAACAATGGAACAAGATGTTTCCTGATCAAATCACTGAGAAGTTACAGGAACAATTACTGATACTGTTGAAACTGAAGCTGTGCGGCAGCACTTTATAAAACACTCCATCGCCCTCGTGCAAAATCAAGTCAGGTTTGCTCAGAGCAAATGGCTCTTATAGCATGAAGTACAAGCAATGAATCTAGACAAGTAAAGAACAGATGTTTGATACAGCTTGCTACTAAAAGAAAATGGAAAAAAAGCAGGGTGCAGGAAATGCAGAATGAAAGAATTTGTGTGGATCACTCTTGTAGACTGTGTAGATTGTGTTTGAGAGACTAAAACAAGACATACTTATATATGGAGCCATTCCGGGATCCAGAGTAGTGATCATTGACTCCACAGAGTGCTTCGTTTTGTCCAGAACAGATTTCACCATTGGATTTCCAGCTACACCCTAAAAAGATCAGGCATTAAGGAATTATTGTATACATCTAAATATAGAGCAGAATAATCATTACATCCAAGACACTTAATATAATTTTTTGTGGTATTAATTAAAGTGCCATCCTTAATAAATAGGCAAGACTAATTCTAAGAATAATCCATTCTTAGGATTGCACTTAGGATACACTGTATACTTAGCCACAAGGCTTCTCTAAACAATCGTTGATAAAGGAGAAAATTAAACACTGCAATATCATATTTTGCTTCATCATTACATTTTTCAGGAGTGCATTACTTAAAATTAATTAAACTCAGTGCTAATGAACTGAAGAAACACCCCAACCATTATGCTTCCACACTCCACACATAGCCTCTCATCTCTCTGACTTCACTGCATCGTGATACTTGTCGGCTACAACAAAGATCCACTCAGTTAAAAACAAATCAGGATGATATCTGTTTAAGAACAAGAACATGACTTCAATTTTATAGTCCACTGATTAAAGCACATTTTGAAAGGTTTTTTAATTAATTCCTTAACGTGCATTTATGCTATTTCTTGTAATTACACATATATTCATACAAACAAAATCTAGGTCCACAAAAAAAAATTCTGACCCACCTAGTGATCACAAATCACAAACCCAGCACTTGATGAGGTCCTTGCACTGCAGAAAAAGCATAAGAGCACTGTAGAATCTCATCAAGCATCTGGCTTGCAGTTTGTGATTGCCAGGTGGGCTGAGGTTTTGATGTACTTTGGGCCTTAGCTTTTGACGTGTTTTAGAATGTATTGTTTTTTTTTTATACAATAGCATAAAAATTGCAAGAAGTTGACAGCACTCTTGAGCGCTAATGAGTGATCTGGCTCTTAATTGTTAAGCATATCTGCTTGGTATACCCAAATAAAATTTGGATTTGTTGGGGGAAAAAAGGGAAAATGGGACCATCACACCTGTTTCATGAATACCTGTCTGAGGACAGAACGGCACAATTAGCACAACACGGAAAGTATTAAGTGTTTGAACCACATAGTCATCACTAACTCCTGACGGGCATGGAATAAAAAATAAATAAGCACATCAAACGCATATAGATCACACACTTTAAAAACATTAACAGATGAATGCACATCGATTTCCAATAATATTTACTGAATTAAAAAATAACTTTAAATGGTAGGTCATTTCATTTCTATCTACAACACCCTGTGGCCAAATTTAGAATTTCATTTTGATTCTGAAGTTTCATGAAACCTTAGATGAAAAAAAAGATAATTGAATTTCTATAAATTCCTGTTTCAAATGAAAGTAAGTTTTTAGAAATTAGATTAGTAATATATTTGAAGATAAAGCTCTTTGTTAAGCATCTGATTCCAAGGAGCAAGGTCTACAGTGCAGTCTGTAAAGATCCATTTTGTGCAATTTAAAAAGGTCAGCTTGACTTGTTTAATATTAGAAATTAATAAAACAAAGCCAGTGCCTATCTGATCCCTTTCCATAACTTTACACAGATGTTCAGTTTTAAGGCTAAGACTTCTCATTTATTTTTTTTCCAGATCTGAAAACACCAGATGGCCTTGTCCAGGGATGCCCAAAACACTGTCCTGCAGGGCCTGACTCTGCAGGCTGTATATACAGAGTTCTTCAATCCCTGACATGTTCTAGACCTCAGGAAGATAACAGAGACTAACAAAGTACTGTACATAATTAGTAAGAAAGTAAATCAAGCAGTAATTGGACACAGAAGATTCATTGCTTGATTTTAAGAGAAATAAGGGGTGAATAATAATTGGAACAAATCAATTTCAATTTGATAAAAGCAAACAAAAATTCAATGATGCAGAAGTTCAAAAAGTTTCATGAATTCCCAGGCACTACAGGTTCAGGTAAGGGTGTTAAAGATATAAGACGGACAGACATGCTCAATACTGGTCCTGGTGGGCTGTTGCGTCTGTAGATTTTCTGTTTCTTTAAAGCAGCAGCAACTGAAGAACTTAAATTTGTCCAATTATGCCAATAACGAGCTGGTTTGGATTGTTAAAAGCCAAGCTGGAATAAAATTCTACAGGAACCTCCAAGGGTCAAGATGGAACAGTTGTGGTGCAAGAGCTCCCCACAGAGTCTGGCTTGTGTACTTCAGTAGAAAAAGAAATTCATGCAGTAGCTGCTTTTACATGGCATTTCAAATCCTGTTTGAATACTATCCCAGAATAACCAGATTTCACAATTTTCAAAATCCCACCATGTAAACTTGAGAACTCAAAAAAAATGTATCTGTTTAATCTGATTCAAATACATTGCAGCGCCCCTCGTAAATTTGATGTCTGGACCAGTATTTGTTTCAGCATTGCTCATGTATGGTGAAATTCGTAAACAGTATATATTTGGATCTGTAATATGGATGCTCTGGACTCATAACTAAAAGGATGAAGGTTTAAATCCTGGGTACTATATTGCTATTGCTATTGCTGTTGTACACTAAAGCAAAAGGCCCAGCTACTTTGCATAAAAGCATCAAGCCAACCTAATTCTAATAATGCATATTTGATTGTCTTTGCGAGTGGAACTACCATCACTGGCACTCTACAAATATGCCAATTTCTCAGCAGAAAATTGCAATTACAGGCTCTCATTCCAAGATATGAGATCTTACTCAACTGTCATGCATACTTTATTTTCTGACTGCTAAAAACAGAATCTAGAAATCTATTTCATGGCACACAAAAGTAGAAGAAGGATGATAAATTACCACTCTTCCTCACATTAATTTGTTATAAAACTCAATGTAGGAAACAGAAACATAGCATGTTAGCATTACAACAATTACAAGTGAAAGGGGGCCATTTGTTTTTTCTTGCTCATTTGATTTTTTAGTAGGTAACTGATAGAAGGAAGATATCTTTCTTGAAACAATCGAGGCTGGTACAAAGGAAGCAACAGAAAATGACAAAATAATGCCAGAGAAAAAAAATCCCTCTCTCTTTGAGACAAGAATTTTCTGCTTTTTAAAGTTTGCTAAATTAAGATCAAAAGAATGCTTTCTCCAAATGGAACCCACGTGGGATGTATTTGCACCCCATCATAGTGTCAAGCTAATGATAAATGTTTTAAAGACTTCATTTCAGGTATGAATGGAGATAAACCCAATTACCATCACTGTCTATCTGCTATTGTTTGCAATCCTGCTCTCTCAAAATGCCATCTTATAGATTGCAATGTATACAAAAAACATGCTCTCCATGTTAGAAAAATAACTTCAAAGCAGTCTGGACCTATACATGATAATGAGATCTAATACAAGCAATGGACATCGACTAACAGATTAATATTGAAGACATCAAGAATCTTTATGGTTTCTACTGGTCCCCTGGTTCTTGTTTCACTGTTTTTTTAAGTAATCCACTGGGCTGCCTTTGTCAGTGCCTTAGATGATTTTGAATTCAGGTATCACATCCAGTCAGACTATTCAAGACTAAAAATAGTCAATTTGTTCAGCCTGTCAGTGTAGGACATTCACTTAAGCCCCAGAGTGCAGCAATATCTTGTCTATAACATGCTTACCTTGATTGTGCATTCTAAATGAAGCCCTTGATTTAAATTCTACACTTTTATGTGTTTAGTCTAAAATTGTTTGCTTTTTTTTTGCTTCAGTACATTATCTGAAAGATGTAGAAAACTTTTCAATATAAAATCATAAGTAGCCTCTGTGTTTTAGAGTTTTTTACAACCTGCATAAATAAATGTAATGCCTTGCACATTGCTTACATTAAACTTCATCTTCCAGGAGTTTGCTCAATCACAAATCATATCTGAATCTTTTTTAATTTTCTGAGCAGTGGTACTAGTACAAATCCCTGAGGTACTCCTCTAATTACACAACTGGGATATATACCCCTTAGCTATACTCTCCATTTTCTATTAACCACTTCTCAAGTAGTCCGGATATACACATTTCACTATATAAGTGCCAATAATTATAATAAATACACCACATCCAATGCTTCAAAGAAACATACGTTGATTAAACAGTCATAGATCACACAACCATCTTCAATGAGTGATTAGTGCAATACAAGGTTGTGGTTAACTGTAGTTTAATTCAAAAGACCTTGGAAGTAAGGGTTTAGGCAGATTTCCACAGCATGACAAGTATATGAACTGAATTTGAGCAAAATGTAATACGATCACACAAAATTCAGGTTGATTCCACATGGAATGACCAGAATACAAAGAACAATATAGACAACTATGCTTTCTTATATCAAAAAGGTCTATAGCAGAAAAATAAATTCGTAAAATGTTTTGGGTGAGAACTGACAGAAAGCACCCTTTGGTGATTTGTTTTGCTTGACGTGATTTTTTAAACCTTATCTACTTTCCTGTAAAATACTTAACTATGTTTCCAATTCCCTTTAGAAATGCAAGGTAAAACAAAACCCAGACACCCTCCTGGCCTCCACAGTGGCATTTTATCTGGCTGATGATTTAATGAAAACTCATTAAAAGACAGATCAAACATTATAATTCAGTATAGAAATATATTGATAATACTGGATTCCCCATCCCTTTGTTTCTATAAGACTGTATAGAAACTGACCTGCTACCATTAGTGCCAGCTCAGCAGCTGAATTGTTTTAGCTTCACACAGTATCTTTAATGCAGATCAGCACAATTACCAACATCTCCCCAGAAACAGGAACTGAAAATAAGCTTGCCCCTTATGAGGTCAAATATGAAGCACATACACTGTCAATCACCCAATGGTCAACAGCTAAGAGCTAACAGCAAACCCACAATGATGCTTTGCTGTAAGTACTAGGTTTGCTAAAGTGTCAACGGACAAAGGAAATTATTTTGAAATAATTTCCCACTAATTTTCCATTGAAAAGTGCCAACACATGTTCCCTTGTGTCTAATCCAGGAATTATTGTGGATACTCTTCACCAACAGTAACACTTCATACTATAGTACCACTAGATACAGAAACTGCTTAGACTGCTGCCATTTCCAACTCAGAATTGATATTCATGGTACAAATAACCGACAGATGCAGTGTTTGGATTAATCAGGACAGACATTTAAGGAATATTATGTGAACTAAAGCAAATTAAATCTATACAACTGCCGATTATGATGTGATGTGCTTTTGTGATAAAGTAATTGAATATGTAGCTCTAAAGAGTATACATTTATAATTACCTTGTACCTTAGAGCAAAATTTAATTTGTTCCTCTATCTTCACCTGTCAGGAGACTGTGGAATATAATTGTTATTTACGCTTGGTTGTTCTTTTAGACTCTGGTACAAAAACCTACCTTAATAAATCCCCAAATCCCTCCTGCATTAGCTGCGCCCCCTGCTGCCACACTGGGGTCTTCATGATCTTCGGGAAAAGTAATAGAGGAGCCCGATCCCACTGTCCCAGACATGGCAGGCTGCTGAACCATGGGGTTAGACACCACCCCTAGAGACCAAAGTGAAGAAATTACAGAGAAGATCAGTAGTCACATTTACCACCTTCTGAAAATTTCCTCTTGGAAATGGACTGGGAATGCCCCCTGAACTCCACATTGAAAATGATACGTGTTCTTTCATTGATAACTGGTAGGCTAAATATAGCATAAATGGTGCTAAAGGTGAAAAACCCTTCTGTACGGTATTAAAACTTTTGCTTCTAAAAAAAAAATATTAGAACAAATTCCTATCTTGGTAATTCTTAAACCCAGGACTCACTTTACCTGAATAAAAATGCATGGATGCATGCATGTATACATATTTTAACACATTTAATTTAAACTGACAGCATATGTCTGTATTTGTAAAGGTTTTCAAATAATACACCACATGACGCACTCTCCAGTATTTATACAACACAGAAATAACAATAACGAGGCTTCACCTGTTACTACTGGTGGGCTGGAAAAGGTAGGCATTAAAGGCGTCTGCGGGGTGCGACCAGCGTGACCTCTTGTGATGTCATAGTTGGCACCCATGCTGAAGCCTGATGTGGGCGGAGCCTGGGGAGGAGCAGAGATCACTGGCCCAGGTGGAGGAGCGGTGCTAAGGGGAGGGGCGGGGCCAGCAGGGTAGGCAGCCACAGGGCTACTGTAGGGGGCTGTGCTAGGGGGTGGAAGGGGAGAGGCTGACGTCATTGGGCCAAAAGAGGGAGGTAAAGAGGACCTGATGGGAGGGGCAGAGGCAGGGGGTGTAGAAAATCCTTGGGGTGGATAGGAGGAGATTCCAGTTGTGCTGGGGAGCGTCAAAGAACTGGACATGCCTGCAAAATAAATACACATACATATGATTCCTTTTCTTTCAGAAATGTAAATTATTAACTATTAAAAACTTCTGACCTTTGAACATACAGACTCACACCTTTTAATGGTGCTTAACTGCCTATGCAATATTTGCTTCCATGTTGTAATCCAAACTCAAATTTGTGTTTGCCCAGCTTTGCCGACCATCTGTGGAAAGCTACACCTGCTGAAATGTTTACTTTAAAATGTACCCAGAGCCTAGGGCTGGGCGATAATTCGATAACGATAATTATCGTGATATAATTTTCCTCGATATAATTTTAACAAAAGTTCGATAAATGTTCGATATATATGTTTATGCTGCATGCGCACAAAATACTGCGCGAGTGTGCGCACGTGTTGCAGACCGGGCAGCTAACGTGGTGCTGTTTACCCACACGGTGGTGGCTGACAGGACTGTAGTTAGAGTGGAGAAATGAGCGACACTGAAGCAAATGTAGTGCTGCCAACGATCAGCTCGAAGGACGATGACATCGTCTACAGAAAAGGTCATTCAACTTCGGTAATTTGGAGATATTTTGGCTTTTTATGATCAGACATAAAACAGAGCAGCGTGCACTGCAAACTGTGCCGCAGATCCGTGCCAGCACAGACAGGCAACACCACGAACCTATTTCACCATTTAAAACAACATCACCTGTTAGAACACGCAGAAAGTAAAAAATTACAGTCACAAACTAGTGTTGTTAGTGGAAGGGGACCATCTATAAGCACCAGGCCAGAATTCAGTGCGACTACACAGCAGCAAACTATAGTAGCATCATTTTCGAGCACCGTGCCTTACGACAAAAAAACGAAAAGACATGAAGACATCACAAATGCAGTTGCATATTGTATTGCAAAAGACATGCTTCCCATTAGCACTGTCGAAAATGAGGGATTCAAGAAGCTTATCAGAGTCCTTGACCCCAGATACGAGCTACCTGATCGGAAACATTTTGCACTGACTGCACTTCCTCGGCTGTATGCAGAGTGTAGGGAGACCGCTGCAAACGGTGCCATTCTTCTCTACTACTTCTGATATGATCCTTTAAAGCACTTTAAACTTTGCAGTCTGTCTGAGACATCTTCTATGTGTGTTTTATCACACTGCAGTATTTAATTTTTCTATTACGATATTTATTTTGTAAATTTTACTCATCCATATTTTGACATAAAAAAGACTTGAATACTCTCTACCTCAGATTTGTTTAATGTTTCTGCTGTTTGGCAAGTGTTTGTTGTGTTCTTAAAATAAAGAGTTGTTTAATTTACCAATTAACTGTCTGGTTTCTTCAACTTTCACTCAGGAGGAAAAATCTGCCTTTAAACTTGAAAGAAATAATGATTTGACATTTATCGTGATAATTATCGATATCGACTGATATGAAATTTTTTATCGTGATAATGTTTTTGGCCATATCGTCCAGCCTTACCAGAGCCACATAAATTATACATGTGATGCCAGTCACATGTGGACAGGACTGAAGGATCCTAAGACATGGATTTTCAACTACCCCAAAAATATCACAAAATCTCACCATTTCAAATATTTGACCCCATGGCATTAACTGCAACAATACTGTTAACAGAATTTTGACAAGAATCAGTACAAAACACAAAATCTCAGAGATAACCAGAATGTAACAGGAATGTAACAGTACAGCTGCACATAGATTACAAAGTACAGAGAGACCAATTTGCACAAAAAAAATAAGGGCCCTGTCTGCAAAAACACGATATGATATTGTTACAGCTTTAGGTGACAAGGAGGTGTCTCTTAGAGTTTAGGTAAACTCTGTGAGACCTGGCACTTCTAGCTTCAAAGCAGAGAGGATGTTTGCTGGGATGTGGGGGTTCTTTGAGCAAAAACAATTGTCAAGTTGGTATACCTAGGTGAGTTGTGGGTTAATGATTGTCAATGAATAGTACAGAAACATACCCATATAAGATCACATGAAGAACAACAAGGGAGGAGTAGGACAAAAAGGTGAAGAGGACAAGAACAGAGAGAAGAAGGAGCTGGAACTTGAAACTTGCACCAGCCAAGAGCCCCTACTTCATGATCATCCCCACAAAACCTGATTGGAGCTAAGTATTTGAACCTTGCTAGAGAGAGCTTGCTATTCTGTTTTTAGGTAACTTGGGTTTCTTGGGTGAAAGATACCTTGGTAAGAGACATCTTTCCTGCTTAGGGTGCATTTTTAGAATAGGGAGATAGACTCCAATTTATTTTGGAGAGAGAGAGATTTAATTGCAGGTTGTGTTGCATGTATTTAGAAAGGTAGCTTATCTCTTATTTGGCCTCAGTAGGCATTAAGAGTTTAATACTTAGTAGAAGTCTGGGGGGTTTTGTACACCATTTTTGTACATTCTGTAAATATAGTAACCTATGTGCTGTATGTTTCGTTGTGTGTAGTGTAGTGTTTGTATTGTCATCATTAATAAGTATTTGTTTAATCAAATATGTCTGAATTATTACTCTTTTCACCAAAGCTGTGCCAGAGAACAGAGTTCATGTGCCTCTAATTCTACCAACCACTCAGGTACATTCTGGAGAAATCACTTAGAAGTTGCGGGTTATGAATATTTGTTTTACTTACTGACTAAACCACTCGGTCAATTCCTGATTTTCACCATTTTCATAACCTCACCATTTGTAACAATATTTCCCTGTAATGCACTGCACATTGGGGTACTTTAAAAACAGATAAGTGCTCATTGGTAAACATGTCCCACAGTTAAAACATGCTTTAAAATACATAAGATAAACAGAGGGAAGTGTAAGGAAATTTACCTCTACAAGGTAGGAGGAATTCAGATCTGGATAAGTTAGATTCTCCAACTACTATATCTTGCAACTTGACAATCTGCAGCAAGAATAATTTTAAAACCAAAACACTGTGGAACTGATTATTTCCTGCATAAAACTTGTCAGTGACTCCCAGCACATTTTTCTTTGCAGTGAACAGGTACAATAAATGGAAACGTGATGCTTCAGGTACGCATTGAAATAACAGTCCACTAACAGGGCCAAATGTCTTCTAAGATTTCTCTTTGAAAACCCTTTCATTTCTATCACTTTGTACAGAATGGTGGATGGTCTTTTGTCCCACCTAGTGACAGGGCTGGAGGAGCAGGACCCACAACAGCAGTAGAGGGTGGGGGGGGGGTGCCAGGTGGCGTTGTCTCTATTCCACTCTCTTCCATCATCTTCCTCACTCAAACCACTGCAATCCGAAAACAAGATATACTTAAATTATACAGCTATTTGCATTTGGCACATGGAAAAATGCTGCCAGTCATCTGAAGGTTGCTAGTATTTTAAATAATCCCAGCAAATTTATAAATCACCCACATTAAAGAGGAGCAAAATATTCCAAAAGCATAATCTACTGGGCTGTAGTTTGCATTTCTTCCATAGATTAAAGGTGGCACACAGCCATTTTCTCTGAGTGAAAGCACTTCTTTCTTTTCTCATTTAAAGTTCATGGACAGCGCAAGTACAAATAATGGAAACAAGACTTTTTTTTGCTGGCACAGGTTTAATTCCAGATTCGCTATAAATGGGAGATTCATGTACAAGGTTTATGGCTAGCAATACCTATTAAACCTCATGCTCAGTTTTTCTTTCTACCACTGACACCCTCATTTTATTCCAGGTCAGATAATACAGCAAACCGTTTTATCTGCTTTAATTCAACTCAATAAAAAATTCTAAAAAAATCAAATTACAACGTCATATCCAATATCTCAATATCTAATATTTCCATCTCAAACTATTAAGGTAAAAGCAGGGGGGCTCATTTTTTTTCACCAATATTCCACACATTAAAAAAAGATGACATGCTGCAATTGTCTTGAGACAAATCAAGACAGCCTACATTAATTACATTCTCTTCACCGTAGTGCTGAAATCAGCCTACACCTCTGCATAAGGCCTCAAAATTTCTCAAAATTATTTCTTGCTTGCACAACGCGTATATTAACTACCACTCACACAAGTGCGCTTGCACACGAGTACGTAGAAGCCGGGTTTTCAACTCCTGGACAGGCCGATGTACGGCTGCTGCCACGTCTCCAGTGCTCCCGAAACACACCAAACCGGCGAAGTGCTTCACAGCCCATGTTGTCGATTTCAACTTGGTCAGACATGGCGATCATTTTAAAACCGCTATTGTAAGATTTCCAATACATTACTAACCTATACTTTCACTGAGTGTTACAACTTTTTTGAGTCTTAAGAAACACGGACCATTGCATTATAAATGTTTGGTACAGCTACATGAACACAACTAGTCCTAACACAAACCAGCCAACACCACTGCACTGCCATGCTGCAATCAGACTGTAAATCGCTGTAAAGTAAATGTTAAAAAAGCTGGCGAATGTCATGCCTCACGATCAGAATGATCATAATATCCAAACCTCGCTCAACATACAGCTACCAAAACCGGTGTGACATTGCATGTCATAAGGAATCTTACCTGGTTTCTCACAGCCTCTTATAAAAAAAAAAAACTGCAGTGTAAAATACCTCCTCAGAGTTTGAAGCCAACCTGTATTAAGTGGGAAACGAAGGGAACCCCTTCAAGACACCCAAACAAAACTCTATTCTGCTCCTTTCCAAAATGGCCGCGTCTCAACGACGTCACAAAATGCCACGTCTGCCGTGCGTGGAGTGGACAGTCTCCTGCTCGTGTAAATAAACTTCAGCGCTGCACACAAGTTGTAAAGCAAGAAAACGGAATCACAGAGTTGTGGTTTGTGTATTTTAGCTACTGTGCCCTATTAAAAGGTTATGCATTTTCGTTTTCGCCCCTGTTTAATATTTTCAATAATGTTCTTTCGAAATACGTGACTACTACGATAGCCATGCCCTATGAACATTTTTGATTGACAGCAAAAGTACAATATTAAGCATCTCTGGGTGAAATACATAGGGTCAGTTCCCTCCCTGCAGAAATTCTATAGAATTCTAGATTGCCATACGTGCACAACAAGTCTTCAGTATTTTTGAATAAATACCACTTTTAAACCGACAGTATAAAGGACTATGTACAAAAAGTGGCAAAAAGTTCCACTTGTCAGTTCCCTATAATAGCTTTTCAGCCTTGCCCATGAGTCTCTGATTAAAGACTCACTGTATGAATGGGACTACTTCTGCTGAATCAGTGTAATGTCAATAGTTCTTCCCAGGGGAGACTGAGATACAAAAGCTCATAGGATAATGTACATGTAAAAATTGAGAAACAGTCCTGCAGAGCCCTTTAAAATTAATACAAATGTATGATAAATTAAGTAAAACTAATGAGCTATACAACCACTGGAGCATTGACAGGTCAGTGTCTCTTGCTCAGTGATCAGATAAAAGATAGCACATGTATGATACCCCTACTAAGTTAAGCAGTTTGAATCTTCACATGTAGACTTGACTCTCAGGTGAGACACTGCTGTTGGACCTTTGAGTAAGGTGCATCGTTCCATGTGCTGAGGTTCTGTAAATGCCCCACTGTATGAACAGGTATATAAGTTTAAGAGATACTGTATAGCAACTGTATAGATTAATGTGACCACAGGTCTTATTTTTGTTCTTTTATTGGAAAGATTTTGCACATAAACTACAGGTAAAATAAATGAAGAAATTGTTTGTGTAGGACTGGTAGTACAAGGAAAATTGCATTGTCTTTGTTTTTTCTTTGGAAATAATTATGTGCAATCTCTGTTTTTCCTTTTATTTACTGAAAAAAAAACAAAAAAGCAAAATAATCAAAGCATTGATTAAAACAAATATAGATACATTATCCAGCTTGAAAAACTGAAAGCAATCAAACTGTTTTTACAAAGGAAAGAAAGGTTACTCTTGCAAACTTCAAGGCGTTCATCTCTGTATTTCTAACTGCACACCCAAACAGAACCAAATGTAGTTTCCCTCTATCCTCTTTATCAAAGTACAGTTTGAACTCAAATTTTGCTTCAATTTTTTAAACATAAAGTTTCAAATGGAAATAGAATGAAGAGCATCTTTATTGCTATTTATTTTTTTATCTCAACTACCATATAAGAAAGTAACAAAAAATCACCTTTCGAATTAAATGATCTAAAATGGCTGCAAAATCTCAAAGAGCCTTTACACCATTGACACAAGAGGATTACCAGACACTAACATAGGTAGTGTGTCCAGTATATCAGAAGAGTCTCACTTCTGCAGCCTGTTTAAACTTATTAATATCAGTGTGGTTTGACCATTGCCTAGACATGCACTTGAGATTGAATGTGGGATTGAAAAGGACACTTTTAAAAAAATGGACAGATATCACTAAAGATGGTGACCTGACAATCACACTTTAATTGCTAAAGGAGCTCGATCTCCTATTTTATTTTCTGTACAGTATCTTCAGTACTGCACCAGTGCCTGATGAATAGTCATGTTATTATTTTTTTACATACCGACTGCCTACCTATATTTATTTTATTGTATGCACTAGAATTGTGCCAACTGTATAGTGACAGTGACAGTGACGTCAACAGAAGTGCAGAATTACAGTACAAATCAAGGCTGGATAACCATATAGAACCAGTGACATTGTTGCAGTGGCTACAAATATGCAGTTGAATATTTAATATATTTAATTATTAAATTGTATAAGACGTTTGCTAGATCCATAATGCCCCATATATCGGTCAGATACATTGTAGTCTTTTTAAATCATTCATCCTTTATGACCATACAAGAAAGTAATAAAATATACAATATCCTTTACTTTCGTATAGACCTTAAATTTCACATGGAACGTTTATGTTTCAGATTTTCAGAAAATGCTTTTCACAGTACTGGAGATTTGCCTCTTACGGAAATCAGAGTGTGCACTCAAAAGAAGGAGAAAGCGGTGAATCACGTTTTGCAGTGTGGCAAGTTGTCCCAAGGAAGAGGTGTAATACCCGCGGAACTGCCTAGAGGGCGCCACAAATACAAATACAGTAGGGCTTCAAAGACGTTTGTAAAATAATGTACTGTTGCTCCATCTGATGTGTAATTGAATATGTAATAATTGAATATAACTGATACTTATAATTGAATAATAGCCCATAATATGTACTTTCACATGTGGCCAATTATTTATCAGTGTATATTTATTGTATAGTTAGTTTTTGTGGGTATAATATTTATATATATTTAGGGGGTTACTGGGAGTCTGGGGAAATTGGATGGTCAGGCAGGAGTCACTTTACCAAAAGCAAATTCCACAGCAAATAACATATTATTGACAAGTCCGAACAACCTTTAACTGTCTGTCAAATTTTAAAAAAGTGTTCAAAGGTTGTCAGTTCCCTAAATGCATGTCTTGGCAGCAATCAGCGTATGGCACTGATTAATATAACATACAAGGAAACAAGGTTTTCTGTACAGTTTACAAATTGTCAAAAAGCATCACTTCAGAAATAGTTGTAAAGTGATTTACAGCTATGTACATCATTTTTATACAACAAATTTATAAAATCTGGCTCAGTAGATCTTAAGACTAACTGCGTCTATGCATACTTCTGAAAGACACACAGTATAAATGAAAATGCTGTGGTGAGCTCTACTGATGAAAACCAAAAGCACAACAAAGCACATTCCTGCATAATTATTAAAGTGAGAGTATAGCAAAAGTGTAGCATGTGAATACAAGTGTTTTTTTTTTCTCATTTACTTTCCATTGCAATGCAAAAGACCAGCTTAAGCATAATTTATCATCTAAATTGGAATTACTAAAAATACTTACAGTATATAATGAAAAGTATCCTGGATCTGTTCTGCGGGAAGGTCTTTAATCCTGCTAGCAGGATGTCTACTATTATGATGTGATGGCAATAGCAGTGTTGCAGAAGTGTTATTGATAAGATAGCACAAATCAGCTAAAGTCTCTTTAGGGCACCTAATCCTGCACATACTATTGTTATAGGTCTCCCACTAAATGGGATTAAACAATGAGTAAAATAAAATCTGTACTAATCGAAAGCATAAAATCAATGTTTGTACAGTACTAATTATAGCTATCCTTCAATTAATAAAACCCATACTGGTATTCAACCTTACAGCTGCAGTGTAATCCAGACTAATTTACTTACTGTCTAGTAGTATATGTTCATGCCATCATTATAAAAATAAATTCAAATCTATTTTACATTAGCATTCTATAGGCATAAGGTTGATATGTGTTATTAATGACTGGAATGATTTCAAGGTTCAACATGATTTGAAGTATCTAATATAGGAAGCACAAAAAAATCCTAAATGATGCAAAAAATCCAAATATCTACTGTACCTTGCAAAAAGATTCGACCCCCATCCAATGATGACCTATTGAGTTAGATTGCAAGTGATCATATATATTTTTTCAAAGTGAATATTTCTCATCATAACATGAACGCTGAATCCCTTTATGGGTGTAGGAAGTTAACTGTCAGCAAAAATGTCAAATAAAAATCAAAAGTTAAAATGTAAATTGCATAAGTATTCATCATATTTATTTTGAAGGCAAAACTAAATTAGTTCTGGTGTCCAAAATTACTTTAACATTGTACAATTAGTTGAATGACCCTTGGGTGCAATAAACATGGTTCATATTTCAGAATAAATGCATCTGTTTCTATAAGGTTGTGAATGCCAGTTGAAGATTCAACCATAAAAAAGCTTTTCAAACAACCCAGGGGTAAGGTTGTAGCAAGTCACAGGTAAGGAGGATATAATAGTTTAAAAGACATTGAATATCCTGTGAGCACAATGAAGTCAATCATTAAATGTGTACCAGACACTGCCTAAAAACTGTCCCTCCAAACAGTGCAGCCAGACAAGGAGGAAACTAATTAGGGATGCCAGTCTGAGGACAATGGTGTCTTTGAAAGTGTAGAGTTCAATGCCTGAGATGGGAGAAAATGTCCATTATTTGACAATATCATGGTCAGCTGACCAAGCTGGTATGTATGAGTGTGGCAAACCCCATCTCAAGTTTCCCACGTAGTTTACAACATGTAGTATTTAATTTACATGTACTGCAAGTGTGTGACAAATGGTTATGATCAGATGAGACAAAACTGGAACGCTTTGGTTTAAATAGAAAGTGCTACAGTATATGTACAGTATGTGAGGTGAAAACCCAACAGAGCATCATCATGTCAACACCATCCCTCCTGTCAGGCAAGGTAGTGACAGTATATTAAGGGGCTGCTTCTCATCAGTAAGGACTGGGAAAATTGATGGATCAAAGTACAGGTAAATTTTAGAGGAAAATCTGATTTAGTCTTCTAAAGACATTTAGATTGGAACAGAAATTCACCTTTAATCAGGACAACTGCCCAAAGCACTAGGCCAAATCTACACAGGAATGGCTTAACCAGAGGAAAGTGAATGTGGTTGAGTAGTCCTGATGTCCTAACAAAGTGAATAGAAAATAGCGGGCAAGACTTTTTTTGTCCATAAACAATACCCAACCAACTTGGCAGAATCTTGAGGAAGTTTGCAAAGAATGGGCATTCATTTTACCATTGCAGTGTGCAATGCTGGTAGAGACTTATCCAAAAAGTCTTGTTTCTGTAATTGGTGTACAAAGTATTGTATTTCATCCAAACATTGACTAAGGATGATGAACACTTATGCAATTAGCCTATTTTAGTTCTTGATTTTTATATGCAGTTTTTCCTCACAATTAATTTATTTTACTTATGGAAGTCCACCGTTCAAGTATTCAAGATTTGTTTTAAAATATTCATTAATAAAAAAAATATGTATTCATTATTTGTAATTCAACAAAATCATTGGATGGGGGTGAATCCTTTTGCAAGGTATTATACATTGACACTACTAGAAGATACCATATTTCTGTACAGATGTTTGTTCTTTTATTATTGTTTGACAATAATTGTATGACATAATTCAGAAGCAGAATAGTGATTTTGGAAATAAAAGGTTTAAAGGTGTGGAATCCTTTTGAATTGTGTCTTGGAGACTAAAATAAAAAAATAGATTTTAAAGAATAACTGTGTCTTGGAGACAAGATATCATTGATTTCTTTTCAAAAAAGCAAAATGGAGAATAATTATAGTGATAAGAAAAAACAAAAATATTAACCTTAATAAAAAATAATAATAACAGTGAAACTCAACAGAAAAGATACGCTGCCAGCAAGCAGGCAATGCAGGAAGGCCAGTGAATCACAGTGCTTCCTCAACAAACCCACTGAACCTGTGGATCTCTGTGCCTGTACAATTGTCCATGAGCACCGGTTCTAACAGGCTCATTCGCTGAGCTCCTTGTGAGGGGAGGGAGGGCTGTCTCGTTGTGGGAGCAGGTCATAGTGGCAGGGAATGTGGCTGTTCTTTGGAAGGTCATATGGGTCTTGACTGAAAGGCCCATTGTTGTTGTTCCCTGGTCCATGGACAACACTGACAGTTGGCTCTGAGAACAAAAAAGACACATTTTTAGACATGTATTCCTTTTTATTCGGTAAACGACAATCCAAACTTAACAAAGACGTATTATTAAACAAATTAAATCTATCTACATTTGGAGACAGAAGTTTTGGAACTCCCAAAATGAACATCATTGACTACCACCTTTAGTTTGGTTAGTAAAATGTATTAGTCTGTATTGACCACCCCTGAAGAAGGCCTCACTGTCAGTAAGTAGTGTTTTTCTTCCTTCTTTTTATCTCTTGGCATGGAATCCATCTCTAATGTATTGATTAATTATATATTTTTAACGTTAATTAGAACTAAAGAACTGTTAACTAACCATGAAGAGAACTAAGTCATTTACATTTTTTTTCTCATTATTGTGATTTCTACAACATACGGTGGCACACCTGTGGTGAAGTGCTGTAGCACTGATCAAGTTGTTAAGGGCAGTCTTGGGGAAACAGCCATAAGGCAATAAAAACAAACATTGCTCTTACTCTACAGTGAGGGAAACAAACACAAAACAAAACCTTAGCTCTTCTTTGAGCCTTAACTACACTTTTTTATCATCTCTAAAAAGACAACTGAACTGCTCAATTGTTCACCAATGTGCAAAAGAACAAACAACAAATTCTCTGATTTCAAAGTACCAAAAAAATCAAAACCAAAATCCAAAGGCCCATCAGTTAGTTGTTTTATTGCATATATTGCTCCTGTTTTTTGGATTCAGGATGAAATATTTTGGCCAATAGTTTTACAAAGCCAAGGCTGTCTCACTGGACACATTTTGGGGGTAAACAATGTTTTTTTCATTAACTTGTTGATGTTTTTAAACACAGAGTGTCTCTTATACAAAACAGATGCTTTAAATTTGAAATCCTAACATTTTTTTAAGGATCACAGTATACTGTAAATCAAGACTTACCAACTTCGTAGACATTCTTGTTCGTAGAAGCAGAGTTTGCAATTTCTGCATAAGGCGAGTCTCTGCGAGCAGGAGACTTCATCTCCACATAGCCACATTCTGTGTTCTTTGGCATCAGCAGGGGGGGGTCCTTTATTGTAGCATAGGGGTTTTCTGAGCTGTTCAGAGAGCAGGAGCTTGAATGATACACTGAGCCCTTCACGAGATCTAAGAGGAAGTCAAGACAAAATAACAGGTCAGAAAGCTCAGGAGGCAGAGATGGGCTTCTTCTCTCAACAGATTTGACAATATTCAAAAACCTTCAAAATTCATATCCTCACAATGAATGAAAAAAATAGAAATTGTCTCAAATCAACAAGCATTTCACCTCTTATGGTCCATTTAAAACAGAAAAAAAAAGTTTTAAAACTGTTCAACTATACATTCAGGACATTTTTTACACAGAAGTATAGGTATCTAATTCATTTTTTAGAAGTCTTGCTACAAAAAATACTTTGTCTTCAAACAGATCTTACTTTTTAATTTAAATGAAAGCTAAAAAAAATACACCTATAAGAATATGGTTTCATAATTGTTTGGATTCATATTCATATAAACACAGAATTCAGACAAAGCATTAATAGAGCAAAACAAAACTTTATATTACAAATTCATGACTATGACCAAAGCACATGTTCCAAGTCTTTGTGGAATCCACACATTTACACTAGATTATTTTTGAAAAATGATTCAAATGTGTTATTCATTGACATATATCACAAACTGTATATGTGATATACAATTGAAAATAAAATAAGTTATTGCTTTGCTGGACTAGCACGATTTATTTATTGATTGAGATAATTTAATCTCGCAATACAAAGACATTCTTTCAGTTCTATTCAAATTCACTGGACTGAACTATTTTGTTGAGCACTGTGGTTATACAGTTTTATCTTCTCACATGATTGGCTAATACTATATTTATTTAAAAAAAATCTCTCACCTTTAAGAGATTTCCCCATGTAACCCCTATCAACTCCAAAAGCACCTATAAAAGTTATGAAAAAAAACAAATTATGTATGATTTATGATAATAAAATAATCTTAAGAACAACAAAGCCATTTACAGTCAACTGACCTTAAATCTCTAAACAGCAGAAATGCTTAAGGTAAACACGTAAGTAACACGCATTATTGAAATGTACTGTAGCTACTGCACATGCTTTGAAATTAATACTTACAGAATTAGGTAATATGAGGCCATTGAAATGAACTAATTTACTAGACCCTGTAGAAGGAAGATTACTTAAAAGGGTTTTTGATCGTGGTATTGGAAGGCCAGCATGCCTGCATGGTTTTTAGGAATCTTTATTGCACCAGTCCATTTCAGGGGAGACAGACTCAAACAGAGACGTGCACAAACTCACAACATTTTGTTTTCCAGAAGCCAATTAACCTACCAGTATGTGTTTGTACTGTGGGGGAAACCACAGGACCTGGACGAAGGCCTCACAAACATGGGGAGAACATACAAACTCCACACAGATTGCAACCCAGGGCCCCAAATCTATGAGGAAGCAATGCCAACCACTGTGCCACTGTGCCACCCTGAACCAAACATCACAGCACAAAAAAGACTAAGTCAAGTCTTTCCGTGAATGAATATACATGTGATATGGTACATCTTTATTTCACTACAAATAAAATAGTCCTCACCTAGCTCATTAAAACAGCCGCCTTGCTTCCAGTCTGCAGGCAAGGTTCCAGTGTAGTCCATCAATGGAGGTCTCTTCCTGTGATCCACGTTTTTCAGATTTACAAACAATTGATTATTCTTTGGTTGCTGTTGGCAGAACATAAACCAATCATAGAGGTTAAAAGAAAAGCCAAATGTTGTATTCCATAATTTATTTCAGACCATGGGATTGCCATGGAAATTGACCTACTTTTCCCAGTGTTGTCCTTTCCATATTGTTGACATGTGGTGGACTGGTGCACTGGGTCAGTGTGTGGTAACTGGGATTAGAGAAGTAATTGCTGTTTGGATGACCACCATTGGCTTGTGGAAGAGTTTCTGAAAGCACATAAAGAAGTAAATCAAATTAGGAGAGATTGACCAAAGTCAGCATCACAATTCAATCAACATACTGTACCATAGGAAGTCCTTTGAGTATGTTTTAAGCCATCAATAAAAAACTTTCTTAAGCTCCTAAAATGAAACTAAAATATAAAACTTGAAATAAACATAACTAAGCTAATGTTCTAAATTACTACTATAAAATTATAGTAGAAAAGACTAAAAGAGTTCTCTAGACACCCACATTTCTGCCTATCTTGCTTCTCTTTTGTCAAGCATTTCATTTAAGTGATGAAGCAAGCATAGTTTTCAGTTGTATTTTTTAGGTACTACAATCACTTACATTGTATATGACTACTGTTATCTGAGCCACAGCACATGCTCTGTTTCTTGTTATATTATATCCAAAGCAGTAAACTTTCAAAGTATTCCAAGATATAGACACATCGTCCTGATATTACAAATTGCCTGTTTGACCTGAAATGAGTAGGTTACTTACTGGGTACAATATGAACATGCCAGTGAGGCCAACACTTGTGCTAGCTGCCATACCTGTGATGGTGTAGTCTGTGTTCATTGCCCTCATGGCTGGAGTGTATGTGACAGCAGGCATGGCCGTCTCCTTGCCCTTCTGCTTCTTCCTGTAGATGATGAACAGCGCCAGGAGGAAGAGGATGATGAGGACCAGCACGACGATGCCAGCAATGGCACCAATCTGGTAGGAGTCAGAAGGGACAGCTGTGCTGGTGCGGCTCAGACTGTTCAGATTTCCCACTATGATCACGCCAGCTGTGGGGAAGGAAGTCGGGGCAGAGGACACAATGTAAATACCATCAGGACAGTCCCATACTGTCATAGAAGAATGGAAATTTGTACATATAAATGTATAATTAGGCTTTTTTATCCCATATTTTTCTATACAGTATATATAACAAATAAAATCTATGAATGTACAGTATACGGTATGATACAACATAGTGTTTATTCATTACAATTTAGATTGCACAACTTTTGTGACTAAACAAAGTTTCTGAATTTCATAACTATTT
Organism: Lepisosteus platostomus; assembly: GCF_059453375.1. Classification (NCBI taxonomy): domain Eukaryota; kingdom Metazoa; phylum Chordata; class Actinopteri; order Semionotiformes; family Lepisosteidae; genus Lepisosteus; species Lepisosteus platostomus. Next base: position 52,483,403 of record NC_142614.1, read on the forward strand.
CCAAACGTACAGTATATGCAGCACAGTCTCAGACTTCGACTAGTTCTGTGGTTTGATTTTATAGGTTTGGCAGGTGATTTGAAAATAAATGTTATTAAAAAGATGTAGCAATAAAAGTGCAATCCCATCACTAAAATAGTTTGTATGATTTTGTGAATTTGTACAGTATATAGCAAAAACAACATGTATTGACTGGAGCATTAATTTCATCCTACACCATCATTCTTCTTACACCAATCAGATTTTCTTTGGCAGGTCAGTTCTGCACAAACTGCTCTCCTGTCATCACTGGACAATGCGTCAGCTATCAGGAAGCTTATATTTTAACTTTACTCATAAGATAAAAAAACACATTCACTCCTTCTGTAACCAAAGTTAACTTTCTCTGGCAGTCCAATTATTGTTGTGCAAGATGATGTTGAGGAGTTTCAACATGATAAGACCTGCAACACACCCAACAATTATTTGCACAAGATCTTCTGATTGTTCTGTCACTAATTTTGCCTAATTTCAGTTTCATTAACAGGAATTGCCTTTTCTCTGGCCAATTGAAAGAGGTTGCAAATGTGTTCAACATAAAAGCTTCTCTCTTATCTTGCTGTAGTAATGTGGTATATTTACCCGCTACTAGAGGCCAGTATATGGATTGTAATTACTTGTACAGTAAGTAGTCACACCAGAGGTGACTGACTTAATTATTGGTTAACAGGTAAAGGATTTAAAAATACACATGATCACATACTGTAGATGTACTGCAAATACACTTTTTGTTTGCTATATAAGGTTGTGTACTGGGCTAACTACGGTATTATTGTTTCTTTAGTGTGTCCTGAAAAGGCCTGCAATAAAGCCTATTGAACTTTACTTCTTAACCATATGTTTGTTTATGTACAGATCCCTCGAGATGTTGTTTGATTGTAGGGTCTGTCACACTGACATTCAACAAGCTTGTATACCAAATTTATAGTATTAAGTGAAGGGTTAGAGGAACCATTTGTAATTTCATATATAAAAATATATCATCCTCCAATTTATCTGCAGACTACATATTTAATTTAGGTGACACAATGTCTGGAATATCACACCTTGGTCACATCTTGCTCCCTTCCAACCTGGGCTGCAGTAGCAGGTTCCTGTGATGTGGTCACAGGTAGAGTTGTTCAGGCAGTCACACACCTGCCTACAGCCGTAGCCATAGGTCCCAGGGGGGCATTCTGTTAGAAATAGGAATCAAGGTATAAAGAACATAGGCAATATTGTTATGTTTACTCAGTGAAATATTCCCATAGACGTTTGCCCAGCAATAAGATAACTGTGGATTGGCCAAGACCTGCTTCCACCAACACTCTGTTACTGCACTCTCAACATGATCTCCTGGCTTCAAGCGTTGAAAGAAACAACCTTGATTCAAACCAATAACATCCAGTCAAGCAGAATCATTCCATTGGGAATGTTTAATCATTTAGCTTCCTTTAAGCACTGCATTGTGGCTTCTTTCTATCCATCCATTTTCCAATTGCTTTATCCAATACGAAGTACTAATCAAGCATACAACTGATGAAAGGCAGGATACGCCCTGGACACCAGTACACATGCATGCACAAAACCACACCAGGGCCAATTTTTCCCAGAAGCCAATTAACCTACCAGTACAGTGTGTCTTTGGACTGTGGGGGGAAACCCACATGAACACAGGGAGAACATACAGCACAAACTTCACACAGGTAGCACTCTGGGAATTGAAAACAAGTCCCCAGTGCTGCAAGGCAGAAATACTAACCGCTATGCACCAGTGCCACCCTTGTGGCTTTTATTTTTATTTTATTTCTGTATTATTTTAATATCTCTTTCATATTCTTAACTCGATGGAAAGCTTGACCTCCTGTAGGTAATGTATGAACAGAAGGAAAACCAAAGAAGACTTGTAAATAATGAACTTTAACCACATACTGCTAGACTTTGATAGCTATGATCTCCTCTGTACTCACTTTGTTCACAGTGCTTGCCCATGAACCCAGTGCGGCAGGTGCACTGTCCTGATATGTGATCACAGTCTGCTCCGTTCTGGCACTGACATACCAGAGAACATTCCTTCCCATAGTAACCCAGGGGGCAGCCTACGAGACATGTCGTTACATTTATTTCTTTAAACAGACACTATAATTAAACATATACTTTAATTAGCAATCATCTTTAACCTGCAAAATACCATAGCCTAGAAAATCATCAAATAGTCAAACAATCATTATAAATAGTCATTACCACCTTTTTCAAAGGGAATTGCATTACAATAGATTGTTCTGAATCAGATTCTATATAAAAGAAGAAACACACATAGTATTGATAGTATTATACCGGATTACTTTTATGGAAAGACAAATTCCTTTTGGGGCAAATTTTAACATTTCACTTTAATTTTCAAAGCATAGCCTAGTATCTTATTATTTACCAAATTAACCAAATAAAAAAGACATTTCACTGTTAATTTTTTAAAGGGCACTGTACAAAGCTCTGAATCATTCCTGCTGTTAGTCCCAAGTGTCTGTATGCTAAATCACACAGGAAATGAAATACATACAGTACATTGGAACGCAACCTCTAACTCTCCTGTCTAGTCTGTGTTTTATGTCAATCCCTGAGTTATTGTACTCACACTGTTTGCTGATTAAAAAACATCAAAAGCTAAAAATGAACAATACAGTAGGTTTCAACCCGGATGAAGTTTCTTAAAATATACTGGAGTGAAAGCCAAGGTTGTAGGCAAGAATTTCATGTGAACTCACGCTGTGTGCAGTAGAGGCCAGTCCAGCCAGGTGTACACTTGCATTCTCCATCATAGGCACTGCAGAAAGCTCCATTATGGCAGTTGCAAGTGTGAATACAGTTTGGCCCCCACTGTCCAGGTGGACAGGCTATAAAAACAATGGACGACCTATTTAAAAAACTTGGATAATCTTCAACACTAAACTTAAACCAATTACATCAATTATAATCCAATTTGACAGTATATGAAATCAGAGATGTATACGTAAAGTAGTAATTTTCATGGGAGATTTCAAATTCCTTCACACGGCTTAGGAAAAACCAATTGAAATTACAGCAGCAAAAAGACAGACATGGGTAATGACTGAATTCGTACTCAATTTGTCAAAGCACCTAATAGAGGTAAAGTCTTTGTCAATCAAGGAACTGAACATTTTTAATCTTGAACAGAGAAGAGGATGAGGGGACCAGATTAAAGTGTCCAAAATCCTTAAAGGGATTGACTAAATCAACTTGAAACACACAATGAAACACACCTGAGGACACATGTTGAAACTATGTGGAAGTGCATTTTAAACTTCAAGGAGGAGTCACTTTTTCTACACAAAGGACTACAGAGTAAGTTCCCTCACATTTAAAAATGTTGCTATGTTCTTAATAACTGTCATATCAGTTCACATTGGTAAATGTTAGTTACATGACAATGCAGTTCACAAATATTACTGTTCCTTGATATTTTATCCATAAAAAAATATTTTCAATCCCCTCTGGTGTACAGGAAATTATAAAAACAAACATTATAAAAGCCTTGCAAACATGTTAATACATTTCCAGGCGAAACTATATTATTTGTTCCACTGTGACTCATTCTAAAGGACACTCAATACAAAAATAAGAAGACTACCTAAAGTACCAGCAGATGGCAGACAAACACCAATTATGATCAGACTAATTCTCAAAACACTGGCTTTAAATATTAAGAAGTTTTGTGTCCAATATTAAAAATAAAAATACTAAAATACATTCAGAAAATTGAAATATTCTCCAACAAATGGTGAAGAATGGGCACTTAGACGAACCTAAGAGTTTCACCACTCCTTCAAGCTTACTGGGCATCAGGTACTGTATAAATCCCTTTTCCACTGGCTCAAAATTATATTCTGTGTTTGGAATTTTGCAATATAGTGTGATAAGAAGCATTCAGTTTGACAAACCTTTTCTGAAGATCTACAAATTGAACTTCGGTGACTCATCTGACAGTACAGTAATAAACCAGATTTGAATTGAGTATATAAGAAGAAAATTCAACTAAATTCTGCTTTTGAGGTGGCACTGATAAGCATTGCTGCTTCACAGCACTGCGGCCCTAGATTCAATTCTTGGGATGTTATTTTCATGGAGTTTGTATTATCTACTTTCTAACTTGCTAGAATGTAGATTAAATTAAATTGCCAATCACATTCTTTTTTGTCCATTCAGTAGAACCTTGTTTTGCACAAAATTGTAATTTTTAAGGATCCTAACTGTATGTAGCCATTCAGAGACATGTTACACTCAGATGTGGGCATACGGTATTAGTTTCCCTATAGGGATCTTCCTATAGTTATTGTAGGCGTACACAAACTAAGTGCAGATAGGATTAAGACTTACGTTGAGAGCAGTCACTGCCAATCCACCCCGGGTAACACTGACAGGACCCATCAATGGGGTTACAGGTCCCGTTGTTGGTGCAGGTGCAAATTTCTGCACACTTCTTTCCATATCTACCACTGGGGCATACTGCAAAAAACATGAACAATTGTGCTTCAAAAATATCTGTGAAAAACAATCATTGTAGTCAGATTTCAAGTGCACATATCGGCTTCCGAACACACTTCTTATTTCAATAGGCAATATGTACACATGAAATATGCCCCCAAGCTATTTGATAAAATGTTGCTATTTATCAAATAGCAAATGTTTTGCCCCATCATTTCTATTTCAGAATAAAACAATTCAATGCCTAAGGTAAAATGCAGTAATCTTACCTTCATTGCAGAGGGCTCCTTTGAACCCGGACAAGCAGTCACACTGTCCAGTCATGTGGTGGCAGGGTCCATTGCTGTGCACGCACTGTGGGCAGATTTGGCTACAGCGATGCCCAAAGAAGCCTGGTGAACAAACTGTAAGAACAAATGTGAGATTCAAATGCAAGCTCAAATATGCAGGTAAATACTCAGACTTTAACATATTCTTTAGAATATTTACAAATATCCTAAAGTGTACTAAGTCCTGCATAAAAATAATGGCCTTAAGCACAGAACATAAGAATGTTAAGAAAGGTTAGAAATGGGAGAAAGTCATTCAGTCTAATTAGCCCATTTAGTAGTAGTTTATTTATCTAAGGAAGTCATCCAGCCATTTATTGAAAGAAACGAGAATATTGACTCCACTAGCTTGGCTCGTTATTTTGTTCTGTATGCCCACAACCTTTTGGGTAGAGAAGTGCCTCCTGTTGTCAGTTTTTAAATACCCTTAATTTAAAAAATAAAAAAAACTACAGTGCAATTTGACGGATGTTTTCTATAGGGATTTCTATGCCTGACATTGATAGTACAGTGCTATCAATCATGTGTTTAGGAACATGATCCAATAGAGAGCGAGAGAAAAAAAAAGTATAAATGTCATGGGTTAAATGTCTTTGGTAATAAAATGCTGCACTTGATGTTGTTTCATGGCACCTGCTGTGATCCACTCAGACACACCTCGCTTTAAAGAGACACAGAGATATGAGACACTCACTCGTCTGGCACGTGGTTCCTCTGTATCCTGGTGCACACTCACACGTGCCTTCATCAGGGGAGCAGGATGCTCCGTTTTTACAATTGCAGGTGAGAGAACAGTTTGGCCCCCAGCGTCCCTCCGCACACACACTGTCACAGTGAATTCCTGTGAATTATTGATGTAAATTATTTTACACATTGAGAGAGTTGAAGCAATCACCCAGCTAAACGAACACCTTTATTGCACAAAATGACAAGTACTGTAGTATGAGCATAATGATGTGTTGCATTTGTTTTAAATGCTATAATTAATTAATGTTTCACTCTCCAGGCTTCACTGTTGTCAGATGCTGATAGTGGATAAGTCACTCACAGATCTTGATATTAATATTCTAATCTAGAATGTCTGACAGTCTATGTCAGTTTGTTTTTATGTCTATTGTGACATAAATTATGTTTTCACATGAATGTCTTAAATCTGAATGCCATTACAAAGCAACAATTGGACATTAATATAAATAGCTATATTAAAAATATTTCATAGACTTCAAATGTCAGCAGAGCTTTTCATCTGTTTGCCCTTTTCACAGAAATCAATCACTGAGACATAAATGTGGAGTAGAAAGTTGTGCTGGTTCACTATTGAGAGATTATCAGCCATATCCACTTGACTACTCAATTTTATTCCAGGATTATTTTATTTTGTTATCTCATAATATGTAAGCCCTAGGCTTTCCTCTGCCTTAGAGTACATTTTGAATACATTCACTGCATTCAGTGGCCACCAGTCCAAATTTAATCAAAATTAAATAAATTAAACTTCAAAATAAGAAGAAACAATATTCATGCAAATTTATGCTGAAGATTTGATACCACCTCTCCTTGGGGTTTTAACAGTTTTGTCCTTTTGGGACGTTTACTGCAAGCTGTATGATGCACATTACATTGCACATTTTGTAAGGAGAGGAATTTTACAATATTACAGAATATCCATTGTATACTCAAATACGAGTTAAACGTGCTATATTAAAATCATTCTAAGAATTATAATAAAATGTGACTATAAACATTATTAGATTAGATTAGATTCTTAAAAGGAAACTTATTTTCTTCAATGAGGAAAGAATCCGCCAAAATAAACAGTCCTGAAACTTCATTAGACTTTTACACACTTAAGATGTTAAAAAGTACAGCTTAAAGACTTGGCACTCTAAAACAGTCACTTCACAGAAAACAGCATTTCTTCTAAACTCTAACCACTAAATGTCTCTCTTTCAAAAAAGAAATGCCAATAAACATCCATTTCAGAGCTTGGAATGTATTGTCTCTGCATTTTACCACTAAATGATTAATGTTGGCTGTGACTGAAAATCAGGACAAGTGCAAAATGAAATGGAACTGTTTAGAATGCTCATTAGTTTGGCTTATTTTAAGAAAAGAGGAGGAGCTTTGTCAACCACACAAGTGGCAAATATCTCAGACGTATCAGCTGTAATTCAATAAAATCTTTTTTCACTCTATGAAAAATTGGTAGTTTCTTTTTCTCAGCTGTTTGGTGTTTTCATGCTGATAAGGAGCACTGTGATGGAGTGCTTTGCCAAGATCTCGGACAAAGAGCTCTTTGATGGGTTCTGCAAGTTGCTAGGCAATGGCTCAATGGTCATGATAAACTCCAGTTAAGCAGCTCTGAAGAAATGCCTATGCATTTAAAGTCCAGCACATTATGCAAGGAGGCCTAGTACCCTAAGTCACAATTCATTCAGCATTTGAACCAAAAATGGAAATAGGATAAAAAATTACACATGATTTGCTTGTTTGTTAGGCTTTTGTTCAAATTACACATAATTTTATGACCATACAAAAAAGTGTTTCAGTCTTTTGACCATTAAACTATCATCAAATTAAAATTTAATTGGATTTTGAAGGCTATCCATTCATGTATTCATAGAATTTTGCAATGTTTTATACTTTTGTGTGTAGAAATTAGATTTATATAATTAGGTTCCCTTCTGAGATAACTAAAAGTTGATTTGTGATTCTTACTACAACATATGGTTTGAAACAAAGCCTGTATGAGTATTACTGAATTTCCTTTAATAACGTCATTAAGTGAAAAAAAAATATTATTTTTCTTGGAAGGAAGAAAATCATGTTTCTACACCGATGTCAAATGCTTCTAATCAGTTACAGTGGGGAAAAGTGGTAGCTTTGAAAATCATTCATTGAACGCAAAGAACATGTGAGTTCCAAAAATATACCACTCAATACATAGCCTGTTCTAAAGACCACAGTAGTTAAACATTTCTCTCTTGGCATGACTTACCCAAAACGTCCCACAGCTGTAATTGCTGCCTAAGGTGCTACCACTACAGTATGTATTGAGTTTTTTATTTTTCTTGGCACTTTTTGCTAACTTTTAACTTCTGGAGTACTTCTGCTTTAACAAATATGTGTAATATACAGTAAATGATTAATCTCTAGAAAGGATCTACATGAATGCAGGAAATATTTGAGTGGGACAGGTGTTTTGGGGATGACACAGATCAGTACTATAAAATGTACAGTATGGCTTTTGGGAAGAGTATTGTTACCTGTCCACCCAGCAAGGCAGCGACAGTATCCTGTGACTGGATGGCAACCATCAGCATGACTGCAGTCACAGTGCTCATAACAGTCCATCCCATAGGTCCCGTCCTTGATTAGAGCAAAGAAAATTCAACACACCTCATCAAGCTGATCGGACAAAGAAGATCCACAATCTATCCTTAGATCAACTGGCTATTCTAACCCAATGAGCTAGATGGGTTAAATGGTGGGTTAAATGGTCTCCTCTCATTTGCAATCTTCTTACATTCACAAAAACAGCAGCAAACACCTTATTTTTTTATTTCTTTGGTTAGTGTGTCCATCAAATATAAACGTTTTTTTGAAACCTTTAATTGTTGCAACTCAATAAAATACACAAAATGGCTGTCTCTTTAACAAACACAAGATGTTAACTCCAGTTTACTCCACAGTTTATTATTTTGATTTGACTTTAACTGTTAAGTGACACAGAAAAATATTGAGCAAGTGCAGTAATTGAGTGTCACTCCTAAACAGTTTACAGAACTTCACACACTGCTAAACACTGACAAGTAGATCTTATTTTACTTCATTTTTCCAGGAGGAAGATCAAACAGAGTAGCTCTCTTTTACATTGTGGCATTATTGTTAACTACATATACTGTACAATTGCTAGTATTAGAAGAACAAATACTGTACAGGTATACATAAACTAAGACATGCGGTTAGCAGTAATTTCAAATAGCAGAAGAATAAGCAAAACACAGGCTATTCATTTTAATACTGTACCTACTGCAACGATATCTAACCTCTTTTCCTCCATATCTATCACTATACCATAAATTGTTTAAAGAATTATTTTAAAACCAGGCATGAATTTGCTCTAGATTTTTTTTCTTTTTAACAAACCATTTGCAGGAGATTTTGTGGAAAAAAGGAAATCACCACAAAGGGCCTTTGTACATCAATAATAGGAAGTGAAAACTGAAAGAAGATGTTTTTTTGAGTGGTACTTAACCAAAACTGAATATCAAAGCCATATTAGCTGTCACTAATCCAAGTTCAGTCCACATCAACTAAGATTAAATGTAGGGAAATGTACTTTACAGTTTAACAAAAAGTAGTTTCTATGACGCATGTTCATGAATGAACAATTAGAAAACAAATATGCTGTATATAGTATTTCATTAGAAAAAGTTTTGGATTTGTATTTGCTATATGGTCTGTCATGATTGGAATCCCTCCTTTTAAAGGCACTCCGGCCCTTTCGTATTTTAGTTGATTATGTGCACCTGCCTCCTGTTTGTCCCTCCTTATTTAAGCCAGGTGCTTTCGCTATTTCTGGCTCAGCATTGGAAGAAGGACGCCCGGAGGCCAGCCTACCATCAAGTTGCCCCACTGGACGTCCGCGGCTTGAAGGCATAGGACTCCTAAAGGCATCCTGACCAAGCTGAGTCTGGGGCTCTGAGAGCCTGGCCTCATCACTCCGTTTTTAATCTTCTCGTTCCAAGTCCCTGTCCCTGTTTTTTAATCGTCTCCTCTTGGATGGATTTCCTGGATTTGGACTTTGGGCTGCGCCCCGGATCCCCCCTTTTGGGCTGTCTGGACCTGTTTGCCATCGCCATGCCCCCCAAGCACCAGATCACCATAGTCACGCCCCCTTGTCTGTCAACCCATCCTGATCCTCTTCGTCTTCTCCCCGGATGTCTTTCTCTACTTACTTCCGGATTATACCATCTGCATAGGGTCCTGAACTACGCTTCGCGGGAGCCTGGCCTGGCTCCTGTTACATGGTCAATAAGCAAAACTAACAAACCATATAGAATTATTATAATGCACATCTAGAATAGATAAAGGGACCTATCTATTTTTCTCCTGTGACATAAATGTGATACTGTATGTACAGTATGTCACTAGGACACATTTAGATTCAGCTTGTTTATTGTGTCTTCAAAATGACCGTACTCTTGCTGTCTGATCTTTACTTTTATTTTTGCTTTGTACTGTATACTAATTCAGTATTTTAAACTAATGGTTCTAAAAGTCCGATTTACTTAGTAAATAGGACCCATTAAGTAGTATTAAAATGTCAGCATTTATTGTAAAAATTAGTCAATAAATAATGTTAATTAAGCATTTTCATTCTATGTCCTGCTATGTCTTAGCAGTCCCCTTACCTGGCACTGAAATTCACACTTCTGTCCTCTCCATCCAGGTGCACAGGTACACTTGCCACTAAGGGCATTGCAGGCTCCCCCATTGGCACACATGCAGGTCACATTGCAGCCCAACCCCCAGGTGCCACTCGGGCAATTTATTGAGCAATCAACGCCATGCCAGCCTGCAGGCACAAGTTAAACATCAATCTGAAACATTCCATACACTGCCTGGAAGAGGAACTATTTGTTTGATTAGATCTTTATTTTATTTCAATTTATTTTTTTTCCAGACGCTACTTTTAGAGTTTATTGTAACACAAACATTTTGTTCAAACATGGACATTTTTTATTATGGGTTGTATTTGCATCAATTAGATGCTCCTTGATGGACTCTTCTGATAGAGTGGCAGTTATTACGGAACCTGTCAGTAGAATCCAGCAAGCAACCTCTAAATAGGCACACTGGGTGATTACTGTATAATGTAGGTGTTTGTGCACATTCTCACAGGGGTTTAATTAGTTTTGTTTGGTATATATGAGATATGCACAATGCTAATTATAGTTTTCGAAGTTTACAGATTTTCAAAGCTTACAACACAATGTAAAAAAAGCCCGCAATGAGGCCACTTTTATATTTTGACTTTTCATTGGGAAGTTTGTGTGTGCATAGATACATGTACCTGGGAAAACCCTTGGAAAGAGCAGGGTCTGTTGCAATCATTTAGAAACCTTTTTATAAATAAAATGTACTAATATACTGACACAAATGTAATAGCCACTGTCTACTGTGCATCAGTGTAGTCACTGGTTTGCATGCTCGGCTCAGTGTGTGCATTTCATAATTTCAGATATTTTCAATTAGATCTAAAGCACTGTGCAAAAAAATTTCACTAAGTTCAGTAACAATATGAGTATGTGATCAGCATTAGCAATTTACTCTGAACTGCCAAGACTATTATACCAACCAAAGAAAGAAACCAAGCCTGTTATTTGGCCATCTTAAACATTGCTAAAAAGTTTTAAATACCTGATCACACCAACGCAAGATAAAACATACATAAGCAGCCAACATGAGGTGCTGTAATAGCTAATCCACCACATTTCCGAACGAAATCTATTTGACTCTTTTAGGTTCTCCTCATTATTAACTTCAGTGTAAACGGAAAATACTCCCCATGAAGTATTCTCTTCAGGACTGCTAAACTAATACAAGATTAATTCAGTTTTACTTTTACTTGTTTTCCTGTCAAGTGGCTAAACCGTACATACCTGCTTTACATGAGCATGATCCATCCACTGGGGAGCACAATGCATCGTTCTTACAGTTACATGTGGACGAGCAGTTCACTCCATGAGTTCCCTCAGGACAGGGTGTTGAGCAGTGTGGACCCTAAAAACAAACTTTATGTCATAGGGTGGACATTTGGTGTGATTGCAGATAGCAAATTATGTTCTCTTTCTGTTATTATTCAGTTTACTAAATAGGTCATATAAAAATCTATTGTACAGATGAAGCCATTCAAAATGGGCGGGGTATTTCGCGGCATACACCGGTGGGCGTGACGCGGTATCACGCAGTATCACGGGGTTAATCGCGTCATTTGACGTCATACTGGAAAGTATCCGGCATCACCTTGTAAAACCGCCAGGGGGAGCTTAACCTCTCATGTACAGCATTTGAGCTTTTAAATTTGAACTGTGTATTACAGCATGTTTTTATTTTTTTAAACCATTTTTTATTAACAAAATTATGAAGAATAATATTTGGAGATTATAATATGGAGAAATATAAGAATAATTACAAAGAAGAGAAAGCCTTTTGACCCATTTAGCCCATTTGGTAGTAGCTTATTGATCCAAAGATCTCATGGCTGGGTAGGTTCCTTACTCCCACAGCTCTGTTCTCAATTTTAAACACACTCCTACATGCAATAATTGATAATCAGTGACTGACTGTGTTATATTCAAGTGAATTTCACTGTTGAGTAAACGCTAAATCATCACACTAGTGAAAGATGAGACTGAACAAAGCTGATAGTCTTTAAACAAGTTGAATATCAAGTCTCTTAAAAATCAGGGATGAATAAAACAGAAAAAAAAAATATTGCTAGTTTATCATGAGAACAGTGCCTTTGTGTCATTTGGAGTGTTGAGACCTAGCAATTTCTAAACTGTCAAAAAGTTTACATATATTCAATGATATGCAGTGCCATGATCTTTGAGACCATGAGTTGCAGCATCCTGCCAAAACAAAAAACCTAACAACATGGAACTTGCTCCATCTTTGTTATTGTTTTCACACTGTTTCACTAATCAGAAACACCAGATCATAATAACGCACACATCAGCAGTTCATCTCTGAGGAGGAGGCTACACAGTTGTTGTTTATAAGCCAGATGACCACACAGTGGCCCCATGCTCAATGATCATACACACAACACCTCACATAGATTCACTGGTTGTGCAGCTGTGTAAGTCCACTTTAGTGTAGATCACCCTGATGGATGTTGCCAAGTGTGGTACAGACATGCAAAATGATACACTTATTGTTGTGTTGTGTAGGTCAAGCAATGGGAGGTCCAACTGTGATGGTCAGGGACGCAGTGTCTAATCTCTACGTGAACTAATTTTGTAGTGATTAATGGTAGCCTGGCTGTACAGCAGCACAATAATCCAGCCTTGGGTCCTCAACAGCTCCCTTTCATCCATCATGTTATCATGTTAACATTCCAGTAGGACAACACACATCCTCATGCTGTTTGTTTAACAACAATGTTTTTGTAAGACTAAAGTATGACATTTATACAATGAATATTCTAATTGTGAAACTCAAGCTCCCAGCTAGAATTTTGCCATCTGGCATACACACAAAACAAACACAACTTTTCACACAGTGTAGGTTGCATTGCTTCGTATTGTGTCCACACATACTACTTTCACAAAAGACAACCTGATGATTAAAAAAACATTCATTATCATGATTAATTTACCTATGTCATGTACCGTATATTTAAAAAAATGTAGAATACTACAATTTGTTTTTTCAAGATTACTCTGTGAAGTTGTTGCATTTGTAAGGGCCAAGTTTCTTTGAGGTTCAGTATATAATCTGTAATAAATTAATGTAATGTAATAATGTATTATAATAATTTAGTGTCCTATTACTGTATATACAGGCAGGAATTATAATTGCGTTAGAATTGTTTGACAGGAATATTGGAATATTATATATAGAAGAATTACTGATCAAACTTTCACTTAGGGCAAAGCAGTTCTTAAAGTATCTTTAGATCTACAGTATATGTGTATGTAAACATTGTACTTTGCATAATATTAATATTAATATAATATTATTCAAATGTGAATAAGAAAATGAAAAAAAAACTCTTCTGTTTAAGCATTTCACTCAGCCCGATTATACACACTACCTTGAATCCAGGGGCACAAATGCATTGGCCAGTCACACTGTGGCAATCGGCTCCATTCTGGCACTTGCAGATTTGTTGACAGGACTCCCCATAAAATCCAGGAGCACATGTCTCATTGCAGTAGAGCCCAGACCAGCCAGGCTTGCAGGAACACTCTCCAGACATGGGGTGACAGCTGGTGGGTGAGGATAAAGGCTCTTAATATCTGCGACTACAAAGACAGTTGTGGTCTAATGATCACAAATCATCATAACAGGCAACATTACTGTCACAGTGAAATGTGATAGCCAAGTCAGATAATTAGGTCCACAGATTCTTATGCTGTATTGTTTAAAATTACTTGGCATTCCATAGAGAACACTGATGGAATTTAATAAACACACCACACACATAAAACATGTGAAATATAAATGCTTCATCTCCATAGTAATTAAATTGCTTTTACACAATGGTACACATATCCACATTTAATAGCTTAGTGATAATTTACAAGACTAATGCAGACTGAGCCTTTTGAGAAATCACAGTCAAAATTATTTCTTATACATCTTGAGATTATTTTTCCTGGTGGAACTGTATGATAACTTATTAAACAAATTAAGTACTTGAAATATAGTAAATGTTTGGGCAAAAACATATCTCTAATCTTTCCCTGATGCATCCATACTGGTGCTATGGAGCACACTCCATCAACTTCCTGTAAAAATCAGTTCTACTGAAAGGCTTCAAAGGGAAAGTTGCTTATTAAAGCAGTCTTCTTACTCCTGAGATAATTCAGATTTTCATTAAGTGTTCAGAAAAGTAGAGTTTGAATCTCCACTTGCTTATAATGTTTCTTGAAAGAAAAGATAAATTGGTTTCTAAACAAAAAAAAAGCCAATCCTAATTGTTATTGACACCTACATTAATGTATATTAAGTTAAATAATGTTTTTTTTTTCTAAGTTGGCAAAATTGAATAGACAGCTTGGATTGTCAATTTAAGTTCCACAAATTCAATTTGCTAGTTCCTTAAATGTTCCAAAAATTTGCTGCAGCAACCTTTACTCTGTACACTTAACTGAATCCTGGGCCTTTTCACAAATTGTACCTGGCTAATTCAAGATTCTGATCAGTACTGATTTTCATAGGCCCAGCTATACATTATTCAAACATTATGGACTTTATTATACAAGATGTATATTCACACCAGTCTTTAACATGTGCTGTCTTTGTCATATGAATACGTACAGTACATATGCTGTATATAAGGGATGGCAGAATCTTGAAATTATTTTATAAGTCAATGTAGTGTAGCGTTGAAGCAGAAGGTTTAAAGGTGAATTTGTTAAATTTCAGTTATTCGCCTAACTTCTCTTCTTAATGTCCAACACACCTGAAAAAGGTTCAGGTGCCAAAATATTGTTTTTGTTTCTTTGTATCTTCAGTGATGAATTCTCCTCTACTTGTTCCTCTGCAGCTCGCATGCTGACACCGCTCCTCATCAGAACTACATGTTGAATTTACCAAACCATTTGATCAGGACTTCATTTTTATATTTCCCAAACATTTGTTTTAAAAAATCATTTTCAAATATTTCCTAAGAGACTTCAGTTATTGGAATGGTGGAAAGTAACTATTCTACACCACTGATGTATCTATTGAAGACATATTTATTATCACATTGACTATGTTTTCTGTGAATAATGAGAAATTATTTCATAGTTAGCATGCAGTTTCATTCACAGGACATTTAGTACTTAAATGATGGGCAGTCCCTATGTATATTAAGGGTAGTTAGGCACGTACTGTTTTTGTAAATTCATACACAAGCCAACGTGTTTCACTAGTAAGCCATTTATTAGCCTTATGTTAGTCAAATACTGGCCTTTAACAAGTTATGTTTTAGTAATAATAGCCTAAGACAATCTCTGAAATAAAGTGTTCTAAAAAATCTTATATTTACATTTTAGGTGACAGTATTCATGTGCAAATATCATGTTATTTTTTAGCTGTTAAAAATGTTCTCTACACTTGAACACTGTGTTGTGCACAATTCACAAGACACAATCATGTTACATTATGACCATAAACAATTTACTCAAAGTTTTCACAGGAACCCTTTATTTGAATAAGGCTAAAAATGCATACATGTAATGTAATTTGCACAAATGGTTATAAAGGATTTTGCATGTTGTTACATTGTATTGTGTAGTGTTTAAGAATTTATGATGGTGTTTTTTAGCTTCATTTAAGTAATGTGTTAGCTCTTCCATTAGTGTTTTCTGCTCTTCTTAAAAACATTAGTTGGTGTTATTAATGTTAATGTTAATTAAAAGGATACTTTAAAATAAATTAAAGGAAGTAACATACAATCTCCCAAAACAAGCATCTTGTGAACGTTTCCCTCTGTATTTTGAAATATCTTCCGTATTTAGACTGTATCATGGACAAAAACATGTTTTAAAATTTGCAGTCACATTGCAGTCAATGCTCCTGTATTGTAAAGAATGGCAAATGTGTTGCAAAGGATCATTTCTTATATTCATGCATCCCTAACTCTATGTACTAATTTAAAAAAAATGATGATACATTAATTGAGTACAACAGCAAGCACTTTGACTTCAGTGTTGTCACTAAAAACACGTGCTTAAGCTTTTTGTTTTTACAATTTTACATGTATTTTAGTCTTTCTAAGGGTTTTCTAAGCTCCAGATAAAAAGGTAATCAGAATGGCAGCCTGAAAGAATTGTATTGACTCCCCAACAATTGCAGGCACCAGTACCTGGTAGGAGACCAGCTGTCCCTACCTGAAACAGCAGCTCCATTGAAAAAGCTCCGAGGCAGCTGTTACGACGCTTAACAAATGGTCATCATCAGCTGTGTCTGAAAATCTGTGTTTCAAGGGCAGGCACAATACAGCTCTTGTGGTTTCCTGGCCCTTGGTGGGATTGACTGTCCACAGTCGCAATCAGGCTAAAAGTCCTTCCAGTGTCTGACCACAGGCAGCTTGTGTGGAAGCACAAGAAACTCACACCTGCTTTCCTGAGGACTTTTGACCTCTACATCTTTTGAAGAATTCTTCTAGCTCATGAGATGGTAATAGATTTTCCAGATTTGCTTTGAACAGGAAGTGGCTTGTCTGGTGTGATTGTGTTTGCACTACTGGGGTAGTCACTTAGGTCAACCAAAGCCTGAAAGTGAAGCCTTCCAAATACTTTAATTCCCTCCTGCACAAATGTCAACTGAGATAAAATAAGAGGGAATATAAGATTATTAAATTAAAGTATTCAAAAGATGATGATACTATATTGCACAGTTACTTAGGATTTAATTCGCACCATAGAAATATTACTGTTTTTATGGCCAGAGACAAAGATGGAAAAGAAAAGCTAAGAAATATATTAAGAGAATCTATAATATTTTCATCAATGATGAATGCATATAGGGGTTAATTACCTTTTCCCAGTAAAACCTTGTATTTAAATAGATTAAATATTAATATGAATTGGGTTTGACATTGAAAGTTTCGTTTTTAAGGTATTTTGTGTAATCACGTGGTTGCAGCCAATTGAAGCAGAACAATCCCAAAAGAAGGAAAACACTTTTGAAGACTTCAGTAGATTTTAAAAAAATCTAATAACAAGAGCACTTGTTATTAGTTATCCCTGTTTGTTATGTTCTTTTAAACCCTAAGTGTTAATCAGATCTAAGAGAATCAGGTGACCAATAAGATGCATGTAAAATGTACTGCACAAGGCATTTCTCTGCTCAGGGCTTTAAATGTTGCTCTGAAGTACGGAACTGCTCATGTTGGCTTCTGGTTGACCTTACTAATCCTTAGCTTATTTGACTAGTTATACCTACCGGAACATTGTGACACATACTGTAAATACCACTGAGACATGATCCTAGCTAAATCCCAGCACCAGGGTAAGAAGTTGAAAACCATTATTTTAAGCTGTCTGTCAACCATTATCTTAAACTGTACAATTAATATATTTGACTGTGAAAAGGCATCACATGTTAACTACGTACAAAACGTATTGTTCAGTAAACAATAACTATGTACAATAACAAAATGACCACCACTTAAGTTTAACTGCTTATAAAAATAAATCACTGATATCAATGTTCATTATTTAGTTTTCTTATAAAGGCAATCTAACAAGTACAGTACAATAATATGGAATGAAACAGGGAAAGTAAAGCCAGCTGAAGAAACTAAGGTTCATTCTATATATCACTAAGCATTCTACTGACTCCTTATGACCCCAGTTTACAAAGAACAGGACATTGTGTTAATTTAATGTAAATGAAGGCAATTAATTATACTTTGAAAAGAAAAACAAAAGGCTAGATTTTGTTTTATTCCTGAATCATATTTAAAAGGCTCTGCAAAAGGCACTTTAGAATCAGAAAAAAAATCAAACCCCTGAACCTGTTTTATTTTGCAAATCAAAACATGATTTTATTTTGACCAAACATATTTTAAAAAATGCTACTCCATTCCTCCACTTCTCCATGGAAATCACAGAAAAACCTTTGTTATAAATCATGTCAACTAGCAGCAAAAAGAAACTTGTTCATTCAGAAAACAAATATACATGTAAAACACTAAAACCTTATCAGGAATCTCAATTATGCACAAAACAAAAAAATGTGTACTATAAATATAAGTAGCTGAACGCTACTTTTTGGTTGATATAAAAGGTGAATTACATACATATCCAAAATATTTTAACAAGGTGCAATAAAACAAATATTTATTCCTTTAAACTTGCATCATTTCTTCTAAAAACCTACTTTTACTAGGTCCAACACATAACTTGTGGCAGGACACAACAGTACAAACATTCTCTGTTTTCAATTATTTGAAGACTCTTTTAAGCACAGGTGAAAGGTTATTCACTTCATATTGTTTAGTAAACATTGCTTCTAGATACACTGTCCCGTGAAGCAATACCACTATACAGTATATCCAATCATAATTTTATTGTAGCAACATCACCTGATGGAAGGTTATCCTACGTTGAATATTATTCTCTCATCTGCACTTAAGAAAAAAGTCAAAATGGTGGAAATCTGTATTAATTTGTCCCGCTTAAGATTCCCTGTGGATCAAAAGCTTGACTCCAGTTTTCCCTGAAACTAGCACCTGTGATGACTCAAAAATATTAAATATTATGTTATGAACACAAACATCATCTGCCACATAGAATCCCTTATCTGTCATTTGCTATATTGCAGTATAAAGCCAGAATAATAGACTATATCTAGACAGATAAATAAAAAAAAAATCATAATTTCATCTTGTCAAATAAACTAATACTCATCAGGAATCAAATGCAAAATGTGGAATGTATGGGTCCATTTGACAAAATAAAGTCAAGACAATATATTTTTGGGGATTAGCTATATTTCTAACTCTAAGACATTCCCTGAAATATGCCAATAAATATATGAGTTGAATTCCCCACTTGTAGATGGAGACAGAGAAACAGGGAATTTAAAACTAAGTTAGCTTGTACAGTATATGCCATCTGATAGATCAGGATGTTTGCAGCCAAAAAATAGCTGTTTTTGTCAATAACAGAAGCTGGTCTGACACCTGACTAAGGTTCATAACTAACGACCAACTCTGCCAGAGTCAGTATGCTTTGCAAGCTGCTAAAGATGTTATTCTCATCAATGGCATTGTTGTTGCTGCAGATTTCCATTATTCCCCCACTTCCAATACAGCAGCTGTCTAACATCAAACACAGCATTGCTCCAGAACACAACCACTATTAGCTAGTTTAATTTTGATCTAACCTTCATTGTTTGATGAGTAGAGTGCAGGAAATGAGTACAGTGCATTAGCTTATTTTAGGAAATGTGTAAACATTAGGTACTATCCTGTAACACACATGGGCATTTATTACAAAAAGTTAAAATGTAATAAAAAATTAAAAGCAAATTCTTCAAGATACGAGAATAGAAGAATCTCGACAATGCGTTCCGAGAGCCCAGCCTGCAAGAGTGGAAATCTGTTCTTTAAATGTTTAAATGATTAAATAAAAGAAAAACAGCATACATTACTACATCTCATATAATCAAAAACCTGTGTAGAGGTCACTCATAAAGCAAGGGATTGCTGTACTTATTTAACTGTAATTGGGAGTAGCAGCAAAAGTATTTGCAGATCCAAGATAGGGCACGACATAAAAGCAACGTAAATTTAAACAACATGGAGTGATCCATTGCTGCATCAGTGCAAGGAAATTCTAGAGAGCCCCCTTGCTTGAGCAGGGGCAAAGACAGACTACAAAAAAACAGCAAAAGCCTTACCTGTGAGTGTTGCGAGGGTGGCAGGGACACTTTTTGTCACACTTGATGCCATACACCCCCTCAGGACACAAGCGGATCTCACAGTGATCTCCTGTGTACCCAGGCTCACACAGGCAGGCACCGCTGATGTGGTAGCACTTTGCTCCATTCACACACCGGCACATCTGGGCACAGCTCATTCCATATGTTCCAACTGGACATTCATCTTGACACCTTGAGCAAACAATATATTTCAGCGCAGCTTAGTTCAGAATTCATACATTTCCTACTCAAATGAAAATGGCATTGCCTGAGGGACTCTAACAATGGGACTTATAAAATAAATTTATTTTTATGCAGTAAACAGACAGGTCAAACCTGTTACTAAAAAAGGCCAACAATTGGTAGAATTACATTCTCAAAGAGGTGCGGGTCATTAAAGCAGCAAACCTTTGTTGCTGTTACTGTATACTGCACTCAAATACAAAGATAATTTATTACAGCTCTTCCACGATCAACCCCAATACAAGAAGCAAATCTCACTGCACCTAAATCATTACGTGCAATGTGCAGTGTCGTTGTAAATCTGAATTTCTTCTGAAATCATTTCTCTGGAAAAATAAAGGCGTAAACAAAAATAAAATAAACGAAACTGAAAAAAAAATGTCTCCAACACAAATGTGCTTCATGGAGTTTCAATGTGCTTGTATGGAGTACACTGTATAAGCTTTATTATCCAATCTCAGTAAAAACTCACATTCACCAATGTACTTAATATTATGTGCTCATAAAGAATACATTTAACCTTCAGCAAAACATACTGTATATCATGTACACCATACATCATACTACTTAATCATTATGACAGTTTTTTATCATAAATTTAATAATACCATGAAAAATTCAGCACAGTAAAAATAAAACACTTTTTAACTATTTAAACGATTTAACGATTTAATATCTCTTGCAATCAAATAACAATAGTTACAACTAGTTAACCTCAGGTTACTAAAAGGAATATAGCATTCTATACACAAAGCTTATGAAACTTATTTAGGATCTCTGAAAATGGTATTTGCTAACTTTGTAACACATTTTATGAAATTCATTATCTCACCAACAGTGTAGACATCTATATATTTAACCTTACAAAAACTAATTTTAGTAGCTAAACTATTAACTAATTCTTCCTTATTATTCTAAAGTATCTGTGTCAGTATTGTGAATGTTTATACAAGTTTTCTGTACTGAGTGATTTTCATCTCTAGTCCTGTCTGGTGGTACCCACAACTGGTCTGTATCCCGAACATTTAATCACAGTATATGGCTAAGTAAACTGAGAATGTGATGAACTGAGGCATTAAAATTTTGGTTAAAGGATGAACAAAAATATCACATCAACTTCTTCTTTGAAAGAAAGCATGTTAATTTAACATGGGTTGTTAAATTAACAGAAAGTAAAATGTGTCCACACTGACTACACCTGATGGGTAGATTTCTTACTTTCTTATTCCAATGTGGTTTTAGAATTTATTTGGAGTATTTCTTATTTTAGAATTATGTTATATTTTTGGTAATTCTACAAATCTTGTGTAATATCATTGTGGTGATAGAGCTTTCAATTGCTCACTATTACAAAGAAACTGTATATTTCACATGACAATGGTTATTTAGATTGTTGGCTTTTATCAAATTAGATCAGCAAGGTGCAGCAATGAAATTGTGCAATTTGTGTTTTTACCAGCTTTCGTTTAATTCTATATTTGCTTTCTTGCACTTCAATAGAATGATTCATGTAAATTTTTAAATCTAGAACTAGCAGATACAGTATGTGAAATCTAAGGAGAAGTGTTTTCAAAACTGACAACAGGGTCACATATTTACACACAAGGTTATGGGAGTTTGGATTAAGTGATCCAGTTATTTTGTTGAAGCAAATGAAAATAAACAGCCTAATGAAACCCACATATCAATTAGCTACTTGCAACCAAGCTTGATGTCCTCAATAGCCTCATCTCTTTTGCAGATAATCTTGCATTTACAGTACGTTCTTATGTCTATTTGAAAACACACCGACAATAACAAAAAAATCAGTGCCACCGTATAGACTTTCAAATGAAAAAATAAATAAATTTCCTGGAATATCATGGCCTAAGCTTTTACTTCAAAATTGTATTTGGACAACTAGCAAAGATTCTACCAGCAGCTGGATTAAATTAGAATTACTAAAACCAATGTATTGTGTATCAAAGTGGGTAACAAAAGGTTAAAACTCAATTACAAAATTAGGTCATATATTTTCAATGATCATCCTATAATTAAAAAAATAAAACTAAAGTAAGAGGTTTATTTCTGAATTTATTACTCTTGAAACTCTGAAGGTTTATCCTTGGCCACCCCTGTTACTCTGATCAGATAATGCCCAGTTTTCTCTTGTGAAGGATTTTCACTGATTTGTGCTCTTTGGAGATTGAATTACAGCCACAATGCTTAATAACTTAGGAATGTTTGCAGTTATACAGAATGAGATGCTGTTTTTCTTTCTCTAATTGACTCTTAAATTCTATAATTTTTATGAGTCTCAAGATAAGAAGAGAAAAATGTATCCCTTGTGCACAGACTAAAACATACAGTAAAAGTAAGGCTTTTGCAGGAATACTTCTAAAACACTTCCATATACTGTACGTACAAAGTATAATAACATAACATAAAAACAATGGATGCTTGTGCAGTAGGGAATCACAAAAGAAAAACACACTTTGGAATCTTTAACCCATCACAATGAAATATTGTATTATTCAGAAATCAAAGTGTGTGAAATATTTAAAAAGTGTAATAAAGGGTAACTGTCAGTGCCTTGCTCCAGAAACACTGCTTATTACACCATATATTGTACTGTTTGTAATGTCACCTGTACTCCATTTAATATAACTATAAACAAAAACAAATATCTGTATTTATTACATGAAAAAGTCATACGGTGCTTGTGCAAAGTCACTGTTATCCCAAGATCACAGACACATCACATAAAACTAAACTTTTGTAAAAAAAAAAGATTAGGCAACAGACAAATATTTTAGGACACATTTTAAGGAAATTTTTAACATATTTGGTTTTTTGTGTTTTTTCCTTTACCTCACCCACAGCATCCCCTTTTCATAACCAAAGTCATTGCATGGGGGATTTCTAAAATGAGATCATGTAGGTTATATGTGGAAAACAGGATATGGATAATCTGAAATGCTTGGTTGTTACATATTTGGGGGTGAGGTCTGGCAAGAGGGAGACAAAATAGAAAAATGGCAAATTGTTATTTTAAAATATTACCCTACCTTGCGATGACAAACAATAATTCTACAGATTTTAAGAGCTGTCATTTAAAAGTCACCGAAATGTACTTTATAAAAAATACTTAAATCTGGATGACGACCAGATGTGTATATAGTGTATGAATATACTGACCATGCTGATAACAGTTATAAAACTACCAGCATGTATTACCAGAACATCAGTAGTCTGCTGCTATTAGTAAGCCTCCTGAGTATGATTAAGTTTCTACATAATATTTAAAAAATATATATTTTATACAATATTGGATAACTAAATACTTGAACAAACAGTATAAATATGTTAAATAAATAACTCCAAAAATCTAAAATAAAAAAAAGAATAAATTATATTTTTTGTAAAAAAACAGCCTAAGTCTTGTTACGCTGACAGTTTTATACAACACATTGTGCCAGACCTTAAAGCAAGCAATGAACACTGCCTGTCCACGTCTTTCTCTAATTTGCCAGAGTCAACTTTTCCACATTCTTCCAATTTGAAATCTGTGTATGCCGGATTGAACGTGACTCTTTTGACACTCTTCATTCCCATAGCAGTGCATTCCTGGTGTTTAAAATTTCATCTGCTGCTACAGGCAAGGATGGTTAAAAAGAAGACACTCTGCCTTAAAAATTAAAGCCAAATTCAAAGCAGCTGGAGAAGATAAAAAGAGGAGCATTTTTTCATGATGATAAATATACTGTATTATGCATCACAAGTTTAAAAGTAGTCAATCCTACATAAAGTGACCTTGGATTTTGGGTTACTTGGTTTGCGCTGTAATACACCTGCAGCGTTGTTCTGCTGAAACTGATATTAGTAACTGACTGTACATTACATTTAAAAAACAAGCAACTACCCTGTTTATGTCTGTCTCTATTAGGAAATGCATTCTTTTTATTTTATTACTGGCAGCTGCTGGTATGAATACAAACTATACTCTTTACACTGTGTAACAACTGGGGTAATACATACCAGTATTCAAATACTGCTAATTGGGTGTAATTTATTTTTAAGTTATATTTTAAGCGGCTTTTACAAAATGGGTTTTGCGGTCCCTGAGTTTAAGAAATCATCGTAACACTTGTGTTCAATTTTAAATGTTGAACTTGTAAGATAAAATGTTAAATGCTTATACACAATTCAGTGCAATTTAACTTGTATTTAAACAAGTATTGTATTTATTGTATAAGCTGTGTCGACAGCTTTCTCAAAAAATATTTTGACATATTTTGCTCTTAATGTCCATTCAATTTAAATTTTTGCCACAGCTTACAATGGAAATCTTAAGCATGACATCATCTTCAATATCTGTTAATAATTTCCACCTTTGATTTTAAATTCGACCATGTGGTTGCTTATTCGTTATCTGGCTCATTGCCAGGTGTTATGTACTGCTCTTAATGGTTCTAATGTCTTTCAGATTTTAAAAAACATGGAATACCTGCTCATAATTTGATGCATCACATTGTATCTGAACTGTGACAGCCATACAGGCTTTATACACCTTAAGAGGTGTATAAAAAAACACTAAAAAGTTCAAATGATCATGTTTCAATGTAAAGAAGTCCATCCCTATTTCACTTTCATTACAGTAAGCGAGTGACATGATTCAAAGCATGTCATAAATCCATGGTCTTAAAAATACATAAGTGGTTTAATGAAAGCGCAAGTAAATTTAGGTTGTACTGTACATATGAGGTTGTAAAAAATAGCGTAACACTGATTAGCAGTTCACCACATTTAAATAGATTTAAAAACACAACATATTCCTTGATTAAAAAATGCCTTTTTACCTTTCTAAAAAGCAATTCATGCTCAATACTATAGTAGCTGAGTTCTGATCATTTGCGTATCCACAAGGACACAACAGCACATCCTCTGGGAGGCAGCAGAAGGCGGCATTTTTAAGAACAGAGTGGGTCATCCAATGGAACATAACTTGGGGCATCATTTTTAAGAAAACACTGCTGCGACATGATTTGGTGAACACAGTAGCTCAGGATTTTCAACACCTGCCAGAAACTTTTGCCAGAAACTAACAGCTTGTCTTGGGTAACGCTGAAAACCCAGAAGTGACATTTCCGGCACGTGTGTTGAAAATGTTGTTTTACTGCGTTCACAAAATAATGTCACAGCAGTGTTTTCTGACAAATACCTTTCCACCCTTTTTCAAAAAATGCCACCCTCTGCTGCCCCCCAGTAGATGAAACCACATTTTTGCAGTTCTTGGCCACCAGACATAACATCCCATGGCAGCAGAATAGCAGCTGAACTCCATTGACACTGTGGTATACACAATACATTTCAGGACTTGCTGATAACATACAGCATATAATAAGGTTTTATAATAAGGATTATAAAAACAATGCCAGTTCATCATTGAATTGATAATTTAACAGCTAATCACCAGCTGTCTTTGCTGTCTTAATTTTCTGAGAGCC
This sequence comes from Lepisosteus platostomus, assembly GCF_059453375.1. Taxonomy (NCBI): domain Eukaryota; kingdom Metazoa; phylum Chordata; class Actinopteri; order Semionotiformes; family Lepisosteidae; genus Lepisosteus; species Lepisosteus platostomus. The sequence continues at coordinate 52,509,138 of NC_142614.1, forward strand.
AGAATCTACTAAAGGACTGTGCATGAGTCAACCCAACGTTCACCTGAAGTTCAAGTATGAAAAGCTGATTCTACATCTGCTCCAGAGCACCTACACAAGCCACAGCTCTGATCTGGAAGAGTTTTTGAATACAGAGAGAAAGAGAGAGGAGCTTATCTGCCATATATGTACATGTACCATACAGTGGGATTGATATTCATAATGTTCTCTACACCACACAGTGTGCACAATGTACGTATTACAAAACAATACATAAAAATGACAAGACTTGTATATGTATAAATGTATCATTTTTTTAATATGTTTGTTGGGATGAGTATTTACAGGTACACAGATTGTTTATGAAGCCTGTCCACTGGACCATCAAATATACAGTATGTGCATTTTCCACCCTCCTGCCATGTGCCATATTATCTGTCCTCAAAAACTCACTTTCTTTTTTTCACCAATTTCCATCCCAAGGGGTGTGGTAAGGAAAAATGTATGGTTTGCGAGAGGCTTTCTTGAAGTGTGGGTTTGTAAAAAGCCCTTATTAACTCATAGCAATGCACTTGTGTTGCTATTCCTGTAAATTCATTGGCCAGCTAAGTATATGGTTTTGCTTTCTGATATTCTTAATTACTGGCTGAAGGCCTTCTCCACAGCCTGATGATGCACATCCTGGCTTTGACCACATTTGTTCCTAAATGCCTTTTTGCCAGAAATCTCCAAATTCAAAACAGTTATCAAGTGAGACCATGAGCCTAGAACCATAAAATAATGTTTTCTGTTTTAAGAGTTCATTTTTTATATTCGTTAACAAGTTCCTAGTTTTCTGGGCCTTGAATATATGTATTGTTTGTACTTATCTTGTCTTCCATTTAAAGGACACCGAAGCTTTGGCATAATTATGGTCTAAATCATTATCATATACAGTACACATGAGATAGTATTGCAGTGATACAAAATACAAATGAATGAAATAAAAAAAGAGCTCTTCAGGACTCACGTTCAATTTAGGTGATACTCAACTAAAAAGAATGGCAAATTCCATGTTTCAAAAAAAGAATAATATGAAGAAAAGGAAGTGTCAACCATTCCAAATCTAGCAAACACCTCATGTCATGGCCTCAAGTACTTCTACTGAATGAGCATATAAATAATCTAAAAATATATATACTGTATAGACATGTAATAAATTAATAACATTATAATCATATTATTTTAATATGGTATTATGTAATAAAAAATAATAGGGATATAATAGTTGTTTACTATTTTTTCTTGTTTCTGTCTTTGCAACACAAAAAGGGACTAAAAGAGTTAAGCCATAAGGAAGCTGTGAAAAAAAAACCAGATCAATCTGTATCACTGTGTACAGTACATACTGTACAGTAAATTGCAAATTGTGAAGTTACTGAAGTTTTTTTTTTTCCACAGGAACAATAAACTATAATAACTATATCCTTTATCTCTATCCTTTAGGTCACTAATCTGTACATTTTAACAGGAAACATATATAGAGTATAATTAGTGGTTGTAAGGACAAATAAACAAATTTCACATTTTCTTATAGAACACCAAAGTATACACAAGACAGATACATAGAGTTATAACAGAGTTATAACAGTGCTCTCACCCGAAGAAGGCTCCACAGCCGAAACGTTGTGTTTTCTTTCTTCTCTTTCCAGCATGGAATAAACCTATTACTTGTTCCTTAACAGTTTATCATTGCACATAGAGAGGAGCAAATGAGAAAGGAAAGCAGTGACTTCCACAGAGTTAAGACAATTTGAGCAACTTACTATTATCCTTCTTCCACATCCTGTCCCCCGACCAATTGGCATTCCTCCCAACTATATATAAGGCTGAATCTCTTATTCTGTCAAGGTGGATCCCAAGCTTCCCCCTCAATTAGATTTCCCACATTTAGGTTGAAGGTAATTTTGATCCTTTGAAATTAGTGTTCCAAGGTGCCAGTGGTGTTTTACAAACATCTTGAACCTGTTTAGGATTGGATTTTGCATTAAAGACAAAGGCTTTTCCTAACATTATAATTAAGTTTCCAATATCATCTGAATTATTTCTTTAGTCTCCCAAAAGTACATTGACAAGATCTAGCTGAAAGGCAACACTGTATGGAGAAATCCATTGCTCGGTCTGAGTCCAAAAGAAATTGAGTTACATCTTTCTCCTCTATTTGGCAATAGATAGTTTTCCAACACCCGTAGATTTAGCATTTTTCTAGTCGCTAATATTTTGAGTATTAATTTTAATTGAATAACCCTAAAAGAGACATCCATGGTAGTTCTCTATATCAAGTTAAAAACTTGGTTCCATGGAATTGGCATATCAAACATGTATTCCCAACTATTTTGTATCTTGATTTAATTTTAATTTGATTTAAAATAAATACACAGTGTGAGATTTTGGTTCCCTCCCTGGCTAAAGGAATGAGTCTGAAAATTCCATCTTTTACGGTATTTTTGAATACTTCAGGGGCAAAATATTGAAAAGACAATATTTTATATTTTATGGTGCACTTCTTGCATCTTGACTGGATGAGATTGTACTGTAAGTCGCTTTGGCTAAAACGGTCCGCCGTACCAATAATAAATGTAATGTACCACATCCTGTAACTTATACAAACACCTTACAAAAATTAAATATCATGCATGGCCCATAACTATGGCTACTAAAACTGCATTGTGTTGGTACAATATGCATAGAACTGAATTGAATATGTATCAGTGACTTTGACGACTGCCTAGCCAAACTCCTACAGAACCATTCTACATTGACATACTAAGTAAGCAGAGCCTTTTACACTGGAATGAAGAACACTATGACGGGACCAGATTCAAGTTTTCAAAATCTTCGACATCAACCAAGTGAACTTCTTCAGAATCAACAATGAAACATGAACCAGAGAATATAAGTGGAACTATATGGAATTGATTTTGAAATAGAGAACATGAGGTACTTCTTTATGCACAGGGCTGTGAGAGTCTGGAACAAGCTACACAGCTACATTGTAGAAGCTAATATCCCAGCTTCCTTCGAGCACAAATGGATCAGATCAACTCAATATGGTATAATACTACCAAAAGAGCTAAAAGGAGTAAAAAGTCCACTCATGTTTGCAATTGTTTGTAAAATTTTCTTAAATTGTACTGTACACTCTGATGAGAGACTTAGGAAAACTACTTTTTTAACACAATCACCCATCAAAATAATACAATTTATTCAATACAAATTTACGTTGCTAAAGGTTTTATTCTGATTTCATTCGATTTTTCTAATTCTCCAAATAAATGACAAGAGTCTTCTATTTTCTTTAATTTTCAAAATTATATGAAACTTCCATACTACAGTATACTCCAGGGAAACTATCATAAACTAGCCTCCCGGCGTCTTGGCCAAATTTCCCATTGGCCCTTATCAATCATGGCCTCCTAATAATCCCCCTCTATGAATTGGCTACATTACTCTGTTCTCCTCCCCACTGATAGCTGATGTGTGGTGAGCGTTCTGGCGCACTATGGCTGCCGTCGCATCATCCAGGTGGATGCTGCACATTGGTGGTGGTTGAGGGGAGACCCCATTACTTGTAAAGCGCTTTGAGTGGAGTGTCCAGAAAAGCGCTATATAAGTGTAAGCAATTATTATTATTATTATTATTATTATCTGGATCTCATGTGCTTGCATTTACAGATACAGTATAAGGAATTCCAGCCTCAAGATTTTATCACATATCTAATATATACTGTACAATATATACAATATATACAGATATATACAGATACAATATATGTATATAATAATAAAACATATCTGATATCATGTACAGTACCAGTTATCTCATTCATGACTACAGTTAAAAAGCCACACAGACTATATCCATCTATTTGACCTGGAAGTCTCCACAATCTACAGTCTGGTGCTGTCAGGGTCAAGGGTGAAATATTATGAAAACAGAGATCACAATATATAAAATGCCTCACAAGCAGGTACATTGAAAAACCCATAACCCTTCTTCTTCTCCCTGTATGATATCTTTAAAAAAAATAGTTTTTTAAACATTTGGTTAGCTATGCTTTCTCTTCCTTCCAGTACAGACTTTTCACCTCCATTTACTGTAGGACAATGCATCCATGGACTCTTCAAAACCTTTGATTAACTTTCAGCAAGCTAAATGTCCCCTGCTCCAGGACACTTTCTATTGTCTTTACAATCCATCGATCCATTTTTTAAACAATTCATCCAATACAGGGTTGTTGAGGAGCAGGAGCCTATCCAAACAAGTAACACATAAGGAAGGATATACCTGGGACAGAACCTAGTCCATCGCACACAGACACAGACATGCATACACCCCATCTATCTTTACCAGTGTAGTTATAATACAATATGTGTTGAGACTCTGACGTGATATGACTCACACGTCCAATGAAATCAGGCCAAAAGCCCAGGTAATCAATTCATACTTTCTTTCACACACCTTGATACATGTTCATTTTGGTGGATAATGTTCTAAAGACAAAGATGCACAGCTATCCTGGCAGATTTACAAAGGATGTACAATCCATATTGTCTCACAGACTCCTGGCATGTTATGACTCCTATAGTTGTTCTTCCATTCTTATGAGTAACCAACATTTTGCTAGAGTAGTCAGAAATGAGAATTGGTGATATAAATGAAGACTGAAATAACACCTGCTTAAGATGCACATTTGTACTGTATAAACATAAATTAAAAACTGAGCTTCAACCTTTAAAAATCAACAAAAAACATGTAATTTGAAATCCAATTAAGAGATTGATGCAACAGTAATAATCCTTAGCCTTACTTTCAAGAGAAAGTATTAACATTTCACCTTTCTACCTCTGTTTCCTCATAATTACTGCTTCTTGTTGATTTACAAACTTGCAGCAGTTTCGTGAATGAAAGATGGTCAATTTCTTTCATGGTGTTATTTAGCAAATCTTTCAATACTTTTTAAATCTTGAAAGATTGAAAGATAATTTACAATTGCTTTGTAAGTAACTGTAAAAAAACAGTATTGTAAGGAATTAAAATAATATCACTCCCTGCGACTTTTAAAAAAGAAAAAAAAACAAAGAAATGTCCACCGCAAAATCATTTTCTTTCATTTTTCATAGCAGAATTACACTCTCTTTGCTCTTTTTAAAATAAAAAGCATATGTCTATTGTAAGGTCCTGGAGCTGATGAGTTTCACAGCCATTTAAAAAGTTCAGTTTTCAACATTTTGAATTATAATATTACAGAGCTGCAGCCATGTCTGTATGGAAGTACTGTGGTTGCAGAGAGTCTTTTGTGCTATATGCTAAATAACCTTCCCCCAGTCTGTGTTTTCTATTCATTTTTGAGTTATGCCTTTGCAATACTTGGAAACGATTCCTTTCACATCTATAATACAGTAGATATACAATAAACTGGATTGAAGACTAAAGCAACTACACACTATACTGGCTGTAGAGTACATTACAACCATATCACATTACACATTACACCACTTTTTACGAATGCAATTTGTTCCCACAAACCCTTTTGTTTAGCAAAAATTTGTAAAAAGAAAAGCTTATTTCAATTATTTCTTATGAACAAAAATTACAATCCATTCTGGACCGCAAAAATCCTCTACCTTTTTTCTCTAAAAACAATAACAAAAGAATAATAACTAAGATTCATACTGCGGCATGTATTTTTAGTAATAAAAACCCTGCTTACCTAGTTAGACATCATTTATCATACCTAAGTACAGTACTGTGCAGTACCCACTTCATCTGCTTTCTGAATCATTCACTACTCACACAATTCACAATTTCGTGATAAAGTCTAAACCACAAAAACTCTTACAAAAAGTAAGAGCGCACATAAAATAATGAACAACACACCAAGCAAGACACGATGAACTGTATCACACACAACTCTCATGCCACTCTGTAGGCTCTGTGCCCATACTAGTTAGTGGAATGTGATGCGTACACTCGATATGAAGCAAATCATAGAGATGCTTTCCTCTTCACTCTCTACATTTGGTGGAGTTTTTTTTTCTTTGTATCGTTTCATCATAGTTTTGAAGTTGGCTTTCATTATTCAAAATGCTTTGTAATATCTCATTTTCATCAGAAGAGCATTTGTAAAAAGAGGTATGGCCCATATCAGCTGGATGTGGGTAAAGGTTGTTGCTGTTGTTTATTGTAAATTGAACATCCATCCATTTTCTAACAGCTTTATCCGATACAGGCTCACAGAGGAACCAGAGACTATCCTGGTAAGCTATGGATGCAAGGCGGGATACACTCTGAAAGGAACACCAGTCCATTGCAGAGCACACACAGACACACACACGTACACCAGTTTTTGCAGAAGCCAATTAACTTAACAGTATTTCTTTGAACTGTGGGAGGAAAATATAGCACCTGATGGAAACCGATGCAAATATAGGGAGGATATACAAAATCCATGCAGATTTTGCACCCAAGGGAACTGAATTCAGGGTCCCAGCGCTGCAAAGCAATGATGCAAATCATTCTTCCACAGTGCTGCCCATGAATAGAATATCCATCCATCCATTTACTACCCACTTCTTCCAATTCAGAGTCAGGGGGAGCTGGAGCCTATGCAGGCAAGCAGTAGATATGAGGCAGGAGACATACAAACACACACACATTCACACTAGGTCCAATTTAGGTAAAAAAAAACACAGACACACACACATTTACACTAGGTCCAATTTTCCCAGAAGTCAATAAACCTTCCAATCAAATTAAATCCCATCAAATATTCTTTCCACTGTTAAACATTTGCTCTTTTAACACAATTTTAAAACTGCTGATTTGCTGTACGCTCAAACAGCATTTTGTTTTTGATCTGCTACTTTCTTAGTTCTTCAAGAGGTGCTTCCTATTTATACTGTATACAGTACCATCCAGGCAATTTTCCAAGATGTCACATCTTGGTGTGGTACTCCACCCACATTTTGAAGATGGATGTGTCAGTCTTGCCAAGAGACAAAGCCACATTTCTGTGCAACAGCAGATGTAGGAAAAACAAGATCCGTTACACAAACTTAACCTTCTGTTAAAATATGACTGTACTACTGTATATGTATCTAAAGGAAGCTCCAGTTTTAAGCTTCTCAAATGTATTTTTTAAATTATTTAGTCTGATTTGTGTCACCTTTTTTTTGTCAGTGGTCAGGTAATAACAGGCAGCACTTTCCAGAAAAATGATTATGATTATAAAATATAGGACATTAAGAAGGCCATTTTTTCTGAGAATGTATTACTTTTTCCTTCAAATGTCAAATCATGTTTTTTTTAGTTATGGAGATAAATAAAATCTTCAATATCTATGTGGAATACTAGAAAGTAAATCTTGAAGTCTCTAAGGAGAGACAAGACTTTTCAAAGGGATGCAAAGATACAGGAGTATCAGGAGTAAACAAAATCGACAATGATCTCAACACAAAAGGATAGAAATAGTAAAAAATAAACAAGAATGCACACAAGTTAATGAGAGGCTGTTCAACGAAAATCCACAATAAAAAGCTGTAAAAGCAGGACACACACTCTACATTCCGCTACCATTAAATAAAATCCATCAACATTCCAGAAGAAAAATGGCTTCAAAAGCATATGTGAAAAGTTTTATAAATGGTGATCTGATAGTGACATGGGTAGTATCTCAGTGGTGTACACTCCAGAAAGTGAACCTGTGAAAGGTACAAAATACAGTTATCTAGAGCATGTTTTAGCTTATGCCTAGCTAAAAAAAAGTAAATTAGCTGAGGGATTGAACACATGACAAAAATTTTATTCACCAAGATCAGACATGTAATTTCTCAATGTTGTAAATACCCGAAACTGAACATTTGTTTCAGTAGGGATTTGGTCAGGAGATTAAAAAAAAATGGTTTGAACATTGCAAGGTAATAAACTGAAACAAAAGCTATTTTTAACTGAAACATTTGTTGAAAATGTACCACTCCTTCTGGTTCATCACCTTCTGACTGGTACATAGACATTTTAAAATTAATTTGGAATACTATCAAGCTACTCTTTGTGTTCGCCTCTGCGAACGAGAAGGCCACTACACAGTACTTAGTTGTTTCAAATGAAATTCCTGCATTTTGGCAATATCTATTTCCCTCAAAGCAATTCTACAAAGCTAACATATTTGATAGGAGAGTCATGGGTATTAGAGACCAAAACCATTGCAAAGAAAGCCAAACAGTGTCCTGAATGACCAGACTATACAGAGGAATTGCAAAGTGGTTTGAGAAAGAATAACATTGATAGAATGGAGATCCTTAACCTTACTCCTTACGTGATTACCACACTCCTGCAGAGCCACCCAAATGCAGATGTCCTCCCAAAACAAAAGCGGACCCCAGTTGTGAGCCCATGCTCCACCCATATCCTTTCCCTTTGTCACAACCGACTTGTACGCCAACATAAGATGGAGTCAAAACACTGAGGCCCCAATAATAGTACATTATTGTATACTGCAATAGTTGTTGTTAAATAACTAATTAACAATAATTCAGGTAAAATCTAACTCCAAAGGCAGTTAGGTGAATTTCCAAATCCATGCCATCATAAAAATTCATAGTACAGAATAAATAAACCGGACAACCAAGAATCTGCATTCGAAGAAACAATTTTAACATGACTCAAAATTATCAGAATCAATGCACGGTGTTCAGATACAACAGCAAATAACACCACCAAAGTCATCTCAGTACTAAAAGTGAGTGCAGAACAAAAAATTATTTGTCACTACTGCAGATCAACTTCAACAAAGGTATGTTTATATGTAAAGATACATAATAAATAGAAAAAACAATAGGAAGAGATCTGATTTCACCATAATTATAATGACATGTCTCAGAGAATATAAATATCTATTATAAAACACAATGGCAAAATAGGCTGACTGGCAATGGGAGTTCTGCTGTTTCTCCAGACTACCATCTCAGTCATGTGCTCTCTTTGAAGCGACCAGATATCTCCTCAAAATATTGTAAACTTGTATTGAGATTTTTTTTCTTAAATTGTGGATAAATGTTGTGATTAGTTATTTCAGTGTTTGATTATAATACCTTGTATCGAACTGAACAATTGTTGTCTGCTTTATGATAATTTCATCCTGATTTGACAAGTTTACATAGAAAAGACCAAATTTTGGTTTTTGAATGTAGTTGTCCCTTATTACAGTAGTGAAAATTTTGGCTTACAGATGTGAGAACAAAAAAAGAACAGTTTAATTTTAGACTATGCTGTCTTTCTATTTTGTGGCTACTATACAGTATGCAAACATTCAGGTGTCTGCATTAAATTAAATTAAATTAAATTAAATGGGGAAAGGTTACTGAACTGTATGAGAAGCTATTTTGTTTCTTGGATAAATAATCTCAAATGTAATTTTTTTTTCTAAAAGATAGCTTAAAACCATTCTGATTGAAACCATTGTAGTCCACGAGCCATAATCATGGAAAGTAACAAACTTTTGGAAAGTTAAATGGTATCAAATTGTTAAGTTTTGGCATTTAATGAAAGAAGATATTTAAGCATATCTAAAGTCATAACAAACTTCTTTGAATTTTGCCTTGAGTTGTTTTGGCAGAGAAATAACTAAGTTCCTTAAGTCAAATAATCAATCAACTTAATAAGGATATCCGTGACAAAGACTTTTAATGCCATCTTAAACCTGCCAACAATAAAACTACAACTATTAACCCAGCATATTTTACTTGTAACCACTGCAGTAAAAATAAACTCTTAAATTATTCTTTAACTTGAGTTTTAAGGATTACAATATATTTTCTATATTTAGTTCAAGATTAGAAGGGGTTGGTTTACCTGAATCATTGTAACAAGATATAAATAAATATATACAGTACTGACTAGGTATTTGGTGTTTTCAAAACTTTTCACACATACAGTAAATGTTTACATATCTTTATAGTGCAGGAGCAATTCTGCAGAAACAAATCACTGCTGAAACTGACAAAGATAATTTAATATTCAACGACATTCAAAGATCAAAAAAAAATTCACGAAGCTAAAGTGTAAGAAACAGAACGATGAGTGAGAGAAAAGCTTTAAAGAAAGCAGCCCATTTGTTATACATAATCCCAATTAAAATCAGCCTGCCTCTGTGAAGAACTGATGTGTTTTTTTCTTTTTTCTTTACTTTGACCTTGTTACTGGTACTGTATATAGAGAATCAATAGCTTGTGATATTGTGTTCTAGATTGGCTATATACAATTTTGCTCATTCTAATTTTGGAGAGAGAAAGGGGGTTGAAGGTCTGGCATTGCTTTGCTTTTTATAAGCAAAAGGCTTAACTAATTTGTGTTTGACGGTACCACTGAAGAATAATACAAATAATTAAAAAAGAGACACAAAAACGTAGAAAAAATGAGAGTTCAGACAAAAGATCCTAACTGTGCTGAAGTTGAGAACAGGCATATGACCACAACTGCACATTTTTTTTCCACTAGTACTGTAGTTGTAATATAAATACACATCATTGTGTTATCATAAATATGATCATAATTTTATAAGCAACAAGATTGAAATAACAAAGTTTAAGAAGTGTCAGTGTTAAAATATATTGTGGATATATATAAAAACTAGATTTATTCAATTTGTCAGAGTAGAATAATACAATACTTTTTGTGCAATCTTGTTTTGTATTCATAGATTACACGAAAAGTGTAACATCTGCAAATACAGTTACATCATTTGTTCCTGGAAAGCTCTTACTGAGCTTGCAGTAAGTAATGCTATTTTAATTCCCCACTGTGAATTTTATAAGCATTAACTATGCACAAGATATTTGACACATAGTCAAGTATGTGTGAAGAAAGCCATACTCTACATACCTCTCCCCTGTGTATCCAGGGCTGCAGAGGCAGTGACCAGTGGATGACAAGCATGTTCCTCCATTATGACACTGGCACTCCTGGGAACAGTTTCGCCCAAACCTCCCTTCCGGACAGGGCTGGCCGCATACTGTGCCCTATGTACAGTACATCCCACAGGACACACACACAGAGACAGAACAGACTGAGTGCTACCCTGTCAACTTTTGTTTTTGGTTCATGTTTCACTTTTGGTTTGGGAATATACAGCATCTGGGGCAAAAATTGAACATTTCTAGAAAATAAAAGGGAAATGAAAGATGAACTATTTTCCTCAATGTTAATTAAGGAAGAAGTCAACAACATGCCTGCCTCAGGCAACGGAAGAACAATGTTCTGTATTTAAGTATATTATAAGAAGAAGAAACTCCCAAGATTAATAAATATACAGAGCCCAATGGTAACTTACCAGTTGTAGTCCAGGAAACGAGATATTATTAATAAGACATTAATGTAATTTGCAACAGTAAACACGAAATTGGAAAATTACTAACATTATGTTAGTTCATAAGAAGGGTGACAAATCTGAACCTAGTAACTACAGACCAATAAGTCTGACTTCTAATACATGTAAGGTTATGGAATCAATTATTAGAACTAAACTGGGGATTTATTTAATCTTTTATGGAAGTAATATGCTAGAGAATAGTCAATATGAATTTAGAAAAGCTACAATAGGTCTTACCCAACCAATTTGTTCTTTGAACAAGTAATAACAGTAATGGATACACGCATAGTATATACTGTAATATGATTTATTTAGTTTTATAGAAGGCTAATAAAATTATTCATAAACGATTTACTCTGAAATCACAATATAGGCATTAAAAGTCACACATGTGCTTGGGTTAAGAATTGGTTTATAGAAAACAGATACAGGGTGGATGATTAAATGGAGTAGAGATAATTCGTGGGGTACCATAAAGACCTATACTAGGACCACTATTCTTTTTAATTTAGAATGATTTAGATTTTGGTATACTGTAGGTACAGTTTGCTACACTGACAGGCCGAATGAACAAAACCTTTTAAATTCTTCATTACAGAAGATTAAGCGACCTGATACAAGTTTTCAAAATCTTCAAAGGGATTGACAAAGTCAAAAATAAACATTAAAAGAGGAAACAAAGGACACAAGTGGAAACTACACAGATCTAACACACATTTAACACAAATGGTTATGGGAGTATGGAACAAGCTAGCCATTTTTTTAAAGCCGTTAGTCTGGCTTCTTTCAAGTGCTATCTGAATCACAACCATGAAGAGAATGACTACTAAATACCAAAAGTTCTAAATAGGCCGGTTGGCCTCTTCTCATTATGTTATTAGTAAATAATTATATGCACAACCATTTATATTGTATGACAAGATCTTTAAATGCGGTAATCAAAAGTCACGGTATATTTTGTTAAAGAATTTATGACATCCTGGAATTATCCATTCAGTCATTTTTATTTCACTTAACTGCATAAACTGAGAGGAAATTGAAAACAGTAGGTAGTGGACTGTGATGATAAATGCGACGCTCAAGTTAATGGAAATGGCTTTGTCCATGAAGAAGTCTGTGTTATGTTCTAGTCATTTACAGTACATCCATTACTAGTAAGTCACTTATCCTGGTAAGGGTCAAGACGATGCCTACACAATTGCTCATCTCCGGGGTGGGCACGCTATTGCAAGGCCAAGAGAAAGTGATAATTCAGACTAGCCAATCACACCTAGCAAGCAAGACTATGCATGTTTGGGGACTTAGAGCATGCTGTAAAAAATCATGAGAACACAGGGTGAATATGCAGATCCCATACAGGCAGACACTGAAGGGAAGGCTCAAACCCAGGAGTTGTAAGATCAGCATCACTGACCATTTACATTTCATTATCAACTTGATTCACAGATGATCTAAAACAGTGAGATAAACAACTCATGCAAAAAGGCCCAGCTACATTTTCTGAAACCAGTCAATATGTTCTTTGAGAAATATGAAAAAGTTCTGCCATTTATAATATACAATAGTGTGGCATATTATGCATTTCATAGCATAAAGTATAGGATTAAATGTAGTTCTTAACAAAATTAACAAAACCTTTTTAAAAGGACACAATTTATTTTCTCACATAATAAGGTAAAACCCTTTGAAAGTGAGTCACAAAGTAATTCAAATGTATTGAGAATTTATTCTAAATGTATAAATACCTAGTACAGTATATATTATTAATTTTCTCTTTTATTTTATATCAAATTTTGAGAAGCCCAACAAAGCCCATCAAAAATGTATTTGATAAAACTATATTCGAAATGGCACGTGTCCAACAGGACTATCATTTAATCATCTGTAATTTGTAACTCTCTGTTTCTGGCATTTTGAAAAGTAAAAGAATCTTCTTAAATAAAAGGCATGTGCTGTGTCTTCAAATTTAATTTTCTGTCTGAGACAAATGTATGAAAATGAATGAACAGTCCACATACACATACTGTAAAATACAGAGATTAGTCTTACCATCCAGCCTGGAGGACAAGAACACTCCCCAGTGACATGGTGGCACACTCCTCCATTCTGGCAGGGGCATCTCTCCTCACACTGCTGACCATGCTTTCCAGGAGGACAGAGGTCTTCACAGCTTTAACGCCAAGAAAGGGGCCATCAGAACCAACAACCATCTTTCTCTTTGCCCTCTTAATCACACATCATCTGTTGATTACCCCTTGATATTTTCAATATTAAAAAAAAAATCAAACAGGAATCCTTTGTTGTATTGTGGCACACTTTCTCCTATTCACTTCAGAACTAAAAACACACAGTGTCTGCATGGAAATGCAGAAACAGACATACTCTAGACATTGAAAAGCAGTCAATGCTGAATATAGAATTACAATTTTTTTGTTGTTTATTGAAACATCGGTAATTAACATACAGAACGAACACCATCAACATCAATTTAGAACAGCTTCAGCAACTGACTAGCCTATCAACATGTGGATCAATGCTTTTGGGGCATTTATTAGGAGTCTGGCAAAAGAGGTCACTTCCAATGATTCTAAAATGTTTATTTGTTGGTTGTTCAAGGGCATTAAGTTGGCTGATGCTGACACCTCCAGTTGTGGCATTACTACCCTGTGGCATTACTTTTCCTTTTGCAACACCTGTAGCTTGTCACTATAAGCAAGTTCATTTGCATGTTCTTTAGTACAAAATCAATGTCAGATCCTTTGGATGAAAATTCTGAGAGTCTATTTCCATCAGTGTTTCTTAACAACAGCAGTTTGTTTACCAATCCCTGACTGAAGGAAAGTAGCAATGCTTGCAGAAATGTAGTAACAAATGCTTATTAATAAGCCACAGAATTAAGTATTGCTGTAGATTCCTCATTGAGGCTCTTCTCTGTGGTCCCTGCTACTGAAAAGGTAATGATCTTTGTGTGCTGGAATGTAGGGAGATTAAGTTGTTCTTGATAGGTAGCATCTCCAAGGACAGCAACACCAACCAGTACCAGCACTCCCCATGATAGAGGTCCGACCCTGGCGCCTGGATGTCTGAGAGAGCCATAGTTATTTCTATATGATTGTCTTATAGTTACAGGTTGTGATCAATCACTCAAAAAGATGACCAGCCAACCAGGCACTTGTAGGACATGAAGATCAACTCAAAGCAGTGACACTTTAACCAATCACCAACAGTTTAAAAGCAGTGCACTTCACTTCTAACTTCTGCTTCTCTCCATTGATCCAACTTGGCTGACTGACAGCAGAACTACTGTATGTGACTGACATGACTGTTGTCTAAACTTTGACACTTCAACGTTTGCCCCCAAACATCAAGTTAGAGATTGAGAATGTACATAAAGGCAGAATTCTGCCCCAGGTCTACCCTGCAGCCAGGACCTTGCATCCAGCTACTGTAGCTGCCACTGTGCATCAGCCTTATCACTGGAGCAATATGGTTAGACTTTGTTGACACAACTTGAATATCTAATTTCTCAGCAGTAGCCACTAAACCTGTGAGCAAACCTGTGAGCAAACTGAGTTACTCCACTTTCTTTGTGACTCGCCCTTGACCTAGAAATCCCCCTTGTGCACAGACTTTGTCCCAGTTCTGAACAGAACTGACTGTCGGTGTGAAGCTTCAGTACAGCAGGACTTCTCTCCTTAATACCCTGAGCTGCACCAGGAATGAACAAGCATTGAGTGAGCAGAGCAAGGATTGGACAACGCTGCAATGGACCATTTCAGCTGTTTTCTTATCCTTATCTTGGGAGTTAAAGTATTTGAGAGGAGATCTTTGCAGGCTGAAATGACCTCTGGAGGTGTGTGAGAGTAACAGGCTTTAATGCCTTTTTTGTATCTCTTCTTGATATCTGCTACATCTTGATATCCCTCACGTAACTTGCTGCCATTTTTATGCAGGCAGATTTTCACATATTTAGTTTAAATGCTTTTATGTACACATTTTATGTATTAATAAATGTATTACATATGTTAAAAATCCATGTGAAGATTCGTTGTTATTGTGTCAATTAATTCCTAATAGCCAAAGTAAATATTTGCAATTTACTGGTACAAATAGAATTGTACCAGCAATTTCACACAAATGCCCATACTGCCAACTAAATGATCTTGTCTAAGCAGTCAGTGGTCTAAATCAAACACTGTCCAAGGCAATGGTTTACTTCAGTAGAAGGTTATTTGTTTTTTCAGGATGTTAACCTCACCTTCACAATTCTTCTACCTTTCTTTTTTTCTTTTTCAACTACAAGGTCTCCAACCAAATACCTGGAATTGTTTCTGACACACCTTCTGACACACCCTAAGCCACTTACGGTCAAGGAAAACGGATGCATTCTTCCCATAGACTAACTGCAATAGTTCAAGAGCATCCAGTAGCAAAAGTTAACCAACGTAAGGCTGCTGGACCTGACAATATACCTGGTCGCGTGCTCAAGGAATGTGCAGCACAGTTAGCTGATGTTTTTACAGACATTTTAATATCTCCCTGTGCCAGACAGTCATCCCTGTATGTTTCAAGACCACCATGATTATACCAGTGCCAAAGAAGTCTACTGTGTCCTGTCTCAATAACTATTGCCCCGTGGCACTCACACCAATTATCATGAAGTGCTTCAAAAGGCTAGTCATGGGCCACATTAAGTCCAGACTCACCACCTCTCTGGACCCCCTCCAGCTTGAGTATCATCCCAACCAGTCTACAGATGATGCCATATCCCTCACCCTTCACCTTGCCCTGTCCCATCTGGATAAGAGGGACACTTATGTAAGAATGCTGTTCATTGACTTCAGTTCAGCATTCAACACAATCATCCCCCAGAAACTAACAGAAAAACTGAGCTTGCTGAATCTCAAAGCCTCCCTCTGCAACTGGATTCTGGACTTTCTGACCGAGAGACTTCAGACAGTCTGGATTGGAAACAACATCTCTAGTACCACCATACTGAACACTGGAACCCTCCAGGGCTGTGTAGTCAGCCCACTCCCGTTCACGCTGATAACTCATGACTGCACTGCTAAGCACAGTGTAAATTACATTATCAATTATCAATGTTAAATCATTATCAATGTTAAAAAACAATATGTCACTGAATGTCGATAAGACAAAAGAGATGATAATTGACATCAGGAGGGCCCGCGCTGATTACTCACCACTGCACATCAACGGCTCCCCTATGGAGACAGCTAGAAGCACTATGTTTCTTTGTGTGCATGTCACAAATGACCTTACTTGGACCATCAACACCACCCCCTAGCTAAAACAGCACAACAACGTCTCCACTTCCTGTGGCAAACCTTCCCCCCCTATACTATCCACATTCTATAGAGGTACCATCGAGAGCATCTTGAGAAACTGTATCATGGTTTGGTTTGAAAATTGTAAGGCCTCAGACCGCAAGTCCCTGCAACGAATTGTCAATACAGCAGGAAACAACATTGGAACCTTCCCTCCATTCAGGACATATACCACAAACACTGCTCACACAAAGCCTTCAGTATTGTGGATGATCCCTCCCACCCCTCCTGCAAACTCTTTGTCCTCCTACCATGTGGTAAAAGGTATCGCAGTATACAGGCCAGCTCCACCAAACTCCGTAACAGCTTTTTTCCACAGGCTGTCAGGCTCCTCAACACCATGGTACCTACTTCACCTAATCCAAATCTGGAAACCTAGTTCTTGTTTGCCGAATGTCAGGCATTCTGCCTGATGTATTCTTTAGACAGTCCTGTAAAGTACACTGCACTATGCACATTGCACTTTATGTACCCTTTACCTTGTACCCTGTCAGCAATGTCTATGTCTACATTGTCTATAGCAGTGTCTTGTCAGTGTCTTGTCTGTATTCGCACCGTAGACCTAGAGACCGATATCTTGCTCTTCTGTATACTTGTATATGGCTGGATTGACAATAAACTTGAACTTGAACTTCCTAGTACTTGTATTTTCACTCATAAGACTTCAACTGAGAACTAGAAACACTTCAATGGCAAAGTTGCAAGTGGTATAAATGTTTGCATGCCCTGAGTATGCCCCTTCTATTACCCTTATTCTGTCAGCACAGTCATACAGTATACACTGCCACACCAAAAAACAAATTTGTATTGGTGAATTTGTATATTTTTTCCTATTGTTCTCTTAAACCATTTAACACCTAGAAAGTAGAGTTTACTCACAAAGCTCCTGTGTAGCCAGGAGCACACTTGCATTCTCCTGTGATATGGTCACAGGTAGCTCCATTTTGGCACTGGCATTTCTGCTGGCATCCAGTCCCATATGTCCCAGGTTCACAGCGCTCTTCGCATCGCCAGCCTTTGAATCCAGGAGTGCAGATACATGCCCCAGAAATGGGGTTACACAAGGCTCTGTTCTTACACTGGCAGCGGTTACTGCAGTGAGGGCCCCAGTGTTCACTGTCACATGCTTTTATGGGAAAGAAGAAAAGACAAAAAAAAATCAATGGCAGAAATACACATTCTGGAGACTGGTGCAATTAACTCATTCAGTGGTCACTTTCAAAGCTTTGCATTCACAACCTTCCCTGAAGCCACTAATTCATGACATATTGATACATTTCCCTGACAGAAAGGGTCACAGAAATACGCCCTGGTGAGTTAATTACGGGTATAACTTCCTTTAGTTCACAAGATCAAAGAAAAAATGCTCTCTGCATTCATCATCTTGTTCATCCTTCTCTTAACATACCCCACTAGACACTATAATTAGTAGACAAAGTAAAAATGACACTCAAATCAAATCTGCTCTTCATACTTTTGTTAGTGGTTATAAGGGAGTTACTGTATGTAATGACCCTAAAACTCTTCATTCTGGTTTAGCTGGTGTTCATACGTTTTTCCTTTTTACCAGCTTGTGGTGATACATTCAGTTACCACCTGAACTGCATCTAGAAAATTATATCAGCTAGCCTTTTTAAATACATGTTTATATTTCACAATATAGTGGTACACACAAAAAAACACACAATGGTTTTGCTTGTAACACAACAACTGCAAATAGTTTCTTTTGGATCCTTTGCTATACTGATGAATCTTAATGCCAGGTGTTTTTATTGCCTCATTTATGATATAGTGATATAGCTAAACAAGAGAACTTGATTAATACTGCATTAATATGTTTTGTTTGATCTTATTTTTCTGAGTGAATCGGGGGACTCTTCTGTAGCCATTGGAAGGTGATAATAAAATTGAACTATTTATATTAGCATTTGACAGTTTACAAATTATATTCTACCCCTGATGTCAAGGCAGGTCTGGAAAACTGAAATTCTGCAGAACTTTTTAGCATTATTTTTTATTAGGTTTAAACTTTAAACTGTGAAATGAAGAGGAAAAAAAACATAATCTAAGTCTTTAAACTATAAACAAATAGATTTTACAACTTACAACAATATCAAATTTGTGTGAGGGCCCAAATATTCAGTACATGAAATACAACATTTGCTCAATGCTCTGGTTGTCACTCTCAGGATCATCAAATCAAAAACACAGCTACCTACAGAGATAAGAAACAGTTTTTTACAGGCAACACAGAATTATTGTATGTTTATAACTGAAGTTGCCAATCATAACCTTTTTCAGTGTAGTCTAAGAATCTGTGAAAAATGAAGCAGTTCGTACAGCAGACATTTCACTGCAGAAATGTTCCAGCATGATCTGCATGCAGAGCTGTCGGCAAAACAGTCTCAAAGTTGAGAGCAATATTTATGTTGACTTAAAAGAAATGTATTCACAAGCCTTCTTGTTTACAATGTAATGGGGCCACTTCACGTCACTAGATGTTTTGTTGCCATGTTCTGAAGTGCAGGCAATGATGGCAATATGGTACTGTGCATACAGTATCTGCAAATTTAGTCTATTTTGCAATGTAAATTAGAGGTTTTACGTTAATGTGTCCATTATACTTTTATTGTGGATTGACATGCACTGATCAATGCTTTCTAATCTTTCTAAACCACAGATACAAAAATAGTGTTGCAGTTCCCTTTAATATGGTAATACAGTACACTCTCTAGCAATAAAGAAGTAATAGTCACTTGTGTACAAAGAATGGGAGCTCTCACATACAAAACAGAAATGGAGGTCAATTAAATCAGTTGATGCTCTGTTTTTTTTGCAACAAAATGTAACCCAGCTGCTCATGAATGCATCCAAGTTCAATTTAAGGGTATCAATCTCCATACAGCTTTATAAGATTTAAAAGTATGTAGGCCTTTATCTGCAGTTAGGCCTGCCTGCAATGCTCATGCCTGGAAGCTGACTGTAATTTGGGAGCTGTCAAAACCAGCTAACTTCATTTTAGTTTCCTTCATTCCTGTGTTCCTTCATGTGAAAGGGAAGACAGGACTGAATGGAAATACATTTCCATGAAAGCAGCTGGGAAATGTAATTGTTTTGAAAATATGTTACCATTAACTCCTGCATTCCCAGATTACAATAATCAAAGCAAGTTTCTATGTAGGTAATATTTCTACCATTTAAACAAATTAGGGAGAAGACAAAGAAATTAGGTAAATTATAGAAAAATCTACAATGGAGGATTTTATTTACTCTAAATAAAAAACAATTTACTCTATTTAAATTTTACTCTAAGTGCCATTTTGATTCTCAATTCTATAGTACTTGTTTACAATATTGTTATTCTTAATGTAAACGATAACAATCTTATTGTTTTTAAGCAATCAGGTTTTTTTTAAACCACATAAAGACATGTAATAAAAGATTCATTCAACAATTTACTTGGCTGTATACAATTCTTTTCACTACATTATCAAAAATCCATTACTAATCTGGAATCAGTACATAGAGAGATCAGGTACTCTCCTTAAATTTAAATTTAGGATATATATTCTGGGCAGCACATTGGCACAGTGGATGCTGACTTGCACATCTGGGCCCTGAGCTCAATTCTGGACCTGGTGTGCTATGAGGAGTGGAGTTTGTATGTTCTCCCGCGGTTGCATGGGTTTTTTCTGGGTGCTCCAGTTTCACCCCACAGTCCAAAAAAATAAAAACCATACTGGCAGGTTCATTGGCTTCCGAGAAAATGAGCCCAGGTGTCAGAGTGTGTGTATGTACCCTGCAATGGACTGGACCACACCTTGCGCCCATTTCTTGTCAGGATAGGCTACTGCTCCCCTGTCACCCTGAGCTGGATAAAGCAGTTAGGAAATGGACGAATGGAAATACATTTTGAACTATCATCTATATTTCTTAATATGTTGCTCATATTCTCCAGATTGTCTTAAGATGTAAAGTACATTTCAGCCCAAAAGTCTTTTTTTTAAACTTAAGACGAAAGCCCCATTTTGATTTATCTTAATAATCATAAGTAGTTTCTTTAAGCTTTAAGTTTCCCTATCTTTTATGTACATCATCTCAATTTGAGTATTCACCACTTATCTGTAGTCTGTTTTTTCATTCATTTACCAACTCTCAATCCAAACACAAACATTAGCTTAAATGTTTACAGACAGCAAATGTATACAGAGGTGTATACAGTATAATGTACCATTGAGTGTATCCCAAAACTGAGTCAGATCAAAAGTTTTCAGAAAACCTGTTCTAATGTATAAAAACTCTTACTTTTGTCATTTAAAAAGCAACTAGAAGTACTGTATAACTGCATTCAACCTTCAATGGTTCTCGTAACCAAAACCCTACCATGGCCTAATATGGATGCTGATTTAAATACCTTTAATACAGCATTTTGCACCCGGTTCAATGTTTGCCTAAAGAAGAGAGATAATTGAAGAGGATACATTTACAAAAGCACTTATCAATAGTTTTGATTGTTTTAGACACAAATTGTTTGGTTTGAGGAACATTTCAAATCTGTTGACTTGAGGGCTTCAGAGATAAATTGCAAAAATAATAATAATTATAATAATTGCTAACACTTATACAGTATAGCACTTTTCCGGACACTCCACTCAAAGCGCTTTACAGGTAATGGGGACTCCCCTCCACCACCACCAATGTGCAGCATCCACCTGAATGCCACCTGGAGCTCGAGATTTAGGACAAGTGATAATTTGCTCCTACTGTCCATCATCTGCTGCTTGATGCTTATGCAAATAACTATAGCAAGATAGTAAAACCTACTTTTTTAAAATTAATGCTGAGGATCCCTGTCGTATCACCATATACAGTACATAATACTCTAGTTGAATTTAAATTATTGTTTCCAAAACCTTATATGTTGTCTTATTTCTTAATTCTGTTTGGTCACTTTAAATGGAGGCTCTACCTTAATCATTTTCCTAACAGCAGGTATTACACCTGTCTTGAGTGACTGCTTAATGAATTTTGCTAAGGGCTTATGAATAAAATCTCTTGCTTTTTCTTGGTTTGCTTAAGAGTTTGAAAAAAATCTGCCACATTTTGCATATTATAAAGCAGCTTAAACATTCACAACAAACCACTTTTAAAGAAAATGTTGCATTTATTTAAAAAAAACTCCTTTTATATTCCAAGCATTTGTCAACAGTTCTGTATTTGTTTTTCGTACAGTTTAGAAATTCTGAATGACCTGTCTCTTCTTATTCAAGGGCCATCAACAATTGAACGGATTTCAGTATCTCCAATTATTTTGACATTGGTGACCACAGCACTGTGATCACAGAAACAAGTCATTCCAGTTCCCTTCTCAGAATTCTGATAGGACTGGTTATAAATTTCAGGTAGTCATGTTTTATGGGGAAGTGCATTAAGCCTGCTTAAAATCAGGCTTATTTCAGATTGTCTTAAACTAATCACATTAAATTGGGACACAGTGAAGGAAGCCTACAAATCCAAAGAACAGTGAATATTGTTCTAACTACACTACAACCTTATTGCAGCTCATAATCTTTGTTTAGCTGAGTTCTACATGTGATCATCATGTGTTCAGGACACATGATTTCCCAGCTGAGCATTTTTAGAGTTTGATAGGATTTGATGGGCAGTCAAGTTTTTCTTCTGCTTTCTCAAACTACTGTACAGAGCAGAAAGTAGAAGAGCACAAAACCTACTTTCATTTTCCTTGGTTAACAGTCTGCAAGATCCCTTCAGGCTACACATCATTATCTAAGCAGGAGGTGAAAGTCACTATGTCTGCACAAATAAAACATTCTTTTACCTTTGGAAAACATGACCCACATAACATGAAGTCATGACACTGCTTGAGGGGGGGGAGGGGATTTTGTATGCTTGAGTTGAACTCCCCACTGCTTCTTTTTATTACCCTCTGTTAATATACAGATGGCCTACAGTGGAAACAAGCAGGCACCACATGAACAACAAATTGCAGTGGTAAATAAAATAATCTATTTTTTTTTGAAGAACTTCAAAATATTAAAAATAAAAGTGCTCTGTTTGGTTCCTTCCGTGTATGATTAGTACAATGAAGAATGAGAAAAAAAATCTCTCAAGGACAAATAACGAAGAAAGAATCTTACTAACCACTCATTAAATCCAGTACCGAAATCTAATTTTTGTTGGAATGCAACATTGTTAAACAAATCCATTTTTGAAACTCCTGATTAAATAGAGGCAAAGTTATGAATCCTCACTTCCCTTTAAAATTCCCTTCAAATTAACATGCTTTTTCTACAAAGAAAACAGGCTAAGGACGTGGTACATTGAATATATTTGCCTTCCTTGTTCTGCAAAGGGAACAGAATTTACAATCAAAAATAATAAATGACTGATAAATAATGGAAATGGTTGGCAGTAATGAGTCTTACTGCACTGACCGAGGGGCCCTGACACTGCGATGCCCACAAAACAGTAGAGAATAGCAGCTGCTAATCTGCTAAAATGGACACCCTTTGAGCTGATAGCTGTCCTCAGGTTACATACAGTACTGTCAGCTGGGCTTAATTAGGGTAACTCTGGGGACACTGTCAAATAAAATCAACTTATTTTACAGAGTTAACAATTATTTTCAGATGTTCTATGAAATAACATTATTATTTTCACAACAGAACATTATGGTCACACAGATCAACATACAGCTTTGGCCATACAACTACATAAAATACTGCAGTTCACATTTGTGTAATACTGTATGCGCATAGAAACACAAGTCACTATTGAATTCAAGAGAATTTTCTCAAACTGTAAATGTACAAATACTAAGAGATTAAGAGTTGATATTGTATTTTTTCCTTTTTGCCTACAGTATATGGGGACTAGTAGAGTTCTTCTGAGAAGAGCACCCTACTCTTTCTAGCCAGCACACATTCAAGCAGACAGCAACATTTTCATATGTATGAAATTCACTGTATTAATGAGATGCATAGGAAACCAAAGTGAACAGCAAAATATTCTCCAGAACAGAAATAAATTATTGGTTTGTCAATAGAATGATGATAAAAAAATTAGGACATACTGTGAGACCACATTCTCAAATAACACTAGTGGGTGGCAGGTCCCAGACAAGCCAAAGAGTTACACATCATACTGAGGGCATCCTGGTTATCTCACACTGCTGCTTAGGAAATCCTCATAGTGATTCAGTATGACAAGAATATCTAGAATATACAGTACATCTCAAACCACATCCCACATAAGTATTTTAAGGTTTATAAACTCTGGGAAATGGTCCAGAGGTTCCTGTGTTTTTTTATATCAGAATTATTACAAAATTGTTTTACAATTTCAAAACTGTTTGAAAAATTAACAAAAACATGAGATGAATTAACTAAACATATAAATTAGAGTTGATAAGAAAGAAAATCAGGGGAGAAAGGATGTTAATGAAACATAGCTTGAAGATAATAGACAACATGCAAAACTACCCAGTCACAGTTTCTGAATTAGGAAAACGTCATCTACAGTAGTTGTACTTCTTTCCATAAGAGCAATTTATGCAAGCAGATGTGGCCATGTCACATCTGAAAGTATCTTAGTCTCCACTCACCCTTGTAAGATGGATTTTTAGGCCTAAAGTCACTCATAAAATAGAAGTGTCGCTTGAAGATTTAATAAAAAAGGAGCAGTCAAGGACTGATCAGCACAAAGTTAACAAAATTATATCAATCACATACTGCACACCTACTGTACCTACTGGGGGCGGAGCGGTGGCTCTGTGGCTAAGGATCTGCGCCTGTGGTTAGAAGGTTGCTGGTTCAAATCCCGCAGCCAGCAGAGGAATCCTACTCCGTTAGGCTCCTGAGCAAGGCCCTTAACCCCAACTGCTCCAGGGGTGCCATACAATGGCTTACCCTGCGCTCTGACCCCAGGCTCTCTCCCTATCTGTGTGTCTCATGGAGAGCAACCTGGGATATGCGAAAAGATCATTCCTAAGGCAAGAAATTGTAAAGGGCTAAAAAAGTTAATAAAGTAATGTTATACTGTATCACCTATAAGCAAAAGACACTCTCCTTCCAAACCATTACCTCTTATGAAAGCTGATCATTTTAAGTACTGTACATTTTCCAGTTTTACTGTGATTCCACAAATTTATTTACATTGCTTTTTATGATGATTACATTGCGCTTCACTGTATTGCGCTATGCTTTAACCATCGTACAACAATCTGAATATTTGTGAAGGAGATAGTAAAATTAGACCACATTTTTTTTTCCAGTGGGAATATGTTTAACTTGAAAAATCTTGCTCATGCCCAATATTCATGTATGCATCGACTACTGATCGGTGGGTAGTTTTCTTTTCTTCCTCATTGATGTATCAATAACAAAGAAATACACTCTGCATTGTTCACACTGCAAAAAGTATAGATATTAAACCTACACAACAACAAAATCTGGAGTGGTGCCCAATTACGAAGGGAAAAAATGTTGGCTGCTTAGTCAACTTGCAGTCAGTGAGTTAATAAAACTCCTTGATATTATTAGTGTGAGACCATAAAAGGTTTGGAAGGAAAGTGTCAGATATATCATAAAAAACATATTGCTTGGTAATTCAATCTGCCAGCTGTTCCAACAGAATTGGCCAGGGACCTGCTTCAGACCAGGGTAAAGAATGTTTTCCATACATTTACTATCACGCTTCGAGGCTAGAGCTGTTGAAAGTCGCAGGGAACCGGATACATGCCAGTATTCAATGTGCATTATTCTTACTATTAACACATTTTATAAATGTTATTAAATAACTCAAAGCATTGTACTACAGTCCACACATGGTACCCATAACAGAACTAAAAAGAAAGCTTAAAATCTGAAAATTAACCAAATTAAACCAAGAATAACATTTAACTCTACATCTAAAACTACAACTACAAATTGATGGATTAATAGCAGAATCTCGAATATACTTGGGCAGTGAGTTCCATAGACATGGTAGTGCACTTGAGAAGAGCTTATGTTATTAAGAGGTGATGCAATATTGCAGCTGTCAAATTCTAGTTTGGAGATCCTTTAGCTGGTAACTTGGAAAGAAGTACCATCGATGACAGGGGTGGGTAGACAGAAAGACTGTTCTCTATGTTGCTTTTTTCCTAATTTGTTCTGTGTTTTCTAATTAAATGCTAATAGAAACTTGTTCAAAGAAAAATAAAGCTCTGTCACCTACTGTGAGTGCCTGGTCTTTAGTAGAGTATTAAGTCCTGATTGAGTAGATCTCAGATTAAAAGCTATGTCAAACACATGCAATAAGCACTCAGGATAACCTGGAGTCATAAACAGAAGATCCTTAATGTCCTTTTTTCACACAAAGTGTAACTTACAGAGGAAACAAGTTAAATGGTGATGCAGAAAAATTTTGTTCAGCAACATACTGTATGCCAGACATACTGAAGCCTGTTTAGTATTTTTAATAGATAATCAAGTACTTACAGCATTGCAATAAACTAATTACGGTGAAATAAAAGCATTTCAGTATCAAATAGGCATTCCCTTATAACATTTCAAACCATGAGCTTTAAATGATGACACAGGGTCAGAAGTAACACCAAGCTTTTTGATTTTTTTTTTACTTCTACGCCAGAAAACCTCTGCTGCATTCAGAAACTGCAACAGAGATATAGTATCTGAGCTGGTTCACAGCTAAACCTCAGTGTCATCAGCATAGACATGAAACTATGTCAAGGTCATTATGACAAATGAGCCAATCAAGATACAACATGTACTGTAAATGTTAAATAGTAAAAGCCTCTACACACAACACTGTGGACCACCTTGAATAAGTGTGACAACATTAGATTTGAAATAGACAAGATTAAGTAATTAACTCCTGGTTGCCAAACCAATGAAGGGAAGCACAAGTGATGCTTAGATAACTTTCTATGTGCTTTCGAAGGCTGCCAAGATTAATTGCATTCAATTGATTAATTAAATTCAAAAGCTGCCTTTGAACTTATAAAGAGAAGAACACTGCAGAAAACTGGTTGGTTTCCTTTAATTCATGTGGTATTACGGTGTTCCTCAATATTTGAAATATTTGATTTTCAGAAGCCAAATGTTTTAATTTCCAAAACCCATACAGAGTTCGGGGGGGGGGGGGGGGATTTTCCATTTAAAAGACTAATTTTGAGTGTCGTCATGGAGCTGAATGTATGATAATATTGAATCAGCAAAGCAAATTTAAAATGGTATAGCTGTTGCGTGTCCCTTGTTATTCCTGACTGGAGTTTCCCCATGGTTTAAGCAAGTGCTTCTCCATGGAAGAACAGCGGGACATATGGACAGAAAGCCACATTATAAAAAAGATTTAAAGCCTGTGCAATTTCCTCAGAAGTTTGTTTTTTATTAGGCTGCTCAATTGCTATTCACTGAACATTTCTCAGGGTATGTTTAATGCAATCCCAAGCAGAATGCTTCAGCCATGATTGTCAGCTGGCATGAGCTGGTTTACAATACAGTTATTTAAATACAGTAATTGAAAGCAAACCTTCTCAGGCCTTCACTGTCATAAAAGAACAATACAACTGTCATATAAATTTAAGACAGCTTTCAGCAGGATTACATACATTTCAGCACCTTCAAATGCTTTTGTTTTTGTAAATGTTGAGTTTGAAAACATGTTGTTTTAACCATTAGGTTTTGCTTCTTAGCTTTCACCTCAACAGTGATAATAAATCTATAAAGCCTATAAGACTTTTATTCCAGGACAATACCTGAGAATGGTGGAGCATGTCTTCTCCATCAAAATCAACTGCTCAAGCATTTTATCATTCACTTCAGTATCACATTTCTGTTTAATATGGAAAACTCTGTTAAGCTTTTTCAGAAAAAAAACTCCATTCAAAATCAATATTCTTGGCCAGGCCTCCTCGGAACCCACCTATTGAAAATACGCTTGCAGTCCAACAGTTTCCCACACACTGCTGTACTGTTCCACACTCTGCATGTCTCATTTCAGAACATATCACACTGTTCTTGTGTTACATTTCCACACTGTATCATGCAGTACATAAATGCCTTTTTCTGCACTATGCAAACTATGCAAACTATGGAGTCTTGAAATAACCTTGAAATAATTACACATTTGTAACTTATTTTTTCCATGTACCTAATATGTATTGCATTATCTTATCTAAACCCTGAAGAATCATTCGTGCTAAATTTGTGAAACAAACAAAAGAAAAAATACATTCTATTTTGCAATACTTTTTCATTTTTCTTTAATAACATAAGTGGGAAAAACAATAATAAAGGAAGTTACTAAGAAACGAAATATTAACCCTGTGCTCTGAGTGCATGTCAATTCATTTCAGATGAATCTGAATCATCAAATGGAAATGATTGTCAAGAGATTAATTTAATATACTGCAGAATGCACAAGAAGCCATTTTGGATGCAGAAGATATCTTGAAATTAATATCCTACTTAAATTTGAGGCACCCAAAAATGCAACCAAAATGCTATTGAGATACTGTACATCAGATTGAGATACTGTATTTAGTGATAGCTGACAATGAGCAGTTCAGTAGTCTGAACGCATGCTAATGCGACGAGGGTAATTGGAATAGCATATTTAAGGTTTATGTGGCTACAAACATCTTTACTTTCATTAAATCCAATATATCAAAAGGAATTGGAAATGTCTCAAAATAAAATAAAAAGAAGTTTACAAATATCATTCAACAAGATGAATTATATCTTAAGTTTCTTCAAGATATCTCTAAATTAATTTGATTTGATTGAATATTTAATTTTGAGATTTCATAAACTAATCTAAACACATCAAAAGTGGTTTAAGTTGCCTAAAAACATTGTTATACTGTATATTGTGAACTCTTATACAAACATATCTATAGAAATATGGCCTTATTTTAAAGTTTAATCAAATACATTTTTTAAATCATTTAAATGTGAAAATTTAATTTCTTAAATTATCTTAACATTAATTATATCTCAAATTAATTTCATACACTTTTAGATTACTTAAAAACATCTTTAAACACTTTATAGTATCTCTAAAGTATAACTTGACTTTGTTATACTTGTCATCTTACATCTACATCTTACTGTGCAGACGTCATCTGAATCTTGTTTTTAAATATTCTACTATTACAAAATACTAAGATATTTAGTTTAAAGACAAAAAGAGGTGTCTTTGATAGTATTACACCTTAATGATAAGATTAGGGAAACAACAATTTTAAAATTTCAGTTTTACTCACAGGATTATTCAAGTGACACAATTTCATATGAAGCTTAATGTGGGCAGCAGCTGGAAATGGTGTTAATTCAAAAGCATGAACCTTAATGCATAGCCTTGCTTATGTCTGAAATTGGATATGTGTATGTCGTTAATGCTCTATAGAGTTGCAGGCATAGAGCCATTGGCAAATAAATAATCTAGATGACATAAAAAGTGAAAAAAATGTCCATTTCAGCTGAAAAGGGATGAACCAGAACACCACACCCATGCTGGAGGAAAAATAATTTTCTTTTGCGTGTCTTGTTCTCCTTTCATAAACTAGACTACAATTTAAATCACGCGGCCTGTACCCTGGAGCTGCTTCTTGTATTTCCCCCTTTTCTTTCCTCTGCACTCTGCAAAGAATAAAAGATTTCCTTTTGTAACTCAAAACAATATTCTGTTTCATTGTTAAAGTTCTTTGACCCATGAGACACAAACAACAGTAAGTCTGCATCTTTGTTATTTTGAAGAAATGAGAGTAATATTGAATTTCCAATTCAAAGTGTGCATTAGCCCTTATTCTGAGACTGGCTTTTCTCTACCATGACCCCAACCACTGAGCAGAAGAAGACTGCATGGTCAAACCAAGAAGTTAAGCCAAATACTGTACGTTCTTAGGTTTAAAATCTTGTTTCAAATAACATTTAGACTCAAAGAACACATACTGTACACAGTAAGTTCCCAGTTAGAAAAACGGGTCAGGGGTTAAAACAACTTTTTATTTAATAGTATCTGATAGGGAATCCTTCACTGGAGGGACTATGAAATTGGGCACAGACAGTTGTGTGTTTCAATTGGTTATGTGGGACAGCTTTACACACAATCAATAACAGTTACAATGATAGTGTCTGACAGAGCCCTCAGATCAATCAGCACGAGGTATGACCTTAAGCAGTTACATGTGAATATCAAGTATTGATTTTGGTGTTGTGGTTTATCAATACATTGTTATTATGGCAATCAGATCTATACACAAGTGTAAACTGCAGTCAAACCTACTGTAGGTTTACATCAAATCCCTGCTATAAGAAATTCACACTAAGATTTCAGATATTGTAGGTTACAAAGATTATCTATCTGAAATACAGTGTTAATGTTTTGCATTTCATGCTTGTTTAATTTTAATTTTACTTGAAAAGAGTTAATGCTATCACAACACAAGTAATGGTGCTGGTAAACTGTACAGAAACATTACACATCTGAGTCAGTGTGAGCAGATTAAAGCAGTTTGATATTTACTTTTAGATTTCCTTTGATCTGGCTAAATTTAGCCTCCATGCCTCTTAACATGTTACCACTGGGGCTCCAATAGTAACATAAAGTAAAGATTTTGCAGACTGATCTACTGCTACAAAGACTAAAGGCAAAGGCAAGACATTGGGTTCTATTTAATGTAGGTTATTTGTAGTTGCTTTAAGAACATTTTCACAGGTTGTTTTTATCAAGTAAGCCACCAATCTGTTTTATACCAAAGGTTAGTTCTCTACACAAAGGCTAGCAGCTAAATTTAAGGTAAGCTACTGCACCAATAACATTTAAAACTAAAAAACATGAGACTCATTTTGTACAAAGTCTTGTGGCACTCTGAAGCCAATTTTCTGTCTTTTAAAGAAAATACAGACAAAATCCTCCTATCAATTAGCAGCCATACAAGAAGGAAGAGCCAAATGGCCTCCTCTTGTTTGTTTGTGACCTTTCATATGTTCCTAAACAAACCAGATGCACTTCAGGCACAATACAGTACATACTAATGTCTTTACCAGTCAATGATTATCATGATTCATACATTCTCACACACAGCCTGAGGTAGTATTAAAAGGGAAAAAAAGAGGTAGAGGAATAGAAATCAAACCAATGCAACTAAAAAATGTATTTTGCTGTGCTTCTTTATATTGCTAAAATATTTATGAAATCAGACGAAAGAACAAGATCCATCTTTTAGCCACTTTTTCTACAAGCTAGCCTTTGTTGACCTAGAAAATGAAGTTGGTATTCTCAGTTGTTTAGAAAGAGTTCATAAGGAGCAGTCAACAAAAAATGATACACAACAGCCTTGAAAGTACATGACTGACAACAAACGTAGCTGTCTTTTTTTCCCAAGAAGAAGAAACAACCTAAGAAAATGCTGAAAAAGCCTGCACTGCACTGTTATGTTTTCACACAGTGTTGATGTAGAAAAGCTCTGACCAAACTTTGTCAACAACAGCTACCTGTATCAGCAAAAAATATGTTCTCAACCCAGAACCTTGGTACCAGATCTTCTTCTGATCATTTTATGCATTCAAACCTTTTCATGTGAAATTAAGAACTCAAATTTTGTGTGATGCTTGAAAATAGGTGGGGAAATTATATTTTCTAAAACTGGTATCCTCAGACCCACTTCAAATGATTACTCATGATGGCATCAAACAGAACCGGTGAAAAAGTGTTTATTGTTTAATCGGAATGAACATTCAATTGTGAACATACAAAAAAATCTTTGCAGGCAGTTAGAAGTTTGAGGCCTAAAGTTTAATTCACCTGAGATTCATTCTTTGGAATTGTGATCACTAAAATGAGGAGACTGTAAGTGTGTTCAATCAACCAAAAGTCTTCTCTAGCTGAATATTCAAATGTACACATGACAAAGCAGACAATTTACATATATCTATAACCATTAATTGTAGACTAACTTTGCTGTCTTTATTATCTGATCTTCATTCTTGTAATTTCTAACTTTGTTGATGCTGGAAAGATCATATATCAATGAACATTTTAAAGGTACCAAGTGATCTATATTCAGAATTAATCTGAAAACGGTTCTGTTTTATCAAGTTTATCACAATTACACCTTGATTAAATGTAAAGGAGAAATTGCCCAGGATTTGAAATTAATTAATTTTTCAAACATTTAAAAACAGTTCACATACTAATTTGACTAATCTTATATTATTGCGATATTACAACTACTGTTACTAATTAACACCCTCTAGTTTCTTTTTTCAGTTTGAATTGAATAACTGAGAAGAACTGAATGTGAATGAAATGAAATGAAAATTCACTAAATGAAAGTGCCATCTTCCTTAGGGTCAAGTTACTGAACAGCTTCTAGAAAACAAAATCTGAAACTCAGCTTTAGAAGCATGTGAACAGAAATCTTATTCGCCTCTAATACCATGCAGAACAACAGTACCAGCACAGAACTAATCTTTCCAGGTCAAACTCTCTTCTCTGTCCTGTTAAGACAACACAGCCTTTTAGTTAGTCTCTGGAGACATTACAGTTTCAGACATAACAATAGCTCTTTCATGAGGCTCTGCAATATGAGACCTGCAGACAGGATTTATACAGAGGCTGTAAGCCACTATATTTGCAGGAAAACTACAGTACATCTCACAGGTAAAATAAAAAGTTATGAAGGAGAACATAAAATCATGTTGCTTTTGTAATTGAACATTGTCATAATCAAGGAATAGGAGGGGCGACAGACTGTTCAAATTCATTTATGATGACTACTGAAGCTGACAGCTGTTTTATTTTCTGCACATATTGCTTTTTGAAAAATCGTATTAATTAACTTGTAGCTTCAGTATCTACAGTAGGTGGAAAACGATGAAACTACCTGGTTCTATCACTTAAAAAACATCTAGCATGTGCTTAGTGAATTTATCTAGTGAAGGCAATGGTTTAATGTTAAACACTGAAACATCCACAGACCTGTGTAGTTTACAGGGGCAGAGTCAAGCAGAAGAGGCCAACAAAAAAGACAGCATTTAAAATGCAAAGCATTGCAGAACTACACACATTTTCCAGACCGGAGAAGTCTGTATACCTGACATATATACTGTATACTGCCTACCTTACATATACAGTACAATGCCTACTTTATCCAGAATCTCATAAAGCAAAAGGAAAGCAAAAGGCAAAACTGGGAAATAGGGGAGGGAGAAAAGAGCAATCAGCATTGATGGCTTCTCCTCTCTTTTCTCTAATCCCACAGTCTGCCCCAGTGGCACGAATGGAAATGTAGGCATAATGTAAGACAGACAACAGCAGGTGAAGACTTACCACTCGAGCAATTGGATCCACCCCAGCCAGGCTCACACTGACAGCTGTTGGGAGCAATACAACGGCCATGGTCACATTTATCAGTACAGTGAGCTGTAGCAGGGCACAGGGAGTTGGAGGAAGAAAGAAAACAAGGGAAAGTAGGGTCAAATGACAAGCTTTCACGTCCAAACAGACCTTCTATATTAAGTTTTTAGGAATGAACCTAGATCCACATACTGTAAGAAGTCCAATTTATCAGACACCATAAATGCAGAAGTTAAACCAGAGGCTTGACCACATACTGTATAGGAATGCAGAGAGTTCTTTGCCTGAGATACAGTAAATGCGCAGTATATCCAGTAAAACTCATTCTGTTATTGTTAATGTTTGAACAAAACACTAAACCTTGAAAGACGTGAAATATTGATTCCCTGTGCACACTAAGGTAGAGTCGTCCTCTTTTCTCATTCCTTTCAGGAAAACAGCACTTGTACAAACCGTGCCTTTGGAAATTAAGAATCTTAAATATGATTAACAGAGCAATGAAGCAAATATGAATCAACAACTTCCTTTGTTATTGAATTGAACTGAGTTTTGGCTCCAATTATTTTTTAACAAGTTTAGAAGTCCAATTTGTGTGCAAAGTTTGAATTATCCTCATTTAATTACAGCATATGTCTAAATAATTTTCTCTTTGCATTAGAAATAAGAAAAACAAGCATATGGAAGAAAATAAACATCAATGAAAGAAAGTAGTAGGGTATACAAGATTACTTCTCAATATTTTTATTTGTACATTTATTTCTAGTTGGACTACGGGGGAACAAAACTTTATTTAATAAACTAGTTTATTCATAAGCCTGAGTTGTAAAGAACTAGAATCTACTTTATTACTTACAGGTGTTTTTATTCATCTATACAAGAAAAAATGAGGCTCCCAGATATGTGTCATTTTATATTAAACATTATTGTGTTTTCTGGGGGGAAGGGCTTATTTTTCTAACAAAAAAAGTTTTAACACTGTAACAATTACTGTTCAGTAATTTAGTGATATTTGCCTGTTGTTTTTTAATGAAAATGTTTTACTAAACACAGTATAATCAATCTAGCTCATCCAGGCAGAAATTGCTGATTAATGCCAGACTGGGTGAATTAGAGAACAAAGGAATTACAATTTAAATTGAATAATATTGATTAGGAAGAGAATTCACTGGTATCAATATCTGACCTTCCTCACTTGGATTAATATTGATTCCATTATACAGAATTATCATTCCAAACCATCTGATTTGACTTATTTTATTTTTGACTTATAATTATTTTTGCAATATTAGATATCGCAACATCATAAGATACCAAATTTGAGTCCAATCCAGAAGGAAATAACATGC
Source organism: Lepisosteus platostomus (assembly GCF_059453375.1). Lineage (NCBI taxonomy): Eukaryota > Metazoa > Chordata > Actinopteri > Semionotiformes > Lepisosteidae > Lepisosteus > Lepisosteus platostomus. Next base: position 52,543,605 of record NC_142614.1, read on the forward strand.
ACTGTACCGTGAAATGTGTGGTTTACATCAGTTTAGAAATGAAAGGCATTATTTTTAACATTTTTCATTCAAGACAAATTATATATGGTACTTTAATGGTTGTATAAGATGCTTTTTGAAATAGTGGCTTTAAAATTTTCTTCATTAACATTTAAATCAATTGCATATTTAAGAGTTGGGCAGGCTGTAGCAACCTGATTCGCCAAATACAAACCCATTACTAAAACTATTTAAATATGGAGGGACAGGCATAGTATAAAGAATAAAACTTCTCCATTCTATTTTAAAAATAGACACCCAGTTGACTTTCTTTGCTTATACAGCATTGATTGTACTGTATCATGTGTCAACAGCAATCATTACAGTAGATGATGTTACCCTGTTATTTGGACCATGAGAAAAGGGAGCTTGTTTTTTGGGTCATAGTTTCAAGCAGGCTTGCTATTTCCAAATCTAAATGGACTTCATCACTGCACCATCCTGATGCTCTAATTCACAAGGTGTGGAATTAAAAAAATTGAGAAAATGCCTGCACCCATACAGTTTCATTAATGGCATGTGACACAATAATAATTCTCACAAAGCCCTGTGATGAACCAGCTTCATATCTAGGGTGAGAGCAGTCATGTGCTCTCAGTTCCACTTGTGATTCAGAGAAAGGCTCTGGGTTGCTACAACCCATGATGAGCAGTTTTTTTTAGAATGAATGGAAGGAAGCTTTTACATAAAAAACTGAGTGATATTCCAACTTAATCTGAGCTTCTGAGCACATGCTGCAATTGAAAAGGGCGGAAGAAGTTTATGAGAGCATCTCGTAAATCTTTATGATGTCATAAATTCTTTTAAAAGAAACTTTTTTAGAGATGTGAATTATGTTCAGGCTGATGAAATGACTAATGCAACATTGTGTTGTAACAACAGTGTTGTAAGTGGAGATTCTGTAAACATTTAGAAATCTCTTTCACTTTTTCATCATGATATTGGCACTAGTCATTTTCATGTTTGTAGCCTTACCGTATATGCTGCTGTCTTTAGCTGGGCTTGAAATAAAATTTCCCATGTGGTTATCTGTTTGTAAAAGGCATGGAAACACCATCATCTATAGTACTTACAAAAATAACTGATGTGGGATACACATAATTTACAGAAGTCTGCCTTATTTCTTGTGTGGTTGTAAGTGTGGGATCTGATTCAAAGTAAAATCTATTCTAAAAAAGGGAGCTTGATGTTCAGGGAAATTCAGAAAAATTAAGATCGGGACAGAACAATTCTTAAAAATGTATTGTTTTTTTAACAACACATGAATTCAATTCATACTTAATATGAATCTTGAGCGTGTAGTGATGTCAAATAGGCTATAAAACAAATATTAAGCTCAAGACTGAATAACTTCATGAACCTGTAGTGTTGAAAAAGAAGTGTGTGAGCCCCAGTATAATTATGGTATTTACAATAAAAGACTACAAAGATACCCTTGTTTACTAAAAGCCTGTGTTTGCTTAAAAATGGTTTAAAATCAATTTTATGAGAATACAGCTGGTCCAGACAAAATGGCAGCCTTGTCTGGACTCCATTCCCACAAACCTTTGGAGAATTAGCGGCTATCCTCAGTCACCTGACCCTTTGGGGCAAGATGATTGGTCAGTTAAGTACGTAAAAAGCAGGAAGCTGAGGCTTTCTGAGTCAGTCTGTCATGAAGTGGTACCAGTTATCTGAAGACAGAAGGCAGGTTTGGTTTGGTTTGGTTTGGTTGTTTTGTTTTGTGGTAGCTGTTTTTTGTTCAGTACACTACAAAAATTAAGAGCACTGGTTTGAAACTTACAGCTTCATAAGGATGCGTTTGTTATCCTGGAACCATTTATTACTTTAGACAATTTCATTTCACCACGCCCAGTGGGGCATCACAAAGAGTAGTTGATACTCATCTGTCTGGAGATGGTTATAAAAACATTTCTAAACATTTAGGGCTCTATCCATGAACTTTCAGACAGAAAATCTACAAATGGAAAATATTCAAGACTGAATATAGACGGACTCTACAGAGGAATGGCTATCCTGCCAAGGTTTTCCTAAGAGCAACCCAAACATCCATCCAGGAAATCACAAAGAACCCCAGAGTGATGTCAAATATTAGTGTTCATACGATAGGACCTGGGGTTAGCTATTCCTATAAAAAACCTTCACATTTCAATACCTTGAAGGAGTTCTATAAGAAAGAATGGATCAAAAATTATAAAAGGTAATGCAAAAGAATGATAATCATTTACAAAACCATCTAGCCAAAATCATTGTTTAAGGAGATGCCACCAGTTACAAATGGTTTACAAATGTATTCACGAGGATATTTCAAATAAAAAAAGCCTCTTCAGTGTTGCTTTTTAGTTCCCTGATGCACCACAGAGAGGTTTAGGAGATCCTTTTTAGTATGTTAAGGATGGTTTATTGTGTTTAAGATGGTTTGTGAATGTGAAGATGCATACTGTATGTGTTTGTATTGTACAGTATATCTTTAATTGTAGCAGCTCACAGAACCAAATTCCATGCAACTATAAAATAAAATATTGAACTTGAACTTCTACTTGCACCCACCCAAGCACCGAATATGTCCAAAGTATTCTAAGACTTCTAATCTTGGACCTTTACTGTTTTTTACTGTTCTTGTGTACTGAATGGTACAATCAATTGTGTCAATGTACTGAGCTATACTGTATGTCCTGAAATAACTGTTATGTCTGTGCAGTGTTTTTGTGTTCTTTACTATATGTCTTTGAGCCATGTTGACATCTGAATTTCGCCCTTGAGGATTAATAAAGTGTATCGTATTGTATCGTATATTTACCTTTGAATTATTTTGTTATGCTGTACATGTACAGTTAATTTAGAATATACAGTTTCTTAAAACAATAATTTATATAGAGAGGGTTTATGTTCATGACTTGTAATTTATTTATTTAGGTTTCCAAATTTGTGTTTCTGTATTTGTCATACTGTAAGTGCACATTTGTTGATTTTAAGCATGTATGCATAATATTTTCTGTGGATACTGTACACACTACTTACGAATACACATCTCTCTGCTCTCATAAAACCCAGGGCAACACTGGGATTTCCTTCTGTACATTGTCTTCTCTCCTCGTCTATAAGCTGTCCTGTAGCTTACTCTGAAAGCAAGAAGAAAAGAGCAAAGTAGTTATTCTAACCAAATAAATTCTACAAGACAACACCTTGATCTAATTAGAGAAAAAAATAAGAATCTGCTACAAAAATACCTTTTTGACAAGTGAGGATTCACTGTCCTGTATAGTGTATCTTACTTATACTGCACAGTATCTAGAACACTGCAAATTATAATCTGATTCAATTGTGTCCTCTAGTGTTATCTGAATTATTTTCTAAAACAGTAAGCTTTAAAAAACTACAAATAAAAGCTTGCAAATTAAACTTTTGAGCAGGAACATTTACAGTACATTTTCCTTGTTATTTCAAAAATGCTTCACTTATTGTATTTGGAAACGCATTTTGATATCTTTTCAAATGTAAATTAAAAACAGCAAAGTACTGTATTAATCAAATAAATGCCATACTTGTGAGCATTTCTATGAGGATTGCAATTATTAGAAAATAAAAGCCTTATGACAGTAGCTAATACCAACACTACCCAATATTAACCACTTAGATTCTAAAACTTACCTGTGTCTGGTACATTTGAACCAGTTGAGTATGTCAGTGCAGCTGGTGTAGTATACCTGATCGTAGGGATGTGCATAGGATTCTTGAACGATCACCGAATAGCTGAGGGAAGAAAAGTGCATATTCAATTACTAGTACATATACTATTTATATGAAGTGTGTGTGGTCTCATAACTCACCAAGAAATACATAATGATAAGCCCATTAAGTGGCTTAACAACTGATCCATTAAGGTGCAACAAAGGGGATTAAATATCAGATTCTTTCTGTCCTCCTGGGGAATGACTTATGGAACAGCAAAGAGTTCTCCCATATTGAATAGTCCTGTGCAACATTAGTCCTGTTCCAACCAATTTTACTTTATAAACATTTCAAAATACAGTTTTTTAAGCATGCAAATGTGTGCTCTGGTGTTTCAGAATTGCTTTATCATAGATTTATTTCACTTGAAAAACATTTCCAGAATTTTGTGTACAATATGTGACATCTTGTCCTTAAGAGACCTCTTTAAGACTTTCATCACTGCTTATTTATTTTTTGCTTATGTTTTGCTTCCATATTACTGATGGAAACCCGTATGTCTTCTATAATTGATTCTAAGACAATACAATATAGACAAAATTTGATCAACAGAAAGCAGAGACATGGACTCACTTAGGCAAAATTCTTGCAACAATTACCGTATCTGGCAAAAACACTAGTATAAGACAGGAAAGGAAACATCTGAACCACAGTTATTAAACTACTCTTGTTCTTTAATAATTTTCAAAATATAACATTTTGAGAACATTTCAAGAATGAAATGAATTAATGCTAACACATACTGTATTTTGTCCAATACAAATGCTACATTAGTGTTTTAACAGCAAAATAACAACATATTGAATGTTTTTTTAATTAAATTTGGTGGTTTACAACATACAGTATTAAACTCCTAATTAACTCCTAAACACCCTCACTCCTAAGCAGTCATAACATAAATGATACATAGGAATTTTTAAATGAATATATAAAGCCAATACATAGTTATGTTGTGATCTGGTGATATAGATCTTATATATATAGTATTTATTTCACAAGCTTGATGTATTATTTAATATATTGGATTTTGGAAAAAAAATTTTTTTAACTTGGCTCCATACAATCTACATAGTCTTGAATATCTGTCTGTATCCTGTCCAAATACTCTTTGCATGCAATGTGACAGATGTATAAGACAGAACTATTGTTCTTTTATACTGGACTGACAAGCTACAATTTCTAATTACTCTGCAATAATTAACACTTCAATGCAACTTTAACAATGTGCATATTTCAGGATGCGTAATTCTGATTTTTATGTCATATATACTGGATGTTATCAACATGGTCACTAAGACACCACAAAAAACATTAAAAAGATTTGCTTAGCAGCTACCTACTCTAATGATTATTGTACGTCTTATAGTGTGTTGCAATGCAAGAAAAGAGAAGCATAAAATGTCTATGACATGCACATATATACAGTACACTCTAGATGTATATAAATGTTGATATTTAAAGTACAGTATATACTGTACAGCATGTTCACCTAGTGTACAAATTTACAGTATATACTGTAGGATGGATATTAAGTCTTGTAATCACCTCTAAGAAGAATGATAATTCATCCAATTAACATGAAATTCCAAATTTCCCCCAGAAAGAGATGGGAACAGAGATAATGTATGTGAATGGTACTTTGAAAAAAAATCAATGTTCCAGAACCAATTGTTGCAATGCTTGGCAAACACCAATAGCATCATGATCATCTGTTTGTGCTATATAAAGGAATTAGGTCGACAAGCTTACAGTCATGACTCTGTGACACAAAACTCTCTTCATAATATTTTCTAATATGTAACAATGTTGCTCAGATATGAGAGGATCCAATAAGTAAAGAAACTGACACTGGGGACCCTCTAAGAAAATTGAGATGAGCGACCTAAATCAGATGACTCATGCACACTTGTCAAGCTGATAACTGAGATTGCGCATACAGCAGGAGTCAGTCACTGAATATAAGGCACAAAGGGATCATTAGGTGTTTTAACAGTTATTTGCTGAGTCACTTATTGTAAAGTCCTGTGGCCCCTGTGGCTGTGGTCCAGCAAAACAACTTTTTATCTAAATTCAGATCATACAACATTCAAGTGCATTTGGGTCAAGGGATGTCCAGGTGTAGTTCGTCATACCACTTTAATCTAGAAAAGAGCCAATTGGGTGTGTATTTACAGTGTCACTTCTGATAGGTCTTTGCTTCTCTAAACAAGATTTTCCATATGGTTTGCAGACGTGTAGGCTTGTCAGAATTTTACTGTATATTTGCTCTGTGCTCAGGATACCACTTAACGTGTAAAAGATGTGATTCCTCAGGACATGCTTATCCCAGTGGTCTGCAATGTAATAAAGCAAGAAAAGGCAGCACTAATCCTGGAAAATCACTGTATCTGCAGGGTTTCATTTCAGCTCTGCTCTTAATGACTTACATTTGTCCATTATTGCCTAAATGGGATCAATTGAAAAACTCTTCCATCTTCCATCAATGTTTCAAGTGTGACCAGGATTCTCTATCTCTGTTATAATGTATACAGACCCAGTACTCAATCAAAATGGTACTCATAATAAACAGTCATTGTAGCATACTGTAGCTAGCACTGCTTATTTTGGGGGAATTTTCATTTCAATGTATTTCACATACCCTCAATCACATCTGTGTAATTTCCAGCAAGTTGGACAAACATTTAACAAGATATCCTTCTTAGAGGTGATTGCAAAAGTTTAAAATGAATGTATACAATGTATAATAAATATTAAATCTGTCTGGCTGAATTTTGTTTTTGGCTACAAAATACAGTGAATGTGGAATGTGAGAGATCTCTAAACAAACACAGCAAAACAAATCAAACTCTTTAACACAAACTGTGAAAAGACAATGTTTCATATTAGTATTTCTTTCATGGACAATGCCAACGGCTGTTAAAATGGCTCAGACAGTGTGAAAACTATCTGGGAAACCTAAGTTTATCTTTGTTCTTTAAAATCTGCTGCTCTTAAATGGGTTATTTTTGAAAGCTTTGGATATCAATTATATGTGAGAAAGAAATATAAAAAATATAGCAAATGATTCCACTTCAGCAAATTTTCATTACTATAATTTTCTTTTTCTTTCCATTGAATTGGTCCAATAGACATTGGAAAGATTAAGTAATAAAAAATATTATCTTTTATCTGTGGTAAGGCTTTGCAACTACTGACCAAAAGTGATTTCCAAAAAACTTGAGAGATCATTTGCACCTCTTCCAAGAAGAATGGGAAACAAATTGCACCAAGGAGGTGTGTAAGATTGTCAGAGTCTGTAATTGCTGTGAAAGGTACTTCAACTACTGTATTCACCAATCAGAATATTTATGCAATCAACATATTTCATTTTTTTCTCTTTAGCTTTTATTTAGTATAATTTATTTTAACCTTAGAAATTTTAGTTCAGGTTTTGGATAAAATATTATTTAAAAATTTGTATGTCTGGTTTTGTAATTTTACAAAATAGTAAGGGTAGGAATATACAGTATATACAGTACTAGGTGGTGTATTTTACAGCTATAAAAAGCTGTAAAGCTTTTTTATTTTTTGCAATGGAAACCTGGAAAAGCAAATGATAGAATGCATATAAATTATGCATTGGCACTTCCCAGAGTTGGACTGATTAGTACTAGTTTGGTTTTGGTTCTTACCTTTCCCAGTGGCTGCAAACATTTGGATCCTCAAGGTTGAGCGAAGAAGTTGACCCCATTAAGTAGCATGTCAATGCTATTAAGAGAGATCCACAATGGAGTACAAAAGGGGCCATCTTTTCAGATGTTAAACCTGCAAGATAAACCAAGTAATACTGGATTATAAGACATATTCTGTTAGTACAAGTACAAACACTTGGGCTGCTTCAGGTTTAAGGAGAAAATGTTCATTTGTATTTATTTTTTTAATGAGATACATTAATTGAGACCAAATCCTAATTTACAACAATGCCATTTTTACAGTATGGCACAGATACAGAGTAATGAAAGAAAATAAGTATAAAATTTAAATAACATAACAGTGCTAACAGGTATCAGAAGATATTTAATCTTACATCTGGTAACACCCAGAGATACAAAGTGGATTGTTTTAATTTACTGAGACCAAGCATTAGTCTATAAATTATTCCAAACATTAGCAAGGAGACCAGTGATTTCTCTTTTGCTCTTGCCATATTTTAGATTTTATTTGTTAAATTGTGTTTTTGTTATAATATTTTAATATTAATATGCAAATATTCCAACCTTCCAGGCAGCTAATCCTAGAGGATGTTCCAAATAAGGGTCCATTTATAAACTAGTGTCATTAGTCCTCAGAATTCTGAAAAAAAGCTTGGGGTGGAGTTAATTCTGTGTTCCTTAGCCAAGCCAAAGTGAAAAGTGCAGCTGACCAGGAAGTTAAAATTACTTTTTGAGTCAGCTGGAGTTGTGCCTGTTCCCAGCCATGCTTGGTATTTTTGTTTTGATCTTTTCACATTGTGAAAAGAAGCATAGAATTTTACAGTTCCTATGGTTAGTTCAGCTTTTCAATGGCAACTCTATTGGACTCACATACAGCCATGGCACACTAAAAATGAGGAAAAATGTTATATGATTAGAATATCTGTAAAAGCATGAATGGGATTTGCCGCACGTTTTGAAACAATATAGGGTGAAGTCATGTTCACAGAATTAATCCTGCTTCTCCAGAAGAATATTTACTGTGGCACTTTGTCACACAAAGCAATTCACAATTTCCCTTTCTTAACTGTATACAATCTGTATAGAGAGGTTATAGACTCTTTAAAGCTGTCTTTTAGGATTAGGGAAATTTAACATAAATTCCAGCTAATCTCAATCACATAGTGTCACGCCCCACACTCTCCCTCGCAAAAAGCCCTTGCATTCCCACTGTTTCACAATCTCATTCCTAATTGAACCCATCACATTCCCACATGCACCAGATTCCTCAAATTCTCACTCCCAGACCAATTATCCAACCACATCCCTTTTCCTTCATATTTAAAGTTCCCTCACACACCACCCCATACTTACTATTGAGAAGCCTCCTGTAGAATTCTCTTGTGTGCATTTTGATGCCTTTTGACTGATCTCCTGGTACCAAATCTTTGCTCCTGCCTTTTGACCACACCTTTTGGATCTCCCTGGTTACTGGACTCATTGCCATCCTAATTGACCAAGCCCCTGGACTATGTCTTTTGGATTGTGCCTGTTCTATTGTGCATTCTGTGAGATTCACAGTTCTGCATAAGGATCCTCCTGTTCTACCAACTGGTTTCCTGACACATAGCCTTTGAATTTAATTTTGTGAGCATTGTACAAGCAAACTCTTGATTATTCACATTACTTTTATATTTTCAAAACTGTGACTGCAGCATACTGGTAACTAAGTACTAAAATCAGCCTGGGTTCAGTATCATGCAGCAGTCTGGCAGCTCCAATCCTGGAATGGTGTGATTTCATACCACTTAATCATAATTTTCACTCATACATACCAGATGCTGTTAGGTTACATAATCTTTATTTATTCTTACACAGGGACGCAAGGCCAAAAGTCTACAGACATCTAGTATCACTCGCTTTACTCGTGTAAATATCAGTGCTAAGCCTGCTCAAACACTTACGGATCTTAGAACTGACCTGTTCTAAGAAGGCTGGTATGCCTGGGTTTGCCTTTTCTACACTTGATCACTTCTATGCTAATAGTCTGAGGTAAGGACATGCAGTATTAGGAGAAACAAAAGGCCTTCTAAGATTAGCGTCTAATTCCTAATGCCCCAGAGAAATAACTACGGTCATCAAGCACAACTTTATCCCTGTAAATGAACTGTATTCATCAGATAAAAGAAACAATTGCTGTAGGCAAAAGTTTATTTTTTATTTTAATGGGCTTCTGTTAATATTTAATGTTCTCATTAAAAGTAAATCTGAAGAGAAAAGATATACAGGAATGTGGGATCATTCAAAAACATGGCAGGACAAGGTCCTTCAATGAGCCAACTACCAGAAATAAAATAAACTAAAATGCCAAATGGCCTGTTCACTCTATAGGCTTTCCCATGTGCTTAAAAGTAGTAAGAAATAACAGAATGACAGTGGTGTAGAGTGCATTAGAATTCAGAGGTATATCAGTTCACTTTAGATTTATGACTAGGACATCCAAAGACATGAATTTAAATATTCATTTGAACTGCCAAATCCGAACAGATCATTTCACATTCAAATTGTGAAGCGTTCTGTTGGCAAAGGTTACAAATCTGAAGTCATGAAATGCTGACATTACTATTTAATAATATACATCACTGAAGAAGAGTATTTTTACCGTGTTTGTGATAAGATGTGTTTAAAGTTTATATATGTAGTATATACAGTACTGTACCTACTGTACAGTAGCTAGAGAAAGTAGATAGAACGGCAGCATGTACATAGAAAAGTATCAGAAAAGCAATATAGAAAATGAATCAATTAAATATATTTATAAATATCCAGCTAATTTAAAGGCTACAGTTCTATTTATTTCTCTGTCTAGTTTTTGAACAGGAAAGAACTTAAGGTGAGAAGGATATATCTGAACGGTGGACAATACATAAAGTGGATGAAATTTGTCTTTAACGCCAGCATTTCAATTTTTCTGAACAACCTGATAATTTAAAGAATAAACAGATATTGATATATTTAAAAGAAAATGTTGAGACCAATGTTTTACAGGATGCTTCAGCACAAAATGCAAATTGCCATTGTGGTTCAAAGCGGGTGACCTCTGAAGCTTCAGTTCTGAGCACAACAGAGAAATTTCAAAGTCACCATACTGGCCCATGGGGGTCTGTGGGACCTTTTGCTTTCAAGTATACAGTAGTTGAGTTCACATGGATAAATTAGAAGATCAGAGACATGTAGCTTTGCTAGTAAAACTCTGTATCTACTCTTATTTGTTCTATATATAATTTATTTTGTAACATTGTACTGTATGGGCTTTTATGTATAAAGCTAAAAACACAGAAAATTGGTAACTGTGTTCTAAAGTTCAATGCAAAAGTAATTCCTTTATTTTTGTAGCCCATATACTCCTTTTATGTTTCAATTTGATCTATGTGGTTTTTAGAAATATTTTGCTTTAAACATTCTCCACTCAGAGTGGCACCATGGAGCAGTGGTTAGCATTGCTGCCACACTGCTGGGGTCCCGGGTTCAATTTCTATGGTCCTACTTATATACTCAATATATGTTAACAGCTTGACAGAACGTGACAGGAGTAACAACAAGCAACGGAAGAAGGAGCAACAGTAAAGATTTAACTGTGCAAAAATGGTCTCCGATACATAAGAGACAGTTTCAGCAGACTCTGCAGAGTCTACCAGTTGTTGACAGCAGCAAACAAAAAAGATATATGACCAAAGTCAGTAGTTGCTCTTGGGAGGTTCAGCTAGATAAGAGAACATCTAAAATTATGAGACAGCACAGAACATTGCAATACATTATGAAGATAAGGAGCTGTTTTTCCAATTAAAGATCGGTAAATTAACTTAAACCATTAAATCATTTGTCTAGTATGCAGATATGGCCAATCAAAGAGTAAAGATCATATGACATTCGTTAATGTGAAAGATAGAAAGAAAGGTGTTAATATAACTTTGAAATTCACAGCACAATCCAACAAGAAGATATTTAGTAATTTTTACTTGATCTTTCTTACAAAAATTGTGATCATTACTAATGGAGCAGTTTGAGTTGTTCTTAGTGCATAGCATCAAATTAACAAAAGATAAAGTCACAGAAAGCCTGCTGAAGCTTACTGAAATAAACTGCAATTACATTATGTCGTTATTGAAAAAAGTGGGTCCAGCTGGGTATAAGATTACGGTATTGTTGGCATGTAGGTGGATGCGTTGTCTTTTGCCTGAGCAATATTGTTAACATGGAAAAAAGTAGAGGCTGAAGACAGGACCTTGTACAGTACAGTAGGTCTCCCTTAGTAAGTAGAAAAGGTTGTACAACAAATGTGTCAGACTTTATACTGTTTATGTACTGTAAGTCTAGAACTATGGGAGGGAGTTTATATCAAGACCTGTACTATGTAACTTCTATAGACGAATTACGTAACCCACAGTATCAAATGTCTTAGATATATCTATAAAGACAGCTTTGAAAGTGTGACTTTTATTGAAGGCCATTGTAATATCACTAAAAACTTAACATAACCATGACTAGAATGGAAATCAGACTGCAAATAAGATTAAATATAAATTGCTATCTTAACTGCAGCTCAACCAATCATTGACATTTTTTTTCACATGAACTTAGAAAGGCAATGAAAGGCATTAAAAACTGGATACAGGTTTATAGGTTTATTGAATTTGAGGTCTAACTTAAAACCCTCAGCAGTTTTAAGAGAGATTGTATTAACCGAGCAGCAAGTTTTATTTAAAAAATGATTCATACCATGCGGGCGGTGGATTTGTTGCTTTACATTTTTCAAAACCCAACTAATACTTCTGATCTACTTCTGATTTAGTAAGGGGCAACAGCATAAAGCTAAAGGGACTTGACCATATAAAAAACTCAGCTGAATCAACATCAGTGAAAAATGTCAACCAGTCGTACAACTGGCATTAATTAAGCTGATATATAAAATAGCAATGATTTGTTATTCATAAATGTAATCCACTTCCAAAACATCTGATGGTAGGAACAGCTCCATTTGGAGATTCAATGGCTTGTGTGCACTTATTTCTAATGATTTAATGAAAGCCAATTGGTACATTCTAAAAGGCATTAGTATTTTACTAAGAATCTTTTGCTGAATTAAAGGTGACAGCTTGTGTCAAACTATAAACCAAGAGCTAACTGATTTTTGTAACATGAATGCATGCTTTTTGATAATATTGAAGGATAGGATTGTATCTTATATAACATGAATATAATCAGAGCATTGTTGGATGTTATCTTTTGTAACTGTAATCAGAGTTCTGACAACCTGTTACCTAAAAGCTGCCACTGCTTAATAAGTTTTGTTGAAAACATTTATTTGTGATATTTCACAAAAATAAGTACAGACAGCAGACAGAGACAATTATTCAATAAAAAACCAGGTGTCATTTGATGAAAACAAAGGAGCAGACTGCAGATTGTTATAAATAGCCTAATGAACAGAGTAACAGACAGGTACTCTTGACCACAAAAAATGTCAGTTGAGCCAAAAAGTGGAAGTGGCTACTAAGATGTTAGTTTGACAAAAGATGTTTGTTACACACTATAACGATAAGCCTCCCCAAGAAAACTGGCAGAGGAGAAGCACTGAAATAAAGTAATTCAGTGCAGAAATAAAGGCCTGATGATCGCTTCACCTCTGGAGCCTGGACTCTGATACACACTTATCTATTGTACCTTCAATATTACTAAAAACATTAAAAGGAACCAAGTATCTTCAACTGAAGGCATGAAATAAATTCTGATTCAATTTAGTAAAGCTAGATCATGATGAAAACTGTGTTCAATAAATTCTTGAGTATTCTTTTAGATGAAACCAGAGGATAAAGATTCTCTTGCTGCTTCCAACATTCAACAAAACAACGTTTGTTGAGATCCTTACAATATACTGTAAACCGGTACTTGACATGAGTATTCGCTGAGTGCAATGTCAAACAAGGTTGATTTGTTTGGTGATTTAGACCCAGGTTCAGCAGGTTGGGTTAAAAAATCCAATCAAATCAAATAAAAAACAAATAATTTGTATTGAGGTCAGTATTTCAACATATCAAAGTTTAAATCTTTCTACAACTAACTCAAGAGTTCAAGAAAGATGACATAAGTTACTAAATCAAGGTGTAAGTGGTGGCTGCAGGAGCAGAGCGTAGTCTATAGCATCTTTCAGCTGTTGTTCATTTTTGGAGAACTGGATTTACATTATGCGTAAATTAAATTGTCTGGGAATTAATTTAGAGAGAAATGTAAGTAATCTTCAATGCATATGGCAATCCAGCCTCCCTGAAAGATCTATCCACACAAAACCAATAATATACCCATAGAGAAGACATAAAAGTTCATACTTAAGCTAATTGAATTTAGAAAGCAGGCTGCATTTGTTAGGATTAATAAAACTGAAGCTTTTAGAATAACAAAAAAAAACATTATTAGAGAGCTACTGTACTATATGTGTCAGCTGTAAGGTTACTACTCAGAGGACACAGGTTAGGACGAATATTTCCAAAACACAGTAAAAATAATAATGTATTCCTAAGAAAATATCACATGAATTGTACTACACATACAGCTCTTGAATATAGCCTTTTGTCTCTTATGATAATGTTCTCTAGTCACTTGAGGAATAATACGTGATCTGATACACACTGCCTGATTACATAAGGTCAGTAATTCATTAGGGTTCCATTGTCTATTTAATTTGCTGTTTGTTCATCCAAGATGGCATCTTGGACGTGTTAAGCAATAAGGATTCCACATCACTGCACCTCCGCCAACTTGGGGGACCACACAAGCAGTTTAACTAGAAGCAATTTGCACCATGCAGCACTGAGCTATCTGCAGTCTAGGCCCAGAGATCCTGAGCACTTCCATTGGGGATATCTTTTTTCATAGCACTTTCAACAACCCATCTAATGAAGACCAAACTGACACAACCACAATGATAACTATAATGGCACTACTAATAGCCAAATACTAAAACTCTATTACTGTATATCAGGTCATAAAGACATCTTGAGTCAGACCATTTGTTGTTTTGTCAAGATGTGATATCAGACCTTTTCTACGCATTTCCAAATGTCTGCTTTCTGGGCAGCTGGATTAGATAATAGCATTTCCTTAAAAAAAAAAGTTATGGTTCTTGCTTATAAGGTAACACATTTATGGGGCACCAGCTATTTCTAAACTTCAATCCAGAATTACTTGGAACGAATATTTCAACATACAGCATATCTATACACCAATCCAGACAGAGATTTAAGATGCAATGCATGAGGTATATTGTAACTCAGTGGGTGTTGGTCTTAAAATACAGCTGGTGTTAATGACTAACAAATGCATACATTTTTCCTTTAGATATGTAGACACAGTAGAGCATGGTACTAATAACACTGTACCTGTTGCCAACTAGGAGAGGTCAATTATTCCGTTTAATATGACTCTGTTTAGATGGTGCCAATAACTGACCATTGCAAAAATCATATGAATCCAGTCCAGGCACTCAGGTTTTGCAGCCAAGAAAAATGCTTTACCAGCTCCAGACTAAATAGCAGCAGTCACTAGGAATATATTTCACTGTGTCTTTTCCTTTTAGATTATAGATCATTTGTTCTTTTATTGTCTGGATTTTTTTTTATTTTTCACATGGAATAGAAAGGTAAAGGGTGTTTCATTTCCTATGTTCAGGATATCAGTTTTGGAATGTCGCAGGTTTAGCTTTATCAATAAGCACTTTATTCCATCACCTTTACATGCTGTGAATTGCTGCTTTCAATGTTATATAATCCTTTACTTCTTAATGTAACCAAAACGTTTTGTCAAATGAAATCTGTTTAAAAATGTGTGCACTGTGTACACTGTTTAATATACATACTCTAGGTTCTATGTGGCTTTCTGAGTGAATTTTAGAAGTTCCATCTGCTTTTTCCAGAAAGTAAACTAAATCAATGGGTTTAAAGTACTTAAAAGATTTGTAAAATAAACTCTACAGAGGTAAACATTATATGACAATTCATTTAGCACAGAGTCCTTAATTTTATCATGGCAGATATGTTTTTAAACAAGCAAGAGGAAGTCACTTCCACACTAGCAAGAGCTAAAAAACAAATATAATGTTTTGGACGTGGAGACTTCAGGTGTCCAATCTGACCTGCCTTCCTTCATTTATATCACAACCTCATTAGCTAGTCTATAAAATGTTAGTCTAAATGTTTTAAATGTGTTATTTAAAGTAACAGAAGAACATCTAAAAACTGTGTGTGTTTGAATATTTTTTATAAAAAGAACAAAACACAAATATATCTAAAGAAGTTAAGAGCTGTTGTTGCCCCCTGCCCCCACCCTTCCATCATCAACGGCCTTGATTGACTAGGGAGAGTGCAGGAATCAAAAACGTTACCAACAATGGGCATATTGTACAAGACTGGGTCCTGATGTCATCAAGGCCCCCACAATGTTTTGTCTTGGAAATGAGCAGTGCATTTCCTCATTTCAATGTTGAAACCTCACTTTCTGCTGGAAAATAAATTCCTCTTGTGTCTCTGATAACATATCAACAAAGCATTCCTGAAATTGGTAGTCTCATCACATCTTGAATAGTGATGCAAGCATTCAGAAGAGCAGTGCTGAAAAAGCACCTTTTTCAATGCTTTGCCTCATTATTCTGGAACCATGCTGTTTCCACATCTTTGATCGATCTCTGTCATCAACATGTGCACTTTTGCCTTTTTAGACCACAGTAACCTTACTCATGTCATGCTTGTAGCAGTATAGTATCTTTCAGATTTAATTAAAGGGATTTTTCTAAAGACTATTATCCTATTTTAAAACATTTTAATTATTCGACAGCATTCTAAATGATTCTTTATATCTGACATACAATTCTATCTACGGTTTTAGTATGCAATCATGTTGTTTTTAATTATTAGTGAGTATAATCCTTCTTTTTTTAACTTGTTCATGTTACAACTGTAAACTGCAGATAATTTAATTACATTTATCTCTCATTCAAAGAAAATTGCCACAATTCTGAAATGAAATACAATTTGTGATTTTGAAAAAAAAGACTTCTTCAAAGTTTGTTCAAGTCACCAACAGGACTGCTTCCAGCATGAACCCTCTAGTCTATATATTGCCAGATCTGCAATATTACATAAGCAGGTTATGTACTGTACATGTGCCACAAGGTTATGATTGGCTTCAGTCAACTACAGCATCACTGTCTCGTTGGCTTGTTCAAAACTCAATGCTGTGATTAGGCTTGTGTCATTTAGATTGTGGTGCTGTCAGTGACAATTTACTAAATTGATGGCAACCCAGAAGTAGAGATTGTAGGACTCTGAGAGCCCAAGTGACTCAAAGACAGGTGGGCTGAAGGAGTCCACCTACATTTTCTCATTCTTCCCTGTGTGCAGTCACAGGGTTCATAGCAGTGATCCAAATGCACAATCAGGTAGGTATAACCTATTTTCCATTCAAAATAACAAAATGTGTCAAGTTACATTTAAAAAAAATGCTGTACGTAAGGACTTTCTTAGTTTCTTTATATCTATATTATTTTTATTTACTTATTAACAAATATAATTCCTTTAATTTGCCATCACTACCTCACCTCAAATGGAGTTATTCAAAACATTATTTTCCAGTAATCTATGCATTTATGTAAGTTTTGTTGTGATACAGTATATTAATTTTGCTGCAAGGGAACTGTAAAACAGGTAGATGTAAGTCAGGGAGGTTAATATTTACACCATCTGTAAACGGAGATGGTGGGGTTGGAGAGATGGATTTAAAGCTCAGGTTTCATTGGACTAACATGTCACAGCTGCACAACAAATTCTCAACAACTGTTCTACATATAGACAAGAGAGTTTCTGTCTCCAAGCAAGCCACATACTGTACAAGGAGCCTGCCTACAGGATTAAAGAATTGCTGGAGGCCTTTGATAAATGAGGCAGTGTCCACTGGGGGCGTTTATAGTCTTTATAAGATACTAGATGGCATTACCTCTGATATGTCTCCAAACACTTGAAGAAGCTACAGTAATAAACTTCGAGGCTTCAGTTTACAACCATATGTTGTCTATTTATCAAATCATTAAATCCAATCCAAAGAAATAACTTGATTGATAGAATTATGAAGTAATGTCTCTTTTAAACACTTGCATTTAAAATGGTAATTTACTTAATGTTTTGGTCAATATATGAACATTGCATTGTCACAGAGTTTTTTTTAAATGTATCTTTCAAATCATGATTCATATTCAACAGCCCCACAAAATTGTCAAAAAATTAGATCACCTAAACCACTGCAATTGGCCACCTATTTTATGTCATTTTTTGCTTGATCTAATGCAAAATCAACCAAAATGTTTGATGCAATAACTCAAATTTCAATTACCCTTTTCACATTATTTTCCTTATTTCAGATACAAGAAGGAGTTTTAAGATAATGGATGAAATGAGTAACAACACAAGACATAAGATCTAGTGCTTTTTTATTTATGAATCCTTTAAAATCTGGATTATGTATTTATCCAAAGTAATTTACTGCATATTTGTACCTATTTTTATAGCAGGTCATTTCCCTCAAGCAATCAGAGCAAAGTACCCTGCTGAAGGTTACAACTGCAGTGCCACATATGGGATTTGGATACTCAACGTTCTAGTTATACTTCCAGAGCTTTAATCACTTACCTACAACTCTGCCTATTCATTTCCCTCCAGTAAAATATAAAGGCATGCAGTGCACAAAATACCAACAGATACCGTACCCGTCACGCATTTGTATAGTCACTGCATAAACTGTTCCTGAGGGCATGCTATTAATGCACAATTGTGAGAACATTGTCCACAGCTGATGGTGACATCCAAACCACAAAGCACTTTCCTATTGCTAAAGTTATAATAAATATGCCAATGTTCATTTAATGTGGGTATTCATGACTTGCCACAAAACCTTCAAGATGCTCGGTATCTTGCAGTCTTATGAATGAGAGGTGTATTTCTCCCTCAAAGAGTGTTAACTCTACAGGAGGCACCTTGGGGCTTGCAGTGCGAAAAATGGTGGATGGTTCAAACATCATACATTGTACAAAATGGACATAGTCCTCAATCCTTCCATTTAAATATAAGGGTTACGAATTTGAAACATGAAAAAATAATTGATGCGTCTGAAAAAAAGATTGAACGAAAGATTGAAAGATTGAAAGAAACGTAAAAAAACAACTTGATTTAGTGTATGGCTATCCTAAGAGATGGGATTCAAGGAATAGAAATAAGAACATAAGAAAGACTATGATGTCATAAACGTTTGTAACCTGTATGAACCATTGCGTGCCCAAGACAAGAAAGGTTGTTTTTTTTCGGAAACTCACTCAAGGCCAATTTAAGCACACATCAAAGAAAAAATAAGAAAAAAATCTAAATCCAAAGTAAAATTTACATCTGGCCAAAATATTTCAAAGTCAAATACTGTACATAAATACCATTACATAGGAACAAGTAATAGGTTTATTCCATGCTGAAAAAAATAAGAAAGAGAACACAACGTTTCGGCCGTGGAGCCTTCTTCAGGTGTGTGACACTTGAAGAAGGCTCCACGGCCGAAACGTTGTGTTCTCTTTCTTCTTTTTTTCAGCATGGAATAAACCTATTACTTATTCCTTTGCAGCCTACGCATGCTAACGCAGCTACCCACCTGAACTAATACCATTACATGCCAGCTTTCCAACAATTTAATACATTTGAATCTTAATACAATTATGCTACATTCAGTTTGGCTGTGAAGTGATTTCCTGATTAACAGTTCGAAGAAGCCAATAAATATATACTTAATAAAGTTTATAATTAAAATCTAACATACCAGTATGTTTCCACACTAATATTATCATTTCTAACAACAATTGCTGAAGCAATCATGCTGGAGCAGGAGGTTAATTTAAGACCCTTGATTAGACTGACAATTTATTTTTCTTGCTTCCTGCATAAAGCTTTAGCCAACTGAAGCATTTAAGAAAAGTCACAGACTATTTACATATTGTTCTCAGCAGCTGGGGGTAGGGGCAGTCTTTCTGATGAGGGCAAGCTGCTAGAAAGAAACTCATTTTTTTGTCTCTGGTTTTCTGACTTTCTTAAAAGACTGAGGAGAAATGGTGAATTCCACCATACTGTCACAAAGAAAAAAATATAACTTGTGCAAATTGTTTCCCCCCTTTGGAAAGGTCTCATTCACCTTACCCACTGAGCTGTGCTCCGTTAGGATGATCACTCTTCCAGGAAAGTCTGGCTTTTTATTTTGCTTTTTATGGGACGTGCAGCAGTGCCTGGCAGGACATGATTTGAAAAAGAGGCCTCCGCAAGATTAAAGCCCTGAAACTTTCAGGGGTCCAAAATGATTGCAAAAGTTGGAAACCGGATAAAGTCTGTTGTTAAATGACTGTCAACCATAAACAGCTCTGTATAAAAAGTACCCCGATGACATTCCCTGACACATTTAACGGAACTGATTCAAGTTACTGTATCCATAGAGTTGAGAATAGAAGTTTGTTTGAGAAATAAATTTACATTTTAATTGATTCTAAAAAGCATTAAAAATGTTATCCAATATAGCCTTCAGTTTTCTAAAATTAGTCAAGCAAAAGACAAAGAACATACCCACACAATAGTTTACAATTGGAAATGTTTTTAATTCTGAAGTGTTTTTCATGGCACTTCAAAAGCCCTTCACGAGTAATTTTTAAATTCAGTAGAAAATATATCAAACAAATGCAATTACAATTTAAAAGACAAGGTACAACAATTCATTAATTTTTTTCTAATAAGTTTTTAAAATGCCAAAATAAAAACAGAAAACACATTCATGATCCACACTTTAATCAGTATAATTATGAAAATGTTTTATCATTTTTTATTGTAGTCACTTTTTGAGCTGCAGGTAGATAGGGAAAGGCAGGTTTACAAGACATTAAAAATGCAAGGCTTAAGAGAGAGACTGAATTAACTGCTAAATCATTTTGCTAAATTTTAATGCTAAATTTTATTTTTGGAATTATTTTACGACTATTAACTATAGCTAACTGGGTGATTAATTCCAAAAATATATGTGTTGCTAGATCACCAAATCAAATTTGTACAAATACTTACATCTTCAAGAAAAAAACAAACTTTGAAATAAAATCTCCTGTTTATTTTGGAATCTAACATTGTATTGGCAAAATATGAGTGGAAATAACATTTGGAGGTGCAGATGCAAGTCACCAAAGTACACTGTGTGCTCCTTTAGTCTGCTGCCCATTTCTGGCCCACTCTAGGTAAACCATACTTTCACAAGGACTGTATCAATGACTTGATTGGCCGGCTGTGACAATTAGGATGTTTAAACTCTTTTTGGTGGGGGATGCTTGTGGTATGCATAATACTGTATGTTCAATTTATTAATGGAAAATGTGAAAATGTTGACCCAGCTCATTCCTTCCATGCAATGTAAAGATGGAAAGAGAGTGAGGGCACAAACACAACATAATCTACCTAATAACAACATGAAACTGATCTTGGGCGGACTGTGTTCATCTGATACCTGGCTAAAGTGAGCCACTAAAACTACTTCTATGCCAGAAATGGTTTGTAATCTGACAGCCTAGGCGAGACATTTTCTTCTGTGCATTGTGTAATCTTACCTGTGTTCCCTGTGTAACACAGTGTTCCCTGCGTTAATGAGAAAAGCAATATATGGTAATCCAATATTAATCCCACTTGTATTTTTCTGAAATGTATAATCTAGAACTGAGTCTTTCCTCCAAACCTCAGTGTATTTGTGCTTATTAGTCTCTATAGCCATAGATCTGTTAAATACACAATTTAGGCAACATGATACCTTGTGCACTGGTTAGTACAATAACTAAATCTTTTCAGTCTTTCCTCTACCTGGCATATACAGTAAATCCGCAGAGAATTTTCAAAAGTCAAAAGTAAAACCTTGCCTCATTTTTACTGCAATGTTACCTGCTGAGTTTTCCCAATCTGTTAAAGTAACAGGTCATATTTTTTATACAAAACATAAAAGTGGAAATTCCATATTTTAGATGGATGTTGTATTTCAAATAAATGGTACTGTACTGTACTGTATGTTCAATGGTTTAACTAAAGAGCAATATTTCTTTGCAAATAATCTAAGCGTTGGCTGTCTCACAAAGCAACCTGTCTATCTCACAATTAAATTGACAAAAAACATTTTTGCGGGAAGCTTGCACATATAAGTTTATTGCTAGGTTAATTGGGATCAGCAGGATGTGAATTCCCTCTGATTCTAATTTTGAAAATGTAGGAAAAGTCCAATTAACCTATAGTTGGAAACAGCAAAATGTACAAAAACAGAACAACATATGGGTTCTCTGTGTCTATGAGTAAAGGAATAGGTTTTGCAGCTGCATAATTGTTCAAATTTTATATCTTTTACATCACATCTTGCTTTTGGAATCTGGATTGAGTTGAACTAAAATGACTACAAATACAAAGTCCAAACTCAGCAATAATCCATATCACACAATAGTGGAAAACTTCATCACTGTATAATAAAAATGGCATTTGACCACAATGAGTAGCCAATGGGACAGGAGTGCAAATAGAATGAACTGACATTACTGTATATCTACTCTACCTATTACATACGTTCTCATACAAACTGCACCATCAACAACTTTCTACATTTCCATCCTGAAAAAAGGTAAAGTTCTTGAAGGCATAAGTTATTCAAGAACGAAAGATATAAAGTGCAATCATGTTTTATATTTATATTTTGGCTATTTGTTACATTTTTTGTTAACAAGTGAAATGAATATTATGCACATTCTGGTTCTAATTGTATTTTCCTACTGTATCAAATTGGTTATTCAGTTACGTGAAAAAAAGCTATTTCCACAGTAATTTTTCTCAGAAAATATAAGCTATTCAAAAAATGAAATGTGTTAGCAGGGGTTTTACAAAATAGAATGCATGATCTTTATTGCTTGAATGTCTACTTGAAGTCCAGAAATAAGATGTGCTGTACTTGGAAAGGGCAGATTTTCATTCCAACCGAAATTATGTAGTCTGTCAAATTCCTCTCTATTTGGAATTCAAAAACAAATGCTTTCATGCTGTATTGAATAGTTTGGTTATTAAGTAAGATTACCCACACTCAGCAGAGCCTGGAATTAGGTTACAGAAATTTAATTGACAGTTTGGCCATGGCAGATGACATCTTAATGGCTTAAATTAGTAAATTTAGCCTTTTTAAATACAGTACTGTATATACTCTTATGTTTAAATAAACATTAGAAATAGAACATTGCACATGGCAATGAATGTTTGACAATTTGTACATCATATTTGTGTTACTTAGTATTAATTTTTATGTGAAAGCATTCAATAAGAGCTAATGAAAAAGTTAAAATACAGGAGTAGAATGATAACAGAAACTACATAAAGCAATTCAACAGCAGAGATAATCTTACAGAAAGAATTTAGCCAATGATAATGTCTTTTTGGAAAAGATAAGACGTTTTTGCCATCAGAGTTAGAAAAGGATTACATAATGTTTTAATACAAACAGGTCTTCAATTCACTCATATGCCAACATATAATTCTACAGTCAAAGATATTTAAGACTCACTGGTGCAACGCCTTGTCTGTCTTATGTTAAATCCCGGGTAGTGACATTGATTATAATAATCTTTATTTTATCCAGCAACTTCCATGTACAACGTCCCAAAGAATTTCACACATAAAATTTTAAAGGGCAACTAAAACAATTACATTAAAATGATTACTTATGTTCAAAAGATTGTCACAATCTAGGGCAGAGTGGAGATGAAAAAAAACTAAATAGAAGTATGTATAATTTGATGCAGATTAGTTCTTCATTCCCTGGCACAGCTCTGGTAAATGAGTAATAAATCACAAGCAAATAAAAAATAAAATAACAAAATAACACAGCTAAACCACACCACACAGAATGTCACAGTACATACTGGACAACATTAATCATCACTAAAAAAAATATTACATCTCAGAGGCTTATGTTCTACAGACCTAGAAACCCAGAATGTTACAGTACAGTAGCTCTTTAACTTGATATCCAATGCAGTACCTTGACAGGTTAACAAGAGAATTACCCTGAGTCCCAACTTAAATAATATCACCAAAGGCTAAATTTCCCTTCCTACAACTTGAAAGCCCAAAAGTGAATGGGAATC
Organism: Lepisosteus platostomus; assembly: GCF_059453375.1. Taxonomy (NCBI): domain Eukaryota; kingdom Metazoa; phylum Chordata; class Actinopteri; order Semionotiformes; family Lepisosteidae; genus Lepisosteus; species Lepisosteus platostomus. Next base: position 52,567,317 of record NC_142614.1, read on the forward strand.
TGTCTCGCTATTCTAAAATGTATAACCAACTAGGAAAGAACATTTTATCCTGAGGATTCCACAATTAAGGAAATGCCTATTTTAGGAAATTTGGAGAACAGAGAAAGCTCTAAAAAGGTTCAAATTACCAAGCTAGAATCTGGTGCCCAAGACTGATCATAACAAGGTCCTCTTGTCTGGCACACACTTTTCTTTCTTTTGCATGCTGTTTCCCTGTGTTGAATGTTTATCCTTTATTATGATTAACCAGAGTAATTCACCAGAAACCCCTCTTTCCTCATCTGTTTACCAGCCTTTAAGCCTGTAAACTGATCAAGGTCTTGGGTAGATTTACAGATACTCTCATGGATACCTTAATATAACAGTAATAGGATCAGACAATAATAGCCAAAGAATAGAAATTTGTTTTAAATTTACATTTAAAAGTGTTAACATAATCACCATCCCTTTTGTTGTTTGGAAGGCTGTTACACTGTTTTGGTACTGTCAAAGACAGGAAAATGGTTTGTTCGACAAAACAACACTGCTTAACTATTTTATTTTGATTAAAGGCTAGAGCCAGACGATCAAAGGCTATGCTAAGTATTGTATAGAGACATGAGATCATTAATGCTAACCCAGAGTGCTAAACCACTCAGTACCTTAAAAACCAGGAAAAGGTTTTAATATTTCATTCTGGCCTCCACTGGGAGCCAGTACAGAAAAAGTAAGGTTGGAGTGATACAATCATAAAACTTTGTTTTAGTTCGAAGTCGTCCTTTGAGTAAATTTAGAAAAACATAGATCCACTACTGTGTTTTGAGACCCATCTGAAAAATGTGATTAAGACCTTTTTTCATTTTAGAAATTTTGCTTGCATATTTCTCAGATACAACACTCCTCATTATGTTGCAATATGTCCCATATTTTACAGCTAGGTTTTAAACTGACACCAGACCTGGGCAGCATATTTCACCTGTGCTTAAATTTCTACATTGGTTCCCTAAAAAGTCATATACTAACAAGATCTTACATAGAATGTCTTATAAGGCTCTGAACAATCTGGCTCCATCATACATTTGTGTTTGAAATTATTATCATTGTTATCATCATTAGAAATGTAATAGAAGCCTAGCCGTTTTAAATTTTGTTTTCAATTTACAAACTACACCCCTTTCAATAATGCTCTCCAGAGCTTAGGTTGACTGCTTACATAACTATAGAAAAACAATCTACTGTAGGATAGCCACTGCCACCTTATTTACTTGCTGTCCAAAAACATTTACAGTACATTAAAACAAAGTACTATTCAGCTTCTTAGGGATCTGGACCTGAGTGATTTACCTATACTGCAAGTACTATTAGTCTATAAATAAACAAATTTTACACTTTAAGAAACAGCGCTGTTCTAAAAGCATGGTTGGGGTATCTTATGATTAACCTGCTATATGTAAAGATCAGTTGTAAAACACTTTGGGATGAGAGAGAACCCATCTGATATCATTATAAATAGTAACCATTTTCATTTAATGTGTCACATTCATTAAAGTTTCAATATTGTTCTGTTTTGCATTTCAGGTGAGGTACAAAGCAAACTGCTCCTCTTTCAATACTGCTCTCCAGAACGTAAGTTAAGGAAGTGTAGATTATAACAGAAAAATTATTATAAAAAACAATGCTTCATTTTCCCCTTCAATATTCTATGCTGCCGGCTTATATGGGATACATTTACAAATACGTAGTGTATCTTGAGAAATGTTTATGTTTCTTTAAGAAAAGCCATCTGTAGAAAGTCTTATTTTTATCTCACAGCCCTCATTCTAAACCTTGTCCTCTGCTCACCCTTTAATTATAGGAAGAAATATTGTTGGTTTTATTGCTCACAGATGTATGAGATGCCACTCCCAAAAACAAAGACAAGCAAATGGGACCAATCAAATTGTATGTTATGGTCAGTGGGTCTCAAATGCAAAAAAACATTTTAAACTTTTTCCCATCCAGGAGTCAGAACAGATAAAATAAAATGTTAGAACAGATTTTCATTGGTTTGCATGTGTGTTGCTTGTTTATCACGTAGGATACTGACCAACACTCTACAGTTCTGATTTCCATGTTTTTATTTGTAAAGTGTAACATTGTAATATAATAATCTGTAAAATGTTTATTTGACTTCAGTTGGTCAAGATGTTGGTAGTTCTACTTATACTGTATTTCACTAAAATTGTCTATTAGTCCTCCTATTAAATTTTTGTTTCATTCCTGCATTTTTTAACTGCTTCATCTAATTCAGGTTCTCGGGGAAGCCAGACTCTATCCAAGCTAGCAACAGACACAATGGATACACCTTGGATGGGACACAAGACCATCGCACACACAGACACAAACACACTCACACCAGGACCTATTTTCTCAGAAGCCAATTAATCTACCAGGATGTCTTTGGAGCTGTGGGAGAAAAGCAGAGCTTTTCCAAAAACCCACAAGATGAAGGAGGGGACATACAAACTCCATACAGATAGCATCCCAGGACCAGAAATGAATCCCTTTTTCGTCTTTAATTTTTTACATTTTCTTTCAAGTTACCTTTGAGCATTCTTCATTCTTGACTATTGTAGTCATAAGTCAAAACTTTAAGTAGACTAATTTGGTTTCCTGGTACTTATTTCTCTGCTTTTAATTATCATATATAACAGAGACATATGTGTTATTTTGATAAGTGAATAAATGATTGCCTTTGCAGAGAATTCTATCCTGTACAATGTCCAAACTGTGTTTCAGAGTTAAAAATTAGAATTCACAAAACTGGCTTCTCTCTGCTGTAAGGATCAATTTATCAGACTCATAGTTCAAACCTTAAACTCATCAATATGCCAAACAGCACCCTGTGCAATTGACACCAAAGCAACAAAGTTTTTTAGTTATTATCTGATTAAACTGAACTATTCTTTTCTATTTTGTATTCCCCTTGTCTGCACTGTGTTTCCTGAGTGACTGTTATGGAGAATCATTTGTTTCTGAAATGTTAAACCTGCTCTCCGTCACCACATTAAAGGCATCTAACTCCAGTTTTTTTTTGGCTTTGGCACTGATACAAGCCAGCCATGAGTAATAGTTCCTTTGTGAGCCTGTCACATGCACATTGCAATGTTACAATGACTGCTACTTCAGACTCACTCTGAGATGCATGTTTTCACACAAATGAGTCTGCTGTGGTTAGTCTGGCGAGATTGCTATTACTAAAATAGTTAATGCCTGTGGCATTTATTGGCTAGGCTGTTTTTACTACTGATATACATTTTTTTGTCCTGTTTTATTCAATAAGCACTTTCTTTTCATACTTCATCACATCAGATTATAATGTAGATATAAATATACCAGACATTTTTTAAACAACAAACACTAGCCCATTATATTGTGATCAAAATGTTAAGTCAACTGTCAATAGGAATAAAAAATAAAATAGCATCGAATCATTTAAAATGTATTAAGTAGTTTATTAACAAAAATGTTCATGGGGAACCCCTGAATGGTTCAAACAGTAAAAGTGTTCATTTGGAGAGTATGTACAGTACATTGAGCAACAAAGTCTAAACATTACTAGTGCAAATCTATGCTAAGTTGTTAACAAAATCTGAACAAGACTCTCCAAACAGTTGGCCACAATTGGCCTTGAGCCAGCCCGCACTGGGCGTGCTTCAGGGTCTGGTTATCTTTCCACACCACACAGACTCCTGCGACCTGTCTGTGTCTGTGTCCTCGTGACAAGACTGCCTGTGGACCTTGCAGTACAGTTAGAGATCAGCATTAGTCTTACAGCTGTTGATAACTGCTAGAATATAAGCGCTGTGGCACCTGAGAGTACATTTCAGAAGTTTCAGAAGAAAGCCCAAGCAGCCCACATCTCTCCTAAGCTGGTAGAAGCTGCCAACAATTGGATATTTAAATAGAGAGTAACAGGAAAAAACAAATTGACAATTTCCACAGATTGGCAATGTTAATGTAATGCTGTTATGTTTATTGTAAGTGTTGTGGTTTTTTTCTACTTTTATTGTTGTCATTTCATAATTTTTCTGACAAATGTAATTGCTGGACAATACTGCAGGAGATATATGAGGGTACTCATTTTGAAACATACAGTAAGTACTTATGTGATAAAAATCATGACTAAAAACTTTGTCATTCAGAAAATAAATCTAACTAGTGTTTCAATTTTATATTATTATTTACTAGTTAAGCATGCGTCTTTGTCCAGAACGCCTCACAATACACATAACATTTACAAGTAGCTAATGGAATGATTTAATGACTTGTTGAATAATTAGTGGCTAATTGGTAGTAGTGAAAGTAGTGGTATTGATAATAATACCAACAATAATGATTATATGGCACCTCCTCTACTAATCTACTAATCTACTAATTTATCTGCATCTTATCGATATGCGACCAGTTCTACATTTGTTCTACATTTGTTTCTTATAGTAATTAGAATATTTTAAAATCTATTCTGTATTATGAAAGAAAATGATATGAAAAACAGACTAGCAAAGTCATAACTAGGGCGGTCTAACAGCAGTTGCAGTACTGTACTAACTACAGTCTTATATAAGCCAGTCATAACTTTTGTTTTGCGCAAAAGCTAAATAAAAATTATTTTCATGTAAAATTGAACAAATATCTCCTGCAACTCTGCCACCGCACAAAACATTCCTTTTTTATCACCAACAGCATCAATAAAAGTTGTTATTAATAAATTAATATTGCGTGATTAACACTATTCTCGATAATGAAAACGAAAACATTTTTTCATTTTAAATTTCTTTACCATTAAACCACAAATCCTAATATAAATACTACAATGTGGATATGCAAAAACAAAAAATGCGCAATAGCTGAAATATAAATAAGGTCTCCTACCTTGTTTATGAAACTTTTAGTGCCCGCTGCAGGTTCATGTATCCACCTACAGCACTGACTAAAAATCAAAGTTTCTCTGAAGTGACAAGGCACAGAACAGAAGATTTCCAACGTCTAAATTCGATACCCATTCAACCATAAGGTAACCTCACAAATGTGGACTGATCACCGGCAGCTTTCAAAGATCTCCAAAGTGGAAAAAATAATTCGAATTCCAAGTTATATTACGGTACTGTAGCTCTTGGGCTCTACACTTTTGCAAACATAATAGGCTAACTAGTACATCCCAACTGTTTCAGGACGGTGGGAATCAATTGGCCTCAAACAAGTCCAGTTCTTCCTATGACCTCACCACTACTTCAGCCAATAAGGATGTGAAGACTCTTGAAAAATGCAGAGTTCTTAGATACAGGTCCCGAATAGGTATTTGGGCTTTCTTTTCAGTGAGGTTTAATGTTGTTTTTTTGTGTGCGTGCTTTTAAAGACTGTTAGTTTTGTTGTGTAATTGCTTGGTGTGGTATGAACATTAAAAAATCAGGTTAACTCACTTTTTAATGCCAAAGTTTCATCAATAGTCTCACAGACCCAAATTATCACCAATTAGCACCTAATTGTCATTTTAAGGCTAGCGAAGCTACGTCGTTGTATTTAATAAAAGAGCACTTCCATTCTCAATCTGCGTGTTGATTGCCCGCGCTACAATACATTTTCAGTATTCGATAAACAAAAACAAGCTTAAACTTTCGAAAAAAAAGTGAGTGTAAATTGTTGAATCGGTGCTGGAGAAAGCATCAGACCTGTTTTCTTTATAATTAATGAAGATTTTAAATCATTTAAAATATTACAAGGCAGATTTCGGTATATTTCAATTAAATACTATCATGTATGACAAAGTAAGATCTAATTTCACGATAATTTCGCTTAAAAATGTAGCATACAACTCTAGGATTTAGTTCCATTTCACAAATGGAAAAAGTTGTTGAAACAGTATCTGGTGCCACCTAGCCGTATTCTTGTGTAACTTTTCGTTTCTGTTAATCAGAATCTCAGCACCTTGGATAGGTCTTCACACGTGAAGGTTTTGACAGCGCTGGAAGGTATTCGTGAGCGAATTTTAAATCCTCAATAGTAAAATTGTACTTCGAACTTTGCAATTTAGAAGAAAAAAATACAAAGGAAAGCTATATTTAACAAAAGGTTACATTCTTTCTAAGTATAAAGCAAGATTAGGATATTATTTTGACAGCAATGCTCTATCCTTAATATCGTTTATAATGTTTGTTTGCAGATTGTTCATACTTCAATATTATTCCAAGTGTCCAGAAGATTATTTCAAAGTTTTTCCTTGTTCTTAAGCCTTCTCTTGACCTTCTCCAAGTCCAGATATCTTTGACTGGATAGATAATCAGGACTCTGTGTAGGTCACAATATTAAGTTCAAATCTCAAGATTCTTCCTTTTAAGTTAACAACAGTAGTTATTTACTATAAAAGCAGCATGCTTTGGATCTTGGTGAACGTTGAAGATAACTACAGCATAAAACTAACCAGGGGTAAAGAAAGCCATAAAATGCTGAAAGTATGTAAATAAATAATATGTACTGTATATACTGTATGCTGTATATACCCCAGACACATCTACAAAGCTTTATGGACAGACAAAAAAAAAATGGAACTTTTTGGTGAAATTACAAAATGTTATGTCTGGTGCAAACCCAACACAGCACATCACCTGGTCAGAAAAATTCTTATTGTCAAGCATGATATTGGCAGCGTTGTGTGATGGGGATGCTTCTTATCAACAGGGACTGAGTGATGACAATCTGGAACTGAGAAATGACAGGAAAGAACAGGCAAATCTAGAGGAAAATCTGCTTAAAAGCAGAAGAATTGAACATTGCATAAAAAAATACATTTTTGCAAAACAAAGATCCAAAGCACAAGACCAACACCTCGCTGGAGTAATTTAACAAGAAGAGATTTCATGTCCTTGAGCAGATTAGTTAAAGACCTGACTTAAATCCAATAGAATATTTATGTTGAGACTTCATGATTGCAGTCCATCAATGATCTCCAATTAATCTTTTTCCAATTGGAAAAACTGTGCAAGAAAGACTCTGCAAAAATGACATTACACTGTGCAAACCTTCTAGAGTCTTACACAAAAACACTGAGAGCAGTAATTGCTACTAACATGGAGCCAACAACAACTCACTTAGGGAGCTGAATATTCACGCAATTTGAAATCTTGCAAGTTTTGATGAATTGCAGCCACCTTCTTTTAAAATTTGCATAAAACTGTTCAATTTGATAATTATGTTTGATAGAACACGTTTATTTGAAAGTAAAAGTATGCAATATTTGTAAAATATCAAAATGTGATGTAAAGTATAGCAAAAAACTTCCCTAAAAAATCTGTGTTCAAAAAGCAACCCGAATTGCTCCAAATTAGTCAGAGACATTTAAAGTAATAATTTAACAACAGTGTATTTTAAATGTATCTGTGGTGAATCTAAAACTGTGCCTAAAAAGACTGTGCAAAATGTTACCCAAATGACTCCAAATTAGTCAGAAACATTTAATCTAACAGTTTTAAGTATTTTAAATGTTTCTGCTGTGAATCTGTATAAAATTTCCAGTCTTTCTTTTTTTGTAACCTGCTGCTGAAAAGGCCTTTAAAATTACCAGGTTTTGTGCTGTCCAGAGGTTTGGTTGACAATTAACACAGAAGTTTGGCCTAACTGATGTTTTCATTTGTTTTCAAATGCAACAAACAATAAATTTGAGCACGTAGAAAGTGTGTTTTCAAGCTTTGGATTTTTGACCGTTTTTGATAGTCACGCAGTTTAGCAGAAACTGCAAAATTGGTCCAAATTTCGCTGTTGAGGAAACAAGACAATAGCCTTCCTGCATTTCAAATGCACCCCTAAAGCACAGCAAAAGCACCACAAGCTGTCTAGGCGTTGTTCAAACCCTAACCCTAACCCTAGCTTGGGCACTTGTAGAACGTACACCCAAAACCAACCCTAAAAAAGCTCTGTTTGAAATGTTTACCAAATGATTCCAAATTAGTCAGAACATTTTCAACTAACAGTTTTAAGTATTTTAAGTGTATCTACAGTGAACCTGTGTAAAATTTCCAGCCTTCCTTTTTTTGTAACCTGCTGCTGAAAAGGCCTATAAAATTACTAGGATTTGTGCCGTCCAGCAAAAGCACCACCAACTGATATATTTTCAGAAAGTATATACAGTATAATTTGAAAGGGTTTAATCATTTTTTATAAAAATTATTGTTTACTTATAATATTGAACTGAGAATACAGCTCATGAAATTGTTAGCGTAAGTCATAATTATTAATTAGTCATAGTTATTAGTATATTAATATATTTTAATCTGTTTTGAAATATATATTTAACTATAATACATGTAATTAAATTCAATTAAGTATCATACTGTATTCAAATCTCTTGAACGTCTGTGTGTGTCAGTCTCTGCTTCAAAACCAGATTGGTCAAACTCCTCACCTTTCATCTTCTTTCATTTAATGGTTTACAAACCTGGTACAAATATAGTTATTTGCAATTTCTCAATTTCAGCTATATCAAAATGTGAGACTTTTTATAGATTTTAAGCAATTTTCAGATCTATGACTGAAAAAATACTGCAGTTAAAGCTTTATCCATCCAATCTATTTTCTAACTGCTTCATCCATTTCAGGGTCTCGGGGGAGCTGCAACATATGCAGTTAAAACAAAATATTATGCTTAATTAGTAATTATACACTATTTTAACAGTTGAAGGTGGTTCAGTAAGTTTAACATACTGTTACAAATGGGGGTTAATTCTATTTATAGTATTAAGTTTGAAACAATAAAGTAAAAAAAAATGCAAATTTAAAGTGAAATACAAAGTTGTGGCCAAAACAGGTCAAAATATATTATGGTTAAAGAAATTGCAAAATATTAGGTTGACAGCAATTTGTCAACATTGATCTTTTGTGGTACAGTTAAACAGGATTGTGTAGTCTAACTCTTTTCCAAAAAGATGATGCTGTCCATGTTCAAACACAACATTTTCATCTTCAAAGTTTTATCTAATTAAATATACATGGTTGAGCTTAACGATCATTCATCAGAATGATGCAAGCAGCATACGAACTGGGGATCATCCTAAACAGTGCCATACGAGTTTGTGCACAGCTCTCTACTAACTGTGAAAGTTTATTTTGGCTAATAGATTAATTTGATAAACACAATAAGACAAACATGATTATGTGCAGGACAAAACAAAGGCAGGCTTTTTTTTTTCAAAAGTCTCAAACAGGAATGAGTTATTATATCAGTGAATGAGTCTGCAGGAAAGGGCCTTCATCTCTTGAGCTGTCCACTCAAATGTACAAACAGAAGAAAGCTAGACAAAGGTGGGCATGAGATTGCCCCTCTATCTGGTAGAAGACGGTGGTGCTCAACTGTCCCTTCACAATGAATTGAAGCCTTTGAATGATGTTCATGGTAGGATAGATATGAGCTCATCAACTTGTTTCATCATTTATTATTGTTTTGGTATGTTTTTTTTTCTGCAAAATTCCAGAAAAGAATATATTTGAACAGTTTACACCAAAATGAACTGCAAGATAATCTAACATGACACAGACCATTAAATTACAATTATCTTTGCTTTCTGCATGACTATTGATTTTGCACATAATTTAATTCATTAACAGTAGGACCATAAGACATGATTTTGATTCTGAGTTTCACCAAAACTTCAAATCAATATAAAAAATAAAGTAAAAATTTCTTTTAAAGTTTCTTAGCACTTTTATTCTATCTATAGTACTTGCAAAAATATTCACTTCACTAAAAATCTATTGTAGTTACAATACATTCCAAAATGCAAAAAGAACATTATTAAACCTCCTAACATAGTTTCCTAAACACACTGTATGTGTGGACTAGAGGCTCAATCAAACATGTAGACAACCAGATGTATTGTATTACTTCTTATTTTAAAGAAACAAATATTAGAGAGAAAGTTCCAAACAAGAGGAAGATGTTTGTTTCTATGTTCCTATTAAAGCTTGCTGTGCAAGTCCTCGTGGTTGGGTCTTTCAAAATGTACAGCTGAAATTAATTTCAGCTGCAACCCCACTAAATATGTGAGCATGTGAAAGGAACAATGCTTGGATTTAAAAAGGAAATGAGAGGTGACATATAAGAACCTGTTTCGAAGACAGGACTTCATTGATGTTTTCTAGAAAGGACATGTCTATTGCAGTAAATAACTATTTCTGTTGGTAAATAATATGCCAATTTATATTATTTCAAGATTGATCAGTTCACAGATATTAAAAAGGGCATCTTGGACTGTTATAATAGTTTTTATTTCGAACATTCTGTCAAAAAGCTCATCTGTCATTAAAAGCTCACAAGAGAAAAGGGAATGTAATCTTGGCATTTTCTGAAAAAAGTCTAACATTAAACATCAAAACATACAGTAATGTACTTTGGATAGCGTTCAAACCTAGGGAATCAAAAACACAAGAGAATCTACACAACCTTTTAAAAGATTGTAGAACTGTTACACAAATGTCACTTGACATTGTAATGAGAACCATTAACTATATATGAGCTACCCTGTGTGTTATACTATTAATATCCTTCAAAATAATTAATGGTAGAGTCTGTCTTTTCCCAGTATTGTGACCACTTTGGCATTAAAGGGCAGGATCCCCTCTGTCTCAGGGAAGATTTCTTTTATCTTCACCCATGGAGCACATCCTTTTCAAGCACCCATTTTCAACAGCATGAAGGAATTCTGCAATGATAGCTAAAGAAAAGAGGACAATTTAATTTGGGAGTACTGGTTAAAGATTTTCAGTTATGTTCCCAACACAAAATACCTGAAGATTAGTAAGAAGAGAAACATGCATTTTGAGTATAAGGCTCTTCTTCACATTTCTCAGAACTTTCTATCCCTGTTTTGAAATAACAAAACACTTACAGTATAGCAATAGTACAACTGTACTTTCAGGTTGCCATTTTGCAAAATGTCTAGTTTAAACTTGAACTATATCTGAATATTTTGGAATATTTCTGGGCATCATTCTCTCTGAAGAACTCCATTTACTTGTTAAATTTGCTAATGCTGTTCCTGAATATGATTGGGTTCAAGACAAGACCGCACTTTGTTTTCACTTGCTAGAACCACAGAGTGAATGTGTTGCTTGCAGATTACCTACAGTATAACAAGTACTGTATATTTTTAGAAAACACCTTTCCACAATTAAGCATAGTAAAAACTACAGCATATGCATATAGTAAATGCATTGTAAATTTAAACAGAACACACATTTGAGATAGAAATGAATCTTTTATAAATAAAGGAACTGCTACTTCTAAAAACAAAACTGAATATCAACACATTCACCATTAGCACTCTCTGAGATGATCCACTTTCTGCCGATGTTTACATACAGTACTTCTTGGGGGCTGAAAGATTCCATCTGTTTTTGTGGGTTCATATTTAGGTCTCCGGGACCTGATTCCAACTCCCATTTAAAATCACTTTTCTGAAGTATAGCACTCTTTAAGCTTTATTAAGATGGTGTAATAAGCATAAAGAATGCAGAGAGGTGGAATAATTTATATCATAATGTATCATGAGATACAGCTACTGTAACATTGCTTATCCTAACCCTTTCATGATGAAACATGATGATAAAATTAAAAGATATTATTATATGTCTACTTACCTAAAGTTATATTTCTTTTCTAGCAAAACTGAGAGTAAAATCAGGTAATTAGAAAATACAATATCACACCGACAAAAATGTCAACTGATCTACTGAAAATAACGGTTGATACTAGCCACCTGGAAATTTGTTGACAACTCACACTGTCATTTAGTCTGGAATGGTCAATTTCTATGATCAATTTTTGCGGCCTAGAAAAAAACAAATGGACATGAAATGGTATCTTTGGAGTGAGAGTAAATAATGACTAAAGATCTTTATAAAAGACTTTTTTTTAAGTAAGAATTAGTGATTATACAACTGTAAAATAGTTATTTAAAAAGCACTGATAATATTTAATTACGTGGAGTACTATGAATTAATTTAAACAGGGGTCAGTGATGCCCTAACTAGATGAAACATCCTTTAATAATGAGTTTGTTTCACATATGATCTCAGAACTAGAGAGAGTTTAACTGTTAGGCACAATACTAGTACAGTACAGTATGTTCTGTTAGAACATTATGTAGGTCTTTTATGTCAAAAATGTTGATCTATACTAAGAATCACTGCTGCAAAAAATGTTGTCAGTCACTTTCACAGCATGTTTTCTTAATCCTACAACCATACAACCTACAACCAAATAAAACTGTGGAAATTATAGTCTATGAAAGCAGATTAAGGGAGAAACAGCATTACTTAAAGCAAGAGTTTATCAAGGTGTGCCTGTGTCTTGTGGAAATAAGAAGAGAAAAGCTTTATAACCTATTTGAATACAACAGCATGTGACATTAAAAAATATTTATCTTTTTAATGGGTCAGACTTTTTTTGTTACACACTGTGGTTGCAGATGTATGTATTGCCTATTAATTTATTGCAATAATTAAGGCTTGTTAACATTATATTATCAGACAATGATACATCTTGAAAATGTATAGAACACTCATTCAACCAGGTAAGAGGTAAGTAAAATTACAAATGAGTTTAAGAAACAATATGTGAATACTTACCTGTACAACTCGTAACAATTCATTTCAGAGAGAGACACAAAAAAGACACTGAAAATTAGGGAATACCACTTAATGGTCAGTATGTTGTCTCTATTACAATGGCATTAAACAGAGAACCCTGGTTTCACCAAAAAAGTTATCAGACAAAAAATTAAAATGCCAGGAGACAAACTCCATTTTCATAAAGAAGACAGAAGAATATTTTGGAGGAAATACTGTCAACCAAAAACACTGATAGATTTAAATATAAATTTTAGGCAAACTTGACAGAAAAAGCAGTCACTGAATTCAAATCATACTATGAAGCACTTAAAGGAATAAAAGATCTAGTTAACATACTGTAAGTAAATAATCTGGACATTTCAATTGCACCAAATACAAACGGAGACTCTTTAAAATTCTTTCTGTCGTCCCATTGTTTTATGTTGCAAACGTCTATAATGACTGCTTATTAGTTTGATCCAAATTCCATGTTCTGTTAAAAGAGGTTACTTGTTCTTGCTCGTGTAACAGCTTGCCTTGCCTGCCAGAAACAAAATCTTGGTGGGGGAAGTCAAGCTCATTCAAGTTCTTAGAGCAAAAGCAAAAAAGTGGCAGTTCAATGCCATGTCTTTTCCACCCCCAAAGCTTTCCCAGTTTCCTTACATTATTATATTTATTTTTTTTGCTCTGTGCCTGCTACATTTCTCCATTCCACATTCTCTACACTTCTTATTGCAAAGATACTAGATGTTGAACTAGATGTTGGTGACAACAGGTGGAGCAGGGTGGAATTTCAAGAGAGGTGAAAAAGTCCCAGCCTTAGTCATCTAGTCTCAGCTGTTTAAAGCGGCCGTTGACACAAATCTGTTGTAAAAACATCACCTTTTCTCTCTGGAGCAACACTTGATAAAGAGCTTCTGTAAAGGTCTAGGTTGTAGTGTGAAGAACACCAGTTTTCTAGCCTTCATTGATAAAACCAGCTAAAGGAGATCATACAATAGGTATCAGTGTACACAATATTGCCTGCATTATTTTTCCAAAGTGCAATGATGGGAACTTTCTGTAAAATACAGTATGTCTAGAAGAACTACTGTAAGTCAAAGTTTTTGACTATTGTTATTGTATTTATGTTAGGTCCTTCTGATATATCATTATCCTAGCATTATCTTATATAGGATGTCTTTAATATATTGATGCGCTTCCTTTAATATTTGCAAACATAATATTCTTATATTCACCTGGGCAGGTATTCTATAAGTGCATTTGTCTCACCTGCTTCTTCAGACTTGACAAATTCATTATTGTCCACCTGGGCACAAGTGGAAGGGCAATCTTGGTGTAAAGATCTCAGGCAGGTCTGTACCATAGAGTGAAAAATACATAAAATTATATTCTGAAAGCCAGCAAATTATGAATTCATCTTTTTATGTATGATCCATCATCCCATGATTAATGAAAAATGGAAAACATTCTTGTGGCTTTTGACTGGCATGAAAGCAGTCAATTGTCAGCACTGTACAGAAATAGTTTGACAGACAACCTGGTGTAGACAAAGCAATCTGAAGAATTTAAAGTAAACTGTGTGCAGGCCACCATAAAAAGAAAAATGTAAAAAGACAAGAAGCAACTCTTAAATGAATTTGTAGGTAAAAAGGGAAGTACAAATTAATTAATTAGTTGTCTTTTGACATTTTTAACAGTATATGCTAGCCAGAATACAAAATAGACCTGTGCTAAAAGCATTACGTACTCTGTTTTGTACACAGTATTCACTTTTAAAAATCAGCCTTTTTTAAGAAAAATAAAGGAAAAGAGTGAAATTTTAAAATTCAGTAACGGAAGACTGCAGTTTAATCCTACTTTCTTGGTATATTGTTTGCTTCTATAAGTCTAATGATGTCACATAAATATACCTGTATTTCTGGGAGTTCCTTCATTTCTTCAAGATTTGTAACAAAGTCTTCAAACACTAGCTGTGGAAATAGTTTATTAGCCCAGCACTGGATACATTGAATTAGGGCCTGTAGGTCTTCTGCCTGTGGTAGCAATCATAAAACAATCTTTTGATATTTCTATTCCATGTTTCTTCCTCTGTATTTTCTTCAATTTTTAATAATCACCAAAGTTTCTATGAATCCAAAATCACCATATACAGTATTACCACATCTATATTTGCTTAAGGAAAACAGCATTCAAACCATTCACTTCAGTTTTCCATGTGTAATCATTTGTGGTGTTTTGTAATTATAATTTTATATCTTGTACTGTATGTGGATTTTTTTTGGGGGGGGATCCGGAGCCTATCCCAGCAAGCAACTGGCAGGACACACCATAGATAGGATGCCGGTCCATTACAAGGCATACACAAACACAAACATCCACACACTCACAGTGGGGCCAATTTTATCAGAAGCCAATTAACCTACCACTATGTCTTTGGACTGTGGGAAGAAACCAGAGCTCCACCAAGAAACCCATGTGAACATGGGGAGCACGTACAAACTCCATGTAGGTAAAATCGCACTGACAACAACTTTGTGCTGATTTATATCTCCTTGTTCCTGAAGAAATATTAACTCCAATACTTGAAAAAAGGTTATCCTGAATTCCTGTACAGAATTGTTTCCTATCCAGCGCAGAATTTCCCTCACGGAACACCACAGCACTATTGAATAGTCGGAATTTCCTTCTTTGACCCCTGCTATCGACTATATATTTTTTAGGATCTTGCGTGTGGCACAAATGAAAAGTGGAGCTGAGTTCAGGTGACAGAGGTAGCCTTCTTCAGCATACATTTTGATTTCTATAAACTTTGTGATTTCCAGAAGCCACAATTCATGCCACAAATTTTAAACTGGTAAAATTGTATCACAACTGTCTGTCAGGCAGTCAATCACATTGTACCATGTCAACACAACATCACATGAGGCAACATTTCATTTCAACATGTTATTCTAATGTGTTCATTGCATTAAACAACCTATTTATCTTGTTTCCACAATTACATTATATACAATATTGTACATATATATACATAAGTATATATACACACATGCTTTGGGGTTTATTTGTTTTTCTATCAATTTCTGTCTACCGTCTATTTCTGTTTTCTTGTCTACCCACATACTGTAGCAGAAAGCAGTATCTAAGAAGCAAATAAAGATAGATCGTTTAAAGATTGTGGTAAATTGGATACTCTCACATACTGAGCCATCTTAAAAAAAGTCCTGTAAATATATCGCAATTTATGTATCAAAGTTATGAATTAATGATAAAAAATCTGTATAAGGAGTCAACACCTTGGTGAAGCCTGAGTTTTTCTCTGCCCGCATACACACATCCCTTTATTCCATGACATGATCAGCTGTCCAATTAATAGTCCAGAAGAGAAATGCAGCCTAACCTACTAACAATGGCTGGAAAGGATTTAGGTGAAGTGCACAGACACTGCATAAAGATGTCATACTGACACATTAACGAGCGATGTACTATTTTAAAAGGGTCTAGAGGATTTATGTAATCTTGTTAAAGTGTTTGGGGTTAATTTTATTTAGGTACAGTAACAAGCTGTAGGTTTCATTCTTTTGCTGTAAGAAAATTATCCTGGTAGCAGAAAAAGATAGGCCTCAAGGGTCAGTTGGACAGTATTTCACTGAAGGGCTTATGTATTTTTAATTGCCTCTCTGGTTAGCGTAGACAGAGATTTACAGTACAGTAAAAAAATAGCCTGTGTCCATTTAATGAATGTGTAACACACAACCCTAATAAATGTACAATAATCCAGTGCACTCTGATTTGATTATCTGCAAACTAAGATCACCTAAAAAGTTCTTACCTGGCTTTTCACGAGAAAACCATCACTTAACACTTCACCATCTGGCACTTGAAAACCGATGGAATTACTAAAAATAATGTGATTGACTATACGTAATTGTGTTTCCAAAGATCAACACACTTCTAAAGACGCTTTCCTTCATGTTTTTAACATTTTTCTAAACAGTATCAGCAGCAGTAGTAAATGGTTTAGAAGAGAGAGAAGAGTCTTAAGAAAGTTTTCTCACAAGTTAGTGACTGCAGTTCTGTCCTGATCATGTGTTTGTCACACGAGATTCGCAGTGAAGAAGGTATGGTAAGTAATTTACCTCTAGCTCTTATTATAAAAATATTTAACTTCTTAATGTACTGTACAGTGCCTTGAAAAAGTAGCAGACCCTTTAGAAGTTTCAAATGTTGCAGTATTACAAATGTTAGCTACACATCCTTTTTCAATCAGTATTTTTACTACAAACTCACATATTCAAACAGAAAATCTAGACAAATTTAGATATTTGACAGCAGATATCTTAAAGAAAGTCAAAAACTTAAATATGCTGTTTGCATAAGTAAACTGAACCACCCAATAATATTTGGTAGAGCCATATTTTGCAATAAAAGCTTTATGTTTTTTGGAGTAGGTGTCTACCAGCTTTATACATGGGTTAGGAGTGATATTCACTCATTTCTCTTGGCAGATTTGCTCCAGCTTATTCAAGTTTCTTGGATAGCACTTGTGAACCTCAATTTTCAAATCAAACCATAGATTCTTGATGGGGTTGAACTCGGGACTTTGACTAGGGAACTGAATGACTTTCACCTTTTCATTCTTGAGACACTCCAATGGTGCTTTGGCCCTGTGTTTGTCATAATTAACCTGCTGAATATACTCTCAAGCTTCAGTTCTTTAGCAGACTGAAACAAGTTCCCTATACTTTGCTCCATCTTCTCCATTTTTGCTCCATTTTTCCTTCACTTCTAACAAGATTCCCAGTCCCTGCTGATGAGAAGCATCCCTATAGCATGATACTGCCAACATAATACTGCACTGTACAGATAGTGTTTCTTGGGGCATGGGCAGTGTTAGGTTTGCGCCACACATAGAGTTTTGAATTTTGGACAGAAAGCTCTATCTTGGGGTCATTTGACCATAAAACCCAAATTTTAGCTGGATGATTCTTGTGCTGTCTGGTGAACTCCAGACAGGCTTTGAGATGGTTCTTTTTGATTAACGCCATTTTTCTTGCACATTCCCACAGTGGTCTGTGTAATGCAGAGCTCTTAATATAGTTGACTGATGCACCTTAGGGTCACTTCTTAGTCACTGAACTCTGAAGGTCTTTCTGAGTGATTGTTGGCATCTCAGTGGCTTCCCTCACAAGTCTCCTTGTTGTTCAATGCTGGGTTTTGAGGAACAGCCTTTTTTGTGGTGTGATGCAGCTTTCACTTCTCACTTATTGTTTGCAATAGTGCTCGCTGGGATATCCAAGCACTTTTATTTTTTGTTTTGGATATTTTTTATACTCTTTTTGTAGTCTACTGTATGCTTTTTTAGTCACTTTATCTCTACCTTCCTTAGAATGCTCTTTAGTCTTCATTTTCAAACATACCTTTCCTTGAGATTCATTGCCTCACCAATAATCCCTCAACAGATTTTTTATCTACTAAACATGAGAGTCGTTTCAATGGTGCACACACAGAAGCCAATGGAAAGGCAATTACAGATGCAGCCATTCAAAGTGCGCGGTACAGACACGTACCAGAGGTAATTGGCTACGGCGTCGCGCATCGTGACGCAAGATGACGCAGGGTACCGCAGTACGTGATTGGTTGACCGACAGGGGCACTCGTGGTCCGTTGGTCTGTCGTAGAAAGATTTACAGTAAACGTCTTTACTGTGTCCATTGTAGTATTTAATATTTATATGGAATTTTACCTCTGAAAGGAAATCTTAGTGCCTGAGCATAAAAAGAATAGGAGCATACTGCAACGCGTGTGAAGTCCATAAACGATATTAATTTTGGAATTTAAACATACAGTATATGGCTGGTCTCGATACTTTAAAGAAAACATACACACCAGTATTCCATTTCTCCCTAAACATTTTAAGCATCGAAGTCTTTAACTAACGTGATACCGGAGTCAACAAGCATACTTTTAGAATTTGATTAAAAGGGAATATAATATGGAATCGCGTATCTCAAGAAATTAATAACGATATAATTATATTCATGTTGCAAAAGAACTGCAACGGACATAAAAACTCCCTTGCTTTTAACAGAGCATTCCATAATTTCTAACTACGAAAATGATTTAAACTGCGACACTTATCATTCACCAAGAGCTCGAAATATCACAAGGATCCTCTAGAGCACAGCAAAGACTGTATTAAAAGAATCGCGTATCTCAAGAAATTAATAAGATATAATTATATTCGTGTACTGCGACAGGGCTGTGTAGGGCTGTTTCACCTCTGTCTTCATGTGACTCGATTCAAAAGCCATTTAGCAAAGAGGGGATGAGAAGAGTGACAAACTAGTATACGGTACAGTACTTCAGATCTTTTTTTCTGAACTGGGGAAAATCTGATCATGTTTCTCTATAACAATAATAAGGACAAGACCAGAGTTATGGTTTTCCAGAAAAAAAGCCAGACCCCCATTAGTCTTCCTGAGATCGTCGGATTATGAACGAATAAAAGCATCTTATTAAAAATGCTTTTGTCTGGGTATTTACTTTGTAATCTGTGGTTTACATCTACTGTATTGTTTTGAGATGCCACTTTTAAAGGTGATATGTAAAATAAAGTTTTTTATTATTGTTATAGAGAAACATGATCAATTTTCCCTGGTTCAGAAAAAAGACTATTAAAATCTGTAATCTTTCCAAGAAGTTTCTGCTTTGTGCTAAGACATTAACGAGTACAACCCCCCTCTCTGCAGGAGGGCTGGCTGTGACGAATTAAACCGGTTTCACGGGTATTTTCAATGTAGGAAGTACAGTAAGACAGCACAAAAAAAACAGACATTGTCTGGTACAGCACGGAGCTCAGTCAATTCAAACAAGTTCAGTTTCAAAAGAACTGCAACGGACATAAAAACTCCCTTGCTTTTAACAGAGCGTTCCATAATTTCTAACTACGAAAATGATTTAAACTGCGACACTTATCATTCACCAAGAGCTCGAAATATCACAAGGATCCTCTAGAGCACAGCAAAGACTGTATTAAAAGAATCGCGTATCTCAAGAAATTAATAAGATATAATTATATAATGCCAGCGAACTCTTGTTTTTATGTCCACTATAACTACGCTGGGCAAACGCCCAGTTCATCTGGCATTTTCTTTTATGCTGCGGGCATTCTCCTGGTCTGTGTCTTCTAGGATATAATGCCAGCGAACTCTTGTTTTTATGTCCACTATAACAGACAATCTCCTTTGCTTTTAACCGAGGGTTTAATAATTTCCTAAAATGAAAATGATTTACTTTATTTCCCTCACGGGATCAATAAAAGTATCTATCATCTGTCTAAACTATGGGACAGAATTCTGGGGTCTCCCCATACCAGAGATTATGGTAGGGCTTCAGAATGGTGATTGGCTGACACCATCTGACACCCCTCTGATTGGAGAAAAAAGACATGCTGGTTTGCTATACATACAGTACTGTACCAGGAAGAGGATTTCTTTCTGTTCGAAACGTGTATTTTAAAAGTTTAAGAAGTAAAAACCTTACAGCGTACACAGATTTCGTTATCTTTGTCTTATGCATAATAATGTTCACCGCTCTGTCTAGCAAATTAATAATAAACTTTATTTTATATAGCGTTTTAAACGAATAAGTAATTAGATTGCTCATAAACCTAATCACTTGCTTTTTCTTTTTATTTAGGCTCAGATTTCAACTATAGATCGTATTATTAATAACCATAATAACAACCAACCAACAAAAAAAAACATATAAACATAATTGAAGTCAACTCCTAGGTACTGTAACTGTCGTGTGGATAGTTTCACAAGAATCAGACAAAGGTTTAAGCATCGCTTGTTCTAGATAAAACTGCAAGAAAAACAAAACAACAACCCATAATGTACTTCTTTGCGGCTCTGTTTGCCCAAATCATATATTCACAATGTGAAATCTAGAAAATAATATTACGTAACCAAAATCCGCAATATGGAAACAGAACCTGTGTAATTGTTGATAGATGATGTACTTGTAACATTTTTACAAGACGAACTACAACATTTAAAAAAAGACTTGTATGTACTTGATATCTCTAATCAATCTACGGCCACATTGTTAAAAGCAGAGTCCCATCACAAAACGAAACTAAAACGCATACCGTTTCGCGCTTCTTATTAGTTGCTCAAAAGTAATTTGACCGTATGAAATGCATAATATAAACCTAGAAACATATACGTGAGCAGTATTTACGCACTGCAGTATCGGTGTTAAGACATACCTCTCAAATACTGTAAATCAAGTTTAAAATATCTCAAGACCGATTCTGGTCATAATGAAACCATGTTTCGTGTGTGTTTTCTTTAAAGTGCAGAGACCAGCCATATACTGTATGTTTATGTTCCAAAATTAATATCGTTTATGGCCTTCACACGCGTTGCAGTATGCTCCTATTCTTTTTATGCTCAGCTACTAAGATTTCCCTTCAGTGGTAAAATTAGATATGAATATTCAATACTTAAACGGGCACAGTTAAGACATTAAATATACATATACATACTGTATACAGTACAGTTTTCATATGGTAATATGTTTATGTTCCTAAATCAATCTCTTTTATGAGCATGTGAAAGGCATGGTGAATCGATTCTCAAAAATTACTGTACTTTGCATGATTGGAAACAAATGCGTGATTGCGAAATGCTGTGGTGTTACTTTTACAAAGACGGTCAATGAAAAAAAGAATGTTGACCAGGGCAATACTTTGAGTTTACACTTACAGCTTGTCCAAGGTCATTCATTATTAATACTATTAGTAATATCTTCGTTAAAGACTTTGATGGCCACAGCTCAAACATGAGAGGTTGAGCTTTATTAGCTCCACCTTGCGGAAATTCTGGATACTATTATTTTGCTTGTCGTATTATAGGAGAATTTATGGTAACTCGCGGTATTTACCGGTAGCTTGCGGTAGACTGCGTACAGCCCGCGCATTTTGAATGGCTGCATCTGTATATCCTGGTTAAGGCCATTTCTTTCACCTACTGTATGTAAACTTAGAGTTACCACAGTGCAGACATCTGAATACTTATGCAAGTAGCGTATTTCAGTTTTTGGCTTTCTTTAAGCTATCTGCTAACAAATAACTTTTTTTAATTTGTCTTTAAAATAGGTGAGTTTTCAATAAAACAATGTATCAATTGTAATTCAGCAAGATTTGAAAACTTTTAAATGGTCTGAGTACTTTTACAAGGCATTTTATGTGTTGTTTTTTAATTTACTAAAAAAATTACAAATTATCATCAAAGTGATTAATTCTCATACAAAGCAACAATGCCCTTTTCAAAATAGTCAAGTTTATATACAGTACATTTAGCATTCCTATACTCAGCATGTTTAAGCAGCTTTAAGTTTAGGACACTGCTGCTCAATATGGTCTTTCACTAGACAGGTTTCTAACATAGGCATATGGACTTCCCTGCCCTCCATATTGATATAGTGCTGAGTTTATGAATGGTACATAATCCTATTATAACTAGATAAGCAAACGGATATATGGACTTCATTCATTCACAAACAGCTGTGGTCTTTTTAATACATGTGACCATACTGACTGATCTAGGGCTTCCGTGTTCTGTACTAACTCTGGAAACAAACAAAAATGAAAAAGAGCTTAGTTTTTGAAGAAGTGAAAATAACACATTACACTTAATGAATGAGTGATTAAACCATACAGTAACTATAGCAGAAATGTACAGTAAAACATTGGTAATGTGTATTCTACATGATAGTAATAATTGAGGAATAGCAGCACTACAGCAAGCGTACAGTAAATGAAATACATTTTTTTCAGCAATTCTCTTAATTTAATAGTTTGCTTTTCAGACTGGTCGCTTAGACCCTCTTGCGTCACATCTAATAATTTCTCTTCTGTTTTCCTATTTTACTGCATACATAAATTGCTTAAGATTCTGTTTTACTGTGTTTCTACATTGTATCTGCACAATGTAAAATTTTGTATTCCTCTATGTCAGTACTGTAATTATTATTTTTTTAGTTTTAACTGTTTTCTTCTGCATTTACAGTAATACTGCTTTTGCAAAGGGCAGCTCAGTTCTTTAGTCACAGACTCCAGTTCGTCAGAGTCAGATAAATTCAGTTGGTTATTCAAACTGCTTGTAGTGAGAAGAACACCGAAATACAAAGAGATATTGTTTTTCACACTAAGTAGCAGACAGCCAGGAGTAACTCTGGAGAAGAGATTCTCTTTGAAGATTTCTCTAAAGACTTGCTGTCTTGCAGGACTGCATTTATGTTACTTTGAAGGTGATATCATGCATACATGCAATTTATCTTTGGCATTTTGCACTGGAGGCCCCTAATTTAAATAATGACTTTGAAATAGTTCCCCATTCAAACACATCTGAGTTATTGGCATAAGTTAATAATAATTAGCAAAGCAAGTTAAAGAGTACAGGACAAATGTATCATAAAAAAATCATTCTTATCCACAATACAGTATATTCTGTTAATCATAAGATCGTTTCACAGAATATTTATCATATTAAGTATATTCTTATTGTTTTAATAAACTTACTTCGTATCCTTCTCCTTTGAAAGATATACCTTCACATTTATTCTGCAAGGAAGAAATCCCTTCTTCTGATACAAGCCTGTGAAATTAAAAACAGGGAAATATAAAAAGTACCAAATATAACTTTTTACTTTTTACAAATAGAACGTTTAGATCTTGATTGAAGGAAATAATCGAGAATATCCAATAGGTGGCAGCAGTTCACTTTGAGAAAACAAAGTTCTTTCCATTCAAATAAGTAATATTTTTGGTAGTAAAATACAATCAACATAATAACATATAAGGTGCTATACAAAATATTTATGCTTAAATATTGGATATCTTCAAAGAAAATGCCTCTGTCAAGTAATCCGAAAATATATTGAATGGATATTCCTATGATAAACACTGTTAAGTCATTTCATACAGAGTAAAAGCAAAAATTGTCCAGTCCAGTTCAAAGTTTAAGACAAAGTGAGGAAATAATTACCTTGTGTTTTCTTAAAGCTTTCTTAAAGCCTATGCCTGGTTAATAGGTGCTTCCATTGTAGAACATTTGAAACACTTGAATGTATTGAGGGGCTTACAAAACATAAGTGTTGTAAGAGGTAAAACCTGCACTGAGTCCTTTATAACTCCACTGCTGCCTTTCAGTAGACCAGCAATGTCAATTAAAAAATGACTGACCAAAAACTTTTACTTTTACTTATTTTTCATAATGTTGAGATTCTAAACAATGCATAAAACCTCATTCCCAGGTGAGACGTTACTAGTGTACCCTTTAGCAAGGTACAGTACTTGTTATAGTAAAATATCCAACTCTGTAAATGGGCGGTGATGTAAGTCACTCTGGATAAAAGCATCAGCCAAATGAATTAGCAGTAGCAGTATAGGAAACCTTTGTACTTGTACGTAAATATTTTTTCATCTTTATCATTACTCACTTCTGTACATCCAGCTCACTTTTTTGTTCTTTGTTTTCAGTGGGCTCCTCTTCCATCTGACTCAGAAGTAGTCCACCAACCCTCTGTTCTGCTCATGAAATAAGTCCACATTTTACCCCACTCTCCACGAACATAAAAACTGAAGTAAATAAAATTTAAGAAATATGCAGTTTCTCACTCTACACTGGCAGTGTGTCATTGTTTTTTCTACAAATGCTAAGTGCTGTTAAAGATGAATTCTCATTATTTCCTGATTTTTTTCATGTTTCGATCAAAATGTTCTGTTTTGTAATATTACAAAAACATAAACATTTATGTTGATTAAATTCATGGTCTTCAGTAAATTACAACATTGTGTCAAAAACATTGCAGTCTTTATGCAAGAGTTAAATGTAAGAATGTTATTAGAAAACCAGCATTCCTACATTTGCAGAATGTATTTATAAAACAATCTCATAATCTCTTTGACAATCTTCACTTCAAGTTTCGGATTTTGAGGAGATGTCTGAAGCAGAGAGATTAGTATGGTAGTAAGTTTTAAGATGGTTTTAGATAGACAACTTATTTTGCAGTATCTGTGAATTAATTAATATTGGCTTCCATGTCTCAGTTCTTTAATCATAACATAGTGATGCTTTCGGGCTATAACTAAATAACGGCCATTCAATATCCTTGAACTACACACACTAAACAATGTTTATAAATATACTGTATATACACATGCACACTATTATGTCTGAGTAAAAAACAAAAGGTGTATTTACATTGCTTTCTTGAGATTCGACCTTAATTGTAACTACTCAAAATGATTTTTTTAAATCATATTGTGCCTGAAGATAAACTAAGTTGTAGTTGTGCCATATTTGTTTATTTCATCCTTAAATCTTATCCTTGTTTTTTTTTTTGTTGTTACTATACCGTCCTACCCTTCTCAACTTCCACACTGGCTGAAGTGCTTTTGCTGATCCCTGGAAATGGAACAGAGAAAGTTGATATAGGAGGAGGAAAAGGAGGAAACTTCTCATCTTCAATGTCTTCATAATATGGTGGAACAGTAATCTGGTAATCTTCACTCTGGCCAAACATAGCTAAAATGAAAGGGTGGAAAAAACGAAAATCTGTGCATATCATTGTATAGTAAGATATCTTAATTGAAACAGAGCTTTAAATGAATATCTAGCAAGAAAAATGACATCTAATAATAACAATAAAAAACATCATCATTGTTACCACCACTAAAAATAACAACAATAATAACATACCTATTTAATAAACATTTATCCTTATACTGACAATTTTACAGAACTACTAAATGCATTGCATACAGTACATCTGTTGTTAATGTAGTTATCTAAAAAGTTGCATGTTAAGGTTTTAAAATTTAATTAGTTAAATTCTTATTTTGGTGCTAGTGTGAATTCTGTATCTTTTCCCAAGAATGAAAACCATACCTTTTTCTTTCCAAAACGTAAGGTTCCAACTCCTTTCTAAATTGTGCAGCGTGTGAGTGAGAGCTGTGCGCTGTCTGCACGTCTCTGTGTCCCCAGCCCCAAGTACTAAACAAACTCCACGCTGTGGATAAGCCGAGCCACTGAATAATTACGTGTGTGCGTCAGTTTGATGCTAGTAAGTCCTATTTACGGTTGCAGTTGTATTTTTTTCTGTCTAGCGTTAAAACAAACCATCTTATAAATAACTCCCGGTAAAGTTATGTAACACTTTAAAAAGATCGTCATTTACTGGTTACCATTTTTTTCGTTTTGAATGAATAAATCAAGTGCTTCATAGTATCTATGAGTTTTAAAACTGAATATTTTCATCTGCATCAACATATAAGGTGAGAAATTTACAGAAACATAATACCGTAACGGAACATTTCACATTACAAACTTCATAAGAGGACCATTTTATTATAAATGCCAGCAATATTGATGCATAGTGAGAAATTTATTCCAGATCAGTCATTGTATTCCTAATCAGGGACAGTATTTTGGTCAAATTAAGTGACACTTTTTAATCACAAGTGCGATACCAATACAGTAGGTGCAACTGAATCATCCTTTAATTTCTCTCTCAGACTGTGCACAAACATGATAAGCTGGAGTCAAGGGACTCTCAATCAATGTGGCTCCAGTCTGGGACTTAGAAAAGGAGGATGTCGGCGAGCTACAGCTGGTCGTTTAAACTAACAGTTCAAAATACAGTATTATGTGCACTCAAACAATTTCTGATTAAAATGTCTTTTGGTTTCAGAACCTTTTTAATGTCGTTTTATTTTATTTGTGCTGTACAAGCACAATGAGGGGTGCTGAGAATGCAGGCAAATCCCAAATTCTAAATACTGTATAAAATCTTATCTATTTGAATGTCTATTACCCTACATGGTATCATAGCAAAGCAGCTCCGTGTCTGTATAGCTGGAAAGTACTGGAAATTGGTTAGGTAGAGCACCTGACTGGATACTGACCCTCTACTGTCTATCAGACCCTAACTGATTTGTTGATCCCACCATGTATGCTGTATTATTGTTAAAATATTATGCAGTTGTGCTTTTTGTTTACTATTGGTCTTGGTGTGAATGTAACAATCTGGTGCCTAGATTCAATTAATCTGAGGATCTTGTAAGAGTGTCAGTTTAGGTAATTTGTTTTAAAAAGACCACTGAATGGCCAAGGTTCTTCTTAGTCATCTTAACATTTCTTTCAAAAAAGTTTTTCTTTGCTCATAAAGTTTACTTGCAAGCTTTCTTTACCTGTCAGTCAAATGATGAATAAACTCAATATGATTTCAGAGACGGATCACAATTTCTGTTGTGAAGAAGGAGACAACTATAAAGCAGGATTCGATGAAAATGCAAAAGCCAAGTTGTAACGGAGAAATGAGAAAACAAGAGACAGACTGAACCTGCAGGCCAAGAATCAAATAGCCAGGCCAATGCAAAAATACCACATACTAGGCTCCCAGATGCTGTGTGGCTCCTGAGCTTTGATGGAACAGGGAGCTAGAAGTCATTTATAATTCATTTACAGACACTGGGGAAGATGAGCTGCTGAAGCAGTGCAGAAAAAGTGGCTCATCTCACCATGGTGGTCCAAGGAGATGCCAGATGGTGATCCTAAATCTGCTGGAAAGACCAAACAGTGCTGGAGAGCTGTCCAAGGCACTTAAACACCACTTTGGAAGGCTAGGTCACTGTTTCCCAACTCCAGCACTGTGGGAGAAATAAGAAGCCTAAGTTTTTGCGGATCCAGAATTTAATCATGCATTTTAAAATCTGCACCTTTACCATTTACATATACAGTCTTGTCCTAAATTATTTCAAAATGTGGCACATCTCAGTGGTTGATACAAAACTACAAATACTGTAGGTTTCAGAACGTATGATTATGTGCTAGCTGGGTTAGAAACCTGAACCATTATTTGTGTCCCAGGTTTGACCTGGAAAACAACATGGAAAATCATGAAGGTCTGGTTTGTCCAGATTTTATACATTTGTTTACAATTGCAGCTGGCTAAGACTTAAAAACATGATTTCACTTCTAATTCAAATAATTAATATAAGAAATTAAGATCAGAGGTGGATTGAAAACTAGAGGGGCCCAAGTCTGTTGAGGACTGGTGTTGGCTTTCTCTGGGCTGGATGATATGAGGGAAATTAAGTGTGTGCAATCTACCATATTTCAGGCATCTCTTAACCTCTTGAACACACACACCCACAGTAAGTGTTAAATCCACTGATCCATAACATGTCCTGCATGTTCTGTGGATTTCAAGCTCTAGAGGCTTGTACAGTACCATCATAGCAGGCACATGTTGACTATACAATGGTGAAAGCATAGCCAAGAAAGCACTGGAAATAGAATGGAAAGCCTAAGAAGAATAACATGAATGGCCATTAAAAAGGTATGTCTCAGCTTCTGTGCACACAAACAAAAACAGATGCAGCCCTCAATCCGCAGTCTTGTACCACACCAGTCTGAATTGCCTTTTGCATTACCCAGAGAGAAGGGATCATCCACCACAGCCACTGTCACTCCTATGTATCCAAGGCCCAAGGAAGATTTTGATAGCATTGATGCAGCACAGAGCAAAGTCAAACTGCCCCTAGCTGTTGCTCTAGAACGACCTCAGGTGAGAACTCAACTGCCAACCTTGATATTCTGTTTTTACTGGTGTACAGTCCTACAGTTACGTGTCTGCACATCAATTATTTTTCTGAACCCATCCATCCATTTTCTAACCAATTCTTCCAGTTCAGGTTCATGGGGGATCTGGAGCCTACTGTATCCTGGTAAGCTACAGGCACAAGGCAGTGTACACCCTGTATGGGATGACAGTCCATCCCAGAGCAGCCATTCAGACAAAAACACAAACAAACTCATAACTAGGACCAATTTTCCCAGAATCCAGTTGTCAACCAAGTACGTTTTTGGACTGTGGGAGAAGACCAGAATGCTCAGAAGAAAACCATGTGAACACAGGGGAAACATACAAACTCTACACAGCACCCCAGGTCCAGAGTTGAATCCAAGGCCCTTTTTTTGAAACAGTTCTTATTATTTTCAAGTTTTTTAAAAAACAGAACAAAATAAAAACAATATGGTATAAACACATTGGCAATTGCCATTACCTCACCCATGTGACATCGTTGTTTTACACAAAAATAAAATGCTTTTAAAATGTTTGCACTTTCATTTAAGATTTTTCTGGATATTGTGTGTAGAGTTTAAAATCAGGAATTGACTGTTGCAGATTGATAATAGAGCAGTAAGATATTTGTAAAATGGAGTGTTGTTAATTCAATAATCACATGGATATTCAAATAATTAGTTTTTGAAATAAGAAAAAATGTATTTATTTATAAATACCTTACAATAATTTATTTTCTTCTCACAGAGTATTTTGCCATCAGAATTACAATATTAACCCAGGAAAAAATACTTATAATTATGACAACTAAACGAAGAACAAAAAATACTTATCAATAGAATTTTAAAAATTATCCCACTTTTAAACATACATACTATATATTACTTTATTTTTTTAATAAATATACCCTTTGGTGTACTCAATTATCACTCTATTAAGCCATAAGAATACAGACTAAAATACAATTGTTGTACTGGTTTATGTTCAGAGTACAGAATATTTTTTGTTGCAACTGATTTTTAAGTGAGTTTTAGAGGCAAGGATGGCAATAGTTTGACAACCATTAATCTGACTGGGAAACGGTGAAGAAATTCACTGGCCTTAAAATGTCAGGTGAAGCCCAATGCGCTAAGTGAGTATGTATGTCATAGTAAATTTGTATTTTGACTTGGTGCTTCACTTGTCAGTTCGGGTTGACAGTATTTTAATAATTCAGGAATTGAGTCACAATATGTGACATGTGGGTGAACGTACTGTAGCTGTAAATGTAATCTTGCCTTATTACCCCCTGTTGGAAAAGTAAGAAAATATATTTTACAAGCAAACCATATACTAGGCCCCAGGGTGTATACAGTAGGTGTAAACGTAAATGTAAGAATTGTAGAACAGCTCTGAGTGAGAAACACGAGCAAATAAGGCCATTTGCTGTGTGTATCACAAACATTACCACCCACAACAATGAAGAAATGTTTTTCCATTGATGCTGTAGGCCTAATCATGATTTTTTTAACACAACAATAACATCATCATCAAACAACAACAACAACAACAACAACAACAACAATAATAATAATAATAATAATAATAATAATAATAATAATAATAATAATAATAATAATATGCAGACAAATTTCAATTACTAATTCTTTTTTTCAATTTCTAGGTGTTTTTTTAGATAGGCATAAAAGGATAAACTGCACATAGCCCAACATTCAAAGTTACCTTTAAAATGTTATTTATAAAATGCAATGCCAGCAATAAAATCATACAATCTATATTTTTCCTTATTTGATCATTTAAAGGTATGGTTGCATGCATCTAGGGATCAATAAATAAATATTAAAAATTAGTATTTAATCATTTGATTGACTGTACATACACAAAAGCTTGTATTAGGGAATGCATTAAACTACTGTATGTTCTATTAAACTGGCTCATGGAACCCCCTATAGATTTGGAATTGGTAGGGGAATGCAACAAGGATTCCCCATAAGCCCACTACTGTTCCTGCTGGTTATACAAGTTATGGCTACTCATATAAAAACCATACTGTACTGTATGTTTCAGGGTATTCAAATACAGGTTAAGGAGATTAAATGTTCCCAATTGGCTGATGATACAACAGTTTTTTTAAGAAACCAGAAGAAGGCAATTAAGTGCTTACGAGTATTTTCCTCTGTATGATGGCTATTGGGAAATGTGAGGTCTCCTCCATATGTAAAATCCATGTATAAGATGTAATTACATACCTTAGGAACAAGTAATAGGTTTATTCCATGCTGAAAAAAAGAAGAAAGAGAACACAACGTTTCGGCCATGGAGCCCTCTTCAGGTGTGAGAGAGCCTTCTGGAGCCTTCACACACCTGAAGAAGGCTCCACGGCCGAAGCGTTGTGTTCTCTTTCTTCTTTTTTTCAGCATGGAATAAACCTATTACTTGTTCCTTTGCAGCCTACGCATGCTGATGCAGCTACCCACCTGAACTATTACATACCTTAGTATTAGAATTTCAAAAAATAAAAAAAATTAGAAGTGATCTATATTTCTCCCCTACAACATGGTCATTTAAAATGACTCATGGTTATTAAGAGACCTTTCTTTAAATGGTTGAATACTTTTATCTAGATCTGACAGGTTTATCTAGGTTAGTTTTCAGTATGCCTCACTTGTCTTGGGTGCCATTATTTATCGACCACAGGCAGAAGGGGTCTAAATGCTTTAGATGTTAGGACATCTAATAGTATTTAAAAAAGAAAAGGATACAGAATTATTTTATAAATAAGCAAAGTACGTGGTATATATTCATTAATTTAATTTTCAAGAAGTAAGGGGGGTATAGTGTTTTTGCATGAATGCAATTTTAATGTTGGAAAACTCCCCCTAAACTTGCTAGTTTCCGTAGAAAAGTATTTCATACATGGCTGCTTAAGTATAAACATAATTTTTCCTCTCTTTTGTGAAATCAGCCCTGAAACACTTATTTATATCCTGTCGTAAAAACATTCTGGATTGATCTGCAAAGCTATATAGTCTAATAATGATGCTACTTTTAACGAAATGTTACGTTAAATTTTAATCCCATTGAAAATAATATGAACATAACTTTTGTAATTGACTTAATTATTATACTTGCACGCTATTATATACATATATAGCGAAATGGTCTGGGAAGATACATATGTTTGAACAGTTTAAAATCGAGAAAAAGGCGTATTTGCACACTATATTGGAATGTAAGAACGTGAAAGCTGTGCGGACCTTATCTTTATTTACCTTGTTCAATCTTTTTTCATAAAAATGTAACTGTATTACAGTGTGTACCCCTGACGATGTAATCGATGATTGATGTTACTCTTGTTTGAATTGTATGTATTTTTGTTGTATCAATAAAAAAAAAGTTTACAACAAGATCGACTGCACAGTACTGCCAGCAAAAGGAGATCATGTATCGAACAGGAAGTGTGTTTTTTCTACCAATCGGATTTGAGAACACTGAGAAGGATCTTCCGTCTTTCTATCTGTCTGGCGGACGTGTGTATCTACTGTACCTAGCGTTGTGTGAGTTCTTTCTGTGGCTGTGTTATTGGGGAGAGTTTTAAACTGAAGCTTGCGTTTTAACTGTCCAAATGTGCCTTTGCCGAATTCTGGGAGTGCACGCTCCAGACAAAGCGCTCGGTCTATTTATAACTAATTGAGGACGTAGTTATATTCTAAAAATATGTGTAAGCGCTGACTGTTACGTGGGTTATAGTCTGCCTACGCAATCAGATAGTGTTTACAATTATTTTTAAACATGATCTAATTTCTGGTACGATTAACCTAGTGAAGCAGTTATTTTATGTAGAGTGCAAACGGTCACTAGTGTTTGCCTAAATCGGCTCACAGCAGTGCTATATGTGCAGTAGCTGTGGTGGTACAGTAATGAGGACGTCATATGAAACTTAGAACATTTTAGTTTTAAAGTCATCAAGCCTATGACGTATTAAACCTTAGATGTCCACTTGCTGAAAAATGTTTCTTACGATAGTATCTACTTATCTCTGAGTTGATAATGCTGTTATGTAACCTACAGTAGGCTGTGGGGTCAACTTAATATCCTTACGGATTGCAAAACGTTTTATGAATCACGAAAATTCGCGTGAAAATATTAACGCTTACAGAGTGAACGATATATTTTAATCTTAGTGAATTTTCTAGAGAGCCTAATTGATTTAGTTAGGTATTTGGTGTAATAGGTATTGTATAATATTAACTGTTATTTGTAATTGAATGGTTTTTCCAATAGCCTTTATAATGAAGGAAGCCTTTATATTTTGGCTAGATGGTAAAAGTTATATTTCTCTGTCATGCTGCTGAATACAACATGCAGAGTGATAGAAAGTCATTTTCACTGAAGACTTGGCATTATGGTGCAGTGGTTAGCATTACTACCTTCCGGTGCTGTCTGAGTGGAGTTTATACAGTATATTCTCTCCATGTTCATGTGGATTTCTTCCCACAATCCAAATACATACTGATATTGGCTTCCTGGCTTCCTTAATTGGTATGTCTTTGTGTGTCTGCCCTGCAATGGACTGTGTCTTGTCCTGGGAGTATCCTGCTTCATGCCCTGTACTTACAGGGATAGGATCCAACTCCCCTGTGACCCTGTATTGGACGAAGCAGTTAGAAAATGGATGGGAGGCGTGCTGTGCTATCAGTGTTTCTGTGATATTCTGATGAGTCTATCAATCGGTAGATGCAAACTGTTGCATCAATAGGTGATATACAGGCATTGCGAAATTCTCATTTGGCATGAAGTGCGTGTTGAAAACTGGGTGTGAAAATTAAATTGTTAACTATATTAAATAAGTGTCCATTTATTCGGTATCTGAACATTATTTATATTGTCAATAACAACAAATTAAGTGAAAGAATAAGTAATGAACTGTAGTTAAAGTTTTAAGTGACTCATTTTAAATCTTTAAATAAAGTGAATTTTGGAAGAAAATATTTTTTTTCACAATTCTTTACTACTACGAAAGCGCACAAAGACTGGTACCTTTTTGCAGTTTTTGTCTCAGATATCATTACTGATCACATTCGATTTTGGGAATGTACAATAGTAGGTCTAGGTGACCAGCTTTTCAGAAGCCTGTTCTAAGTGCCTCTGTAGAAGCTGAAATTTTGTTCTGGATCTCAAACTTATGAACTATTGGGCATAGAGATTTTGAGGGGAAAAGGTTTACCTTTTTGTTAGA
The DNA here is from genome assembly GCF_059453375.1 of Lepisosteus platostomus. Taxonomy (NCBI): domain Eukaryota; kingdom Metazoa; phylum Chordata; class Actinopteri; order Semionotiformes; family Lepisosteidae; genus Lepisosteus; species Lepisosteus platostomus. Next base: position 52,600,837 of record NC_142614.1, read on the forward strand.
TAAGTAGTATAATTTGGACACTAAGGGTCACATCTTGGCCAAAAACCCTTTTGCAGTTTTTACCTTTTTACTGTTACCTGAAAGTTTATCCTTTATTTCCTTATGTTTACAGTATATCTCCTGTTCAGTTGTTATTGCAATATTTCACCATATTGAAGTGGACAGTGTTAAATTACACATCTCGTGCAAGTGACATAACAAAGTTAGTATATTTTTAATAAAAGCCATTTGAATTAGATACTGTATTTTTATAATGCAATTGTTTGTTTTAATTTTGAATTGATAACATAACATGAAATAGTTATTTAAGTCAAATGTAAAATAAAGATGTTAAATTAGAAGATTAAGGATTTACAGTTTTATATTTTATTGCTTATTTTATTTAAAGTGATTCATTTAACTTATTAAGTGATGTATAGGGTGTGGAATTAATTCCATTTTAATCCATTTAGAAAATAATGACCTATATTTTACAAGTACAATAAAATATTTTTTTAACTTATTTTAAACTCAGGATGTAGGTGATAAATGCATTCATTAGTGAACAACACAAATAATCAGCATTTCATTGTTTTTTTTTCTTGTATTTTATGTATTTTGTGTATTATCAGTTCAAAAAGATCTGATAAGATTATCTACTCTGGATTAACAATTTACACTTGCTTGTTTTATTTAGAGGTGACATAATTTCAACCATGATAGATTATTAAAACCTAACCTGTGGTAGTATTTTAGTTTTCAGGTTTTTACTGTTAGGTACAAAGAAAGGAGTCAGATATGATTTTCTAACCCAGGACACTGAAATAACTGGCCAATACTTCCTTACAGAACTACTATGAATTGGATCAAACCAAGGAAACTTCAACAGATAAAATGTTACACCTCCCTTTTGATCAGAAGGACCTATGCCTTACAGAAACAACTGCCAGTTTTAACCCTGTTTACAAAGGTAACGCCTTATTCTTTCTTGTTGTTGTCTTTTAATGATTATGTGATTATAAGATTATTAACTCCATTAAATGCATTTAAAATGATATACTGTACAGTCTATCATTAAACCCATTTGTGAACACATAGTCTAAATACATTTGAATACTGTCTATAGTTTGTAGAGAGTGTAGTGTTGTACAATAAAAATGTGTGCTAAAAACATTTCCAAGTTCTTCTCATCACAGAGGGGTACACTACGAAGGTCTTCAGTGCAGTGTCTTTGTGTTTTATGTTAAATTCAAGACCACATGCAGTATTTCTTTTTTTTTTTAGGATCCTTGTCCACTTTGTGATGAAGCAAAAGAAGTTCTTGACCCATTTAAGGATAGGGTATGTAACAATAAATTTGGCAATTGCAAATTCCAAACCATCAGACTCAATATAAGCCCGCTTAATAAAACTATTCTAAAATTAAGATGTAAAGACTTTTCACAGCTGAGAACTGTGACCTAGGAAAGCCTTGATTATAAAAATATCTACCTTAGGTAAAAATACGTAATTCCTTTAGGATTAACAATGTGTCAGCACACCCTTTGTGTCTACCCTTTTCAGACTTTTTTAGTTTCTCATGCCAGCTTTGGTGATTTTTGAAAAATTGTTTTAGTTTCATAATAAACTGCAAATTAGAGCAGCCCACTTCCTCATGGTATAATTTTCCTCAGAACTGGTGTAATTCCCTAACGTGGGTGAATGGATACATTTCTCATTAAATCATTAAAACATGGTTTTGAAAGTTGATGATTACAAGCAAACTATAAATAATCTTTTGGTTTATGTACAAGTTCATTACATATTTCAGAAGCTTGGTTTTCCTTGAACCTGTTGACACTTGTAATAGTAGAAGCCTGCTGTTAACCTGTGGAACCTGAACAAACATGGAGAACTTCTGAATGAGCAAACTGCTGCTGTTTTAATAGGGTGCTGGAAAAAGATTGATGGAACATTGTAGAGAATATGTGAGTTACCATCTCTTCAAGGAAGGGGATAAAATCTAACGATTGAGTGTCCATCACTACAGTACCTTTCAGAAGTAAGGGTGTTCTGTGAGGGAAAAAAAAAGAGTAAGCTTCATTCAATGGTGAAAAGATTACAAACAGCTGGTAGAGAAAAATGTTAGCTGCCCTAGCACGTGACACAATATTGAATTCCACATAAACACTCATGAGGGGTGCACTTGGACATTTAGGTGAAAACTCCAAAGAAATCAAGGGTGTAATGGACAGATACAATTGTGGTAAAACACTGGAGGTACAAGAGGAAGCAACAAATGAATACATTTGATTGTCTGAATGTTGTGATGCACCTAAATTAAAACTCAGTGATAGATGAGGGTCTGGAGTTGTATTGCTGGTGCACAAATGGGAAACAAAGGAAAGGCAGTGTCATTCCCTCCCAACTCTAGGCTTTTTCCACTTCAGGGTCCTACAGTATTTGTATGGCCACTTCCCAAAGACATGCAGGTGGCTACTCTACATTTTCTGTTTCTGGAGACAGTGGGAGTTAATAGGGGACCTTATACTGTACCTGGGAGGTAGGTTTATACTGGGTTTGTTCCCAGGACATCTAGTATGGGCTGTAAGTCTATAAAGAAATAAAAGCAGATAAGTACAGTGAGCAGAATGGTCTCCTCTCTATTTTGGCCTTTCTCATAGATGACATCTTCCTAATACAGTACCCTCAGGAAGGCAACTTGTGAATGAAGGTTTTTATCACGCAACCTTACAGGCTGCAGTACTGAACCTAAATAATTTAGGGGGGAAAAGTTCCAAAATTAATGCTCTGGCAACACCATTTGCCAGACTTCAGGTGCTATGTAAAATAATAATAATTAGTAATAGTAGTCAAATTTAAATTACTAGTTCTATACATTAATGATGTGAAATGTTATGGGATGAGCTGAAAAGGAAAATGAGAAAAGAACACTGTCCAAATGTGGTAGGTTGGGGAGGGTAAATTTGAAAAGAATGATTGTAGGAAAATCTCAGATTTGTCTTTTCTCCTCTGATACTTCAGTAGATTTGTCAGGTAACCATCTGTTTTTAAGTGCTTGCATAAGTTAGCATATTTTTTCTTCTTTTTTTTTAGTTTATTTTACAAGAGGTAGACATCACGCTACCGGAGAACAAAGTGTGGTTTGAGAGATACAAGTATGACATTCCCGTCTTTCATTTAAATGGGCAGTATCTGATGATGCACAGAGTTCACACAGACCTTCTTGAGAAGAAACTTGCAAGCATTGAACAAAGAGAACATCACAACTGACTTCGAGAATCTGGGTATATTTGTTGGTATAAGTTGGAGAAATGTGTTTTTAATTTAATGTAACTCATCATTCAAGAGTCTTTTTCTCAACTTTTGACAGGGAAAATGTTTCTTGCAGAGAAAACTAACTTTTGAAAGCTGGACACGACAATAAAAGTGATTTAGCACAATAATTGACGTCTCACAAATGATTTTGTCTTGGGTGTTTGTATTTTATATTTGCAGAAGGTGTCATATTCTGAGAAAAGAGAGAATATGACTATTACAGGTTCTCGAAAGTGATATATAATTTGAATTATTTTTGTATAGAAGGTTTCCCTAGTCAAAGCGGGTTTTGGTCAATGCAAGCGATGGCACTTTACTACATTTCAACGTTATAATACTGACGGGGCCAAGGATCATTTTTTAAAATGGTATTTAATACGTACAGTATAATACTCTGGTTTTATACGTTACGATGTCTGTCATTATATTAAAATACAATGTTACTATTTTTTTTACGGTTTTGGTTTATAGTCATTGTATTGCGTATTTAAAAGTAGTTTCAAATACTGTTAGCCACTAGGAGGTACAGTCACTTAGTCAACTGTATTACGAGACCGCCTTCTGCATTTTTTAATCCTTACTGGTGGTATATTTTTCGCATGCATTATAGTGATTGGTGTTTGTTAACGTCAGTCATTTGACACTGCCCAGTGTTCAGGGAGGCAGTAACAGCTGGCTTGCGAATGAATCGAGAAGTTAAGAGTGCAGAGGTGGAAACGCTGGGCTCGCTGTACTTTCGGGAGTCATTGAAAAATTGTATTCTTGTGCTTTCTTACGGCTTATTATCACCTCTACTAGAAACAAGGAAAAGACTGTTCTGATCAACCCCGCGAGTGGATTAATCGTCAGGGTAAGCTGCAGTATTTGCAATTGTGATCGTCATTTCATGTGGGATACATGTTATATTAAAATGAATATGAATTACATTCTTTGTGTTGAGTGGGCTTTACATTTTTAACGGCGCGTGTCCCGGTGGTTTCATCTTTAAATTGAAGGCTTATATAGGTTAGAGTTAAAAATGACTATATAGAATATCGGCAATGCGGTCAAGATCTTAATAATCATATTCCAGAGCAGAACAGACCATGCATACCAACAGCAACCTGATGTGTCCCGATGTGTACAGTACAGTATGTGTTTTCGTCCGTCACTCTACCCCTGCTATCCTAGAATTATCAGCTTTTCTTGGCAGCCCGGATTCTAGCGTTTTTGTATCTGAAAGTTTTCAAACTTGGAGAAAAGCAGCGATGTTATTCTGACCTTTTTTGTTTTTAGAATTGTGTTACTTTCAACAAATTCTGAAAAGATGTTACTGCTCACAACATAAATAAGACTTGCGGTAATTTCTTTCTCTTCTCGAGAAGAAAGAATTGAACTTGGATAGCTGTCATGTTCGAAGAGACAGAAGTTCAGCCTTTTCCTCTTTCGTTCCCGTTGTTAAAATGTTATGTGTCAATTTTATGGATACAATTATAATAAGAGAAAACCATTGCTCGACAAGTCTTACATGACGATTGGATTACAGTATAAAGTAATGCCCAACTCTTCACCGCCCCCCCCCGCAGGTTTTGACAGACAAATTGAGTTATTTAACAGTAGAACATCTTATTAATTTTTTTTTTTGCGTATATTATATAGTATAATGGGAGTTACTGTTAGTCTTTAGTAAAAAATGTCGAGGACAATATCCAGGAATGCATGTTTAATATACCAGAAATGCTACTGTGTTCAGTTAGTGTATTGTCTTGAACATATAGCATATGTTTGATGGTTTTCTTGGTGGTTTAGCCTTACTGCTAAACTGCACTTTTAGCAAAGAACATAATCAAACTTCAGTTGCATAGCAGTGTAATCTTACTGATCTCAGTCTTAGGACCTGCAGGGTCTCTTGCAAATTGCAATGTACAATATGTTTCCTTCTTCGAGACAGGCCTATTAAATGGTATATAGATGTACATATAATGGTTTGCTTTATTTTACAGAAATGAAATGCAAAATAGAAATAGATACCTGACAAGATACTGTAGGTCTTTTTGGCTTTCTACAGTATACTGTATATGTTGCAATCCATTTTAATTACATCTTTCTTTTCTTTATCTCTTACACCTAACTATTAAGAAGGTTAAACATAAGTACATATATTTAAAATGGCTGCATTACTCAGACTTAGCGTTCAGAAAAAAAAACTAGGTTTTAACAAGTCTTGTGTGAACATTACAGTATATAGTTGTGTAATGACGTGTCTCGGTGCAAAACTAATTAGCCAGTTTTCCTGAATCCAAGTGTTTAAAATAAGGTGTGCTAAGGAGCTATTATATAACTACTGTACATCCTCCTTAAATATGGGGCTGTCTGGAAAGAATGAACCAAAAATTTCAAAATGCAAGAATATCTCTATCTTGAATAACATTTAAAATTAAGCTTTCACCCACACGATTGGCCAACTTACTGAATGACAGCACAGCGTTAGATGTTCTTAAGATTTGCATATAACAGAGCTGTGGTATTAGAAGAGAATGGATGTCCAATCTAGGTCCCAGAGAGGCAGTGTATCTGTACATTTTTGTTCCAACTCAGTGTTTAATGACCTGTATTAGCCCAGTATTGACTCAACTGGATTGACCTTTCAGTATAGCCCAGCCTTTCAATTGTTGGTACATTAGAAAACCTGTGGACACAACATCCTTCAAGGACCAGTATTAGACACTTTTTAGAAACAACTGTTGATGGCCTGTATAGTATAAAGAATATTGTGTGAGTTTATAGTTTATATTTAGTATAATAGCCCATCTGGTTTGCTCAGTCTCATTCCTTCAGATCTTTCATGTGATGGCTGGATGAGATTCCTAGATCTATTTAATACTCGTAAGCAAGCAAACAAGCAAGATGGGCTGAATGGCCTTTTCTCATTGTTAACCTGTATTGGATTCATATGTTCAGTTTAATTTCCCATGAACTCCACGAGTTTAAAGTTCAAATAAATGATACAAAGATGTATAAACGATACAACCAGATGTTCACATTCAACTCCTATCAGCCACTATTGACAAAGTTCAGCTTTTGCTTGTGAAGTTAAATGAGTGAGCTTATTTATAACTTTTGTAATTGTCCGCAGATTTCTCTCAAGTTGAGAAACATGGATGTATCAGTAAGTGCGTGTATATAAATGATGCTGTATTGTAAGATCTATGGCCAGGTTTTTGGTTTGAAATATAGTTTTCCTAACAAAGTAGGGGAAAGCAATCAAATGTATAGGACTTGGCAGGTGTGAGAGTTACATCCCAAGGTCACAATTCTGCATCTGAACATCCTGTGTTAATGAATTGGCCAAGCTGTTGAACATGATATATGCCTCTACTGCTGTTTGTAATTGCATCAGGCAGCAGCGCTATCCATAGCACCACTATATCCCCAATTGAAATATTTCAACGCATAAATATGACATTATCTAACAAATTTATTTACCTCTTCACTTTGCCAAAGACATATTTTGCGTGATGGCAGGCACTGCTGTTGGCACATGAGTTCACTTGCAGGCTGAGTCACTCTGGTCTTATTGTTGTCCACTCAGTTTTAAATGTACAGTTGCACCTTGCAGTAATATGCACCTGTATATTACTTTTTGACTTTTGACAACATCAGACTGGCTTCGCCCATGAGCATAAACGTCTATTCGGTCCTGTCATCCACCCATTTTCTAACCACTAAATCCAATAGAGGGTCACTGGGGGAGCTGTCCCCTTGGAACATTTGATAGTAGCCATATTACACGTTCATGTATATGATAGGGTGTGTCTGTTGCTTGACATGTATACATGTTCAGCAACAGACACACCCTCAGTCCTATCATGCCCTTTCAAAATCTAAAGTGCACTGGTTGGGGCAGTCCTGGGGTTTTTGAGGGGATGGGGCACCCTCTAAATATCAACCACAATTTTGAGTTTGAACATAGCTCTTTGATCTTCCACTGTATGTGAGAGAATGCCGGGTAAAGCATTCAGAGCCAGTCCGAACGCATATAGTAACATCCAGATGCTTATGTTGTGTGTAGTGTTAGATTCATGTAGGCCTTCATTTCTGATCATTCACATTTGATAGTAGCCATATTACGTGTTCATGTATATGATATTTTTCACAGCATGTTTTTTCCGATAAGTAATCTGTTTTATTTCTGAAAAACCGTTTTAACCAGAAGAATTTGCTAAAGAGTAAATTTTCAGTAGTCCACGGCTAAAATAATGTCTAATCGTTAGGATTTAGTTCAACATCTGTTCCAAGGGGCTGTTTGAATATTGCAAATGCTTCTATCTGCTTTGCACTCTTTGCATTTTTTAACAGCTGTTGTGCCCTTCAGCTGTTGTTTTTTTCGCAAGATGTCAATTCTTGAGCTGCTTATCCTTGTTCCTTGTTAAATGTGATGACAAATTGAGAAGAGATTCTTGGTCTGCTTTTAGACTCTGCACAACTGAAAAGAAAGGCATTTTAATTGCTTGTATTATCACTCTTGTGTCCCTCTAAACATTTCTCTTTAGGTCATTTTCTACTTTCTACTTCAAAAGCGCATGCCTGTGACCTTACCAAGAATGATGTAGCTAACAGAATTTCTTGACAGTAGAAAGGTCACTTAAAATGAATGCAGCTTAAGCCACTGAGATAGACTAAGAAACCTTGAACTGCCACAATGATGAAATAAAGAAGACACTTCACTGTAACATGCTGGTATAAAAATAGGTGATGTCATGAAAGGTGATAGACAGTTTAATAAGGATTCATTTCAGAGTCCTAATTCTGAACATGAAACCTGGTGTGTCAACTTTGCACTTGGTCATAAATAAGTTGCTATATGTTTCATTGTTGTGCTAGAAGTGTGAAACTGGCTGTCTTGTTTTCATCCTCTAGATCTGAAATACATACAAAGTACACATATCAAAAACCTCTGGGTTCTGTTTTTTTAGTATTCAAGCCTATTTTTCTCAATGCACCACTGAATCACACTTATTTGTTGAATATGTACAAAAGTTGTTGAATATGTACATTATATTTTTTTTACCAATGCTGATGAACTGGCATCCCATCCAGGGTGTATCCTGCCTGGTGCCTTTTATGTGCCAGGTTAGGCACAAGGTCATGAATAAGGAGGATTATGGATAAATCGATTTTTTACCAAAATAAACATAGCTGTGAAATGATCTAAGAATTTCTAAAGCAAATGTTACATGACGTTAAACATTATGATAAGCATTTCTTAAAGCTGTTTCTGTGTAACTTACATTGTAATTGAAATGGTTCTAGCCACACAGTTTCTACAGATTATGAGTAAAATTTAACTCTTCTCACAGTCCCTCCAGTGAGACTTTGTTCAACATCCTTTGGTTTTCATAATTTGTAAGCTACATACTGCAAAAAGGTGAACCATCTGATTTTGAAAATGATTTCCCTTTGGTCCAGGTAAACAGTGAAATATTTGCAAACTCTCATTCACAAAGGACATTTTGAACAACACAGCACTTGTAAACAGGGGCTTTACCCCTTTAATATACATTCCCCTTTTTTACTGCTATGTGGCTTGCTCCAGTTCCTTTGTGAATTTGGCATAATACAGTAAGACAAGGAAAATGAAATAACATTGTAGTTGGCATTGCTTCATTTTCCAGGTGGATGCTGCACATTGGTGGTGGTGGAGGGGAGTCCCCATTACTTGTAAAGCGCTTTGAGTGGATTGTACAGAAAAGCGCTATATAAGTGTAAGCAACTATTATTATTAATTATTATTATTATTATTATTATTATTTTGGTTCATGGATCCTAGGGTCGATTTAAGACTGGGAAAGAAAAGGTTTGTGTGAGGTTTGTGTCTCGAAAGTCTCCTGTACGTCTGCGCATTTGTGTGTATCTCTTGATGAACTGGTGTCCCAGCTAGAGTTTAGTTCCACCATGTGTCTTATGCTTTCAGGACAGCCCTTACCAAGAATACGTGGCTGTCAGTTAAAAGATGGACATAATTCATACACAAATGCATGTCGATAATCATCAAAACACTTCTATTTAAGAACATAAAAAAGGTTACAAACAAAAAGAAGCCATTAGCCTATCTATCTCGTTTGGTAGTTAATGGATGGAGCAAAGTACAGTGGAAAACCTGAATCTGTCTGCTAAAACTGAGATGAACATTTACCTTCCAGCAGGAGAATAAAACAGTAGAGTAGTTTAAGAATAAAAAAAGTGAATGTCCTTGAGTATCCCAGTCAAAGTCCTTACTTAAATCCTGTTAAGGATTTAATCTGTGGAAAGACTTGAAAACAGCTATCTGTAAATGATCCCCAGGCAACAAGGAAAAGCTTAAGTAAGCCTTTCAAAAGAATTGGCACAAAATGCATCAGGCTGGTATGCATACAGTAGGTGGTAGAGACATAGCAGAAAAGAACTGCAGATATAATTGCTTCCAAAGGTGCTTCCGCAAAATAATGAGTTCACAGGACTGAATGCTTACAGTATGCAACATGTTTTTTTTATTTTGTTTTTGTTGACATTTATTGTAACTGAGTTTCAGAGCTCTTCAGTCCGAGCATTCACCTTTTGAATAAAACATTGAATTTAAAAATGTGCATGCATCATCTTGTAAGGTCTGAATACATTTGCAAGGCACTGTATGTTATCTACTATGATGTGACATCTGTCAATCACCCTACCATTTTGGTACATCAGAAGGATATTATGGTGTCATCTTAAAGAGACTCACACCCATGCTGCCTTGTACCCCAGTGGTTGCTTTGGTGCAGTTAAGTATTTGGAATCTCCATCATTATACACACCCGGCATTCACTGCTGAATTTTATCCCTGCTGTCACCAGAAACTACATAATAGGCCTTATCTTCATTTTTAGTGAGATTCATGTTTTTAGGGAGATAGTAGCACTAGTAGTTGTTCTGCTACTGCTAAATCAAAAACAGAAAATCAAGGATATACTTTGTAAAGCTGTAAATAAGTTTCTAATGAGCCAATAAGCAGATTGCTTTAAATCTTGCTTAAAAACACCTCATTCTAGAAATCTTGTTAACCTTCCTTTTAGATAAAGGAGGTTTCTAAGACTACCCTTAACTAATTAAATATTTATGCTCTTATTACTTTAATGTGCTGAGAAGGACATGGATGTTTTATTTGCTCTAAAGTTACTATAGGCCCATTAAGAAATTATGTAGGACCTAGGATAGACAGTTAACTGTCTACTGAAATTTGTATGGATGTTGAACTAAAGTGCATAATTTTTTATGCTATTGTGGGATGTTCAATGAGGTAATGTTTAATGCTGAAGTCTAATAATAGACTTTAAGGTACCATGGGAAACCTAGATAAGAAGAATGTGAGTAATCTTTGTGGATCCTACCAAGAAATGATAGCATTTACTTTGGTTAATCATAATTGTGTCTGATTTACATCTGGGAAGTTGTAACATTTTTTTTCTCTAATTGTTATTTTGTAATAAATATTTTGGAATCAAGATCCTTGTAAACAGATGCATTACTTGAAGTGAACATTTTAAGTAGTCCCTTTCTGAAGAAATGGTAAAGCTTATGGACTGCCTGTTCTCAAGTACTAATGTCAAAGATAATTATATAGAACACTGTAAGAAAAAGACTTCCTCCTGGCTAAGAAATAGAAACCAAATTATGGGTAATTAAAAATACTTGGTAATCTAATGCAAGGAGAGCTATAATCATCCTTGTTATATAGTACCTAAATTGTGGTATAGATAAAAATTGTGGGATAGATAATCTCTAGTATTATATTTATGAATGTTCTACATTATATGGACAGAAACTCATTTAAATGAGTTCTGTACTTCTTTATTCACCCTTTAGTCCAAAGCTGTATCAACAACTGATCAACAATATCTTCCATGTTCCAGACACCGGCTACAAAGTTATTCGGTGTTCAGACCTGTTAAGGATTTAAATTCTGAACTGCGCTCTGAACTGCACTGAAGTTCGGAAATCATTGGGTGAAAGACTCATTGCAAAAAAAAAACAGGTGTATAGTGCATCAAAAGGGTCATATTTATGAAGGGCACATTAAATGATGAAGAGTACATGCAGCTGTAAACAAATGAATGTTAAAGCTGCCACATTACAGTTAAGTTGTTTGGGAAGTTATAGAGTTATGAAGACAACTTAGGTTTGCTTCTCATTTTTTTATTTGTCTTTAAGAAATTAGGCTTGAAAAGGGAATTTGAATGTTCCTATTTGGTGTTCGATAATCAATAATGTTTGATGATTTATTATTAGAAATGATTAGTCATTTATAGGCTCCCTGGCCATACACTGATAAAATATGGGCAATCTCTTCCACAGCCGGTGACACGTTTCTTGTAAACTGGAGGGAAATCCAAAAGTTATATTCAGGTGATCCTTGAGAACCACTGTAAACTGAACAACTTCAGCAAACCTCAGGAAGAAAAGGTTAAATGTCTATGTTTTTTATAACCAGCTACTCTTGGAGCTTTATGTTTCCCTGTTGGCAGTAACGGAATATAACAGAACATAGGATTTCCATTGTGATGAGTAAGAACACAAACTGCATTCTGACCCATTTAGTGTTTTATGAATCCTGATATGCACCAAGAATACCCTAAAGCTGCATGTCTTTGACAGAAAAGAACACATAGTAAAGTGCAATTAACTTTCTCTGTTCCTTGTGCTGTGTTGTTTGATTAATGCCGTTATTTATGTGTCTGGGTCTAGTTTGAGAAGCATGCATTAGTACTCAGGGCAGACCTTGGTTGAATGTATCTCAGCCAAATTTACTGTGGTTTGTCTACCTCTTTAATATCTGTTGAAACGTATCTAAGTAGTCTTGTAGTTTGCTTTGGTACTGACTCCCTGAGCAAGTTCTGCTTTTTAAGTGAAAGAAAAACCCACTCAGGTTTCATATTTTGTGTTAGGAAGTCAGTATATTTGAGCTAGACCTGCCCATTTCCAGGTTCCTTCAGGTCTACCTTTGCTTTCCTCTCTGGCCTGAAAAAAGCCTCCTTTCAAAAGACTGCTCTATTATTCTTTTTTCTGTTTAGCATTGCCAGCATTACCCGTGACTGGGATTTTGAGGCTGTGTTTTTCTCATTTCAGAAAACAAAAACAGATTGAAAATTTAGGTCACCGAATTCCAGCATCTCAGAGGATCTAGAAGGGTTTCAGCTTGAAATCTACAATCATTTGTTAGGCCTCCCCCTTCTTAATTTAACCACTAACCAAAAATGCACTTACAGGAATAGAAACAGTGTTGTGCTCTACTGGGAGTGGTAGGAATCTTGGACTAAAAATGTACTTTTTCAGAATGCCTTCCATCATTTGGGCTGCTTTACCAGTCTTTTTATATTTTTCCTTTTTCTTGAAGCAAATCAACAAAACTAAGTGATAGTTCCATTTTTAAAACAAAATGTAAAGTGTGCTATTGTGGCATTAAACAATCACTTGTATTCTCCTCACTTTGGGACTGTCCCTTAACTTCTCATTTGACAGTTGTGTCTTCCCACAGATTTGCTTTTAGGCACACTCACTTTGTGGATGGCTTGTCCTTTTTTCACTTCACTTATCCTTATTTTTCACTTCACTGAAGCATCACAGTGCAGTCTTAAACTGCAGTTTTATTCTTTATGGAAACATTGATGCTTTTTGTGCTAAACTTGTTGTACTCCTTGGCATGGATTTGTTTCCATGTTCTGCTTATGTGTATAAACATCAAAGTGAAAAATATAATACCACATTAATTCTTTTGCTTTCTGGTTTCCACGTAGCAAGAGAAGAAAAGAGTAGGAGCCTTTTAGTGGTTATATTTAAAAAGTGTAGTAGGTTACTAAAATAGGAAATTTACATAACAAATCTCTGCATTTCTGGAATATTTCACAAGGGAGATAAACGTTGTACAGAAAGTACCAGGATGTACATTCTAATGTGTATACCAACACCATTTAGCTTTTTTTGAATTGCCAGAGCAGTTGCCTTTGAATTGACAGGGCTACTGTGGGTTTAAATGTAATTCAAAAAGGTGCACTACCAAACTGCCATCTGTTTAACTGGAAAGGGACAAATTCTCAGGACATACGTAACTCACCAATTGGCTCATTGACTCTTTAACATGCAGACTTTAACTGAAAGACTTTAAGTGTTCTGAAAGAGTTTAATCAGAGTTGTTGATAATACAGCTACAAACAGATATGAAGTTAGACTGTATTTGTATTTTTACAAAACATGCCCAAAATCATTTTAAGTTATAGTTATGTATCTAGCAAGATGTATATAGATATAATATCAATACATAGAAACATTTTCAATTTGTAGCAAAACAGGATTGTGAGGCACAATTGACTACTTTCAAAGCATTTTTCATCTGTGCAAAATTTACTTCATTTTTTCTGCTCTCAAAAATGAGCACATTAGCAAACAAGTTTGTTTGTACCCAGTGCAAAAGTTTAAATGGATCCAGTAAACAAATTCCAGACTACTGGGTTCAAATAGAAAGATTAAGTGGCCAGAACACGCATGTTGTCAGGCTGATCAATCCAGATAAACATTCTAAATATGCAAACACAAAAATGTTGTGTCTTTGCATTATTTTTTGTATTAGCTGTACTTTGATCTCCAAAATCTACAGTATTTATGTAAGGTGACTTGCTAAAGGAGTGAATATACAGTACAGTAAAAGAGCAGAATATTTAAATCAATCGCATCACACCCGATAAACAGAGAAAGCAATGACAGGAAAGGAGGCATGTTGAAAGCTGTAGCTCCCATGGGATTGCTGCTGTGCACTGACGCTTTTATTATGTGGATGTCTTGAATGTGTGTTTTATTTCATGTACAGTGGATATATTAAGGGACATTAGAGCAGGTGGGCATGAAGATAAAGAATTAATTTCCCCCTGCTTAATCATTTTCAATGAACACAGAGCAGCTATGCTGTCCACACACCAGGACGTCCAGTGCTACAACAATGTTGGGACTGAGAGCTTTTCAAGCTGTGAATAATTCTGCTGAGGTATGCAGCCATGTGGGACGGGAAAACATCCAGTGCTTTCAGGGACAGCCTTGGGAAATCCACAGCATTTGACTGTGAGATCAGAAGGAGAAGGAGCTGCTGTCTGGGTGGGGCGGTGGGGGGTTGAAATTTGGGGGAATTAAATTAGTTACAAACTATTTAGCCAATTTATTTCTTATAATGAATTTGACTTTATGTTTACACATGTACTTGGTCATGTACACAGTGGACTTTCACATGCAGGAATGTCATGCTTTGTTTATTTTCGTTACTGTTGGCCCAGGTGCAAGTGAATGAAAATATTAATCATGGAGAGCACAGATTAAAATAATATTGACTGGTTCTACTTTGGAAACTACTCAGGCATTGCAATACAATCAGACTGCCTGATCTGATCTGATTAAAATGCCATGGCAGCTGGAGACAGAGAAAAAGCAAGTCTAGGATTTTTGATGGAAAGTATCCCCTTTGTGCCAGATTGAGATTTTGGATTGGTGCCCAGTGAGTATTCAGTCTGATGGATGGACATGCAGAAACTGTGATGACCGTCTTTGTTTTTGTTCCTAAACAGGCATTCACTTTTGTCGTCAGTTGAATACCTCAGCAGAACGAAGTAGAAACCATTGAGAGTAAATTTCAAAATACAAGGCTGTCTGCATAAGCCCCTGCTTTAATACCATAGAATAAGGCAAGTGTACATAAAACTTAAAGGATCAGAAGACACCTTGTCTTCTCTTTGCTTCAATTTGAAATGCCACCATGTGTCATTTTAAATCCGCTGAGTTTCAAAGTCTTAGTCAGATTGTTTGTCTTTTTTTAGAGTGCATAGCTGTATGAATAAAAAAACATGCTTCTACACCAAGGGTAATCCCATCGTAACCTGTATGAGCAATCTAGGACACGTTTTCAAACTTTTTGCTTGACTTACAGATATTTACAAGAAGAAACAACTTAAAAACAAGGTTGTCATCCCACACAATTTAACAATCATAATATACTGTATGTCTGTCAGCTTTTGTAGTTTGACAGTATTTTCTATGGTTACGTGATTAAAATTTGCCTTATACTTTGCTCAGAATAATATATGGGGATTCCCACCTACATTCATTTATTTTTAGTTCACTTTAATCAACAATTGCTGAAGCGTGTCCCACTCAGCTTCAACATTTAATTTGTCCATGCAATTTAGAAAACAGTTTATATAAACTTTTTGTGTCATACTGTATATGGAATTTGTATATCTTACTTAACAAGGTTAAGTACAAGGTTGTACATTTTTTACGTTTATTATTGCTGGATAGCTTTTTCCATACTATTACCCTTTTTTAGTAAAAAAAGATCTCAGATCTAAATGTACTTACCTTTTGTCTGTAAGTAATTTTGAGAAAAGGTTTGGGATTTTTAAATTTAATTTAATACAATATGAATGTGCTTATTTCAAAATTTGTGTTCTCTGGTTTGTGTTTTACTGTTGATAATAATTGATCCTGATATTATGTTCTTATTACACAAAGAGTCATGGGAGTATGGAACAAGCTACACAGCCATGTTGTTTGAAGTTAATACCCTATCTTCTTTCAGAAAATGATTGGAATGAGATTGTCAGATCTATATACTATCTACCAAATATTATCTCTTCTTTGCAAGAATTCCTTTGTTTTTATATTCTTTTGTAAATGTTTCATGTTTTAATGGTTTCTTTTTATATGTCATTACAAAATTTGTATGAACTATATATGCAAACATCTTCAACAAGTATTTTCCTGCTTTAACTTATACTCAGAAATAAACCATGTTTACAGACAGATGCTTCACATTCTTTTGTCAGAGAAACTGCTGGAACCGTTGTTTAACTGTCTTCTGTAGTTCAAAACAGCTGATTCCCATGAATTAACCTGGCTTAAATACACTACAGTAGATCAGTACTGTCACTGTCACTTTTTATATGTGTTTAATTGAAATGATGTTGCAGAAACATGAATGCTTGCAATAAACTATGAAGACAGAATTTTTGTAGAACAAAGTTGTAATGTAACAGCACATCCCATTTTAAATGTGTAGGTTTGCTGAAAGGCAGAAGCTATGTCTGTCACAGGGTGGGGATTTGACTATTTTTAAGTGTCAGTGGTCTCTTTCCCACAGTTTCTCAAGAATGAGAATGCTGGGGAGGGTGATGTTAGATGGGAAAAGCAATCCACAGTTCCTGTCATAGGGTCCAGTAATCAGCTGTATGATTCATGAAGTAACATATCCGTGGGGAATTATAAATCAGAGTTTCAATTTTCAGTTTCTGTGACCAACTACGATTGCCAGCATTGCAAACAAAAATGAAGACAGCCGTTTGCCTTTTGCCATCACAAAAATGTTATACAGTAACAGTGTACAGAAATAGTACTGGACTAACATTTCACGTTTTCTAGCAACATTTTTCAATATGAGCATAAGAAGTGTGTATTTTTCATATACATTTAAACCACTGCCTTTAAAGGGTTTTTGTCTTTGTAAAACACATCTCTACAATTTATAACAGAGCAACCATTGCACTGCTTTAGAGGACTATTTAAGAAGTGACAAAAGCTTCAATGAGTATTTTTCAATGTCTAGATACTGCACAAAGATATTTGAAAGCAGGGACCCGCCATCTATTCAGAAATCTCGGAGGAGAATGGGCAGCCCTCAGGCACATCATAAAATTCAAAGGCACAAAACACCAGTTATTCTGTGTATTCATGAGGGATTCTGAATTTGCACAATCTGCTATATACTATGAATTCCTCATTCTAAGAATTCTTCATTATTCTTCTGGACATAATAATGAAAAAAGCAATCTCTAAATCCAACTGAAGTAAAAACGTGATGGCATTTGTATGCAGTGCTAAATCAAGACTTGTCTTTCCATACTAATTAGAGTCGGCTACAGTTGCCAGCACAAATGTACAAAGCCTAAAAGTTTTGTTGTTGGAACATGTTTTATATAGAGCAATGACTAATTTATTTTGATTACAATGCGCCATTTAACAGTGCTGTTTAGGGAAAAAGAATTCAGTTGTGTGGTGTCTGGTTGTTCAAAAACAGTGAACACAGCTTACTTCAAAACACTACCTGGATGTTATTTTAGGGCAGCTTAACCTCTTAGTTACAGTGTCCCATCACCCTGAATACTGAAACAGTATTCAAAGGCAGATGGATTATGTATTGTGATGCTATCTCTTGAGTACATTTTGAAGTCATTGAGAATTGAAGTTACAAGAAATATACTAGTATTTGAAAAAGGCAAATATCTCTTAGGTACTATTGCTATAATTACAAAGGCTCTCATGTTGGTAATGGTTTAGACTGGTGGTGGTGTTTCATAGAATTAGGTCTAATAATCTCCAAGGGAAAGGAAATCTTCAATTTTTTTTCTGTCTGTATTCAATGCACCTTGTTTTCTTTTTTTTATATTAAGCTTCATAGCACAAGTTTTAATGCACTGCAAAGATTGTGAGGCCAGAGAATCTCTATTAATGTATCATACTGTACATGATGCTAGTTATTACCTTAAGGCCATTTGGAAAAAAAAGCAGGAAATGTTTATAAATGTTGATTAAATTTTCTCAGAATTTTCTTGAAAATTAAAAAGGAGTAGTTATCAGGAGGGCAGTACTGTGCGCCATATTCTTTAGCAGTGATAAGGCTACAGAGTGCCACCTCATTGAATGAATTAGTATTCGAATGAATGCCAAGCATATCCTGTTGCACTCTTGGACTGCAGATTCTGTGGCAGTGCTGCTGTCAGTGCCTGAGGGCATCCTAAATGTGTTTAGACTTCATCTTGTTAATGAAAGTCAAAGAAGCACTGGGATGTCCTTGCACTTCATACATGGTATGGTTCCAGTTTCAACACAGACAGTTTATCTGGAACTATACAAACTGTTGTTGAACAGTTTGGTGACAGTTCCTGCTTCCTGTCTGTGGTAAGAAAATTAATCTTATTGTAAATATAAAAATGGGGAATTTTTAGCCTGTTTAATAATTATTTTAGAGAGCCTATTCTGAAACTAAATAGTGCCACTGACCTTCTGATACCTTTAAGAAAATCCAGGACAAGATAGTAGGCACCAGTTTACAAAGAGTAGTGTCAGCAATGGAAAGTGCCAGGAGCTGGAGTGGGCAGTATTGGTGAATAGCATGAGATAATAAAGTGAGCTTGTTGCCTTTTCTTAAACTTGTGGAATCTACAAGCTCATTTAGAAATGCTGCATATAACTTGCTTCATGCCTGTGTAATACGAAAAGCTTATTTCAGTACCACTAGTTAAGATTGCCAAAACAAAGCCATTAACTTACTTTTCTAGCTGTGGCCTGAAGTAATGTGGTCAAGTAACTATTTAGACCTGTACATTTTTAATGGCTTGGATGGTTCTTGCTTTTAATATCTCTTTGTCTTACAGCTCAGTGTTACAACATTACAGTTTCACCCCACCCTATGTCTAATAATGAATTTTTAAAACATTTTAAATGTGACACCTGGCTCATAATATTAGTTTGCTTAGAAAAAAAAATGTTTATACGATTGCCATCTGAAGTTTTCAAGTAGCTTTTTCATCCAAATGCTACTAAATTTTTAATTGCTATTAAGAAGATTCAAGCATACCTGCATCATCTTCTGGGAAAAAAAACAGTAGACTGGTAACAAAGACTGGTAATCTGATATACACTGTAAATAATTTAAAACTTTTATCATGTCACTTTGGGGTTTAGCATTAAAAATCACTCATCTTGGTGTCTGTTAGGTAATGGTATTTTTTACTGGAAATCTTACAAGTACGATTACAAGAAGATGATGTTCTGTGCTGGCATTCTTTTGGTGTTCTTCCCTGGCATCAACAGGCCCTGTACTTTTTCAAAACGCAGAACCAAAGCTGTCAACCAAACCCTAACAGAAAAACAGATTCAAAGTAATGTCTTACTGTGAGGAAAAATACAGAAAATTATAGAGGTGTAGCAACAAGTGTGGAGCTGTGACAAGAGCAGGCATCCCAAGAATTACCAAAATGAGAGCGGTGTTAAAAAAGATTGGTGTGCCCATGCTCTGAGGGGAAAAATAAAAGTGATTTCCCAGATCATGGATTGGGGGCTACAACCCCATCCCAGTGGTGGTGTGAGTGAAAACCCCACTCACTGGACTTTGTGGGGAGAGGAACCCACCTCATGAAGCAGCTACAAGAGCTACAGACATGACGTCCTTCAAAGGGAAGGCAGGAAGGACGATACAGAGAAGCAGCTGAGCTGCTGACTGACAGAGACTTTTTCAGATTATATTCTTTCAGATTCACATAGACACAGAGAATAAGTAGTTACAGGAATTCAAGCAGAAATCCCAGGACATTCTTAGCCATATCACTACAGAATCTCTGGACCTCATGATGAAGTTAAAAAGACGGAGTCTCTGGGGTCTCAGAGCATATTACTGACATAGTGGGAGCAGTAAAGACATTTTCTGCCTGAAAATGAAAGTATGCTGAAGGACTATAAGAGAAACATGGAGACCCAAAATAGCCAAGGCTGAAGTGGCATAACTAAAGAGTTTATTGAAACCTCAGAGACAGCTAGAAATGTCCAAGACAGATGTGCAGTTCTTGTGATAGAAATGCTGGAGCAGGAGAGCCCACTACTGGTCAGGTCTGAAGGAGAGAGGGTGACCTGGGGCTTGACGAGGATCACGAGAAATGGGAATGATCACACCTTGGCATGAGCCAGAGCAGTTGAGGAAAAGAAGGTACACCTGCCCGATTACTTTCTAAATCAGGAATAGAGGAAGTTGTAGGGTTGCCAGATGTCGTCCAACTAAGAAAAAAGATAAAGAAGGGCTTCCAGGACTTCCCTTCACTGCATTGTAGGGAGCACCTGGCTTTCCTTTGACAGAAGAGGAGGACAAAGTGCCTTCTGACCAAACCCCTTAACAGTCAACACAAAGGAAGAGCTGTCCCTATCACTGAGGTCTGTTACAATCAAAGAGGTACAGTAGATGAAAGGTTATTACACCCTTGACTGAGCTGGTAACTGGAGCTCACTGTAGGCAATGAGGCACTGCTGCTATACCAAGAAAAGAGGGTGTTTCTGCAGCCTCCCAAGTACCTAGAAAGGTTAGTACTATCAGAGCAACAGACAGGGAGATGGCTGTTGTGACTGGTATCCCCAGTGCCCCAGAACAGACCTTACTGTAAAAGGGAATTGGTACATAAGCCAGGAGGAAGAAAAGGTCAGTTGGGTGGGACAGACTTGTAAGCTCAACTCATCTCATTTTCTAATCACTTACTCCTGGTGAGTGTCACAGTCATAACAGGCTAAGCAGGGCAGACAAGATTTCCCTTTAACTGGCAACAGTCTCCAGCTCATTGTACTGAGGTAGGTATACAGTAGGTCTTGAATTTTGGGGAACTCTCAGGCATTCCCAGGCCATCTGAAAGCTATAATCCGCATGTCCTAGGTTTTCTCTGAGGTATCTTCCCAGTGGGCCTTGCTGAGTACAGCTCCACTGGGAATCACCCAGGGATCATCCTCCACAGATGCCCGAGCCACCCCAGCGGGGTCCTCCCAATCCATAGGAATTACAACTGTACCCCAAAGTCCTCCCAGATTGCCAAACTCCTCACCCTGTCACAGAGAGTAAGCCAAGCAGCCCTATGGAGAAACCTAATTTCCTCAGTGAAGTCATTCTTTTGTTCTCTACCCAAAGCCTGAGCAGTAGATGAGAACAGGGGCAGATCAACCGGAAAACTGAGAGCTTCATCTGAAAGCTCTGAACTGTGGAGGTGACTCGTAAGCAGTTTTCTAATATTGTTCAGGTGGTGGCCTTGGGATGGTTGATCTTCCATTGGCTTGTGGAAAGGGGGAGATGTTTAAAAGGGTAGTTGGTAGGTTGAGACAAGAGGTCTGGCATTCACCAGAAAGCAGAGGGAAATTACCTGCTATCCACATAAACAGTTTGTCACAGGCTGACATTTTCTGAACAAGGAAATGATTGCAAACAGAGCCTCTGTTAAACCAGAAGGGAAAAGCAGCAAGAGACCCACAAACCAGCCTGCCGACTAGCTGTCCAGTAGACATTGTGATATTTTGGATTTGAGCAAGAATTTTGTTTTGAAGCGATATACAACTTAG
Source organism: Lepisosteus platostomus (assembly GCF_059453375.1). Lineage (NCBI taxonomy): Eukaryota > Metazoa > Chordata > Actinopteri > Semionotiformes > Lepisosteidae > Lepisosteus > Lepisosteus platostomus. Next base: position 52,622,308 of record NC_142614.1, read on the forward strand.
CTGCCTGATGATTGATAGAACACACTGCAGAAGAAAAGATTGGTAGGAGCTTGAAGAGGCAGATTTTTGTTTTGGCTGTTTGCTCTCCATGCACTGTGAATAAAAAGCACGTTTTTTTTACTGGATAGCTGGTGTCGTATTTGTTGCCTATGGTCCTCCTACTAAAAGATGCTTGCTTACCACACCACACACAATATGTATATACTGTATATATACTTCTTTTAGCTAGGTTGAAGTATTAAAATTATGATGGTTAATACATATTTTTAGACAGCTGTGTTTTATCAATGTTCATGTCAGTTTTGTAGTTTAAAATTAATACAATTGTATAATTATAATCAGATAATAATAGATCATCAGTGGGTATTAGTCTTGAATTTGATTGCCCAATGTCTTTGGCTATAGCAAGTATTGATATCCTAAAATATCCTAATGTGCTTTGAACTGAAGTTTCAGTCTGTTTGCTGCCATAATCATTAAAATTTCTCACTGGTGAAGTGCCTTCATAGTTTCATAATGAGCCATTTGTCTGAGTACAATAATTGCTTAACCATGAGTTCATGACACCGATAACAAAACTAAGCAGCTGTGTTTAGTCTGAGATTGTAAGAATGTTCAGTTCTTGTTTCTATTAAGTGATAACTTACAGGAGGTGAGGGGGAGGTGAATAGTTATTAGTAATAGTCTAAGAAAGGTTTTTCAAAATTAGAACTTAATTTAAGTTTATTTTATGAAAAATATCAGCTTTCCAACCTTATTTGGTTCCTTGAATAGAGAACTCAGTTAAATTTACCAAAGAATTCATCTCAAGAAGGGTTAAAAATACAGTTTGTGGTATTAATGTATACCTACTGTACAACTCTAACGTTGTATCCCTCTAATGCTAACTCAAGCCTCTGGTATAGTGCAAAAGAACAGGAAGGGCATTTTATCCACAAATTAGTATTTTTGTGGTATCAGTCGCGAATTGTAAAATAACATGATTATATCTGATTGTTAAAATAAGTTTTAACATATTTAAGCATATATGAAGGAGGTGTTCAGAGAACATGCTTTAGGAAATTAGGACCTGAAACCTGGTGTGAATGAAAGCCTTTTTGATGACGTTTCCTACAAGATGCCTACATGCTACTCACTAAGACTGGAATTATAAAGACTTTGAAATCAGCTGTACAGTGAGCTGGTTTGAAAAGCAGAATATGATTACTAGTGTGACAGTTTCTGATGATCTTTTATGCTTTTATGCTACTAATATTCTTTATATCTGCCTTCAGTGTTTTTCCTGTAGCTGTACCAAAGAAGATTTAAAAACTATGAATCACAGAGATAATACTAAATAAAGCTGATTGGTATAACATTCATTTTTCATAAGTAATAAGTACATATGGATGTACAGACCATTTACAGCCACTTCGTAGAATCATACCACTCCAGACCTGCGGTCAGTCATTTGTAAAAGACAAGAAGAAGCATGCTTATTTTCTATGCATTAAACAATTAACAATTGTTTCATCACATTACATTTTCAAAAAGAGCAATTAAAATAACTGCTTAATGGGTTCCTGGAGTTTAAGGCCTTACTGAGTGATTCTAATTGCCTTATTGGATTATTTGCCATGGTTATACTACCTTGGGATGTGGTCACTGCCAATACACTTCAGACTGAAATAATAACTTCATTAATTGCTGTTTGTAGCTAAAAGCCCCAGTTTAAACTCATTACTACTGGAATATGTATTGAAATGAGTCCATCTACTACAAAAAAAAAAACAAAGCAAAAATCTTTAAAGCTGCAGGGCTCGTAGTTGTCTGAATTCTGGCCAGCAATATCGATTGTGACATACAAGACATACAGTATGTACCCAGTTTCTGTAGTGATTATCTATTTGGCGTAAGTGTATTTTGCAGCTAATATATGTTCTGGATAGTTGTTTTTTTTTCTCCCTGCTCTGTTGCTCTTCTTTTAAAACAGCTTTTATTTTATTTAATTCATGATCTCTTCAAAAAGCTTTGAAAAGCTCAGCTCCTTGAATGGAGATAAATAGAAGTTCGTATAGTGTGCACGCTTGTTCCTACACTGTACTGTAGCTCAGCTTTTCATAGTTCATCTTTTTTGATGTTCTGCAAATACAGAATTATTGCCTCAATCCAAGGTGATTTGGACCATCTTCATTCATTTGTTTGTAAGCATCTTATTAATTCAAAGATTTTGGCTATTCGTTTTTTAAAGAATGAGCGAACGGCAACCACAGTGGATGTCTGTTCATTTTTTGGTAAAATAATGATTTGTCAATTTCTCATAATACAGTGCTAGCAAGAATGTTATTCCAGACACGATCCAGTGTGCAGGAGGTGCTTGTTAATTTGATTAATTGAATTAAATGAAATGAATTCAATTGCTATAATGCATCTTCAGTTATATCTCCTTTACACTGTGTTTTTTTTTCTCTTTCTTATGTCTTATAGTTTTGGAGGAATGTGTGACTATTTGAATTTTTTAAGCTTTTGAACTTCATTATACTACATTATATAACAGATCCAAATGTTTTTTCTTGGTATTCATACCAGTTGATGCTGTGCTGTTAGTGGTACTGTATTTTTAGTGAGTCTAGCTGACTACATTGTTGACGCTTTTATTCAAAGAATACAGATGACTACAGCATCTCCTTTCTGTTTGGAAGCTGCATGTCAGCAATTTCAGAGTAACTTTCCAACACTCTGTGTTGGACTACAACAGGTGTATTTAAGTGTTCAATTGAAGCTGCTGTGCAGGGTTATTTATTTGTCACTTCATGATCCCTGGTACATTGTTTAACAAATGTGACTCTGGGGTGAAGTGAACGAGAATCCACAAAACATTACATTCCATAAATAGAATGTTCCATGGCAGTATACAGGTGTATATTCTTGAAGTGGTGATATACTGAATTATTGAGGAGAGAAATTACTGTTTTTTTAAATAATGATTGTGTATATATTCTTATGTAAAGTTCTGTTACAGTACAAAGCATCATCCACTTAGAAATTCTTGTATAATGTTTTTGTTATCTGTTTCTTAAGATTTGTAAACTTATCATTAGGAGGACTGACTTTGACTTTTCCCAATTTAAGGTTAAAACTCATTTCATTTTATTGTGAAAAAGCAGTCTATTGTTTACTGCTGTCTCTGTGTAATTAGCCTAAAGGTGATGCGCACATAGAACATTTTTAATTTTGTGTGCATAAAAATCAAACATCCACTTCCACGCAAGTCCAACATTGTGTATTATAATTCAATAATTCAATAAAGATGCTTTACAGGCATGTGCAGCAAAATATTTTTGAATTGTTTTGATCTAAGCTTTGTCCAAAATCCAGAAAGGTTTGACCTGTTTATCACCCAAAAAACTGAAACCATATCATATTTCCATATGACTGCAAACATTCATCAGACCTACGGTTTTGGTAGTAATTGCATTGCTATGAATGGCTGCTTTGTCTGCATTCTCATTTCCTCTGGGGGATTTTTCATGTAGTTATTGTGGCTGTCAGAAGCTTTTTCCAAGTCAGCTGTCTCCTATGCTGCAATTCAAATGCATGAAGTAGTGTGGTTTCATTTTCATTCATTTAAAACATCTAGAGGTAGAATTAAAAATCATACTAATTAAAATAACAAAACAGATTGAATTTATATTTAATATTCTGCTATATTTGCTGCCTAATGATGTATATTAGAATGCCCCTTCAAGTGAGTTGGTCTACTTACAAAATTGAATCAATTCAATTTAATCACAGATAGAGATACGGTACCAAACAACCCAAAGGAGCTGATGCAGCTTTCCATGTGATGTAGGTAGTGATTTTGCTGTTTCCTGGAGCCTGAATTATTCTGATTTGACACATTAGCCAGGTATGTTAGCCATGCATATAAGAGAAATGTCCCTTCAATCGTGCCCCTTGTGAGGTTACATATTAGCATATGAGGAAAAGGTCTGATCTCTTGCTGCTTCAGAGTACTCAGGAGTCTTGAGATATACCATGTGCTGGGCTATTTCTACTATTTTCGAAAGGATGATTCGCTCTAATGGAACATGCAATCTTTAATATTTTGGTAAGATGGCATGCAATATAGATTAACTAAACAGTCCTTTTCGTTGTTGCACATATTTCATCAAACAAACACATACACATACAAAACATGCTGCTTTTTGAGATGTTATATAGTTTCCATTACTGTAATTTCTTTATGTTTGATTGACTTCCTTAAGTTTAAAGGTCTGCCTGTGCTGTCAGTACTACTGATGTCATGGTAGTAATGATTAATAGACTCTGAGAGAATGCATTTGTCAAGTTCCAAAGTTGTATTCATTAGTGCAAAAAGTGGGAACATCAAATGTTACTTTTAGAGCACTTGCAAACTGCTAATGAAGACTTAATTTCACCCTCTCAAACGATTTTAATTGATATACTTACAGTATGCTTCTAATCTTTATTTTAAGTACCTTATTTAGTATTTTTCTGGCTTAACTAGTCATTATTTCATACCAAATTAGTACAGACTGATTCAGATCCTCAGATCTGAACTTTGCTGGTCAGTATTGACTTGAGGATGTAAGGAATTGTATGATGTTCTAATGTTCCGATTTGGGATTACAGCAATGTAAGCATCAGTCTTTCGTAATCCTAGCATTTTGTGGTTTACATTTCCCTGCTGGAAAAGTGACACATCTGGATTGACTTGAAGGTTTGGAAAAAATGTTGACAGCAAGATTGTCCTCAATCCGAACAAAAAGTGTTCTTGTGCTAAAGGAGATTTTTCCTTACATATTCACAATTGCCATGCTCAACAGCAATGCAAGATTAATATAAGTGACAACACAATGCTCACCATGGTATCTTTACATACTTTATGTTTTGTCATGTCAGGCAAGGGCACAAAAGTATTCACATTATTCATTGTTGATAGTAGTATACTCCACCACTATCTTTCCCATCACCTTAAAAGCTGTCTGGCTCACAGAAGATGGCAAATTCATCTCTTCACTGTCAGCATTACCCTTGAACAACCACCAAGAACACAATGTCATTTTCATGCCAACAGCAAGCTACAGCCACTCTGCTGATGCACAGATTTTCGAGGAATTTTTGATGCTGTATACACTGCAGTTTGACAACAGTTGTACAGATAGATTAGATGGATACGATGCTTCCAGGCTAGCATGGTGATCCTCTGCATCTTAGGATGTGGCCTATCCTTCAAAGAAATAATTAATAGCCTGCTGATTTTTGAAGCAGAACATCTCTTTCTTTGGGCAGCTTCTCTAGGCAAAAGCCTTCAGACATACCATTGACAACTAGATGATTTTCATTACACGAGTGTTGCAAGTTAATATCTTCAACTGATTTAAATTAATTAAAGTCATGTCTTTTTAATCCCCTACCTGTATTTATACAGATTCTGAATCAATTCATTTTGGCTTTTTCACTCAACCCAAATGCCAAACACTCATCACCTGGTATTTTTATGAATTTCATATAACTATAATGTAATATAATAATATTATTATATTATTTTATTTAATGTAACGCCTTTAAAGGCAGCCATCTCAAAGTGTTTTACAAAGCATAAAAAGGTACATTGCTTTTAAAATCAAAGGAAATTACAAAGCCAACACAACAAAGCAGATACAGAAGATGAAACAATCTTAGTGAAGACCTAGTTTTCTAATTAAAAGCATACAATTAGTCTCTGATTTCATTTGGGCAGGTCTTCCAATGCTTTGGGGCATAGCATCAAATATCTATGTCAACCACATAGTATAGATGAACAGTAGGAACTCATAACACACCATAATCAACTAAGCAAAGGTCACATAGAGGAGAGTAAACATATCACATATTGGCTAGATATGGGGACAGGAGAATCAAGAAATATAAAGTCTTCAACATTGTCTGAAGGATTTTAAAATCAACTTAACACCTTAGGAAGAGTCCAAGGCAGTGATGTGATCGGAACACAATAAATTGTAAAGTTTTAGAGACACTTGCAAGTATTAATCAGTACTTGAAAAAACAAGTGGATGAATCTTTTTTTCCCACTATAAACACAGAGATCATAGGATATAGCCTGGCAATATTTCACAGCTGGAATATTCTGAACACAAGGTTCAAAAGTCAATCCAGGATCACCCCCAGATTCTTCATTTTGAATTGAAACTCAAAAATTGTGCCATTTTTTAATTTGCCATTTGAAGTTGCAGTTGATTTTATGCAACTATTGAGAGGAACCCAGTATTATGAGCTCAGTCTTGTTACAATTAAGATGCAAAAAAGCTTGTGTTTTATAGCAGAAATGCATTCAGTGGGTAAGGAAACATATGTACATCTTGGTATCAGGTGTAGATGTTCATACAGTACATTTAAGTACCATCTATGTAGAAATATTAATTCAGACTATGTGATTTTAGCATTTAACCTAGTGAAAACTTATAAATACCAAATAAATGGTAGTAATTCTGGTACTGGACATAGCCTGCCCAACCTCACAACTAAAACCAACAAGATAATTAGAATTTCACCACTAAGCAAGGTAAGATTTAAACCATTTAAGGGCAATGCCAGAGGTGCCAAATAAGCTCTCCAACTGACTAGGTAAAGGACTGTGATTTAAAATGTTGAATGCATACAGTAGCTGCAATGAAAGAAAATTAAGACAGTGCGACTGAATTAGCTACCATGAGACCAATAACATAAACAGTTTCAGTGCTATGTAATTGTTTTAAGTCAGACTGAAAGGGTTACAAAATTTCATTTACAGTGAGATGACCATCTAGTTGCACTGCAATAGCACATTTTATGATCATCACACGAAAAAGCAAGTTATTTATGTGCTGAATATTATTATGACATAATATATATTATTCAGATTATATTATATCTATATACTGTACTATTTGTATTATCCAAAGCAATTTTTTAGCCACTGCTGTGTCTGCAGTAATTTTAAAAGCTGTCACAGATCAGGGAGTCATGTGTTATGTGAAGGACTGAAGGCAAAGATCAGAGAAACAGGCGTAAAGCAAAACAAAGGGAATTGGGTCCAACAAACAGGAAGTACGTTTCCAATTCAGATACCAATTCAGTAAGGCATTCAGGCATAAACAGTGAAGTGAGAAAAAGGAATAACAACTACAGTAAGTCAAGCACACAAAAAGGCAGTGCTGTAGAGGAATGCAAAGAGATGAGGCTATAGTGTTTGACGTTATCATTCTTAGTTGTGTAGAATTCTAGTAAGCTTTTAGATGAGGCAGATGGCATGGCAGTAGACGTTAGCAAGTCAAACAAGTGGAAAACAACTATCTAGGACTTTTTATTTTCATCAATCTTGGAAAAATAGTTGGATCTAGCAATTGCTATAGTAACACTAGATCGAATCTTGTTCTATGAATGGAAAGGGGCACCCAAACCAGAAAATTCCTGTTTGGTTAGCAGATTTGTTTTGTTTGGTTAGGTCTATATAGGAGGTGTTAACAAGGTATTAAGTATCTATATATACAATATTAGGGACATATTTAGTACAAAGTCTTGCAAACGTTTTCCATCAATTCAAATGATTTCCCATTTTGTTTATGATACGCACCAACAGGTCAGAGCTCCCATCCCTGAGTCTCCACAGACAGTGATCACATTCACATGAGGTGCTCGACACCACCAGCGCCACCCAGACCCTTTATGTCAGGCTCTCTCAGTCACCTGTCAACGGTTAGTTAGCAATCAACCTGATATTTAACCCCCCCCACTTGGCACTGCTATGGTGTTCTGTTATCAAGCTCCTCTTGATTGGGTGTTGCTCTCCACAAGAAGAGTTCCTGTTCTGCATACGAAACAAAGTTTTACTTCCCTGTCTAGACTAGCCAGTACCTGTTACTGCCCAGGGTGTTCCAGTTCGTGGCTTTCCCTTGTTATCCTGATCCTGCCATTCTTGTTTCTGCACTGGGAAGGTGGCAATCCTGTTGACCGAATCTGATCTCCGTCAGCCCTTGCCTGCATGGCCTCGACTTTCTCCATCAGCCTTGGCCTCTACAAGCTTTGGCTTTACTCACTTGCCTCGATAAACTCCTTCGTCACCCAGTCAGCCTTTCCATCTTTTACACTGAGTGACGCAAATGGATTCCTTTATTCCTCAGCCAGTCGCAAGTGTTTCTAAACCAAACTGTGGTACGACAATCGAATTACAAATTCTGTGTATTCCTGACTAATACTAAACAAAGTAAACAAAATAATGCTTGAACAGCAAACCAATCTCAAATCCCAATTGACGTTTGTGACAAAGCATTCAAGTGATACTACAAACATGTGGCAAAAGATTTTGTGGTCAGAAAAAGACAATATTAACAATACACCCGAAGAACGCTCCACAGCCGAAATGTTGTGTTTCTTTTCTTCTCTTTTCAGCATGGAATAAACCTTTACTTGTTCCAAGACAAAATTCTAACTTTTTGATCTAAATGCAAAGCATTTCATCACTAAGTGCAAACCCTTAATATACATTCAAGTAATTATGGTTTAAGAATTCTGAATTCTCTTACATGTAAAGTTAGGAAAAAAGAATGGTCACCTATTTAGAAATAATATTATTGGGACAAGTCAGCATGTTAGAATCACATTTTTTAGTGTTCTCTAAACAAGCAACAACAGTAATGGACATACACAGGACAGCAGACATGGTGTATTTAGATTTTCAGATGGATTTTTTCTGTTTCAGTTTTTCCTAAATGATTAATTCGCAAACTGCATGCAGTAGGCAGTTAGGGAAATGTGTGTATTTAAAAATTGGCAAATTCTCCAATTGGGATGATGTATTTAGTGGAATACCACAGGGATCTGCACTAGGACCACTACTTCTTCATTTAGATTAGTGATCTAAAAATATCTGGTATCGTTTTTTAAAGTAGTCAAGTTTGCAGATGATACAATATAGGACAATTAACAAACTCCGTAGAACCAGCAAATCAAATGTATGAAGATTTAGATATAAGTCAAGATAGTGCAAATGAAGGTTAATGTGGACAAGTGTAAGTTATTGCATACGGGTAGTAAAAGCTATGAATACAAAATGTATTTACTGTATACGGAGCAAGAAGAGGCTATATGTGAAAATATTGACACATCATTTAAATCTTGACACTCAGGAAAGAAGAAGAAGAAGAAGAAGACTCAGGAAAACAGTAAAAAGGTAAAAAGGGCAAATATATTGCTGGGATATATAGTTAGAATCACATAATTTCTATTAAAGTATGTTGTGTTCAAATAATTCAAATAGTGGGTGGCACGGTGGTGCAGTAGTAAGCACTACTGCTTTGCAGTGCTGTGGACCTGGGTTCAATTCTTGGGGTTTTATCTGCATTGAGATTGTATGTTCTCCCCATGTTTTGTATGTGTGGGTTTCCAGTGGGATTCCCACAGTCCAAAAACATACTGGTCTCTGGGAAAAACTGGATAAAACAGTTAAAAAATGGATGGATGGGTATGATTTTGATAATGAAAGGTTAGATAGAGGAGTTGTTACTAACTATTTTGATGTCTGAGGAGATAATTAAAACTGTGATATCCCTCATGGGAAAGCTGAAAAAGAACAGGAAGAAGCTATTCTTTACACGCCTTACTGTTAAAAGGAAAAAACATAACTTTGATGTTGCAACATCTGTAGGGCATTTTCTCAGTGTCTCAATATTTCAAAAGAGTTGGATGTGAGCAAACCATAATTGTCATTTGAATATTCAAAACATTTGACTTTAGTTTATCAGGAGCGGTGTGATTTTAAACGCAAAGCTGTGTGCAAGATATGACGGTCTTATTAAGCACTCATCATTTTGAGGAAAAAGTCGGACTGGAAAGTGATTGTGACAGACAGATTTTCTGACTTTCCTTGTATATAATATTCCTATAAACAAACCATGGCATACAAGAGCCTGCATGTATGGAAATAGTTTAACCCAAACATCCTCTTTGTAAATTTTTCTTGTCCAGCATTACCTTTTAGCAGCTGCTCAACTGTTTAAATACAAGCAAGTACAGAATGGATATATTGTGGAAAAAAAATAGCAAGATTGTGCTTTGGAGACTACCGATAATCCAGGGCATTCACTGAGGCAATCTGAGTGAAGAGGAAAATGCCAGCGTCCCACCCAGGATACCACTCAGCTCCCTAACCACAATTCCAGCCTACTGTTATAGGGTGGAATAATTCACTGTCTTGTGAAATTGTTTTCATTTCTCGCAGCCTATTTTATTGCAACTTCCCTTTATTTCTCAAGACCGAAAGCTCTGTTTAGCATGATTTGACTTGGCTGCAATCATCACTAACACCAAGGAAATTCAGTAATGATGTGGTATCGTATGTCCTGTTGGTCGATGATAAAATTCTCTCAAAACTAAAGAGGTTTTACAGAAAAAAATTGAAAATATTCCCTATTATATAATATTCAATATAATATTCTTGCCTACCCTAAATACAGTATTTCATTTCACTCAAATATTCTTTTTTTTTGGATAAATCTGAATTTACCACAAGAGACTTAATCACAAGAGAACTGTAATGCTATTTTGTGTTTAGGTATTTAATCAAAGAGTCAGATATGCAGATATTATATGTTCATCCAACACAGTACAAACTGTGGACAGGTATTTTAAAATTTTAGACTTATTGATAGGAAACAAATAGATCAAATGTATCAAGACAAACATTGAACAGGTTTCCTGAAGTATTTTGCTGGTGAAACCATACTGATCTGGCATATACTGTATGGCTACATTTGCTTTTAATTAATTAATTATCTTTTCTGAAAATTAATTTTGAGTAAATCACCAGATCATTAAAAATGAGGTTTTTATATTAACAACAGAACAAGCAAGATAACTTTAATTGCATCTTAGTATTTGATTTTTTTTTTTACAATTTTTCAGCAATTAAGTTTCTATAAAAAATCAATAAACTTGGTCATTTTATATTTAATTGGCCAGTAGTGCAATAAAGTTTCTGTGTTTCTTTCTAACATTAGATATTCTGGAAGCTCCAAAATTGATGGATTTTGGAGATCCAAAACAGGTGTTTTCCTATGAGTAAAGTAGATAATGAAAACATAAGTAAAGTTTTAACTTTAATTTTAACTTTAATTTTGTTAAGCTATCTGTGAACATCCTTAAATGGTAACAGTATATGCTATTATCAAAACAGTAAACTGCATCTACATGCTTTTACCTTGAGTTAAAAGGATTATGTGGTGAACAGTGTTTTCCTACAAAGAAATGTTACCAGGAAACAGCTGTTTTAGGATTGATATTTAAAAATATTGTTAAGAAGCAAATAATGTAGCCACAATCTACTATTGATTTAAATTTCTGTTGTTGCTGGAAACAGCATTAAGGCTGTTTAAGCAAAGATGGATTTATCCACTGTACCTATAATTTGATATGCAAAGTTATTTGTTTAGAACATTGTCACAATTGTAATATTCTAGGTTAAAATGTTCAAAAGATTGAATCTCCAACTACTTGTGCGTGAGTTAGTTTTTTTATATAAAATGCTTTATGTACCAAAATACTAGATAAATCATATATCTAATTAACTTAAGGAAAGAGTGATTTTCTGTTATTTTTCTGTGTAAGTACCAGGCGATGGTATCCAGTTTTGCATAGAAATATACCCCTAAAATGTGTGATGTAAATATTGTAAAAAGTAGAACTTTTGAAATGGACTGGGTTTTTTAGTGTACATAATATTAGACATTTGTTCCCCAAATCACTTTTTGTTTATGTCAAAGTAGCTGTGATAGAGCTCAGTTACTAAATACTTTCTCTGCTACAATGAATACTGTGTCCGCGTCGTGTTGAAATACAGAAAAGATTCCAAATTCATGGCTCAGTCACAACCATTTTTAAAGGGTTAATTGGGTTCTCGAGGGAAAACATGAATTTCTTATGGGAACGGAGCCATAAATCTATAAGAAACTAAAATCAATCTTTCTGCTTTCTCCCTTTACTTCATTTTTCATTACAATGGATTCATTCTCATCCAAATGTTGCCTTCAGTCCTTTCGCTGTTATGTAGGGCCATTCTGTTTGAGCATTACATTAATAAGCACCCATTTTCTGCATTGTCATACTTGACAAGTCACAGCATCATAGCTTTTTACCTTCAAGTTGTTTTTCTGAAGCAAGCTGTTGTTTGTGAGTGAATTGTTCTGTATGAATGTTTTAATGTTTGTTTTTTTACAAAGCCTGAACTTTCACTTTGTTTAATAATACAACATGAAGGAAGTAACCTTTGCATTTATAGTCTGACAAACCAGATATTAAATGTTATAAGCCAGATAACATTTGAACAGAGGAAAAGGCTTACCAGATTTGAATTATTTTAAATGTATTCATAATTTAACAATAAGGTGTAGATTTGTTATTTTAAAAAAATATCCCTAATCTAGTTACAGTCCACTGGAATTCATAGTGACCACAAATTAGCAGTTGTTAATCTTGATTGTGTATTTATTAACGGAGAATACTGTAGTTAAAATGTGAAAGATTGTATATACAGTAATTCAAACTAATTTGTTACCATCATACCAACAATGACCAACAGTGCAGAGGTAAAACCTACAAATTACGACAGCAGCTAGAACTAACTACTGCTCTGTACCAGGACATTTGAATATCTCTTTTCTAGGGCATTCCAGGTTGTTTTGTACAGTATACTGCTGTTTCATCCTAAAATATCCAGTGTATAATTATATATGTTACATCTTCATGTATCTTCTCAGATGGGAAATGCTATATGAATGTGTAAGGCTTCAGCGGAGTAATTGCTGTCTGCTGCCATGACAACCAGCCGCTGCAGTCATCTGCCTGAGGTACTGCCAGACTGCACAGACTCAGTCCCTCCAGGAAAGGCAGTGGAAGACTCCAACAGCCTAGCGAATGGACAGCCGCATTATGTCATGCAAGTTTCGGCAAAGGACGGGCAGCTGCTGTCAACAGTAGTCAGGACTCTCACAACCCAGAGGTAGGAATGTGGTTGGGGGATTTTAACAGTTATAAGGGATCACCAAAGTGTGCCGCTTGTTCTTAGCCGTAAGTGCTGTCTTCATACTGTACATACTGGAGGCCTGATGTGACTGAAAAAGGAGGGAGAGAACTAGCCTTATCTTCTATTCTGACAGAATTCAAGTGCACCAACACATTCGTCATCCATCCGGCACAGAGATTTCACCTATCACTAACAGTAAAACCTGTGTAGGGAAAAAATGAGCCAGTAATAATCCTACTCTCTGGGCAAATTTGACTTATTATCTATTAGTATTTTTTGTCAATTTGGATTTTGATTTGGATAAAAAAGTTTAAAAAGTGATGTCGCTCACACTTGAAAGAATATCATTTTACTTTCACAGGAATGAAGGAATGTCTCTAATCATCCTTAAACTATACTAAAGAATATGCCTTTTTAGCCCAACAATGAAGACTGACAGAGTATTGTGCATGTAAAGAATATAAAAATATTATTTGCAGGTAACCATTTTTAGGTACAATACGTAAACAGACAGAAAATAAAATTCAACAAAACATTCATGCATTAAACTGCAGGAGTCACGTGAACATCTGGCTTTTTAATAGAGGAGCAAAGGTTGTGTATGTTAGTCCAGGACTGTTGATACTGTTGTTAAGCTGCAGAAACAGAACAAATTAAGTTCCTGCAGAGCAGGTCTTCATCTTTTCTCTCCTCTGGAACAAAACACATACAGGTTTTTGTTCCAGCATAGCCTTAAGTTACTAATTTCACCTTTAATCAAATTAATAATGTGCTTAATTGGTAGAACCTTTCTGAGGTTTTCATCTGCTCACAAATTACAACATGGGATTGTTAAAAGAAGCTCTCCGGGACTTGACAGTTGGAAACAGTGAAAGAGTTCAAATTAATCACAGTATTCATTCTATAAAGGGTTTAATTATCTAACTGACAGCTCAGCTGGAGCAAAACCCAACAGATGTGGGGGTCGCAAGAATCAGAACTGGAAAACCTCTGATTTAGGGAGATATAGACCCTATCAGTATTTGGTAAAATTGCATAAATTATACTTTATTCTCATGGCTCAGCAACAGATACTCTAGGGTTTAGTGTAATCTTGAAGGCAAGGCAGTTAACATTAAACTCATTTATTAAAACAACTGTGCAACAAATTGGGCTTCATTTTTATCTAATGAATCTTGACCTCAATACATTCATATTTTTCATGAAGATGATACAAAGTGTTTTCAGGGGGTGATATTAAAACAGGAGAGAGAAGTAGGTAGCCTAATATTACTCGGGTTTCTCTGAAATTAAGAAGGGCTTATTCATTGCAAAGGAATTTCACTCATTCCTCTGGCCCACAAACTAGGTTATTTGCTAATGATTTGGATCTAGGCAGGTAAAAGGCTCAAACAATGGTCTGAAGAGTGAAATTTGCCAGGGTGAAGACTGTTGCATAAGGGATGAGAAGCTTACTGAATTGAATCCATGAAGTAACGGCTAAATTTAGCTATTTAATTAATATGCATGAGGGGAGCTTTTGTAACTGACAAGGTTATTTTGGAGATCAAAGTGTAAGCCCTCTCCGCCTCCCAAGCAGCACTGACAAAAGGGGGCTTTAGAAATAACAGCTGCCTGCAGCTGCTTAGCAGGCCCAGACTGTCACTGCCTTTCTCCTGTGGGCTGGCTGTGTAGCTGTCAGAAGTTATCATTGCTTCTGCTGATATAGCCTGTCCAGGGCTGTCATTACTGGTTTCTCTGTGCTGGTGTTAAGGATCAGTAGGAGGGGAGAGCATGGAGTTAAGTCAACTTACAGATCTTCAGTGAGTGGGTCATTTTGAGTCATCTGTTTGGCTCCTAACCTGCGAACAGCTGCAAGTGAAAGGTTTTCTTCCTTCTAAAAAAAACCCTGATGCAAGGTGGAGCACTGCACTGCATTGACTGCACTAATTATGACCTACTACTGCTGACTGTCTTGCCTATTTTGCCTTAAAATGTAATTGCATGGCATTAAAGTGAGCGTGTTCTTTATATTAAAATAAGTGCTATCTCATAAAATATATGGTTTTCAGGATTCCCCAAGCAGTGGCACACAATTTACAGACTACCAGGGTTATGAGGGTGTTAGTTGGCCAGGGTCCTCTCAGATTTCAGTTCAACAGGATCTCTTGTAAATTGCTGGGTGCCTGTAGGCTTTGAAGAGACATTGATGAGTCTCCTCCAATCGGTGTTAACTCTCCTGTCAGGCTCTGTTGCAACATGTCCAAAGATGAATGGCCCAGACAAGCGGGCATTTTGGAAGGGCATGATGTCAGCTGGCCTTCAATCTCTCCATGCAACACAGCAGGAACCTCAGAACACCGAGTCTTAATTCATTGCACATCGGAACGTACATAAACCTGAATTTAGGGATATTTCTTGGAAGCAAAAACCACGTTTATGTTATTGCTGATATCCATTTTGTTCTTTTTTCTATAATGAATCAGTCTGTGTTTATCACACTATGCAGCAGTTGAGGCTGTTCTGAGTAATGAATGGATGTTCACCAGGTGAGGTGGGGTGTAGATCTTCTAGCCTCTGTGTCTTTGGGTCCACTAATACCGTTCATCATTCTTAGTGAGGATCTTACCAGACAGGTAAAGGGTAAAGCAGGCTTGTATGCAGTTCTTTCAGACACTTTTCCTTGAGTACTGTATTAACGTGTGTAACCAAGTAGTTATGTGAAAAGTTTCAATAAACCAAACAGCAATCCTGGGAATTTATAGTGTATCTCAGCAGTGTTGTAAGTGTAGATATCTATTAGGATAAAAAAATCCAGATGGAGGCAATGACAGCATTTTTTGCGATTACAGTTAAATATGAGAAGCACTGTTGAATTCCAGGGGGTCAACCTTTCTGAATGAGAAATTCTACAAATATAGCATGCTTTTCCCTTTTACACTTAATGTAGAATAATTATTTTTATAGCAAATCATTTTAGTGATTAATTTAAAATAAAAGTAAGATGATTTTATTTTTACATTATTTTTATCATCAAACTCTATCAAGCTGATATGTGCTATATCACCTTCTCTGCTTGTGGTATAACTTTTGTCAGATTGCATATGTGCACAGTGTCATGCTGTGCTTCTTGATTCATATGTTCTTAAACACAAAAAGAATGTTGTTTGTTGTTTTCTGTTAAATACAAATGTTTGTGTTGTCATTTTCTATAGAGATCAATGAAAAATAAATCCATTACTCACAGTTATACATTACAATAACAGCTATGCAAACTCTCAGACATTTTCATTATTAAAATGAGTTTAACACCAACATTCTTGTAAGGTACAAAATGTGTTAATGCCTTTTTTAGCTTGTGATGTGGGAAAGATGATCATGGAAGCTTGTGATGTGTATTTTCATTTATGCTTACAAGTGTGGAAGTGAGACCTTCCTCACTTTCAGATGTAATGAATCCCCAGTAGTGCAAGCTGTCCAAAACCAGCTGCAATCTAACTTACAGCTGTCACACCTTGAGTTTTCACTGTAATACTATAGTTATCGTCAGTCCTTCCTCAGCTGTGTGTGCTGTCTATGAAGGCAGTCAATGATGCCTTGAGTAGCACAGCACAGAGCAGGATGTCTCCGCCAAGAATGTAAATTGCTCTTCAGTAATGGAGTTGCAATGTAAGTAGAGGTACAATTACACTGAACTACTGTGTTCTTCTGATGGACATTTCATTAGTCCTGTCTTCTTGAGCGGGAGTTTCAAATTATACTTTCATTTTTTTTGCCAAAGTTTACTCCTTCTTTAAATGCACAGTCGTTTTAATTTTGATAGTAGAAGTCAGTTGCATCACTGTCTAAAGCACATCCAAGAGAACTGGTTTGTATGCTGCATATACTGTAGATTTTGTGGTTCTGGATAGCCCCATGTAATGTATTAATGTGATTTGGAAATTCAAAAGTGGGTATTTTGTGTAGAGAAAGTTATTTGAAGTGATGCTTTTAATAAAATCCCCGCTTTGCATCTCATGTGAAGTGTGGATTGAAATCAAAAGCAAAAATTGTGTTATACAGTATGTGAACAGTGCATTAATCCATTTTTTAACCTCTTCATCCAATAGGGAAGCAACAAGCACAAAGCAGGATGCACCCTGAACAGGCCTCCAGTCCATCACACACAGACACACACTCACACTAGGGCTAATTTTTCCCAGATGCCAATTAACCTATCAATACTGTATGTCTCTGGACTGTGGGCAGAACTGGAACGCCCAGATGAAACCCATGCAAACACAGGGAGAACATACAAACTCCAAGCAGACAACACACAAAGTCCAGAACTGAACCCTGAGCCCTAGCACTGCAAGGCAGTAATGCTACCATTGCTCTACCATGACTCCCACTTTATATTAATTTATTATCTCCCTCTGATGAAAAATGTCAAGTATAATCTATACATTCAGTTTCGGCTTCTTAGTGACCTGCATTATATACACAGAACATTTGTATCCACATTATTAATTCAAGTGCAGGAGACCTGTAACAGAATGATGAATAATTTGTAGTTTTAAAATAATTTTAATAGTTTTAATAAACTTATTATTACATTTACATCTGCCAGAGAATTAAAATATAATTTCAGAAATTATTTTTTTATTTTTTAATCCCAAAAGCCTGTTTATACTATCATAGTGAAATTTGTCCTCCCTTTATATCCTTTGATTAACCCCTGTAACCTTTAACCTATTATCATTAACAACCTTTGTATTATTGTTGTTTAAGAGCAAACACTCTATTAAACACTTACAGGAGTTTAGGTAATGTGCTGTGTGTCCATCAACCTCCTTATTGTGATGTGCCTGTTTCCTTGTTGTTGACTCAGCCCCTTCAATGACCGGCCCATGTGCAGGATCTGCCATGAAGGCAATGGGCAGGAGGACCTGCTTTCGCCCTGCGAGTGTACAGGAACCCTGGGCACCATCCACCGCAGCTGCCTGGAGCACTGGCTGTCCGCCTCCAATACGAGTTTCTGTGAGCTCTGCCACTTCAAATTCAATGTGGAGCGCAAAGCCAGGCCACTCCTTGAGGTAAGGAGCACGGCCCAGCCCTCGTCCCAGACGTGTGCAGCTTGTTTGCAGTTTTGCGGGGAAGCTGCCAGTTACTGACCGGTTGAGCCATTGAATACAATTTGTTTGACTTTAGAAGCAAGGGTGAATCTTCCACTGCTTGAGGCTGCTTGAGGCTTTACACAGGCTTTACACAAGCTGCTTAACTTAAAGATGGATTATAAATGGAATGCTCGTTTTTCCTCGGTTGATATATTTTTAAATAACATTTTACCTGCAGCTGCCTTTGTGGTGTTTCTAGATGTGAACCCAAATGTACATATCATAACTCAAATCGGATATGAACAGCTCCAAAAATGTTAGGCACTAATTCAAGTAGATGAGCCTGAAAAATGGTGTTTGTTTTGTTGGTCCAATAATGTTTTGTTTTTAATGTGCCATTCAAAGAATTTGCTGCCTGCAACACAATGTTTTTTTTTTTTTATTATCCGCTATGGCTTAATTGCGGTGATTAATAGGCTGTTCATACGAAAAATTGGTTTTCTATTGTGATGGAGCAGCACTTAATTCCTTGCTGCTGATGTTTCTTGAAACATGTCAAGAGAAACTTGAAGAGAAAAGTAATCCATGAACTGATACAAGTTTTTACAAGGCGAATATAAATGTGCACTATCAGCAAGCAGGCTGAAGCTGCCAGTAATATATTAAGTTGTAAGTTGCAGAATTAACAAACTATTGAAGTTCTAACAAACTAGAAGATTGTGTACTGAAGATGCCTTTTGAAAGCTAAGATTGGTTTAATAATCAAAAACACTTTTTAAAAGAATTAAAGGAACCGTCAGTATTGAAAAAAATATCTAATCCTGCATGATACTGTACATGTTGATGGAAAACTAAAAAAAAAAATTTATCTTGAAAGCAGTTCACAAAAATTCTACAGTATATGCTCCACGGTCTTGCTTAATAATAATAATAAAAATGAAATATGCTGTGGAACCAAAAATAGAGTCAGAAACATGAAGCAGGTGAAGCTGTCCCCGTTGTTCTGATCTGTTTTGACATCAGTTGAGCAGTTTTGATTTTGTGATGAGAAATGACATTAAGATCACCACGTGCCAAAGGCTAAGGATAAAGCAGGTGGAGTGAGCAAAGAGCTTGCAGGACATAGCCGTTCTTTGCACAAATGGAATGTGGCATTTTTGGAAGCTAATCATAATTCGGCAAGTTAAAAGTAACCGCCTTCCTGCCTGGAGTGAATCAGTGTGATCGAAGAGTAGAATGGCTGTTTGATCAGTGCACTGTCTGCGATATTGTTTGTTTGTTTTTCATTTTGTCTTGAGGATAAGATGAAACTTGGAGAAAACACCTAAAGCAAAATTGAACTTAAGATCCAACAGCATAATGAACCCTTTTGCAAAGTTCTCTCATTTCATTTTTTTCTTCAGTCTCTCTACTAACAGTAACTCATGCAGTAATCCATTTGATTGTAGGGTGACAGGTTATTGCAACCAACCCACGTATTAATTAAAAGATCAGTCTCAATCCCTCTCTGACTCAAGATGAGGCAATAGTATGATTTGGAGTGTATAGAGAGTTTGAAATGAATATGCTGTGTATAGAATAACATGTAATTTAAATTTAGAGCTGGGGACGTCAAAGGGCTGTGCTGTAACATGTACCTAATCATTTACATTTCTAATCTTTAATGGTGGTTGGCTGTTCTTGGCAGTGTTATGGGTGCACTTAGAAATCACCTTTGCCAGCAATGATAATATCCTGTATTTACAGAACTATTGGCCATGATTGAAGGCCTCTTGACAGAAGCATCTCAAATTACATTGTACAACCCCTGCGATCTGTTCATTCTCACTGTGTCTAAATATAACAATATAATAGAACATTCTAAAGTACTCAAAAACAGTAACTGCTCATTTTCTATTAATTTAATATTTTATTGAATAATTGCTGCCAAAAATACTCAATAAACCCTCTCGCTATTGTGTTCTGTAATCTGGCTCAGTGTAGCGTATCTGTTACTGTATATTTCATAGTGCATTATGCATGTCTTTGGACTTGTTCAGTCATTTTCCCTTATATGCCAACATTAAGTATAGAGTATGTATTGTTAATATATGTATTGTTACTTTACTTATACTTTACAGAATAGCTACCTTACCCTTTATTTGATCTGCCCATAATGTTTTTATTTTAAATAAAGCTGTAACTGGGAATGCAGTGTGTTTTTTATTTTAAATTGTTCAAGACAAAGAAAAATGTCTTTAAAAAAAACAAACATCTTTATTAAACCTTACAGATGTACTAAACATAATTTCAATTCCACCCACAACTAAGCTGTCCAAACACCTTATGTACTAGCATGAGGTTTGTTTTCAGAAACATGGGTATCAGCCTCATTTTAAATTCTAAGTTCAGTACACATCAGTGATAGAGATGCTGGGTTTCTGTAACTAGAAATGAGAAAATGTACTGAAAAATATTTTGGGACATTTTCTGTTCTTCACTGTATCCAGAAATACAAGAAAGGCTGCTTATGGGGAAGTTCCTCAGTGCATATCTGACAGCACTTGTGTATAGGTCATCATGAAAATAACATTTTTAAACATTATGCTGGGAAACCTGAAACACCAAATCACAATCTATGTCTTTAAAACAACCATAGTGAAAAGGAAAAAATACAAGCATGCAGGAAGAATGTCTGTCATTCCCAATAATTCTCCTTTTTATTGCTTAATATAGTATTTGGGTGATTAAAATATATTTTGTCTGTTCTTCATGGTTTCACTGTCGTTGTCTCTTCATATTTAGTGCAGTTAGCTTTTGATAACATATATGGGTAGGGTTTTTGAACATTTAAATGTCTACTTCAGTGCCCATCTATTTTGTCTGGGAGCATAAGGAAGGATAGGCAGATTAGTAGATGTATGCTTAAAGTGCAAATTCAGTTTTGAACCAAATGTATTGAGTGATATGGTTTTTGTATGCAGACTCAATTATGTCTGATGAGTATTCATATACAGTACAGATCTTTTTTTATTTTTGGTACTTGGAAAAGATCGGATCCCTGGATGAAAATCACCTGATTTGCAAAAAACATCTTGTGCAAAATCAGCCTTGATCTGTCGGGTGTTCATTTAGTTAATGGATTAAACATCATTAACTTTTGCCCTTTAGTTTAGAATACAATATTGCAAGAAAACAACTCTAGACTTTCATGGATGGTTTAGAAAGAGGACAAACAAACTGTATAAATGTTTTAAAACACAATCCAAAGTTCCTAGCCTGATTCTGTTAACATTTACCTCTTATTATACAAAAGGTTGTTTTCACTCTTTATTGTCTGAAGAAATGCCAGTTCACAGATGTCAATACCGTGATGTATCATCCTTATCCTCTGCCAGGAAAGAGCTCAAGGCTGTTATTTTATGTTTCTTTAATAACTTGGCTTTTATTTTTTAATTTGTTTAATGTGAATTATATATTTATCAGCATAGCATAGGATCTGTTCTTTTGCCCGTAGGCAGATTAAGTATTCAACATCAATTTTTCAGAAGGCAGCCTTACGGAGCTTCTTTTAATCTTTTACTGAGACCTGATTTCCTTTGGTCAGGAGAAAAGTCATGATCATCCTAAGAGATTTCTGAATTATCCTGCACGTGCTATTCTGACGGATGCATCACTTACGGTATAAAAAAATAATACAATAGGATCTTTCTCGTGTTTCGGCAAGTGGAAGTGCTAAATCACAGCATAGGTTAAACCCTGTTGTATGTCGGATATACAGTACAGTACTTTCATTTCCCAAATTGAGTCTGCTTACACAAACCACATCACTCAATACTGTACATATGGCTCAAAACTGAATTTGCCATGTCAAACCTTGCTACTGTATATCCTTATCCTCCCACGCTGGTATGAGTGGTGGTGTTTATACATTTACCCCAGTCTCAGTGATCTCAGTCCCAAATCGTGTGTGAAGGCAGAGCTCAGTGATGCAATGTGCTGTAAAATGAGAAAAACAACACTCTAACATGTGATGTCCATTATAATGGACCCCAGGTCTGAATGGGTTTTAAACCCACTAATTCCAAATTGGGGTGATTCTCGTGGTTCCTAATTGAGGTTGGGGACTATGAATAGAAAGAATGTACAATTCCAGATTTAAAAGACTAAAATTCTTTTAATATTCAGTTTTGAAATTGAAAGCCACATGGTCTGTTGTCTTTTAAATTACTGAGCTTAATGCATTGTCCAGGATCTGTGTGACTCATTTTGCGATACAAATGGATGAATAAATGCATTATAAGGCGATTATATCTTGACATATGCTGCTGTAGAGAGCAGAGGATGGAATTATAAAACATGTTGACATTTGTATATACTGGAACAGTGCTTTCAGAATTAATTTTAGCATTTGCCAATCCAGAGATAATTGTAAATTATTCTGTGTTTCTGTTTATACTGTATATACAGTATAACATGAAACCACACAGAGAAAGTTTGAAGAGTCCAACTCTGTCTTAGGTGAACAGAGAAAAACAAATTACTTTATGTTCTACTTATTTACTATTACATCTGAGATATTAAAGTTGCTTTTTCACTCAACATCAACAGAAGATGTTTGTACACACTCAATTTTTTATCATATTTAATACAACATTTTGTCCCAAAAAGTGTCTTCTTCAGATGATGAAAATGCCCCCCTCCGAAATTTTATCACAAGATGACATAATTGTCAATTAATCAATGAAGCATGTAAATGAAAATTAATCATTGACCAGTGTGTTTACTGTCAGAATGCAGCTTTTTTTTCTTGTGCCTTTTAGTAGACAAGCTGACTTTGCTCTAGAATTAAGCACTGTAGGGAAATTTGATCCCAGAGAGAAATAAAGGTTCCCTTCAATGAAAAAAAAAGCACTGAATAAAAAGTTAAGTTGCATAAAGATAAATATTGATCTCAGATTGGATAAACTTCACCTGGAAGTATAAAAAAGTACTGAATTTTGAAGGCTGCATAAATCCAAAATCAGAAAAAGATTAGCTGCAGAAGGGAGGGAACAGTGGGTCTCATGAATGTAGTGGTCATGGAAAGGAAAAAGGCAATTTTCAAAAGTTTATGACCAGGCACACTTCCAGAGAGAACCATTAGAAATTTATTTCCAATTACCGCTGGCAGATGCCACCTGCCCTAAATGACTGCCAATAAATCTGGAGCTTCTAGAACATACAGAGGACAAGAGTCAAAACTGAGTCAAATTAGACAGAAACATTAGGACAAACAGAGATATAAAATGAACTTTTGATTTTTGTAATCTAAACTCAACTCTCCTTAAAAAGTCATTGAAAATGACCTAATCTTGGCTACTTTGATTTAGCATCCAGTGTAGGAATGGAAATACACTAATGTCTTATGTACAAGCAAAAGTAAAAAAAAAAAGATTAACCATTCAGGACCTCTTTATTTGGCTAAAGTGGTATAGAATTTGGTCCTCAGTATGAATCCCAATCTCTGCGACACTCCATGGTTCATCTGATTACGTATGCTCTCTGCATAGCATGCTGTGTTACTCTGATCCAATTGCAGGCTGGGAAGGGAAGTTTAGCAGACTCTTGTGGTTAGCCAGATTCAGCCCACCCATGAGATATACCATATCGATGCATAAAGTCTGTTGAGAAGGTTCTTTTGGGGTACAGAACTGAGGTTCAAGTTATGGACTTAAAATGAACATACTGTACCTTGCTAAAATAAAAATAATGTAAATTGTTGCTTGAAGGGGTTAAGGTGTAACATGAATATAGTATGTATGGAAGGAATGCTCATCAGGCAGTGCAAGGGAAATTTATATTTTATACACCTTTTTAGAGCAATGTACTTTTAAGGTGTACTATAAGTGGTCACACATGCTTCTTTTCAGCATCCTTGGAAAGTCGCTTTATAAATTAAAGTTATTTTAATTATCTGATAGCATAGCACACGTCCTTATTGAGGGCTTTCAGTTTCATGAGAACTGCTGTTGGACCAGCATGCCAGTAATTACTATGATATTAAGTCTTACATATGATATTAAGTCTAACAGTATCCAGTTCACTGCAAAAAATACAAACGCATCCTGTTTTTTTTCGCACTCACCACAGATGTATGATCACATCATCCTAGAATTATACAAAATTCTCCAATAAAATATGGAATCTATTCATGTGTTTCAACTTGTAATATTTGCATATTGCTAAAGCTGGTTAATACTGTGCACATGTTGGCAGTTACCTCTGCCTGCTGTTTCTACAAAGCTCCTATTGTGTGCAGACCAGTAACACAGATTCAACTTTACTTTTACTTATGACCTGCAGAATCACACATTCTGGGTTTTCTTGACTGTCCTGGATCCCTACGCTGTGTTTTTCCTGTCCTGCCAGGCTTTAAGGTCATCAGTCTTCTCACATGCAGTTTCTCTTTTGGGTCCTGGACCACTGCCTTCAGGCAACTTCACAATTTCAAGGTTATATAAATGAGAACTACTAGACTTGCTGTACTACCAGTGCAGTTTACTCACATAGACCTGTCTGTGTGGTGATAAAATGTTAACTCTTTTGTACATCAGTATCTAAGGTGTATACATTTATTTGTCTTATAAGAAGCTGGGAGAGCAAAAGGTTCAGAATGGTATAAAGTGAGGAAACATGTAGGTGAGATAAGATCTTAATTAAAAATCTCTGAATGGATTCGTAAATCACATTATGTTCTGTTGGCCTTATTTTGAAATTTCATTGAAGATTTTTATCTCTCACTTACGACTAATAATTAATTGCCTTAATCTATATTAGTTGAAGGATTATTTTCTAAAAGAGTATGCGAAATAGATTGTGTACTTGTTCAGGGTTGTTAAATTACTTGTTAATACTTCTTAATATTTATTAAATATCTGTCTGCCTTTTCCTACTAGGAAAATCTATTACTAGTTTTATAGATAAATACTCTCCAAAAAACATTTTTACCACCCAGGATTACAGCAGTGCTACAGGGAAAGAAGTTTCTAATTGATTTTGTATTATATGACAGGTATAACGTACTGTGCACATTTCATTGCTTGAGAGTTTGTTTAATTAAATGTGCTCATCGCCTCAAGGATTTGTTTTAAAAACTCAGTTAAGGGGAGTAATTTACAAACATTTCAAAGATTTAGTGTGAAAATAAATGAAAATACCCCGATTATCTATCTTAAACTGTAAAGTCACCAAAAAATATAACTATAGATACTGGCATTCACGTTTTTTATACATTTTCAACTCCACATCTTCCATTTCAGGTGGATCTGCTTTAAGATGAACTTTTAAAACTTGTAATTCAGTAACCATATGAAGGAGTGGTTTTCAGAGTGAACTGTTCTCCAATGTATCAGGGTATCATAAGGACATAAAAAGAAATCTCACTCTTTATAAAGAGCAATTTTTCCAGTTTCCATGTCCAGTGACACGGTGTAAAGTCTTAATGTGGGGAAAATATGTTTTGCTTAGTGGAAGTGGTATTGATTCCAAAAATGATAATGAATGTATCAAGCTTCAGTGAGATCATTTTAGGATCAGTCTTCTAGCTGACAGACTGAAATGTGTATTTCTTCTTATTTATACTGTAGCTTACTTCTCAATCACACATCATATCACAATTCAGAAGCTGCATAATTATGCTTATGATTTTCAAAATGAAACATGTTCATGTATTTTAGTTTGAATCAGTTTATTTGCATTTGCAGACAAACCACCTTGTGTGGGCGGAGCGGTGGTTCTATGGCTAAGGATATGCGCCTGTGGCTGGAAGGTTGCCGGTTCAAATCCTGCGGCCGGCAGAGGAATCCTACTCCGTTGGCCCCTGAGCAAGGCCCTTAACCCTAACTGCTCCAGGGGCGCCGTACAATGGCAGACCCTGCGCTCTGATCCCAAGCTTCTCCCTGTCTGTGTGTCTGTGTCTCCATGGAGAAAAGCTGGGGTATGCGAAAAGATGAATTCCTAATGCAAGAAATTGTATATGGCTAATAAAGAAATATTATTATTATTATTATTATTAAACAACAGTATAGTTGTGGAGCCATCTTGAATCACCTGAAAAACATTTTGCGGCCAAAATGTTAAATTTTTCCTCTTTCAGTTGCAAATTAAGTTTGTGAGCCACATTTGTCTTATAGTTTATTTGTGAGTTAGCTGGAATTTGTCTTTCTATAGAGGTATACAATATAGAAAAATTAGACTCGTAGAACAGCAGTGCGCCCAAGCCAAGGCTACACATAAATTAGGACAACAGGAGTCAGAAGGACCTAAAGTCTGTGAGAGAATATTTTAACATGTTTTTGTTTTTCTGTAATTTACTGTATCCTAAAGATTTTGATGAGTGTTCATCACAGATCACTGCTAATCTATATGAACCCAAAAATGTCTGTATTGCAATACTTCTAAATTCCTTTTTAAATATTTTACTCTCCTTTTTTCTACAACAGGTCAATTGATGAAAATGATAAGGCAATTTTGAAAATCTTAAATATATATATATTTATTTTACTTTTAGACCATAATTATAAATAATTCAGGTGAGCATTTCTCTTGTTGAGAGCTAATCATTAAAAATAATTAGCACCTTAAAGGAACGTATGGTCTATATATAAACAGAAGTCCTCTGTCTTTGATGAAGTCAAGAACATAATTCTTACTGTGACTATGACCTTGACTGCTTCATTTTCTAAATTAAATTAAGACAATTAAGGAACTTCCAGGTGCTACTAATTGTACTAACAGAACCTACAATGGAACCCAAAGCTGACTATCTTATTTCTATTACATTAGCGTTCGTCCTAGAAAAAGTGAGATATAATTAATTACACAGTCTGATTCTGTTTTTGGATTTTTTTTTCAATTATTGCAGCTATATCTATTGACTATCAAAGTGTCTTTATGAAGTGTAAAGACCATTTTCCTTCTTGTCAGGGGTCTAGGCTTTGTGTACAATTTTAGCTGTTTATCTAAGGCAGTACTGCTTGTGGCTCAGTTATGAACAGCTCTTATGTCTGGGCTATATGTAATGAAACCTCTTTTTGTTAGTATGTAATGTTTCACCTAAAATATAGAAATGGGACCCAGTGAAAGTCACTTAATTTTAAGTGATAATACAACTTTATCATCCAAACATTAATAAACGAGAATTCATACAAGAATATAAGCCTGATGATACGTCTCTAAAATAAGGTTGTTTTGCTGTTGTTAATGAGTTTATTAAATAGATTATATGGGGTCATCTGTCTGTTCATTATGCCTGATATAGCCCTTATGTGCAGAGCCATTATAGTGCAAAAGATTATGAGCAGTCTCACATCAATCAGCACTAATGGGCTCATGTTATGACTAACACTCATCTGTGAAAAATGTACTGTGATTTGGCATGCAGGAAACTGGATAAAAGCATAGACTGAGCGACTGTACTATAACCACTACAGCAATGTGGTTGTTTACATACCACATTGCTGCGGTGATAAAACTGTTCTGTGCAATGTGAATCTAAATCAGACAATGTATTTGTTAGCCTCTTTCTTTTACCTTTTTTACTTCTAATACAGTAAAGAGTCTTTCAGAAACAAAGGTGAATTTTGAAGGCAAGATATGTTTTTTTTTATTCTCTTAGTGGTTAAGGAACCCTGGCCCACAGCATGAGAAGAGGACATTGTTTGGAGACATGGTGTGCTTCTTCTTCATCACCCCCTTGGCCACTATCTCCGGCTGGCTGTGTTTGCGTGGAGCTGTGGACCATCTGCACTTTAGCAGCAGGCTGGAGGCTGTGGGACTAATTGCACTGACTGTTGCACTATTTACTATTTACCTCTTTTGGACACTAGTGAGTATGCTACAGCACATTATGAAATATCAGCTATGAACACATATTGATCAGTGTAATGCATTTTATGGGTAGCAGCAAAAGGACATCTCTATTAGCACCACAATACAAAACCTTAATACCATTAGACAAAGGTCCCATGAAAAATCAAATGAAATGTGATGAAATGGAAATATAGTTTTAAAGAATGTCATGGAAGGATTAGGTAGTGAAAGGTGTTGAAAGTGAGTACAATAGGTTTGGGGGAAAAGACGGGCTAAGTTGAAAGGCCCCTGTCTTCCTGTATTGCTTCCTGTATTGCTTGGGAATGTCTCTTACCTAGATTTGATAGATAAAAAGCAGATATTGTAGCATAAGTGCATTTAGAGACCATCAGCCTCCTGATAACAATCAACTCTAAAATGCTGGGTTGAAGCACTGAGAGGTAATTCAAATGAGAAGGACATTCCAAACAGATATACACATTAAAATGTATATATTTAGTTATTCATTGAAGCATGTTAATAGTAGTTTAGTAATCATAAGAATAGTAACAAACAAGAAGAGGCCATTCACTAGCCAGTGATTAGTGGTTGGTTGGTTAATATTGGTAGGTAGGAACTTACTTTACCAAGGATCTGATCCAGCTGTTTCTTGAAAGACACCAAGGTATCAGCTTCAAGAGCATGTCTGGGTAGTTTGTTTCATACTCCCACAACCCCTTGTGTGCCTCCTCTTCTCAGTTTTAAGTGTAGTTCCGGATTGTTTCCACTAGTGTCCTTCGATTCATGTTTCATAGTTTACTCAGAAATGATGTGAATATAGTAAATATCATATCTAAATGTTCTACACCTACAGTAAAGCACATAATGCAAGGCTCTATTTCAACCATGTTTTTAAAACCTCGTTGTGTTTTTTGTTTACAGGTTTCTTTTAGGTACCACTGTAGACTGTATAACGAGTGGCGTAGGACCAATCAAAGAGTCATACTTCTTCTCCCAAAGTCCTCTAGTGTTCCTTCAACACAGCAGTCTCTGCTTGGCCTTCCTCCCATCAAACGCAATTCTAAAGAGACAATTGTTTGAGCTGTGTCTCCGTGCTGGACAAGGGATCATGACTAATTCCATCCAAAGATTTTTGTTCTCAAAATCATGGTTTCTCATAGGATACTATTCTGTTGGAATGGCAAAACGGTCTTATTTTTACATTTCACAAAGATTACTATCGACTGATTCTACAAGCAGGATATATGTGTACCGTACAGTTCTTTATGTACAAAATGACTATTTCTTAACTGTCTACAGCTCATTTCAATGAAGTTAAATTGTCACTTATTTAAAATAATAGTTTTGTCTATAGAGCAAATCAAGACATTGTCTTTCCGTGAGCAGATAGAATCAGATATGCAACCCGGAACGTTGCATCTCTGTTGTGAAATACCATTTCACTACACTTGAAAGGATGGTAAAAAAATATTTTTTGCCTTCAAATGCCTTTTACAGCTTCCTGCATCTTAACAGTAATGTTAAGACACAGAGGCAGACAAATATTAATTTCATCTTTATTACTAATTTCACAATTTTCTTTCCTTGTTGCTGGGATTTTTATAAACAACTCATTTAAAAGTTTTCTTTTTACTTCATTTAAGTGTTTTTTTTAAATACAGCTAATGAATGATGTGAATGTGAATAAAGAATCATAACTATTTTTGAGGATTTAACAAGAAATATTTTATTTGCCTTTATATATATATATTAGTTGGAGTATTTTATGGGTCCACCTTGTTAAATCTATTATAGAATTTCTTTTTTTGCATAAGATATATGGTAATAGTGAAAGTTGGATGCTTTCCAGAGCAACCTTCTATTGTGGATGGTATAAAACAGGCAAACTTGTTGAACTGTTAACATTGAATTTCTAACACTGATGGAAAAAATATCTATTAAAATGTATCTAAAAATCTATTACAGTACATTTAAATACTCACCCCTATCTATTGATATTCTGAAACAATTTTGAACTTTCCCATTGTATTTGACAGAATTCTGTTTTTGTTTTTACTTTTATTAGCTACAAAAGCCATATTTAAGTTAAAAGGCTAACAATGTTTATTTAATTCGTTTTGGACTTCACGTACAGCCAAATGAAATTCATAATGTCTGCAACTTTTTGTACACTTGGTAAAGAGCTAAAGGGCAGCTGTAAAATAGTCATTGTTAGTGAAGGCCTTCTGAAAATTAACATGTGCACAATATTTTAATCTTAAACCATTAGACCCTGCCTCGTCCTGGTTATTTATCCCCTGAAAAATTACAGAATTGTAGTTCATAACTACTGCTTAAGAGTAGAGGGGCCCTATCCCAGTGTTCTGTTTCTGTGACTAGAGGACAAGCTTGCATCACTAAATGTAAGAAGATAATTGGTAGTTCTTTTTGATCTATGATCTGATGTGATACTTTTCAGGATTGTAAACGTTTATGGTCAAAGGTGACTGTGCAGTGTGTCTTGTTTTGTGAATAATTCATTCACGAAACATTAATTATCTTGACTTTGAATAGCATAGCAAGCAAAATATGGTATTATAGCCAGATGTTTGGAGTCTTACATACTGCTCAAAATTGTTTACATTGCTTGAACCTTCGTAAAGCATGTGTTTAATTGTGACACTTTTAAAAACCACCCGATTCCTTATTTCTTTTTCATCATCATAAGCTGGTGCCCGTCTTAAGTATGGAGTGTAAATATATGTATTGTAAAGGTGAAAAATGACCATAGTTCAAGTTAACTCAAAAGTCTCTTGTTGATAAGTGGCATAGATGAAAGTTAAGGTACAGTACTTCCTACTTACACTGAAGGTTTTTTGCCTTCTCTATAAAAGATGACCACTGTACAGTTAAATAGTTGATCATTGCTAAATGTCTGGAGCTACACACCAGGGACATGCATGTATTTTTCAGGATGGAAGAAAAGCCTCTGCTTTGAAAACCTCCTGGAGTTAGGGCTCTTCTGATGTGACAGTTTGGCATGTTCCTCCGTTTATGTACAATTCAAGATGAAACTCCGAAAGAATTTATCATCACTATGCCACCACAAGGGAAACAAATGAACAAAAATCTTGTTTCTGTGCTATGTAAAAGGTTACCAAGAGCTATTTATTCCTTAGTATGGAATTATTAAAATGAGCCTCATGCATTCATCACTGTGAGGTGATATCTTGGTGACTGCAGAGATTGTTAGTTTTAGGAACATATGAAAGTTACAGTAGATGTTGTGTTGTCCCCTTTAGAGATCAAAATGTAACCCTGTAATCCTATTGCAATTAAGGTTCGCTCTCCTCAAGGAGTAACCGCAAAAGTGCCAGATTTAATTTGTTTATCCACCAAAAAATAAGTCTATTCAAGCACAGCTGAATAGATATTTTGGTACTGCAAATGTAAATAGAGAGGATTGTATAAAATTACAGAGGGAGACTTAAATGTTATTTTTATTCAATTAAAAGTATCTGTGAGAACATCCTAGAAATCCAGCACACAACTTTTACATCTCCACTCCCTTCTATACCAAGTCAAGACTGCATCATTTTAGTGGTTTTGGCATTTACACAACCATTTGATTTCAATTTCATTTCAGATGCTGGTATTCTATAAATAGTGTGCATAGCATTTCCTTTTTTGAGGAAAGGGAAGGAAACTTTCCACTTATTTAAACAAGCTTATAACTTCAGTCAAACCCAACTAGCAATGGGCTTGATGCCCTGTTTTAACACCAGTTACAGGCAGTAAGCTGAAAAAAATGGAAATCATTCATGTAACTCTGCATGTTCTACTGTAGAAGTTTATACCTTAGTTGCAATCAGTATTGGTCTTAAATCCAATATCTGACCTATGATAAATGAATGAGCAATTGTAATAGGACAGTGCAATGTAGTTATGATAAAACAGTACATTTTTAGTGAGATATAAATATAGATACATTCAAAAGGAGTTTTTCAGACTTTTTTCAAATTTAAACTAATTTTAAATAAATTTAAACTAACTAAAAAACTAAATTTTCAACCCAAACAAGAAAACAATTTGCTTGAGTGTGATAAGCCTGTCTTTTTCATTAAAGGTTAATTTATTTTAATAAAATACTGAAGCCATTAAAAGGAAAAACTGCTAGATACGTTTAGAAAATAAGGTTTCAAAAGGATTTACATGTAATTGGTCTGTGTTCTAAAATTTTAAAAGATTTTAGTTTTTATTTGAAACTTCCTCCTCCAAGGTTTTAGGTGTACCCTAGGAATCTTTGTAATACGTTTGTGAGTACATCAACTTACTGTAAATCATTCTTCTTACAATAAATACAATTCCCTGCTGAGGACACTCATCTAAAACAAAAGTGCTCTTGTGACCACTATAAAGCCTTCATGTGACTACTTTAGAACTTCTGTAAATATAACACCATCCACATATGGCAGATCTCCTCACTCTCACATGAAGCTAATATAGACAAAATAGAAGACATACCTAGTTTTCTAGAGTAAAACATCAAGTGATTAAAGGATAAATAAATTGTCATCATATCCCTAGTTACATTACTGTCATCTATTTTGCTTACCATTGTACAACACATTGAGAAGCAGTGGTTCTTGGTTTGTCATCTCTGTTTTTGTCACATTACAGGGATAACAGGAAATGTAGTATACTGGGGGCAAGTTTAATATAAATCCAGTGGGCAGAGGACTGGTAGTATAATAAAGTTAACAGGACCTAATTGCTAAATGCCTTACTAATGTACTAACCCTTTATAAGCTAGTCTGACAGGTAATACATTCCTATTTAAAAATGGTTAATTTGAAAGTAAAACAAAAGTCACATACTACTATAGGGTACATATTTGTTGTGCAGCTGCAATGTCTTCTCATGTATTGGACTGTCCATCCCTTTTAAGGCACAAATACAAGAGTTACTTGAAACTGAATAACCTTTGAAAAACACTTAAGATTCTAACAGGTTGTAATGGTGACAGTTTGCAATGTGCCATTTTTCATCTGTGTGTAAATTGAATTGCTTGCTATTTTCCTGTTTGCTGTGTTACACACTGTACCTCTTAAAAGAGAATGACTCAGATTATTGTATCTCAGCATTTGTCTGTATGATACAACGTATTGCAGTTTTTATGCAATTTTGTAGAATAGTGCAGTGTAAACTTTTAATTACAATAAAATTCCAGTGTTGATCTTTTTAATTATGCCCGAGTTCATGTTTTATGGAGACATTCAAACTTTTTTGGGGTTCTCAGGATGCATTTGAGTATCAATGCCTCTCAGGGCTTTAGAAACTGACAGAAAACTCACGAAAACTGCAGATGAACAGATGCACAAAGGGTCAAGGTTCACCCTACAAAAGAGCCCACATAGGGCAATGGATGAATTATGATGCAAAAGATACCTTCTGGTAGGAGCCAAAAGTAAAAGCTTTTACCACAAGAGAAAGTCCTCATCCTGTCCATCTCAACAACTGAATTACATAGTATCAACAGTCTCAGTGAAGTTAAGGTTAGCCAACACAACACTTGCCAGCATACTATTTCTACACTGACAATTTCTTCAACCCTTTCATAATTAAAATACAATGCTCTGCAACCTTAAAAATGACCATAGAATATGGTATATGGTATGGTATAGGCCTTCCATCAGTTTGTATTATAACACATCCTTGGAAGCTATTCTACAAATTCTACAAATCAAGCAGCATAACTATATGATGCACACTACCAAAATATTTTATCATTGTATTCAGTTTCCATTGATTTGTTTAACCCTTGGTTAAATCCACTGCTATTTTAGTTAACTGCCAGAAGGTGGTACAAGTGATAGCGCTTTTCAAACAAACGCAGGAGCATCAGTTAAAAACAGGATATACTGGGAGAAGCTTACATTGACGTATAGCAACTTTAAGCCAATTTTTGTAAAGAACAGGAACCTAAATGTTTTGTACCTTAACACATCTCTTCATTCCTGAAGTGGAACAATTATATATATCCCTTGTACACAAAATGCATAGGAATACTGCTTAAAGTTCAGAACTTAATTTTTCCTCATCTATGCCTTACCTTACTGTATAAATGGGATGATTAGACAGGTAGAATTGTTGAATAAGGGCTATGAACAGAAACTAGACAGCAAATCAAAAGCATGTCACTATTCTTCAAACCGGGCCCAAATACCTGCTCACATGGTGGTTTAGAATTACACTCTCTAATACTTCCATTCAGTAAAAGAAAGCATTATTTATTGCCGTTCATCAAGGTGTCCACTAAAACTGAGGCAATTTCCTTCCAGTTTCTGCAGTGTAGCTTGAAATGTTTTTCAATTATATACTGAACTGTTGCATTAGGAAGTTTTCTTAAATGGCTGAAGTAGGTACTGTAGTTGCATCAGCATGCGTAGGCTACAAAGGAACAAGTAAATTCTTAGCAATCAACTAGTGATTCAGATGTCTATCTAAGGCAACGTGCACAGAAATGAATTACTGACATGTACAGTAGAACCATTTAAGAAAATATTTATTACATGGTGAAAAGAAAAACGTTTCGGCTGAGAACACCCAAAGATACAAGACCACAAGGAGTCAAGGGGTGTGAACACACACCTCAAAGAAGGCTCCACAGCTGAAACGCATTTCTTTTCTTCTCTTTTCATGGAAAAAACGTTTTCTTAAATGGTTCTACATGTCAGTAATTCATGTCAGTAAGAAGTTGCCCAAGATTAAGACATCATCTAATTCACCAGTTAATTGCTAAGAATTGCTTTATTTTAATAGGTAACCAAAAGATGTCAATTGGCATTGGATCAAAAATACAAGAATAAATTAAACTGCTCTGACACTGAGCTGTTGTCAGCTATTACATAAGCAGATGCAAAGTTATCTGTTGATTTCTGCCCTTTGCCCAATGTGGCACACAGTGTTTGTCTAGGATTAGTATTTGCACTTAACTGTCCAGGTCACATGGACACACATGCATAATCATTGTGACTGAACTCCCATATCCACTCTGACCCCTTGTGGTCTTGCACAGAATCTTCAGACTGCAAACACCACATGAGGACATGATCTACCTTCCAAATTCTGAATACCTCAAACTAACTTGTCATAATGGTATAGTTCGAAAGGCATTCCATGAAATCAAATCAAATGACTCTTACCAGGAAGAAAACCCTTTTATTAATTCTATGAAAACAAAGACTTCAAATTTTAAATAGTTTGTTTCACAAGTAAATGCCTAATATCTACATTCCAAAAAAGCAACTGCTTATCTAACATCTGACTGCTGAAATACCACACTAAAACCAGTTTTAATAACCATCTTCCCCAGACATTTTCAGTAAGGAAGAGCCTTTAAAATGTTTTTTTTTTTAAATCACAATATACAGTAAAAAAAGTAAATGAAATTGTTTTCACAGCACCTTGACAAAGAGTGACTTGTTTGAATTCTGCAAGCTGCCTAGTCATCACAGACCTCAGGTACAATTTGACTAGTCTACAAAAATAGTATTCATCATTTTTTAAAAAAAGGTTCTTGCTTTTACAAATGTCCAGTTGTGACATTTAACAAGATTCACATTAAACAGAAAATAATGTACCAAATGGCTTACCAACACTCCCATATGTTGAACTGTAAATAAAATTAAAAAGGGTCTATTAAAAACTAAGATACAAAAATAGTTTTCTTCTGTTGAAGGTCTGTTGGCAGCAGAAAAAATAGATTTGATACAGAAATGTTGTGTAGAAGTTTACATAATCAAACAGCTCCTGTTGGAGGCTCGTGGATCTCCCTACAAGAGAAAAGGAAACCAAATATTTGCTTTCAATTATAATCAAAATATGGCTGTTTTCCAAAAATGTTAAAATGAATCCTTCTTGCTATAAGGAAACAAGTTCCCAGAACATTTTAAAAGAAACATGAAATCCAAATTCGCATATTATGTTTATGAAAAAAATAAAACACTGCTGATGCAGCTCTTGGCAATCATAAACCTTAAAACATGTTTTATAACTTCAAACTTTAATGTATTGATAACCAAGCTAACTGAAGTAATGTGTAAGATAATATTTTAGGCACCTGAACTGGAGCCTTTTAGATCAGACAGCACAACAGAAGCAATTTCAGGAACATTGATTATATTAAAGAGCCTACCTGTTGGTGAAAGAGGTCTTCCTCGCCGACTTCAATCCCTTCCTCTTCCTCCTCATTCTCCTGCTCATCCAACACACTGGTCTTGAAAACAGTAGTTCTGTAAGCGACCTCCTGAAAATGCAAACATTAAAAAGTGCTGTACTTATGCTCAATGACAAGACTCTATATTTTACACCAATAACCACTAAGAACATTAAGTGTGTATGTCTTAAATAGTGATAAACATATTTGTCGATTGAGTAGTATTGTTCCTTAGGATATGAAACAAGCTCAGAGATTTCATAAAAATACCAGGTGCACAGTGCTTGGTATACAAGTTGACTTAAAATTTCACAGCACTGTGGAAATGGTCACATACAAACTTCACAGTACCATTAAAAGTCACTCCCCCCCATCTTCAAAGCATCTCCAACAATGATAAAAATTCAAAGCAATTATTTATACTCAAATACATGAAAACCCAACTCAACTTGGCTGGATAGCTTGTTCCAGACTCCCACAACTGTTTGTGTGAAGTAGTGCTTGCTGTTCTACATTTGTAATATATTGTCCTATATTTTTACTATAGTGTTGTCTGGTTTGTATATCAAAGTGGATTTTGAAGTTCAATGAATTCATACTGTCAGTTCCTTTGAGAATTATGAATGTCTGAATCAAGTACCCTCAGTTATTTACATTATTCTAGTTATTTTGTTAGTGCAGTGCAGTAAATTCCTTTGAGTCCAGACATATCTGGCTATCCTGCCCTGGTCTGAAATGAGAACTGCAATACTTATTAAACAGGAGGACTGGAACTTTATGATATTTTAAATGAGGTCTTACTAGTACACACTGCTAAAACATA
The DNA here is from genome assembly GCF_059453375.1 of Lepisosteus platostomus. NCBI lineage: Eukaryota > Metazoa > Chordata > Actinopteri > Semionotiformes > Lepisosteidae > Lepisosteus > Lepisosteus platostomus. The sequence goes on from NC_142614.1 coordinate 52,659,294, forward strand.
ATATCCCTTTTTTTCCCAACTGTTAAGGTCAGGGGTCTAAAACCTAGCTCTTGGAGGGCTTCATCTCCTCTGGTTATTGTTCTAACCTGAGTACTCAAGCAATTAGCCTGCGTAAAATACACACATCTGATTTTTTCCTCAGATTGTTGATTTTTTATCTATTTTTACATTTATTACATAATACATTAAATATTAACAATTAAAAGGTACATTCCACTGTAAATCATCTCAGAGACTGACTATTTCAGACTATTAAAATTATGCAGAAAATTGAAATGCATAACTAAGAACATGATTAAAACAAACCAGAAAACTCACAATTAAGGAATTGAGTCTGAGACCCCTGGTCTAGATAGGTAGACAATTTCCATCTAGTAAGCATTTTTAAGGACCTCCTACAAACCCTCCTAACTGAGGGACTAGTGAATGTTTATTAATTTCACTCCAACCCCACCCACCCAAACAGCAGAGTCTTTGGCCAAAGACCCTCTTGCACAACAGCATCACACTAAGCAGACACCTTACCTCTCCCTGAGAGTTCTTCAGTACAACTTTCACATCCTCACCAGTGCCCCAGGAACTCTGGTTCTTCCAGATGAGATCAGTAGGATAGCTGGCACTCACTCCAGCATTATTGGCCCAGATCTGTCAACAAAACATAACCTTTGACCTGCTGTTATAGTCAAATGTGTCACTCTCCTCTCAAAACACCATCAGATGACTGGGTAAAATCACAATGTTCTTCAAAGGAATTAACTGGCTAGGGTTCTTTCAGCCCTGAGTGACCACTGCGAGTGAGACACACCTCTACACCAAACAATCATATGTGAGAGGTTCAGCAGAATGTTACCCCTGATGTGCTAAATTTTATACAAAATTGTATAATCTTAATTTATCAACATATTGATCTGTTTGTCACAGGCAAAACCATTTATGATGACCAATGCTAATTCAACAATAAATGACACAGAAAAGATAAAAAAGAGCAATGAGACTCATTTTGTTCTTGATTCTGAGGGAAACAAGACGTGAAAGTCAATCATTACACAATCATCAGGAAAGGAAATCATCAATATCTCAATACTGTGAGCAGTATAATTTAATTAGAAAATTATTTTCCATCTTTAACATGCCATTTATTGCTACACCCAATGTAAACAGAACACAAAATTCATAAGTCATTTATAAGCGTTTTTACAACATTCCTACAATTAGTTATGTGGAGTTCCAATATATAATATGTATATTAACGCATTACGTGCTCAAAAGTACTGGTAATCAATTGAGTGAAAGTTAATGTTCTAATAGTGCTATCCCAGTTTGAAAATTCAGATATTTTTAAGAATTTATTTTTCATGTCAGCATTAGAACATACATATTGAGATAAAATCACCCATTTTACAAGCAGCATTTGAAAGTGTATGTGAATCTTTGCAAAAATGTGAACTTACTGTTACTTTCTGGGTTGCTCTTAAAATAAACTTGGCGTTAAACTTAAAGGTGGCCGATGTTTCACCAATTGTTCTCGTCAGTTCCATGCCTCCCATTGGCTGGTCCTACATAAAGGCATACGAAATATTAGCATAGATGGGAAATCAAGTAACAGACCTTATTACACACACATTCATTATTTTGTTGCGAGCTTTATGGGGGCAAAGGTTTAAAAAACGAACATTTATTCATTTTCAATAAATGCAAACTTTAGTAAACAAGAATTTAAAAAGCACCCACATTATTAAAAAAACATTCCTTCTCATTCTTAAAGATGAACCACATTAAAGTTGACTTCCTCCGCTAACATAACCAGTACCCGCACCTGAAGAAAGGCTGGATTCCTTATTTTACTCACTGTAATATGACTTTCCTTTACAATAAGAAATAAGAAGTCAAATTCATTATAGATGCTGAGGTTTGAGAGTTTTGAAGTGCTAGTTCTCTGAATTAAAAACTGTGGTATAGGATATACATTTCAGAAATGCATACAATGCTTTCAGTTTAAACATCATTTATAATTGCGATTTCATTTTAATTGGTCCTTAAAAATCAAGTGAATCATTAACCAGAAAAAAAGCTTAAGTAGGTGCAATGTCAAGTTCCCAAACAAAAAAGCATTTGACCCTACTTTAACAATATAAGTTATAACTAATATTGTTATATAAGTTATTATAATATACAATATAATAAATATTGGTGGTGCTTGAGTACACACAGCACCCATGGAACTGTTTATGCTAGTAACCACGTATATTCTCAGCATGATCATTTATAGCAACAGAGAAAAAAGGCTTCATATTTCTCGAAGGGAATGAATAAAATGAGAAGTTGGGAAAGTGACAATTTTGGCATAATGAACCTCAGGTCATTTTAAAGGTCACGAATAAGTGTTGAGCAACCTTCCCCTTCAGCATCTTCTCGCCACTTTCTGAGAAGTGGTGATTGACAGTCTTCCCCTTTCTACAATTAGAGGTTTAGCAAGTCAGGGTATAAAAGCATAGTGAGGGTGAGAACTGCTGTGGAGAGCAACCAGAAAAGATGGTAGTCACTTCACTACTAATTTTATGTTCCTTTTCATGTTATTCTCACCTCACAAAGCATGTAGCTGTAATGTTACCTTGAAACATCCCGACTATAAACCTGGTCCACTTACATCTACCACATGGAAAGGCCAAAACGAGTGTATGAACGATTACAGAATAAAAATTCCAATGCTAGTATGAATTGCAGACTTTCACACAGGTCTATAGATCACATATTTAAGACGTCTGGAAACCAAAAATCAAAGACTCGTAGCATGACCCCTTAAAACTATGCATTGCCATAAAACTGAGCGCATAATAGAAGAAAAAGCAACAAGGCTACAGAATATTATTGTGCAAAGCTACACTGAAACCTAGCCAGCTGCATAAAATAACTCGTTTTACTGGTCAATTATACGGATTATAAGCAGGGGTGTAGTCTTAGCCTAAACGCTTATCTGCCAAAATCACCTAAACTGAAAAACAGAAAAAAAAAAAACTTACCTTGTTGTTTGGGTATATTTTGTCCAGTTCTGACATTAATTTATAATACTGATTTTCAATAATTTATAATATGTGGTCCTTTTTCCTTTCTTTATAATGAAGCTGTACAGCTTGAACTGCTGACTGGATTTATTTAAAGCATGTTCATTTCTGAGAATGTGGAACTGACGCGGTAAATCCAGTATCAAGAGATTTACCATCACTAACATATTTCTGTACAGACTGACTGAAACAGTGATATGAGTTCAATCCTTTGCTTCACCAGTCCAAGGGATCCAAACAGAAGTTGCCATAATATGCAACTGAAGTTTTCCTTTAGTGTCTGACACCCTGTGTGTATTAGGAAATGCAAATTGTCCTGGCTTGTTCAAACGGTCAAAAACTGCAAGATACATTAAGTCTACACGTTACCATCCCGCCAAACCACAAAAGTTCACCAATTTGTGCAATACCTACGTTTGCTTCTTATTTAACCAGATTTTAAGTGGGCAGCATTGCTTTGAATTCACAATACATAAAGAAAACCCACCATAAAGTGGCTACAAATTGTCCATCCGGTCAGTAATTTTATTCATTACCTGTTCGGAGGTGTTGTGCAAGCAGATGAACTTGCCATCCACATCCAGCTCATCGATGCAGACGTTGCCGGTGGCGGAGGCCGAGTGTGCGATGCGGACACTGCTGCTGGCCTCGGACTCCTCCACGTCCACGCGCTTCCTCTTGCCGCGGGTGGTGCGCACACTGCGGCTGGAGGAGGCCCGTGAGACCGTCACGCGAGAGGAGGGGCTTGGAGACAGCTTCAGCCTGCAGAGGCAGAATCACAGCTCACGTCAAGAAAGAAGCTTTTAAAAAAAAAAACTGGAACTGTTCACCAAAGAGCGCAGGGCAGCACTCGCACACCCCTACAAATCAATAGCCAAAAAGCGTTCCATATTCATCACCAAGCATCTTCAGGTAAGTACAAAATTAAAATGACACCGCTACTTCTTGGACAGTGACCAGAAATTTCTACTTGTAAAACTAGAACATGAAAGGACTTTTACTAAACCACAAGAGTGAATGAATGCTGGAGCACCTCAGTGGTTCGACAAAAAAGGCATGCTTTAAACGAGTAGCATTCATCAAGACATTTCTGGTATGACGCATGGTTGGGCCATTTGCATACTTGTTAGTGGTGTAAATAAGTTTCAACACGACAGTGACTCCCAAAACTTGCAAGCGCTAAGTGACAATTAGACATACTTCACTCATTCAATCATTTCTGCAGTCTTCCTTAAAGGCTCAGAGCCCACAGCTTGCCACATTACGATTGGCTAAACAAGGGGTATAGTGAAGGAGCGAGTATATAGTCCTTGTTTTCTCTGTGCTACTGACAAGCCTGAAGCACAAAACTTTATTATGGAGATTTTATTTTAAAAATAGTTACAAATAGGGGATTTCAAAAGTAGTGAATATTGGGAATAACTAAATGGAGTAATCAATAAGTAAATGAAATAAATCCTAACACTCAGCTTGTAAAGATTTTGCCATGAACATACCCAAGCAGTTAGTATAATTAGAGGCACATGAATTTTGTTCTCTGACACAGCTCCGGTGAGGAGAGTATTTGTTTTACCCAGTGTGCCTGAATTATGTTAACTGTGACGATACACACACTAAACTACACAAAATACAAGTTACACTATGCTACATTCTAGCTACCCAGAAAAAATCCCAGACAGCTACCAAGCATTGGACTCTTAAATAAGACCTACAAATGCAAACAGAAGAGATAAGCTGCCTTCCAGACTGAATACAACTGGTGGTTAAATGCATCTCTGCAAAACTGGATGCAACCAAATGAATGGGAACCTATCTCACTATTCTAAAAATGCACCCACTCATCAGGAGAGGCGGTTTTTAACTGAGGGATTTTTACATAGGAAATCAAAGTTCCCTAAAAAACCCAAAATATCAAGCTCTCTTAACAAGGTTCACATGCTTGGCTCCAATCTGGTCTTCCAGGGTGACCTGAGACAAGGAGCTTTCACCTTCCTCTATTTTCCTCTTCCTTTACCCCCCCACCTATTCTGCATCACCATCCTCATCTTCTTATTTTGTGTCTTTCTGGACTGTTGATTGACACTTAATCGTTTACCCAGAACTTAATTAACTAGGGTAAACCAAGGTAAATTGAACGATTGGTTTGATAACTGAATCTGGACCTCCTACGTTTCAGCAAAAAAAAACTTTTGTTTTGAAGTTGGAAATGTTGGCACAAACCAGGTGTTGTACATTGTATCTAGTTTCTTAGATAGACTTACATAGTCACCTATAGCTGTAACTATTTAAATGGGTCTTACCTCTTTCTTAATGACTGAAAGTACATCTGAAAATATTTGGGTCTCCCACTCCCACTGGGTACCCTCGCCCCAGTCCTTATACTGGAGGCAGAACTTACCTCTCCTCCTCTCCCTCCAGCAACTTCCTATAGGCATTGATCTCCATGTCCAGGGCCAGCTTTACATCCAGGAGCTGTTCGTAATCATCCAGCTGCTGTTGCATCTTCTCCCTGATGTCCGCAATCTCGCGCTCTCTCTCAGCCAGGACCCTGCGGCTGTTGTCCTTCTCATGGGCAAGTGCTGCCTCCAGCTCATCGATCCTGTCCTGCCACCCACGTGTCTGTCAAGCACACAGAAACACCGCTAGCAAACCACACCACAGCAGCTTTGTATATTGAAAACCTGTTTCTGGTCATTTTTACTAATGTGATTTGGTTTACTAGGACTGCTTTATGTCAAAGTGGTTAAGATGGAAAAGTGATCTTTCAGGATTCCATAGATGTCAATTCCTGCATTATGAACTTTAGGACCATGGAGAAAAGTTGCAATATTTAGGAATTCTCAGTCTGAGAAAAATCCCCACTAAAATCTAGTATATACCGTACTCTGTTAACATCAACATTGGTGAGAATAAAAAAAGCCATAGAAATAGGAGGATGGAAGAATTCTTACATCAGGGTTGTTTTTAGACCATTCTAGGCGGCTGTAATCATGTCCACTTACCTCCTTCTGCAGGCTGGCAAGCTGAGCAGACAGGCTTTCCACACGCAAGCGTGTCTCCTTGAGTTCTTCATGAGCCATGCTAGCTGAAGAGCTGTTCATCTCCGAAGACAGCCTGGTGTTCTCCAGCTAAAGCACAACACAGTAGTCCAGAGCCTGATGCTTGTACAAATAAAATAACTACGAATTCTAAGAAAAGGAAGACCTATCACTATTGCACAGAATGGTAATGTGCAAATTTCCTGCCTAGTTACAACAGGAAATGCATCACTAACACTACAAACAGAACAGATAAAAAATAGCCATCAGTCACGCTAGAAATGTGCAAGACCATTTCACAACAATGAAAAGCAGACATTTAAACTGCAGAAGGCTGATCATTTTAAGATATACCCGGTATTTCATCCGCAATCGAGCAGACTCGCTTACGTCAATCTGACCCAAACAAAACATAAGTGCAATATTTGTTTTATTCATTCACTTGGCTTTAATGTTCCTCATATATCATAATAGTCTACTGCAACCACTAAATGCATTTATATGTATTGCAGGAAGTAGAAGTAGCCATATTTGCTTTTTCTTCTATGTGTTGTGTGCTAAAAAACAGTACCTGAAATCCACAGATTTGTTTCTACGTTTTTCCCCATTGTACAACTATCACTGTAATATAATGTAAAGGGTGCTCCATTTCAGACTAACATTAAATAAAGTCTTTCAGATCATAAGAGATCCAAACATTCTTATACAGCTTACAGCTGTGTACTGTAAAAACTGTTTTTTTAGAGACAATTTATGTACCTCTAACAAAAAACATTTTCAGACCAGTTTTTACTACACTGGTGAAGCAGCCTCTTGCTTTATGGTTTATAGAAACCACTACTCCTTTGCAAGTATTATTTTGTGGATAACACAAAGCTTTGAACAAAAAATTATACTTCAACTGAAATGCAACCAATATCCAGTTTAGTGCTCTTACAGTCATCCAGCTGAGAACAGTCTCAGAAAGCTGATGGATAAGTTTCAAAAACTCATTACTGTTGGAATTAAGTGCAGCGGCAGAGCAGACTGAAAGCAACAACCAAAATTAAACCGCAAAGTCTGCCGAAATGGATAGTGATTAATCAATGGAAAATCAGCTATTTAAAAAGAATCTATAAAGGCTATTTCAGGCATTCATGTGCTCTTCAAATGCTAAGCCTTGAAAGGCATCCCAGACTAGAGTAGATGCACACTCCCTTGCCTTGGCCTGGTAAGTTTGCTCCATCTGCTCCTTGTAAAGCTTCACTTGCTCATCGTGCTGCTGCCTCATTTCAGCGAGAGCCTGCGCCAGCTTGAACTCGTACTCATTCTGCTTGCCGGAGTCCACCTCCACCGTCCGCGTCTCGTGTCTGCGGCGGAAGTCCTTCATCTCCTGCAGCGAAATGGAAGAGCAGGCCATTACCGGCTGGGTATGATCCACACACCCGAGTGACTGTGGATCATTACAATCGTGTCACGTCTTTCAGGTCACAGAGCCCACTGGTCTAAATTGCGTTATGAATCAAATAAGTTGTGCTGTGTGCAGTTATGCATCACAGCTTATTACCTCCAGGGAAAGAAGAAAATCAATTAAATTTAATCATCTTGCTCAAAGCCAATTGCTAAGCTTGAAATGGGCTTTCTAGGTCAACCACTATAGTCAAATATATCACAGCAAAAATGCAAAAAACATTACCTAAGAAACTAAAATTCAGTTTGACATACACCCATAAATACTGGTACAAGGTTACATTTTCCTGATCATTTCAACCACTCCAGAGTTACTTGCCTCATCATACACATTCTTGCGGAACTCAAAATCCTCGCCAAGACTCTGATAGCGGTTCTGCAGGTCAACTCTGAGCAGGGTCTCATCTTCAAGCTGCTTCTTGGCTGAAACCAAGTCCTGACTCAGCTGAATTAGAATAGCAGGTGAAAGAACAGACAAGAGTTAGAATCAAAGGCTTAAAACTCACACTGGCAAGATTCCATAAACTCTGTGCAGACAGAGATATAATCATAAACCCAAGAACCCTGGTTCAAAAAGAATGAACTCTTCTTCTGTAGCTTCCCGGAGTTGCTCAAAACAAAATGCTTCACTTAACCGGTGCAAAGAACACTATATCAAGCTTAAAATGGAGTTTTAAGTAATTTCAAAGATCAAGAGTATCAGAGTCAGATACTATCAGGTACAGTCAGATACTATCAAATTAAAATGAGTAATTTGCTGTTGAGATTTTTTTTTTCTAATATCAGTGTACCATCTGCATGTGACTGCAGTTAGATTCTGGTAACTGTTAAGAGCCAACAAGTATAAGCACTAATGTAAAACACAGCCTAGCTCTGTAAAACACAGCCGTGGGACTGATTCTCCTTTCCTAATCCGTTTTTATTCTGAGAACGCCATCAAGCTGCACTGACTGTTCCTTCAGCTTCCACATAAGTCACTCCATTCTTGAGAATTTCTTTATAGTTAACAAGATCCCTTATTGTAAAAAAATGTTTTTTTGCAAATAAAATAAAGACTAAGAAATGCACCATGGTTGCATAACTATTAGTACTAGAATAAATTTAGCAAATTACCTTCAACTCCCCCTACTGTGGATTATCTCAGTCATCTAGTCATGAGCAAAAGAGCAGATCTCTATACTGGAATGCAGCAACTGAGGCAGAAAGGCTAAAATTATTAGAGTAGAAGGGTATGATTTTTGCAACATGACGAGTGGAATGGCATTCACCATTGAATCAATCAGTATATAATATTATAATCATTTTTTATTCAACAAGTCTTCTGTCATTTAACCTCAATGCAAAGCCTGTTTTAATTAATCTTTTGCTATAGCCTGCAAGAAATAAAGAGCAATGCCTTTATCCTGAAACAGTTTCAAACAGCACATGTAAGTCCTCTCCTACTAGGTCTCCTGCAAACCTACCTCCGAAATCTGGTCCTGCAAGTCAGCCAAGGTTGCCTCTAGGGATTTCTTGTCTAACAGAGCAGTGGCCAGCACTGCCTCCTTGGTGTTAAAAGCCGCTTCTAGTTCCTTCAGCTTGGCTTGAGATCCAATAAGGTCAGCTTCTTTCTTTGCATAGCTGTAAAAAAAACCAAAATGCTGCTGACCTGCTCCAATCTACCCAAAGGAAAAGCACATTTGAAAAATAAAAAATGAAAAAGTTTCAAACATTAGTTAACACTTCTTTTGTTAACGTGGATTTCAAGATAAGATAAGATCACTTTATTAGCCATATACAATTTCTTGCATTAGGAATTTGTCTTTTCGCATACCCCAGCTTGCTCTGCATGAGACGCACAGGCACACAGATGGGGAGAGAGAAGGCTGGGGTCAGAGCGCAGGGTCAGCCATTTATACGGCTCCCCTGGAGCAGTAGGGGTTAAGGGCCTTGCTCAGGGGCCAAACTGAGTAGGATTCTCCTGCTGTTTAAATTAGAATCATACAATTAAAAATACAATCAAAATTAGAATCATACATTAGTAAGAACCCATTGACAAAATTCAACTGTACTTATCCTAATTATACCACAGCACTGGAATACAGTTTAACAACTGTGGAAGGTATAATAAAAAATAAATGATGGCAATCTAAGACAAACCTGTAAACCTGTTTCATCTCAACCACAGAGATTGTATAACATAAAATGTCTTAAATGGTCATATCATGTTGAAATATTCATAACATGCTTTAAAACTCTGAAGTGGAACAAAGAAAGGGAGGTGTCCAAGCGAACAGTTTATTAAGTAATTACTTTGGAAGGTATATAGTGTACCTAAGTCACAAAACAAGTAGTCAAATGAAACATTAGCATGGAAAAGTCATCACACAGTAACACTCCTCTTTAAAAATTGCCATATGTTTTTATTATGGCCTGTTAACTACACTTAAACTGCAATAAAAGGATGCATCCATTCCAGGAATCCCTTGTCTAAACAATGCTCGTTTCAATGTAGGTGAACAGTAACGAGAGGAAATCAATTTGACACAAAAAAAGTCTGTTAAGGCATTTGGTAAGAAGTGACCCAAAAAGGCTCAATTTAACAGCCTTTTTTTTAGCCGTTGGGCACCTAGACAATGATCTAGTGTTCAGTGTCCAAGGTCAGCTACAAAGAAGATTCTAAATGGCACAGTACAAAGAGCTCCATCTACTGTATGAACATGGAACAAAAACTACCTTAACACTAAACCACAGCACTTTTGAACTTTTAACAGCTAATTAATCCTATCATTAATTTAAGCCCTGTCAAAGTATAATTTGTAGACAAAAGGACATTTTATAAAAACAGAACCAAAGCAAAAGCTCAAATAAGTGCAATATGAACAAGCATAACATCATTAAACAATACCTATGTGATCTCACAAGGCAAAGAAAATATGATCATGATACTGGACTTGTAATCTACACCAAATAAAGAATTACTTATGCATTTGTAGAAAAGGTTTACAGAGTTTGGATATTAAAGGTTTTTGAAATCACTTTGATTAAGTTATCTTTCAGTAATGACCATGATACACTCAAGTGAGTGACTAACCTTCAGACCTTTAATCACTTCATGCTAGTGTTGACTGGGCATGGGTGTTGAGGCTACTTACCCAGTTAAAAAAGCTGAAGACATCATGCCTTTGGTATACCATTGCTATGACGAGAGCTAGACTAAATAAGTGCACTGATGCTTGCTATCTACAGTGTTCTGAGTTACCAATTCTTAACCTGGGAAAAATGACAGTCAGTCAATGACAGACCATGAGTCAGAAAATGTTGCCAAGATTGATGGGGAGATCCAAGTGTGATGGTTGGATAGGAGCGTGTAGCTGCTATAGAACTCCACTAGCAGTAATTGATGACAAAGTCCCAGGACCTCATTTGCTACTATTCCTGTAGAATCCTCCTGACATGACAACGTTCCCACGGGACAATGCACACTCTAATGCAGCTCATTAACTGCTACCTTTCAAGATGAGAATGTGACAGTTATGTCATGGATGCCCCACACAATGGACTTGAGCCTGCTTTGGGGGGAATAAATGTGCAGCTCCCAGTGTTTACAGACCATTAAATAGGTAGATGCCTGATTAGTCTTTACAACACTAACGGGGCAGAATCCCAAAACATCACTTTCACAACAGACCATCTGTTAATTACCAATATTAATATGCATAACATTTACCAAGATCATCTACTCAATAGGATGGCAACACACGTGCTACAAAATAAGGTGGCTATGTTTAATAAGGTTTCTTTTCCATTTACATCCACCAATCATTGGATACTTTAAAAGTTACTTGAAAACCATTATTGTATCTTGATTTGTACAAATCATAATTGTCTCAGAATTTGATCCATAAATGGAGAAATCGTATTTGAATTTATTGTATACCCAGGATGTGGGGCCTCAGATGTCTATCCTATGGTTTGGTAGAGAAGGAGAGAATGTAGCAGAAACAGCTCCACATTCTCATCTTAGCTCCACACACCTGATGTAGTACTGAAGAAACCCTGTGCCCATGTAGCTGTTGCAGGGATTAAGTGAAGAGACTAGAGAAAACCTCTCAAGGATGTTGTGAAAAGCTGAGCCAAAAAGACAGCACAACAGTTTCCAGTTACAGTGAGTGCCCTTGCAACCTGATAGTTACCTTAAAAAAAGTTGTATACACTTAGAGTTCACATACCTAAAAAACAGATGAATGGGAGATATTGAAAAGAATGGGACGTATTAAGCATCAGACTTTTAATTTAAAACCAGGGGGCTTTGCAGGACAACATATTTCACCTCAGGTTTACATCTTCCAATGAAAAATCAAACACAAAAGGTGTGTGACAAAGGGTCTCAACTGTAGAGCTCCAAAAATAAAAGAGAATGCAAATAAAGACAAACTAGTCCCACAATACATAATCACTTTAAAAAAAAACAAATCCCAGAGGCTTAACTAGTAAATACACTCGCTACGAACAAGCTGAGCTCTAAGATCCAGACACTGAGTTTAAATCTCACATCATGTCACTACCCATGAGCAGGAAAGTAATTGGCTTAACACTGCTAGTGTTAAAGGACCCACGCTCTCCTCAGTTCTGGTACCAGTGATTTCCTAGAGCACCTGCAGATTTGTGTGGAAGACAGTGAGGGACAGAGTGTGTAGTAGGTCAAAGGAGAATGAATGGCAAACATGTGAACTGGCAAGAGCAGCCCATCTTGCCTGTGTGAGTACAGGGGTCAGTGTAATGTGTCAAGACAAAGACAACAGGCAATTACAGAGGACATTATAGGCAACTTACACATCATGATTTTGAAATAGGTTTATTTATAAAATGTACGGACCTATGAGAGATTTCTGTATAACATTAACAGTCCCCCCAAAAAACGTCTCGGTATGCTGCTGGTGCCGATGACATATTCCGAGATGCCCAATACTGCTAGTTTTGCAATCAAACTTGCCACAAAATTATGGTTAACAGATTTTTCTTCTAAGGAATTACAATTCTTAGTATTTAGTGTAATAAAATGATCAAAAACAAACTTCTGAACAAATAAGGGGGAAAAAAACAAGCAAAAATGCTACAAAGCAATGAATACATGCAGGGAAGAACATTGTGCAACTGCAATGACCTAAACCCTACTGGAATTTCAAACATTTTACACGCCCCAAAGAAAAACTGTACTTAAAACAGAAAAGGCCCCTCCCTTGATGTGTTGTATTCAGCAATTGAACTAGGAGACTCAAAAAAAAAAAAGAGAGACGGCCAATTTTATCCACAGTCCAAATTTCCTTTGGCTGGCTTTGGTTTTCTACAACAATCATAGCTGTGAACTTTAGAACTGTGCAACCTTATTTCATTCACAAACCTTTAATTGAACACTTGAAGCTCAATATAACTAGAGCTTAGAACATACTGAAAAATGTGTGCATCTGTTTATATGTATTCGGTGATGACTGGTGTCCCATCCAAGGTGTATCCTGCCTTGCACACTTTGCTTGCCGGGATAGGCTCCAGCACCCTCACAACACTATTAGTTAAAGCAGTTAGTAAATGAGTGTATGGAAGGAGTTCTTAAATCTTATCTAGTACTCTCATACATGAAGTCACTAGAATCTCCACTGTCCTTAGTGGATCACGTGCATTCAAACAATACAGCACACCTATAACCATAGGTACATGTACTTCAATGTTTACATTGAAAGCGTCCCAGGAATGTGCATGTAGAATAAGAATTAATATCAATTACAGGTCTCTCGAAAAAGAGTATATGGCAGCCAAGACAAAAGGGCTCTTTGTAATTTATGGTTTAAAAGCTAATGGGAACAACTGGCACAACTGAGGAGTAACTGTGCAAAACCAGTCTTCCAGCTGCTGTGTCACTCAAGTGATCTGCACTAAAAAGGAAAACCATTGAAGAGGAAGAATTTACACTTGTAGCAAAAGACCAACCCATATGAAGGATTCTTGTTTAAATCTATTAATCGGCCATTGTGAATGAACATTTGTAAGACATACACAGATTTTGACAGCAACTGTTCTTATATCAATGTTACCATTAATATTCATCACCTCATTCAAATAGTCTTGCCAATTGTGTTATACTTTTTGTAACTGCACAAAATCAGATAGCTTTCAGTTTCCTGTATTTTGTATTTTAATTAAAATAAACAGTTCACAGTTAAACAATTCTTCAAAAAGCAAGTGTCCATGACCAAATGGCTATGGTTAACTTGCTCAGAAAAGGAAAATTAATAAGGGGGGTAAATGTACTGTACTTGATCTGGCTCAACTTTGTAACACCCAGGGTTTATCTACAGTATTAGAATGATGCAAGTACCTTAAGGTGTTGAGCTTAGCCCCTGCAATTTCACAAATAACTGATGGTTCACACTAGAATAAGTGTTTGCAAATAGTTATGGCTTTAATGTCCATTAAGAAATCAATCAGTTTACAAAATTCGTAAAACTTCCATTAAGTTTTGAAAACATTTTCCTCTCATGGAACAAGGATTGGACTGTTAAAAACCAAGCATTTTAAAGTTGGGCTTCCTGCAGGCTTTACGAGCCACAGGGAGACAAGTCAGACTCAAAAGAAACTCTATAAGTGAATTCTTTCTGAACTTCAGACTTTCTGAAGAATAACAAACAACTTTAACAGCTTCAATTGATGTATGAAACCACCTGTTAGACACCAAGTGCATAAATATACGATTACAACTGTTCCAATTAATCTTTGAACAGATGCGGATGTAGTGCAAATCTGTGCTGCTGTCAATCAAATATTAACCAAATCTTATTGTCCTCTAAACTATTAAAACCTTTGTGTATCGCTCCTTGTACTTTGGTTTCTACTGCCATGACAGACATGTCGATTGCAGTTCCTGCTTTATCGTAGGGGTTCAATAGCAAAAATGAACTTTTCAAATGCCATCAAATATACACAATAGTCCTGGCAAAGTTACAATGTCCTAATTAAAGCCAGGCCTGCAAACATTGAGTATTTGAAGGTTGAAAGCCCATATTTCACACCATCATATCTTTTCACTGCAGTTTAATTTACAAGAATTGATTTTAAGATGTTTGAGAGTCTCAAGTTGCTAATTTTAGCGTCGAGTTTATCGGGTATGTGGTGGCTTTTAAAAAAAAATCAATGCAAGAGTTTCTTAATTTAGTTTTCAATTTATAATTTCATAACCCATTCCAATCAAGATTTAATGAACATAGTAATAAACAATATGCTTTTGTGTACATGACTTAAGATCTTTTTTCAAACTGCTTTGGTATAGACCACATTTTTAAAAAAGCATTCCTTGAAAATTAAGAAGCAGACAAGAGACACTACATTTATTAAACAGGTATGTTAAATCTCTCTAATTATAACCAATGAGTCTATTACAGCAGCAAGTTGAACAGAGAAAAGGTTTTTACACAAAGGACTGTGGAAGTGTGGAATAACCTACGAATCTAACTTGCTGCATGTGTTTAATGCGTTAAGGATCAAACCAGATAGATGAGCCGCGTAGACCTCTAATTATGCTCTATTAAAACCTGTTTCAAAAGCGAATATTTGTGAAGAATTCAAGCTTACGCAGCAAGAGGGGGGGCGCGGCCATCTTAACTAGACCTTCAAAGTGAGATGACAAGTACAACCTGATTAACATTAGTCTCTTTTTCTTGAGAAGTACACACTGGCTAGAGAAAAAAAAACATTAAGGTAACAACATTCCAGTCTAGAATAATAAAAATCAGCTAGTGCAATTATCCAGCTCCCCTTAAAAGTGAGAATTTCGTTTCCCTACAGGATGAGAACAGGCATTATTCCAAGCATATTTCAGACGCCTACGCCTAACAGGAAGCTGGAAAAGAAAGGCACGATGACCCGAACACCCTACAAAAAATGCACTGTTCATCGACGGGTCCGAAATTTGACCTTGAGCAAATTGATCCTACTTTCAAAATAACAAAAAAGCGCTCGCCCCTTAGGTGACGACTGTGTCCTCTTTGATTTAAAAAAAATAAATTAAGGATCCGAACATTATTCAACTCAAGAATGCGTCCCTGTGTTGCAGAACACAACCCCTCCCCTTTTCCACATATGGCCAATAGTAGTAGAATTGTAGCGTACTATCATTCGGTCTACCAGCATGGCAGAAGACCCATTAATTCCCGGTCACTGAGCTGCGTATGGGAGCGGATGCTTCCGGAGCGATCAACGTAAACAGGCCGTTAAAAAAAATCTCGGGACATTATTTGAGTTAGTCGAGCAGGACTGGCGACCAAAACAATCATCTTTGGCCGACTTGCTGCAAAAAAGGTCATGTGGACTTGGGGATTTCAATAAACAGCTTTGTCGAGAGGTATATACCCCTCCCCCACCAAGTCGGAAAGGTGTGGCACTAGGAAAACTGACAGAAGAAAAGGACACAAAGCGACCCACAGTTCTGCAATGCAACTTAATAAACTTCCCCATGACACTCAACAGAAGTTACCAAACACGCCCATCTGAGGCAATCAATGAAAAGCGACTTCCAGAAGAATGTCTAAAATATATTAAAATTTTCTGTCGTTGTTCTTAAACCCTGTGTAGTTAATGTCGTTTGACTAATTAAATGTTTTATTTATAATTTCTACCGCATTGCTTGCTACAAACACATTGGTTCGTTTACAATTAAATACGACCCTCACAAATCCTATAAAGTGTGTGTAAAATATTTTAACTTGTATATAATGTCAATATGCACAAGGTTATATATAAAACATGATATGATTTCATGGGATTTTACCTCCAATTCAGATTTAGAAAAGCCTAATTGTCCATATAACGCCAAAAGCAAACTTACTTCTGGAGTAGCTGTTCATGCTCCGTTTTTATCTTGCCCAGCTCAATCTGCAGCCTGGCTCTTTCCCTGGCTGTGTCATCCAGAGATTTCCTGGTGTCTGCTAGCTCGGTTTCGTACAGAGACTTCAAGCCAGTGATCTCCCGGCTCCGCACCTCTTCTTTCTCGGAAATCTGCAGCTGAAGAACGCCGTTTTCCGATTCCAGACTCCGCACCTTTTCGATATAAATGGCCAGACGGTCGTTCAGGTTTCTCAATTCTTCTTTCTCCCGCAACCTGGTTATCCTTGTGGGGCTCAACGGAGTGCTAGCAGCGCTGGAACGGGTGCTTATTCTTTGCCCAGCCGGGGTTGAAGTTGCTGTCGCCATTGTAACAGAAGAAGCAAATGTAGGAGACCAAATTGCGAAACAAAGCAGGCCGAAAAAAAAGCTATGCAGGACAAAATCCCTAAAAGTACAAAAAAAAAAAACAATATGTAGATTTTCCCACAAAGCCAAGCTATTTATAAAATCAAGGAGCAGAAATCATATATTTATCTTGATTCCCTTCTTTAAAAAAATATTATAAATACAAAAAGGGTATAATGAAGCCAATAAAAAAGAAAAAAGCGCAAGCAAAGCAAAAAGGGAAAAGCAAGCTAGGAATTGACCAAAAAAAACCTACAAACCGCCTCCCTTTACTTTGTCTCCCAACCGAATGAAAGAAAGGGTTTGACTAATATGGCCGCTCATTAGCATCTAACAGCAACGTGACTGTATGAAACCAATGATATAAAGTAACGAAAGCCGTCCTTTCAAATTGCGAGTTAGAGACAAAATTCAAAATAAATCCTAAACGCACGTGTGCAGTTTAGCAGCAATTTGTAATGTATATTGACCATCAAAATAAACTTTTCTTTCAGGTTTTAGAAAATAATATATACAGATGGTGTATAATGACTACATGTTTCTGGCGTCATTTTGACGGCTTTGATAATTCTTGATTGACTGTGATAGACTCGATTGATTGTCTAAGCGCTGAACCACTTCGTTAGTAAGAGACGTAATCGGGCACCGGTGAAAAAGTGACTACACGAAAGCAAAACACAAAATAAAACGATTGACCAGTTATTTCACAGGACAACTATTGTTCGTCTGCATCCTTGGATGGAAATCGCCGGTAGTGTAACCAAGATTATGTGGGTAGGTTACATTGGTGGACATCAGTAAGTAAGGTGCAATTGTAGAACGAGTCGTTTATTGCCGCAGACCAGACGGAGAGGTTTAAATTGCCTTCACAGGAGTATGTAGTCTCTACAAATCTTCACTATTAAACCAGAGTGTACAGAGTTACATTTACTAAGTCCTGAAATACTGTATCTTCTGCTGCGCTTCCCTGCCGACTCGGGAAGGTATTGAATAGGACAACGCGTGTACTAACGCTGGTCCTGTAACGGCTTTCTTGCGCGATAGAAATGCGACAGCAGTGCAGTGGATGCTGTATTTGCTATTTGACTTGAGCCATTTTGAAAAGTTGTCGGATTTATTCTCACGATGTGTGGCATCTAAAGTTTGGAGATCTACTATAAGTAAAATAGACTCTATGTGAGGAATGAGTCAGAATCCCGCAAAAAACGCAATCTGAAAGTCTTACAAAGCCCGAGTCGCAGCTCTATAATAATAATAATAATAATAATAATAATAATAATAATTGCTTACACTTATATAGCGCTTTTCTGGACACTCCACTCAAAGCGCTTTACAGGTAATGTCGACTCCCCTCCACCACCACCAATGTGCAGCATCCACCTGGATGATCTACAGCTTTTATTGCCTCCAAAAGTTTCTAGACCTCTTTTGATAACAAATGTTGATCAGCACAATGAGCTGTTGCGATGCTTTTTTACGTTTTTGATGCTCAATGTTATAAGGTTTTGTGGTTTCTGTTTTTGATTGCCTTAATTAACAAGACTTGATTGTAGTGCCATAGTTGCATGCATAATGCAAGGATGTTTTTTAGAAATTTTCATTTAATAACCAGTTTTCTAAATATTTTAAGCATCCATATTTATAGTACTGAATTTACATTCTATACATATTTAATATTCCTAGGAATATACCTTGAATCAGTTCCCATAAATTTCAGAAGAGGTCTGGAGGCATGCATTACTTTATACTAATTTATGAAACAAACACTCTGATAATTGTTAATCGTTGGATATCATTTAGATTTAAATCTATCATTTTTTACAGAATTTTTTCATTGTTTTTTTCACACAAAATGTTGGAATCTTCGTTCAAAAGTTGCTAAAGCAAAAAATGGATATGAAGTACTGTAAATTCTATGAACTGTAATGATTTGCTTTCTTGATAGAAATGTGAAGAAGAGATATCGGTGCTAGACTTTTCTAACTTTTTTTTCTTGCTTCAATAGGATAGCCATCAACCAGTAACAGAGATAAAAAGTGGCCCAAACTTAGGTAACCTTTTGCTTCATTTCTAAACGGTAGTGTATGTACAATTTTTCTGCTGTAAAAATTGTCGCATTTAACAAATGTAATCCTTATAAATAGCAAAAACTGTTTGAGATCTGCATTCTTTTTATTGAAATTGAATGCACTTGAATATTATCCAGTGTGAAAATTATCACCAAAGCTTTGTTCTTTAGATAACAAAAGTATAGGGCTCTGGTCTTTACAATTTTATTAAATTTTATTAGCTACTTTGGAAAAATGGTGACACAGAAAAATTGTGTTTGAAATGGGCAAGCATATGCGTCCTTGAAGCAGCAGTTACAGGACAGTAAATTTTGGGTTTTCATGGTTTATTGGTAAACTCAGCAAATGAGTCATCTGAAGATCTGTCAGACAGTAGATTTTTATCTTGTGCGTGAGAGTCGGTTAACAGAAAACGTTTCAGCTATCACAGCTTTCTTTTTGTGAGTGAAAGCTAACATTTGCTATTGCTTCTGTTTTTTAGGAACAATGGAAAGTGTACAGGGACAGCACTGCCTACAGGAGAGGAACAGTGTTAGCTACCCTTCCTACAACTGTGCTTTAAAGGGTTCAGAGGGACTGAGTGTCTTCATACCAGTCAGCTCAAAGCCCTTTATTCTGAATTTGCTCCAGATGGTGAAAGAATCAATTCTGAGGAAAATCATTTCATTTTTAACCTTCCACACCTCTCCCAACACAACACCTGAATAGTTTAATAGATCATCTTTTTACATAATAAAAATATGATTTATTGGGCCCACTGGATAACTAGTTTGGGAACTGCCATATTTATACTTTTTTTAACAATACTAGGGCTACTTTCATGAGCTCAACTTAGGGACAGGAGTGGGAGGCCTCCTTATTTGTAATCATGTTCAACACGCCAATCTCCTCTTAGCTTTGGCTCCATGGAATCAAAAGTGCATTTTTGTTCATACTCACTTTTTAAAAAAAATCCCATTTAATAATCTCACTAACAATTCAGGAAATATGAAATGTCTCTGTTGTGCCTTTAGCCGTCACATTTTCAAACCATGATCTCGGAATCCTCTGATAATGAATGGGAATTCAGCAGTATTAACAAATACAATTATATATTTTACATAACTTTAAAAAAGTCTATATTGTGTAGTTTAAATGTGAAATTCTGGGAGGTGGTGAGAAGAAATAATCCATATCTTAAATCATACCTTGTTTGAGTATTTAAAATATTTATAATCTCACCATCAGAGAGTAATTGATCTGTTGAAAAGCTGTCATGTGTAATTCATAACTAAAGTGACAACTTTTGCTAATGGTTTTATACCTTTAAATAATGTTGTGAAGTATCTAAATCTTTATACAAATATTTTAACTCACACTTTGTGTCCTAATTATTTTAATATAAATAAATCTATTCATATGTATATACTGTAATATGTATTCCCAAATTAACTAGTTTTAATTTGAAATGAGTCCAAAATTGTTTTGCAAACTTTACTTTATTTCAGATTCTCAATAAAAACTCTATGATTAAGAATTACAAGCTTATTAAAACTATATCTCCTGATCTGGAAAGTGTTTCTGTTCTAACTCTTGACTGTGCAAGGCAGAATTCTCTTTTCATAGAAACATTCTGTGCAACACACTTTTTGAAAATGTTGTCTGAGGTAGTAATTTAGCTATTCAGCTAGATAAAATATTGCTTTCATTCAAAACCACATATCCAAAATGTTATCTGCAGGCAATTTAAATTATCATGAAATGTTTCTCAATAGAGAAAGAGAGTTTATTTATAACTCCAAAGCATCGACTAATGCAAAACATGCCTTCTCAATCAAGAAGACTAAGCAGGACAAAGCTGTCTCCTTTTAGCAGTTCTAAACAGGGAAAACTATCTTTCTCTATTGAATAAACCACATTTTTTGTTATGGTATACCCATGGCCAGGCAAGAATGCTATATAAAATTAAATCACCCACTTCAGTAACCTAATATTGAAGACTTTCACAATAAAACACAAACTTAAAACAGCTCTGTTTTGTCTTTTAAGAAACAGGAACACAACAGTAAAGATAAGTAGTTTTTACACCTCTATTATTAATCTGCAGCATATCGCATTTGAAAAAAATATATCTTTACAGCACTGTAATAAGAAAAGCGATGGGAGCTGGAACTACCTTTTGTCTGAAACCTTCATCTAGTAGGTTTAACATAAACCAAAAAATTCACATTTGGGTGGAGACGAACAAATAACAATTAAATTAGGAAAGAACCATCCAGAACCGGAACATCCACAGCTTGCTTATATTCCTTGGATCTGCTGTTGTACTTTATATTCAGCCCGCCTGTCCAGTGTGCGCTGGCGGAACATCACAAGGACGGCAAACAGGGTGCTGAACGTCAGCATAGCACCTTCGAACTTCCAGAACTTCAGCTCCTCTGCGGCGGCAGAGCGACAACTAAAATGCAAATAAATCACTTTTTCAGCTAGCAAATCTGTTATTATTGCACAGTTAATGACAGCCTTTACATCTCTAAAATCTCCTCTGCTGTGTACAGCAGATGTTTTTACAAATAGCGCAGTCTTACAGCAGAACAGTGTCAGAAAGCCATGAAGGACATTGTCCAATTCAACATCACAACTAAAGGAATTTAAAAGGTTTGTCCACAGTTGGCTAAGGATCCAAACCAATGGGGAAAAAATGATGATGGCTGATGTAAAATTAAATGTGGCCATTTTACAGTACGATATTTTGTAGTTTTGATAAAACAACACAATATAATAAACCATTTTGAAAAGAGTGGAAAAATTAATCATTTACAGTAGATATACATAAATTAATTCTAACACAAGCTGTAATTAATGATTTTGAAATAATCTCCTAGGGTTAATAAGCCACAACAAAAGGAAGATGAAAGGCCATATTCCAAGAATGATGTAATACAGCCATACAAATTGGCATAAGATTGTTAATGTGAAAATATGCAAAAATATCAAACAATACTTGTCTTAAGGGCTATGCGAGTATAGAATAAGCTACTATACCTAGTGATGTTGTAGAGGTCAATACCCTGGCCTCTTGCAACTAATTGAGATCCTTGCCTCTACTACCAATTGGGCTAGATGGGCCAAATGGCCTAATTTCATTTGTAACCCTCCTAATGTTCTTACCTTCTATGTTCAATGAGGCCTGAGGTGTTGCACTTCAGTTCTTCTACAAAGCCAGAAAAAATACACTGTGCTTCAGTTTTCTGTACAAAACAGAAAAGGCGAGCAAGTCAGTCAAATTAAACCATATATCCACACACTGTACAATGATCTCTTGAACATCCTACAACTCCATTTGATTTTGGTGTCTTTTAAAGAATATTGTGTGATCTCAAGTAATTTTATAAAAGGAGGCACTTTTTAACACACTTCTTATAATAAATCAAAGACAATACTATGCTCAATGGAATGAACTCTGATACTAACAATAGTAAGTAGTATCAGAAGAAGACCAAGAGGAGCAAATAAAGCATCATTCCAAAAAGCTTGATTCTTATTCTGAAACATTTTCCTTTATATCCAATGAAGTGTTACCTTTACTGCTTCATCCCCGGGAAGGAAAACCATACAAGACCTTATTATTCTCTAATTATAAACACTTCCTTTTCACATTCTGCCTTTCATTCATCCACATCGGGGCACAGACATGAACATATGGATTGATTTACCATCTGATAATCTCTGCACAGAAAGCATGTGCGCAGCACTGTAAATTCTTCTGTCTCCCAACAATGAAGTGGCTGTGCACTGCTAGCTGAAAAAAAATGAATTAGACACATTTAAAATATGTGAATTGTGCATTCAGCTCATATTTAGTGGTTTTCTTTTAAATGTTCACTATTCATGAGGTTTCGTTTGACTAAATCATAATGCAAATACTTACACATTTCATTCTGTGTTAATGGTGCTCCATCACAGGATCTATAAAATATAAAATTATATGGGATTATTTTTACAGCCTAGAAAATTCTATCAGTGGAGTCTAGCTGACTACTGTACAAAGTGACCTACAATTTTATTCCAAGCTAAATTGCTCTAAAATAATTGATCACATTATTGGTTGACTGGACAAAATTGAATGCTTCTATCAAGGAATAAAAAGTTTTAGAGTTAATCATTTACTTTATTCTATCATTCCATATTATCCTTGTCCAGTTGACCAATTCAGATAACTGAGAACAAGAACTGGAATGAAGAGCAGAAGGACTGAAGCCCTCTAGAAGATGGTTTAATATGACTTGTTTATACAAAAAGTCATGGCATAAACAAGACAAACCATATACTAAATATATTACCCCAAAATAAGTTAGCAAGAAACAAGAATAAACCTCACTTCCCTAAGTAAATGATTCCCCCTGCTGGTACAAATGTGTAAGTGTTAAAACCAAAACTATAGTTCACTGGACTGTAACATAACTATAGTATAGCTGAAAACAGTATAAAATGTTTGTGATGCAAAACACAGATTTTAGATTCAGCTACACGAATCTCATCAACTCTTATCAAAACAACATTTAGTGGCAAGTTTACAAAAAGGATCTAAGAATGAATTTTCCCCTGTTCTTTGAACTCTATCTCTAGACACACTCAAATTGGGTTATTCTGTAAGGAACAGGGGACATCAACAACTAGGACAATATATGAGTGTATTTCATACCAGCGAAAATGTTAACTTGCACCATAGATTTACAAAGTAAAATAAATCATTTTTAATACGGCTTTTTTTGTTCATTGTTGACTGTAGAAACCTAAATGCTAAATTTCCCTTCTAAACAAATTATTTCTGCATTAATTTAGTGGCTTTTCGTGGTTTCGATGATATTATTCATACCCATCCATCCATTTTCTAACCGCTTCTTCCAATTCAGGATCACTGTGACTATTCCGGCAAACGGCAAGTGCAAGGCAGAAACCAGAGCACCCAGAGCAAAAAACCCATGCAAATATGGAGAGAACATACAAACTTCACACAGATAGCATCACAGGTCCAGAACTGAAGCTACGGCGCTAGTGCTGAGAGTTAGCAATGCTAACTACTGTGCTTTCCATTGTTCATACCATTTCACCAAAATGCCTTTTCTTTGTAATATTTTATTTAAATACGACATTTCTAAGCACATTTTCTCTATAAGATTTATTTTACCATTTGTTTCTGGGAAATTGATCTTTATTGTGATGCAAAGCATTACTGCTTTGCTCCTCCAGTCTGTTCTGAAGGCTTCTCATACCAGCAATGAAGGATGTTAATGAAATATACATGCGGTTTTCAGTCTTAACAAGAGAGCAGCATGGAGCCTCTTTCAAGTAGCCAGAAACCACTGTTTCATAAAGTTCAGTAGTTTCATAATGTACAGTAGTTGTTCCTTAAACCAATCAGCAGTGAAAATGAAATAGAACTGATTTGGAGAAGGGCAGCATGGTAGCACAGTGGCTGGCATCCTTGCTTTGCAGTGCCGTGACCCCGGGTTCAATTCACGAGCTGTTATCTGTTATCTGTGTGTTCGTATGGGTTTCCTCTGGGTACTCTAGTTTCCTCCCTCAGCCCCAACACATAAAACAGTACATACTGTGCTGAAAGGTTAATTGGCTTCGGTGAAAACTGGCCCTGGTATGAGTGTGTTTGTGTCTTTCTGTGTGAGCTCTGAGGTGGACTGGATTCCTGTACAGGGTGTACCCGGGCCTTGCACCCACTGCTTGCTGGGATAGGTTCCAGCTCCCCTACAACCCCGTATTGGATGAAGCAATTAGAAAATGGATGAATGATTTGGAGAACAGTTCAACGGTAACCAAACCCGATATCCAATTACATAATGATCCGATTATAAAAAAACCCATAAAGGTCAAACTCATAAATCAGGGACAGAACTGAAATACCATTTTTGCATGCAAACATCACTGGTAAAAAAAAGTACTTTATCATCACAGAAGCCACATCATGTTTATAGAATGTTAATCAGGAAAGCCTGTGTAAAACATCCCACTGAAAGTAACATACTGGTAGACATACACACACTTGAAAACAAATAAACAAATAAATCAAACAGTTAAGCAATCTTAAAACCTTTCTGCTTACCTAATGATTATTAAACTCCAACTCATCCATAAAGAAGACAAAGCACAGAAGCAGCTGAAGTACATCCTTGTGTGCCTGTTTAGTTTTTATGAGGTCACTTGATCTAATTTGTAAACTGACAAAAATACAGAGGGTTATACAGGAGCTACTTGTTTCACATAGGCGAACTATGCCTCAAAAGGTGATTTCGAAAGACTCACATGTACATGTAACATAATATTACAGAATACCCCTATACTGTACTACTGTAATGAAAAGAATGTAAATGTAATTTCTCATGTACACGTGTGAAAATGATACTATTATAGAAATGTATTAACTAAAATTAGGTTGATTTTAAAATGAACGCTTCGTAAACTTAAAAAATACAACAACATTAAAATAAAGTTTCAAGTAGATAAGCTCAATGGCGGTCAACTACAATCAGACGATTAGTATGAACCATCTTGCTGCTTTGACGTGTGCTGCGATTAGTAAACCCCAGTACGATGTTTTCCCACTGTATTTCAGTGGAAGTTTAAACTATGAAGAAGACCCCATTGCTAGTTTAGACATTATGTCATTAATATGTGGTACTTACGTGGTCTGTATCTAAGCAGAAATTTGTACTGCTTAAATTAATTAATATCCTGAGGGCGACTGTTATATTACCGATGGTCTTAGAATCCCCATTGTAGAGCTGAATTGACGACTTCGTAACTTTCTAAAAATATCAATAGTGAACAACAAGAACATCACATACCACGCAACTGTTGATGACAACACCGGGAATCACGTCATCTGTAGGAAATGCGTTTGATTGATTAGTTGTGAAACCAATAGGACTCCTGTCCATGAGGGCGCCGCGCAGAGGACCAATTAGAAGCCCTCCTCAGGGAAAGGGACGTTCGGTTTTCTCCTGTGCTCAGTGGGAATCGAGGAACTGGGAGACGTGGAATTCAGAATCGGACTGGACAAGGCAAAGTGCCATGCATGAGAATAACAGCAACCCGCAAACAAAAAGACATTTTGTGCCACTGTAGTAGTTCGAACATTTTAATTATTTTTAATTGATATTTAATTATATTTAATTGATTGTTTTGCATCGGCGCTTCGCAGTTCTGGGTTCAGTCCTTGAACTGGGGTACTGTCTGCGCGGAGTTTGTACGTTCTCTCCTAGTTCGTGTGGGTTTCCTGGGAGCGCCGGTTTCCACCCAGAGTCAAAATACACACTGGTAGGATAATTGGCTCATGGAAAAATTGGCCCTGGTTTGAACGTATTTGTGTCTGTCTGCCCTGTGAAGAACTGGAGTCCCATCCAGGATGTACCCTTCCTTGTGCCCGTTGTTTTCCGTAATTGGCTCCAGGTCCACCGTGACGCTTTATTGAATAAAAAAACTGAACTACACACCAATAACACCAAGGAAACGTATTCAGAATTACCAAATGTATAGTACATCGTAATAGGTCAACCCCCATTTAACGTTTCCTTGAAACAATTGTGGAGAACACGAACCTGTCACGGAAGCGTATTCGTTCATTTCAGGCTATAGGTTTGACTGCTTAGGTCATTATTTTCCATATAATCGACAAAGTGCAAACTCATTTAGTGATCAGTTAGCGGTATAATTTCCTAAAACGAAACGGTATATTATTGTATTAAATGTAACCAATGACATAGAATGTTTATTTAAAAGAAATACATGTTCTGCATGTATAAGGTAAAACACAACAGGGTGACGAAATGAATTACCATATTTGAAAACGTCACTCACACAA
The DNA here is from genome assembly GCF_059453375.1 of Lepisosteus platostomus. NCBI lineage: Eukaryota > Metazoa > Chordata > Actinopteri > Semionotiformes > Lepisosteidae > Lepisosteus > Lepisosteus platostomus. Next base: position 52,686,031 of record NC_142614.1, read on the forward strand.
ACGTACTAATAAATCAATCACCTATGTATTTAGACTTCAAAACCCTGCCTCTTCGCTCATTAACCCAATGAGTCTCCCTCAGAGTCTTTAAATTTAGCTGTTGAGTTTCTTCTGCGTGAACTGTGATAGCAGGCAAAGAGACTGGTAGTTTGGAAAAGTGAGCTGGGATATGGATCGGTTGTGTTGTCAGGTTTCCCCGCTAGACCCTCTGAGTCTGACACAGCCACCGTTGTACTATGATATGGAGAACCTGATAGGAAAAATGAGCAAATCTGTCCCTCTGATTATAAACGACAATGTAAACGCGAAATGGAACAGGTTCCAGGAAACGGCATATAGCGCAGATACTGATAGAGAATCCAGCTTGCGAAACAGACCCACAACAAACTTTTTCTTCGACGAAGGGTAAGGCAAAAGTGTTTTATTCATGTCTATAAGAACGTGTTTTATCTGGCATGTGTTGTGAAATATTTTTTTTTTGTCTTGAAGCAGCAGCACGATCATATTTTAAGGCACGGGTACACTTTTGTAAAGAATAAATAGCCTATATCGTAATTTGGACAAGAAAGCATAGCATTTGTATTTGTAGAATATGCATACGGTATATCTAACCCAAGTTCATTTATTCTAACTGTGCCGTAATCGTTTGTATTGCTTTCTGGAGTCCATAGTGTGATGAGTTACGTCTTCAGTACAAGAGGAGACGATTATCTTGTTGTATATTGGTACTAATAAGCACGCAGCTCCTTTTAGGTTTATAATGGACATACTGTAAGTCGATATCCTATCCCAGTGTATTCACGTCTTTAGTACTATACGTTTTAAAAAGTAGCTAAAATCCCATTAAGTATCTGTTGACAAAATGATGTAACTTACCAATCCTGTAACAATTAAAACCTGTTTGAACCAATGGGTGATATAATTGCAGTTTACTGCATCTGGAGCGCATAATCCTATTCTTAAATGAAACGATTATGTATTTTGAGCATTTGCTGTGGTTGTAATTACGAGCTCATGTTCGGTTTTTAGCAATCTGAAACGAGATTGTATGATAAGTACTGCAAAATTTTTAAACGGCTCATCGTCTGGGTTTACCGAACACTCATCCTATTAGAGTAGAAATGTTCCACTTAAATGAATTAATTTAAGACGGCTGTCCCAGCTTTGTGGTTGTGTATATCAATTTATCCGTCTGCATTATACACGTATAGAAGGTCACATTTGTACTCGAATGAACTGCACCTTAAAACGGAGTTCAATACTTTTTAAGCCTACAATGACGTTCTTAAAACGATTGTTTCATACTCGTTTTATGTCTAGATAATGTAGCTGTGGTTTCTCGGGAGAAGTGAATGGGTAATGTAAATTTAGGGAATGCACAGATCAGGTTGTAGGTCTGAAAAGCAAACATCCAGCATTAATTTCTATAGTTTTTGCTTTTACAACTAATGTCTGTGCACTGATCTCCCCAGATTTTCTGACAATGCCTTTGAGAATGACAATGAGGATGATGCTGAACTTGATGAGTGGACCCCTCCAGACTCTGATCTCATCCAAAAGATGGTCTCTCAGATAGAGTATTACCTGTCTGATGAAAACCTGGTCAAGGATGCTTTCCTTTTGAAACATGTAAAGAGAAACAAGATGGGTTATGTTAATATAAAACTACTGACTTCTTTTAAAAAGGTAAGAAGAACATTGTTCCACCACGGATGATAGAAAAGCTAGATCATGTAAACAAAAAAGACCACACATTTACATGGAGAATTGAGTTTAGAAGGACTAAGATACTATTAAGAAACTTAATAGAAGCCTGTGGTGGTTAGAGCAGTTGAATTGATATTAATGTACATTGTAGTTTCATCACTGCTTTTCATTTTTAAATTTTCCATTCCATTATAACTATCCATTTTTTAAGTATCTGAAATAGTTTTTGCATTTTACAATCAACAGATCTTAATGTTTGTAGTTTCAGTGTCCAGCGTTTTCTATTTAATGCTTATATGCACAATGGGAACGTATTACACATCTGAAGCCCCATGAGCTTTACATAAGCACACATTTAGTTACAAATGTCTGGAATGTAACTGCAAATTGGGGGGGGGAGGGAGTTATTTTGCTTATTTTCTCTTAAATTGTGGCTTGTTATTGTAGATTGTCTGACCTTTTCTTTTAAATCATTTCTGCTATTTTTGTGTTCTGAATTTTTATAATCTTTTTCAAATGTAAAATTTGATTTGATCATTTTTTCAAAGTATAATTTTGCCAGGGAGTGCAATGAAGCCATGTTAGAACATTTTACTGAAGCCCAGAGTAAACGCATGACAGGTAACTGGATTTGGCTTCAAACATTTGCAAAATGAACAATGCTTTATAGTACAAAATTGCTGTGGAGCACTTTTGCCTGATAAAATGCTTCCTCCTCATGCTGTTTTGGAGGATAGAGCCAGACTGAACCTCTTTTATCTTCTGTTTAAGATGAAGCACTTCACAAAGGACTGGAGGGTTACAGCCTTTGCTTTGCGCCACTCGGCAAATCTGGAGGTCAATGAGGAAGGAAATAAAGTCCGTCGGAAGGTTCCGGTGCCAGAATCCCTCCTAACCCAGGTGCCAAGCAGAGTCTTGCTGGTATGGAACCTACCAGATGCTGCCACCGTTGACAATCCCAGTACCCTCAAGAGAAACAGCATTGAATCAGCTGTTGTGATACTTGGGGCTTTTGGTACCATTAGCACACTCCGAATCATTCGACCTGGGAAGGACCTTCCAACAGAGATCAGAAAGTATGCATACAAGTACCCTGAGCTTGGATCCAAAGAGTGTGTTCTGGTGGAGTATGAGGATCTGGAGGCAGCAGGAAGAGCCTACCATGAGCTCTCTGGTGCCCACAGCACTATGAAGGTGCTCCTTGTAGGGAAGGGGTCCAGGAAAAAGGCTTCAGCTGAAGCTAGTGCTATAGAAGACAGGGCCATTGCAAAAGGCACGACTGCACTTGGCAGGAGAATGGAACAGCTGCAGAATGGAGGTGAAGACTCCTCTGCCTACAGCTCTTCCGAGTCCGAGTGCACTCCCTCATCTCCCATGCCCACACAGCAGCTTTATCAAAGCCAGGTCCTCAGCCCTTACAGTAACCTCCTCCTGGGAATGTCCCCGAGGTCAAATCCCAGAAGCAGCCCGTGGAGCAGCCCCCGTTCCAGTCCCAGGATCCTCCAGCCGGCCCCGGCAGTGCACCGCGTGTCTCCGCTCTTGGCCTCCGAGGTGTGGAAGAGCCCGGAAACCAGTCCGGAGCTGTGTAGGCGGTACCTGGATTACTCTTCTGACGGCAGCAGCAACCCTGGGAGCCCCTGGGTGCAGAGGCGCAAGCTAGCAGCAGCAAGGGCCTCTTCTCTGGAGGGCAGCCCAAGGCAGAGCCCTCTAGTGTTAAAGAGGGTCTTAAACGGGGAATCCCTTCCTCCTGGGGTCATTCGCTTTCCCCATGGGCCTGATGGAACTAAAGGGTTCCACAATAGTATTGGGAGAGGGAAACTTATCTTTAAATAGATGTACTTCTCCAACAGAGGGCAGTATTAAGATTGTAGACAGTAAGGCACATCTGGATTATGCCCGTTCTTGGCTTAAATTGCAAGTTCCCAGTCACATTTCTCCCAGGACCTAGAATTTGCTACAGAAATTCTATAGCTACCAGGATTTTGTTTTCCAAGGCACTAGGTTACCTGCCCAGTAATCTATAAATCGCATTGAGATTGTACCAGCAACTAGGGATACCAGGTATAAGCACCCAGCAACCTACAGGGACAGTTTCATTCATAGAAGGAATGGAAATGGTGCAGTTAAACACAATAAGCATTTCTTTCTATTGGGTGCTGTTCATTATATGAATTGGGTTTCAGTGGTTGTGGTACTGCCTTCTGTATTTCTCCCATTTTGAAAATTAAATTCTACACTAGACATTTCCTTTTTAGTCATCAAACGCCTTAAGTAAAATTAGCTTTAGTCATGATGGTTAATCAGAAGGAATACACAATGCAGGGCAGCTTAGCTCCTAAGAGCCATCAGGATATGAGCTCTGAGCTGCATTGTGTAAATGACATTTCAGGGGTATACACTCTTAAAAATCATGTAGTGTGGGTCAGAGCAGTGTCACAAAGCTACCTACTGAAGTTGTTCAGTATGGATGCTGCTCTGTGAGGAGACACATTCACACATTTTTTAATCATTTACATTTTTGCCATTGTCCTCCTATTTATAGCTCTAAAAGCTGAGGAGGGCTTTGGTAAGCACAGTTAAATTCATATTAACACAAATTATATGGCTTTGGAATGAAACTTTTCACCCTATTTCTGTGAAAATGTAAAAAGCTATCTTGTTTAGAATATGGGATATTTTTGATATGGCTATATTAAGAGGATCAATATTTTCACAGACTGGATTATTTTTTTTTGTGATGCGTGTAAAACTTGAAAATGCTCTCTAAATCCTCTAGTATAAAGGAACAATTATGAAACTAGTTACATAGTTGTTTCCATGACTACTTTTGAAGCAGGATTTATTAACCCCTACTCTTTTGATGACAAGGACCTCATTATGGAATTATTTTCTGATTACAAAAGCTATGTCATGAAGAAATAATTGTAATTTAAGAGGTGTATATTTTGCTCTCTGCTAATGTGAAACAAATATAATGAAAAGATTATTTGTAATATCTGTGGTACTCAAAATAAAATGCAAATGAAGTCTGAGTGTTGTACGGTGTCCTTTGATGCAGAGTGCAGAAAACTGTACTGTTGCCTAATGAGAAGGAGCATGAAGTGTCGTGATATAAAAATAAAAGGTACATGATGGCCTACTGGACTGGAGCAGGTGCTCCATAGCATTCAGGACAATACATTAATGTATTAATGAAATAAAAATGGATACTTCAAGGCATTTTTATTGAAAATAATGGATTTCAAATTCCTATTAAATTCAAAGCTGTGCCTTTTCCCACACGCCTCTCCCAGTGATAAATGAGCTCTTATATTTGGAGTAATGGGACGTTATTGGGATTTTCATGTTACTTTGAGGAAAACTGTAGGTAGTGGTGTCTAGGTTGCCTGTCCTCTCCTGCCCATGACACAGTCTCTCCTGGTGCTCCCAGTACAGGCTGTCCTCATGTGGTCCATGGGGAATCTTAGCCAGTGCAGCATTCTGCCAAAACCAAAAAGAAGGCAGGTACTGTATATTGAAAGAAAAAGGGTTTAAACATCTAATCATTTAAAGAAGTCCATGGATGTGATACAAAGAACATTGTTCCACAAGATTCATAAACTGTGGTCACATTATTTACATTGATTGTTGGAGGGCTCTTCTATTCAAACTGTGTAGAACCACAAGGAAATCTGAATCTAAAACTTACAGCAGCCTGAAGTGGAAATTTGTTTAAAATCTTTGTCCCCTACCTTTAGTATGAGTTCTCGGTTTTTCATATCTTTCTTCCATTGCATTACATAGTGCTTTGGTATCATGGGATGTTTAGGTGTAAAGATGGGGAGGTGCAAGTGGACTAACCTGTCAAAGCAGAGATAGGCCTGTATAGAGTGCATCTTTAAAAATATACTTTATTACAATAGCTATATCCTAAACAAATATTTATAATATAACTTATTAAATGTATTCATAATGCAGGAAAAAGTACATCTTAAAGGTAGTTGCATTCCTTAAGGGTTTCTCTTCATTAAAAAAGACATTTAATATTAATGATAGTGTTAATTAACTGACCATTCATTTCTCTTCAATATTGTTAATTGAGATAACTTTTAACCAAAAAATTACTTATTCAGAAATTCTAAAAATCTAAATTGTACAAAATGAGTGCACCTTAGCTTACCCCTTAATATCGGTGTTCGTTGCTACGCTGGCCATGTTTGTTGATTCTGAGCAAATCCTTGGAAACCACACACTGCACCATGGGTAACTTTTAGCAGCACCAAAGCCAGAGGATACCTAAGGCTGCAGGATTGCAGCACAAATGCACAGAAAGACAGTTACACCCATTAAAGAAAAATTTGATGAAAAATAAGTGATTTACTTGCATCTTGGATTCAAAAACTACAGAACACTACAATTAAACTAAAACAATTTAGGAATCTTTCATTTGTGAGTCCAATTCTATTTTTTTTTTTACTGAAAGTGTATTATCTGGTTGACCTTGCTAAAATATTTAATATTTTACTTGGAAAAGCTAGAGTCCAATTAGAAGATGGGAACACTGCAATATCATGACAATCAAGTCTTATCAAAACACGTCACCCACAGGATACATATTAAAGTCTCAGTCATTCCAGATAAATGTAAAAATACTTTTAGACATGAGGCATTGCTGTAGAGTCTACCAAGAATATCAAACTTAGCTTTGACCCTTTCAGTTAACTAGTTATGTATTGTAGCACTGGAGTCACAAGAACATTCTACTTGTAGCTTGCACAGTCTTGCCTATCAAAAGTTTACCCTTCATTAAACTGGTGAAGCTTTGTCCCACCTTTCTACCTGAATATTTGAATATTTTAATAAAGATTGGAATACTCACAATGAACACTTTAAATTGTTCAGTTATCTCCAATCCTATTTCTGTAGAGCCCCATGCAGCAGATCCTATAGGTCATAAATCAATATTTAAACGCTTTGAACAATTTCATAGTGATCAATTCTAGGTGATTTGCTCAAGTAATTTTGAGATCATTTGAACAAATCTTTACACCTCCAGGAGCAGATATTTCATATCCTTTCGAAGTTTGTGATTTAAAAGACCAGCTTGATGACGCTTTACCCAAGAAACAATCTGAGGAATTAGAGCAGGGAGCTGTAGGGTGGAACTGGATCATTACTTGCTTAACTGGACAAGTTTAATAGCTTCTTCCAACTCTTCAGGTGCTGCTGCTTGCAAGACCAAGAACTCCTGCAATCACATCTGCCCTGAAGGACTATAACTTTGTCCGAAAAGGTTGAAATAAAATTAAACAAACAGCATTAAGATCTAAATTAAAAGTATTCCTCTTAAAAAGCAAAAGAAAAAAATTGCTTAAATGAATATCATATAGGACGGTGCGGTGCTGTAGTGGTTAGCAATGCTGCCTCACAGCTCTTTGGCCTTGGATTCACCTAGCACCTGTGATAGCAGGTTACTAGCAGATAGCACCTGGATCTTAAGGTGCTATCTGCATAGAGTTTGTATGTTCTCCCCCTGTTCATCTGGGTTTCTTCAGGTACTCTGATTTCCTCCAACAGGCCAGAGACTTACTGGTTAAATGGGTTAACTTGTTAATTAGGTTAATGGGCTTCTGGGAAAACTGGCCATGTTGTGAATTTGCATGTGTTTGTTTGTCCTGTGATGGACTGGTATCCCATTCAGGGTGTACCCTGCCTTGCACACATTGCTTGTCGAGACAGGCTCCGACTCCCCCGTGACCCTGGACCCTATTGGATGAAGTGGTCAGAAAATGGATGAATGGATTAGATATATTCAAAACCTATAAGTATTGTAAAGTTTCTGATATATCCGATATAATTTGTAGTAGCATTGAAACAAAAATGTAAAAGAAAAACACTTCATATACTGTAGTTTTTGGTTTAATTACTACACAGAAGATACACACACATTTTAATATTATAAACAAAAAAAATAGAAATTTCAATGCAGTTTTTGCGTGTACATTTATCAACAGGTGGATCTCGTACTACAAAAACTAATTTATTCTAAAATGTCAAAGTCTATATACAATTTTCTTAGTCAAAAACCTCTTCTTATTTCTTGGAAATGAGAAGACAAATGGAGGTAAATTCTACTTTCAGAAAGCATTCAAGTGTTCCATCTTAGTAATAAAAGTTTGCACACGTTTTAGTTAAGATAGTGTATCCGTTTTACATTCTAAAATGCACTGTGCAGTACATTAAAGCTTCTTAAATTTAGCCATCCGTAACAAACAGCATTAAGAAAAAAAAACAGAAAAAGGACACTTCTTTGCACAAGATCTACAACAGTCGTGACAATCACACACACATTTCATTCACACTGAAATACTGTACAATAAGTCTTTATCAAAAAAAAATATTTTGCTCCTAGCAAGAGGCTCACTTTCTCATCAGAAAAGCTACTTGTTGGTCATATTCATTGCTATTTCAACAGAATAGCGGTTTAAAAATTGCTTTTTGGTAATTCATCAGACAGCAACTAATCTATGAATTTATTTTAACTTCAGCTTTGAGAGACTACAAAGATTCAACAAAAATACACTGTAGTTTCATATCCCTATTTGTACATCATTTCAAAGTGGAGTACAATACATAGCTGATGTGGGTCTAGAATATCTAGAAGAGAAATATTAGAGTCTCACACAAAGGCTATTATTTTCTTATTTTTGCGTAAAACATGCACATATGATCCAGGACTACAAGATGCCTTTATTCTAGAGAACAGGAGCCTTCATTCAACTTTGTTAAAATATTTCTAAGTCGTTGGAATTATAAATCACTACAGCCTCTTCTGTATCCAAGGTTGGCTCGGCGTGCCCTTCGTGAGAATCATCTAATGAAGCCAATGCTTCATTGGTATCACTGGCAAAAGTCTCTCGAGATGCATCATCGTGCTCCTGGAGATTGAGCGTCTTGATGGCCTGCTTCATCTTCTTGCCCAAAACATGACGTCTTCGCTTTTTGGCAGCTTTTTTGCATGCGTATTCTTTTTGGTTTTCATCATAGAAAATTTCCTTAAAAAGAAAACATGAATCAAAAGGTAAACACAAAGATGTAACAGTCAGACAACGTTCTTGCAATATGGTTGATGTATTTATTTCAGCTTATTCATCTGCAAAACTACCAGGGAGTTCTTTAGAGCTAACACAGGTGCCAGTGAATAACTATGCTGATCTGTGGGATGTAAGTCAGAATTTTAAGCACTCTTCTATATATTTACTATTGATCATCTGTATGCTCCAAAAGGGAAAACTGTTCTAGAGATGTAAAAATACAATGGGCTCAAAGATTTGTTTTGAAGGTCACATCAAGAAACAACAATGAATCTCCAATCTTAAACTGAATTAAAAATAAATGACTCAACATAATAGTGGTGCTGGTAACATTACTTAAATGGCAGAGCTGAAGAAATTCATCAGAAGATTAGTTCTACTTTTGAAAAGAGATGACCACTCCACAGCAAGGAAATTCTCATAGTTACAGAAATTATTTTACAATGGATTTGAATGAGTTTATTCCACAAGGTACGATTTTGTATTGACTATATAAATATGGCCAGCAGCCATATCACTCTGCAACTCACAACTGGCAACGCACTGGAGCTAAGCAGGTGTGTGCCTGGTCAGTAGCTGGATGGGAGACCTCCTGGGAAAAACTAAGGTTTCTGCTGAAAGAGGTGTTAGTGGAGCCACCAGGGGGTGCTCACCCCGCAGTCCATGTGGGTCCTAATGCCCCCAGTATAGTGATGGGGACACTGTACTGTAAACGGGTGCCGTCCTTCGGATGAGAAGTAAAACCGAGGTCCCGACTCTCTGTGGTCATTAAAAATCCCAGGTGGTCTCTTGAAAAGAGTAGGGGGTATAACCCCGGCGTCCTGGCCAAATTTCCCATTAACCCTTATCACTCATGGCCTAATAATCCCCATCTATGAATTGGCTTCATTACTCTGCTCTCCTCCCCACTGATAGCTGGTGTGTGGTGAGCGTTCTGGCGCACTATGGCTGCCGTCGCATCATCCAGGTGGATGCTGCACATTGGTGGTGGTGGTGGAGGTGAGTCCCCATTACCTGTAAAGCGCTTTAAGTGGAGTTTCCAGAAAAGCACTATATAAGTGTAAGCAATTATTATTATAAATCAGTAATAACTTCAAGGACCTGCAAAATATATAAATATATTGATGGAAAAAAGAAACGCAACATTTTCTGGAATGAGATTACTCTAGTTATAGCTTATGTACTTTCACAAAAAGTTGTCAATTTGTTTTAAGCCCTCTGATCAGCAAAACAGCTTGTGCAGTGAGGCATTGCAACTTGCCAATCACACGAAAACTGTTTAGGTGCACTTTTACTCAATGAGGTCCAGGTGGAACAATGCCTGATCAGGTCACCTTTAAGAAAGCCTTAATTCAAAGGCCACACTTAGATTTCTGTGCATTCCATAATGCCTCGAATGTCACAGGAAGCAAAGGAGAGGGCCATTGGCATGCTGCAGGCAGGTGTGTCATGTGCCAGCGTTGCCTGACACTATGGAGTAAGCTGCTACACTGTGTCCCGACTGCAGAGACGGTTTCAGCAGACCGGCAGGACAGATGACCGTCCAAGATCTGGTTGCCCTAGAGTGGCCACACCAGAGCAGGACCAACACATCAGACTGGACACTGAGGCTCCATGCGGCTGGCCTTAGAACGAGGTGACCCGTCAGAAGCCCTCTGCTCACACCTCCTAGCTGTCACACTAAACTGGCTTGGGCCAGACAGAGGTTGCGATGGACTCGTCAGCAGTGGCATCAGGTCCTCTTCACCGATGAGTCACTCTTCAGCCTGTTCCACACAGAGGGGAGGGCCAGAGTGTGGAGGAGGAGGTAAGTTAAGTTTCTTCCCCCCCCCACATTAGTACACTTCCTTTTACATTTTGAACTGTCTATTTTGTTTGTGTTTTTCTTTTGTGTGATCATTATCAAAGTGTCAAAAACCCATCTCATATGTTTGCATCACATTATTGATTTATCCACTTTTTATGTCAGTATCTAATGTAAATATCTAATATTCTTCTTGAAGAGGTTAAAGTTCCTCTGAAATTAGTCCCATTACCAGTTTGTAACTCTGGAACAGCCAACCACATTTGAGATACTAGAATCTCGGATAAATAATTATCTACTTTTCATACTGTCAGAATGTTTCCCAAGTAGAAACCTAAAAAGAGCTACAAATGAAAGGAGCCTGTCTGGCCCCATTTAGTCCATTGGCAGCTAACTGATGTACAGTAAGCATGCCATCCAACTTTCTTGAAAGAAGCCAAAATTTTGATGACTGGCTAGCATATTCCCACAATATTTTGAGTAAAAAAGCACCTCCTATTCTCAGTTTTGAATGCACTTTTAATGTAGTTTCAATCTGTGCCCTTTGGTTTCTGTTTTATTGTTTATGCTGAAGACTTCTAGGTCAGCTTTGGGTTGTCAATATTTTTAAGGATTTTGGATCTCGTCTCCTTCTAGTTTTTTTCTATTCAAGACAGAATGTATCAGGTTTATCTCCTCTTGTATAATTTTAGCACAACATCCACATCCACACATATCTGATGTGCGGTGAGCGTACTGTACGCATTATGGCTGCCGTTACATCATCCAGGTAAGTGCAGCACATTGATAATGGCAGAAGGGAGTCCCCATTACCTGTAATGCACTTTGAGTGGATCAACATGCATTGATTTTAATTCTATATTTTAAGTAGTCATCCTAACCTATCCTATGTTCGCCTTTTTATTGCTTTATCACAAACTTAAAGATGTATATGAACATACACACCTACGTTTTTTTTCATAAGTAGCCTTATGTTCTGGTGCAGCGTTTCACAATTTATAATTATATTTCAGGTTTTTGCTAATAGCATGCAAAAGTCAACATCATTGCCTGCACTAAACATCATTTGCCAATTGTCTGTCTAGTCTGGAACAATTTTACCTAAATCTTTTCAAAATTAATTTACAGATTAATTTACAGTTTGCGAATCATCCTATCCTGGTATTATCTGCAATCATGACAGAATTTCCAAGCCATTATCAAGAGGTATAACTTAGGAAAAGTGGTGGTACTTCACTAATTACCCAAATTTGAGCATTCACCCCATGTCTGTACCCTGTTTTCTAATAACAGTCCAAACACACTTTAGTCTGAACATAGGCCTGTAATGTACAAATTTAACTTTTTATTCTAAAAGCTTTAGGCTGGGAAGTTCTGTTGTTTTTCACTTTTTGATAAACATTAATACACTCTAATAACCGTTTACAGCTACACTACAGTTCCTAGAATGTATGCAAAACAAATATTATTCTTTACAGGGGAACATAACATCTTTTTACCCTTTAACATGAAATGATTTATTTTGTTGGCCGTCATTCTTAATTTATATAGTTCTGTAAAGAATTCCTGTCATTGGTTTAATGAATTACAGTATGATTAGGAAATTCATTAAATAATCCATCCCTATGCCATCATAGAAAGTATGCATGGTTAATTATCATAAGGGAAGGTTATGCCTTTTAGTTTTAATTCATTGGTTTTTAGTTAATGAAGATAATACTGATCAACTAAAACCAACATGATTCACAAATTTATAGTGAACAGCTAAAGAAAACAACACAAATTCCTCCTCTGCATCTGATGTCTCAGTAAGCCTGTAAAGTCATCTCTAGCCTGTCATTCCCCAAACCGCTGACACAGAACTGGGAGGGCTCGTTAAAATACAAAACAAGACCTTATTGCTCAGGGGGTAAGGAAAGGCTCAATCACTACCTAGATTATCTCACGATCCGAGTTTGGTGCAAGGATAACATGCATGTTACACTTAATCTTTGCCTTTCATCCCACTCTTTCATCCCACTCGGCTCTTCTTCCATCCAAGACCCCATCGGCCATACTGAATCAAGATTAAGCAAATTTTTTAATGTTGAATTCTCACATGTCGAGACCCTGCGGTACAAAGTCCAGAAGGAAAGAAGGGAACAATTGTGAATAAGACCAGGGCAAAGTGTCATACCTTGACCTGGTCACTGGAGATACTGGGAGTGTTTTTCAACAGGTTGAGATAAACTCCACCTGGGGTCCGTCTCCGACTGCCATCCTGCAAGGAAAAGAAAATTCAAAACTATTTCCAAACATAACCCAACCTCCTAGGGTGGCCCATATTCTCATATTAACTCATAATTGCATTAGATCTAAAATGTAATTAGATTTTCATGCAAGCATTATTAAAGGATGTATATTAGCTGATTAAATTTATAACACAAAGACTTAAATAATCCAGATTGATCTTAATAAAATACACTTATGCCTTACTATATAAGCACAACTGGTTCGAAAAATGTCTGCTTGTATGCAAAAATGAGTAAAAGCAACACTAAATTCTCATTAACATACATATTAAAGTCTCCAATTTGTTCCTAGAAGCAGAACATACCAACACTTTTTTATACAAGCTGTAATGCATGTAATGGATATTCATATTCAATCAAAATATTCCATTATATGATTTTTAAAACTAGTGAATTAATATTCATTTTTACAAATTCTTTCACATATTCTACACCATATCTAGAATAATACCTTTACAGTTTCTGTTACAATAGTAAAGACAAAACGACAAAGAGGTGTGAAAAATAAAAATGGAAAAATTAGTTACATGCTCGGAGCTTGAAAAATTTAGTATTCTTTACTCATCAAACAAAAACAGGTATGTATACATGTACATATGTTTCACTTCTCCAGCAAGTACTCGTCAAGTGCCATTTTAATGGCAGATGAGTGTAATCTAAAGTACATGTCCTGGTGTGAAAAAGTACGAGAACCTTTTGATTCAATAACTGATGGCACCTCCTTTAACAGCAATGACTTCAGGTAGATGTTTCCTGTAACTGCTCATCGGTTTCTCACACCAGCCAAAGTCATAATTATCACATTTGAGTGTTTCCTCACATGAGGCCTCTTCAAGGCTATGCACAGCACTTTAGTAAGGTTTACGTCTGCACTTTAACTTGGCCAATCCAAAATGCAGTGTCTTCTTCTTCTTCAGACAATCTGCTGTAAATCTACTTGTTATGTTAGGATCACAGTCTTGGTACATAATCCACATGACTTGTCATCTCAGCTTCAGTTTACAAATGGATGGCCCAACTCTTTCCCTGCAAATTTGCCAATGCAACATCGAATTCACGATTCCATTAATTCATTTCCCATAAACGATTGGAAGCCTTCTGGCTCCCAAGGCCATAAATCAGCCCTAAACCACCTTGATAATCCCAGGACTTTGTTTGATGGGCAGGATGGATTCTTCTGTTGGAAGGCAGTGTTTGGTTTTCAATAAATGTGTAGATACCATAAAGTACCTAGAAGAAAAGTCTCAAGTTCGTATTGCATTACAAGAACATTTCTCCTTAAAGGGGACCCGCACTCCCAATTTCTCAGACTGGTTATTAAACCTCAGTAACAAAATAAATTAATTGATATAATAATTTTTTTTTACAAATTTCAAATTAAGCACAAAATCGTGAACTTTGTGAAAGTACTGTATAGTCACCACGTTGTCCCACACCCATGGTCTTGCTACGGCCGAGAGCGGGAGTTTGCAAGAACTGCGATGTGAAGCGGCCCTTCCTGCTCACTAGTCGCTGTGATGAGTAATGTGATGCTATGTATGAGCAAATAAGTACAGGTTCTGCAGCAGACATTTCACTGGACAAATGTTTCAAAATGATCTGCACGGAGAGTTAATAAGTAGTACTTATCGGCAAAACTGTCTCAAAGTCAAGAGCAATATTTTTGTTGGATTAAAAGAGATGTTTTCGCAAGTTTTCTTGTTTCAGATCTTTTGCTGCCTCGTTCTGAATTGCAATGACAGCAATACAGTACTGAGCATACCAGGAAATTTTGCATGTCCAATTTACATGTTACTGTGTATATTTTACTTTCATTATTTCATTTAATTGAAATGCACTCAACCCCAAAACATACATTTAGCATTGCTGTTCCCCATTGATAAATTATCCTCAATACTGAACAATTTTTTTTCCAGAACATGGCAAACTGTGTCATACTACATGCGTAAAGTATAGTAACAGCCTTATTTATGGCATTATTAGTCAAACCTTATTTTTAATTTACAGCAAAGAAATTTGTATTTGTGATCATGTGATTAATATATGAATAAGCACAATACACATTTTTCTTTTTGGCTAATTCCATGCCAATTAATGTATATTCCTTTTTTAAGCATAACACTTGATGGGTTTTTATTTTTGGGCAAAGAAAAAAAGTCTCAAGTTGGACAACGGACATGAAGTAAGACACTTCATCGCATTTAAACTTGCATCACATCTGAAAAAGTATAAAAGATTTGATGCTTTTAACAAAGAACCTCTAATTAATATTTTCAGCCTTTTCAGTGATTCAGATGTAAAATCTCATTTAAACCCCCACTGGCCTTTTTCAATGGTCTTACAATGGTACTTATTAAGCACCGACAATAACAAATGATGCACTCTCTTGTGACGTCAGTGGTCTTTATGCAGCAAGAGGAGAGGCTCTTCCTTATCTTTTAAGGCCAATATAAACAGCAGAGAGGAAGTAGTTAGAATTCAGCTTTGTCTTTCTGAATCTGACACATTAATTACATCTGTCCACCTGGATCTTCATTATTCATTTCCTTGGCTGAAGTCAACGTATTTATAAATGTCATTTTCCAATACTGTTACTCTAGTGCTTTACATCTCGAAGTGCAAGACTTGAATGGGAGGAACACTTTCAGCAACACAATCCCCATGCTGTGAAGGGAAATCTGGGGTGAAATTAATCAAAAACGTTGTTTGCTTTTGGCAATCTGCCTTTACATTACTCAGCAGAACATTAAAAACAAATGGTACATTTTACGTTTTGTACAGACTTCTCCCTTTGCGTTTCCTTAAGATAATAAGGGACTTCATTAGGGCTTACTGCTGTTTCAATCCATAGCACTACAGGAATTCTCCTTAAACCAATGCCTTAATTATCTATGTGATAATGAACAGGATCAATACAAACTTTAAAGTGCCGATTGTGTTAAAGTACATAGTGCATTGGAAAGACCATGTTTGTACTTGTAGCTACAACTGTATAGAAAAATGTCTGTTCCTTTACCGGACTGTATAATGGTCATTTTGGGTCAACACACCCAAAGAAAGCTCCACAGCTGAAACGTTGTGTTTTCTCTCTTCTCTTTTCAGCATAGAATAAACCTATTACTTGTTCTTTTGCATGCTGATGCAGCTACCCACCTGAACTAATTATCATCTTTTTATTAAGTACTTACAAAACACAACAATCTGAAAGCTTGGTTTCTGATTTTGGCTAAGGTACTTAGTAGTTTACCCCATTTTCAATAAAAATGCTTATGGTCAAAAATCCATTTTCAATGCTCATGTTAAGATATAACTATCAGGATACAAGGTAAATATTCACACTGTCAACCTGAGAACTTGCTCAGATCTGACATAGAAAGAGATCCTGTCCCCAAGAGAGAAAACAAATCTTAAAAATCTTATTTCTGAAAATATTCTAAGACACAATCACACAAACTATAGTTAAGGTTTCTAAAATTACTGGCACCCATATTTATGTTATAGCTGAAAGTCTTTCATTCCTTCATAACTTCATGCCAGCACAGGTTTGGCACAGTTAGGGCTCTAGGCTGGTATCTAGAAAGTTGTAGGTTCAAATCCCAGATGGAGGCATTGCTCATATACCATTAAATATGGTAATTCACTTTGACTGCTCCAATAAACAGCAACTAATAGACTTACGTACACATTTAAAAGTGAGAAGAAGAGGCAAAATCAAAATACTGTTACAAATGAGAGGAAACTGTTCATACTTGGTTAACAATTAGATAACATCCTGCTGTTTCTTGAAATAAGCCAGAATACTGGCTTAAAAAACATGGGTAGCTTTTTCCAGGCTCCCACAACAATTTAAGTAAAGAAGTACCCCCACTGTTTTTTATTCTAAATACAATTCCATGTTATTACATTTACTTTCTCCAACACAATTGATCTTTGATTGCAACTGTAATAACTGACCTCACTTTTGTGTAATAATGCAGTATGTTAAGGCATAATATGTAATAACACAATTGTGCAAAAATGTTGAATGTGTCAAATGTGAATGTTTTATTTCCTGAGAATATGAACATAGCTCTAGCCCATCATGCAGCAAGAAAGAAAAAGTGATAATCTGGGAATTTAAAAAAGACATACATGTGTATCCAAAAGCATCCAAAGACAAAACAAAAAGATTTTAAAGGGAAGTACTTACAATTGTGAAAATACCGCCATTTTGTTCCACTTCAGCTGTTTCTGCCAGCAATTCGATCGCTTTCTTCTTCCCGATTATATTTACCACTCGTTCAATTAGATCCATTTTGGGCTCCCTCAACCTATGGAACAACCCAGGTTAAATATGTAAAGTGTTCAGACACTGTGTCCCGACTGTTCATTGATCACAGTTGGCTCTTAAATGATATGGAGCTTTCTGCATCAAGAATACCAGGGAAAATTAGTTTAGATTATTCACAAAAAGCAAGACGGAATCATATAGACCATTTTGAAGTTAGCAGCTAATTGACCCAAGGATCCCAGCCAGTTCAACATTAAAAAAAAAAAGTCAAAGTATCGGTTTCAATAACATGGCTAGGTAGCTGTTCCACTGCATATCACTCAACTCTCTGGGTAAAGAAGTGCCTCCTGTGCTTGCTTTAAAATGTGCTTCCACATAGTTTCCACTGTGTCCTCTGGTTCATGTTTCACACTCCATTCTGAAGAAATCCTTTGGGTTGACTTTATCACCATCTTTGAGGACATTGATTACTTGTATCAGGTCCCCTTGAACACTTTGTTCAAGATTATAAAGGTCCAGTTCCTTCACCCTGTCAGTGTAGGATATTCTCTTAAGCCCCAGAATGTTTCTGGTTGGTATTCACTGGATAGTTTCCAGAATAGCAATATCTTATCAATAAAATGGTGACCAATATTGTACAAAATATTCTAAATGCAGTCTAAATGAAATAGTGCATTATACAATTTCAACATAAACTTCCTTGATTTTAATTTAATGCTTTTAACTATATATCCTAAAATTCTCAACCTTTTCATTGTTTCTCAAAATTGTCTAGACAATGTTAATGATTTGCCATCATAAACGCCTGTTTTGTTCTATATGTAGCCTCCTTTAGCACAGTGTTTCCTATTTTGTATTTGTAGCTCATGTTTTGCTATCTGCATGAAAATTCCTGCACTTGTCTACATTAACCATCATCTGCGTCAGCCAGGTGTTCCCATTTCCCCCCCTATTTCAAATTCAAATCACCACTAAGTTACTGAGATTTATTTTCCCAATAAAAAAAGCAGTGAAGAATCTGATTCTGAGTATATCCTATGACTTCCAAGAGCAAAGTTTTGACTGTAGTTTGCTTTTGTATTATATACTAGGATTACCTGTCAAATAGAAGACTTTATGGTTGTAAAACAGTGTTTGTTCTGCCAGCTCCACCATTTTGTGTTTTATAGATTAGTAACCTTTACTTTTCCAACCTTTTTTCAGTGTACATTGTCATCTGTCAAGGTCCAAGTGCAACTATTTATGAAATAAGAAAACTGAGTACAAGGGACTAGTCCCAGCTGAAGAAGGCATGACAGGAGACACCAATAGCTTAGAAGAAGACAAGCCCCAAACCCTAAACTACAATACGTGGGAGAGATCACAGTCTGATACTGGAAGCCCAAACTGCCAACTTCTCATTTGTCAATGAAATTTGTTGGGGCACATCAAATCAGATCATGTTAAACTTGTTTTGATTCACAAGCCAGTGTCATACAACAGTGATACAGTCAAGAAAACACATATACATGTTTAATTAATTGCACGTTAAGAGCAGATGCAGGATTGGATCCTATTGCCACTGTTCTAAGATTAAAGAGAAATTATCTCTAGAAGGACATCAGAAAAGAAATTTCAATAAACTTAGAAAGGCACTGTCCCAAGCAGATTTCAGAAGTTCTTGAGTCATAAACAAATCCACTAATTTATTATTTCAGGGGTCCTCATTTTGTCTCTTTGCCATTTATATATTGTCTACTTAAAAATGAATTTATTTAAATTGACTTAAGACAGTGAATAATTACAGTAATAACACAATTGTTTCAAATTTAACAAAATAAATCTGCTAAAGGGGAATTTTGACTATAAAATCAGAAATATTTGACTTTCCCTACAATAATGAATTACTTTCAATGGGTGTTGTTTGCATGTTGTTTACTTTAGCTAAACTAAAAAAAAAAATCACAAAAATGATTTAAAAATCATTTAAAAAGACACCAAAATGTTATCAAAATGTAAAAAAGCTCTGTAAAATGCATAAATAAAACAATTCAAAATAAATACAATTATTACTACTGCAAAGGGTTCAGGAATATCAAAGGTGCCTTACAGGAACAGGCCAATTGATTACGATGTGTGTTTGTGTTTCATATGCTTCAGCAAATTTTATACCGTATGTTTACAACAAACGAAATAAAGGGCTTTCTGATTAAAAAAAGCCCAGGAAAAAGTTTCATTTACATAAAACTTTTGACTTAAAAAAATAAGTCAAAAGATTCAGAGAGCCTATATACAACAGTAGATAGTATACTGTATACATTTCTCATAGAATTGTGTGCTCAGTGAGTTCATGGGGAAAGAAGACCAGACAAGCCTGTGTCCCTTGAGGGCAAGCACTGAGGGCTCCCGCACTATTCAAACTCATTCCTCAGTCCTGCTCTCGCTTCAACACACAGCAAAAGTGAAACAGAGATACATCATGAGGTACTTATGAATAAAAACAAGCATATCAGCATAGCCCAGCCCCTAGTGTTACACTCGAAGGAGCCCGTCATTGAATCAAAGAGTACGATTTCCCAACTCAAACCTGGAAGCAGTAACTGAACTTCGCCAACTCTGAAGAGCAACATTAAAATGTTACCAGAATACATCTTGTTTTTCAAAGCTTTGAGCCTAAGCTTTGAGGGGTGTAACCCCGGCGTCCTGGCCAAATTTCCCATTGGCCTTACCAATCATGGCCTCCTAATAATCCCCATCTATGAATTGGCTTCATTACCCTGCTCTCCTCTCCACTGATAGCTGGTGTGTGGTGAGCACTCTGGCGCACTATGGCTGCCATCGCATCATCCAGGTGGGGCTGCACATTGGTGGTGGTGGTGGTGGAGGGGAGTCCCCATTACTTGTAAAGCGCTTTGAGTGGAGTGTCCAGAAAAGTGCTATATAAGTCTAAGCAATTATTATTATTATTAAAAAGTTTAAATAAAAAACTAAGGGCTACAATTCAGGTTTTAACTAAAGGAACTCTTAAAACGCCAGAGCAACACCGAAGCTCAAAGGGGCACCTGACCTGTGGGCGATTTCCTCTGCCACTCTGTCCTCGGGGTCGTCCTCGGTGAGCTCGAATCGACCCTTGTAGTCCATCTCCTCCTTCTCGCCCAGCCTCTCCTTAACTGGACGTTTCCTCTTGAGGTGGGCGCCCCCGTTCCCCTCCTCAGCCTGGTGCTCCTTCTTGTCGTGCTGCATGTAATCCTCCAGCTCCTCGTCCAGCTTGGCAGCCTCCTCCGACTCCTGCTGCTGTCGCTCCCTTTCCATCATTTTGCGGGCCAGGAGGAAGTTGTACGTCTCCGACTGCCGACTGCTCATGCTGATGCCACCCTCCATGCCTAATATACCCAACTCTGCTGCCACCACCTCCTGGCTCTGCTCCTGCACGACGGCGCCCCAGATGTTGTTCACCTTGCAGCTCGGAGGCTTCTGGGGGGCGAGGGGGCCCGGCACAGGCAGCTTCACAGGAGGCGGATGGGCACTTTTCTGGCGTTTCCTCTTCCAGATGGCCCGGTCTTCATCGGAATCCGACTCGCTGTTGTCGCTGGAGTCTAGCCCTGCCGTGCTGCGGTAACTCGTGACAGAGGTGGGGGCCTGGCGCGGCTCCGCTCTGCTCTGAAAAGCCTGGCTGTTCAAGGCTGGGGGCTGCAGTTTCTGCAGAAAGAAGGTCAGGAATAATGCACGGGACACATTGGGGTTATGTAGTACTTTCTTTACTCTAAGCACAACTTTGCTTGGAACTTCATTATACAGGACAAAAGTACTACATGCAGTGTTCAGCATTAGGGGAAGATGTAAAAATGTCACCAATAAACCTAAGACTTAAAAGTATATCAAATTGAAAAACAAAATCAATAAGTAGAAAGTGTTTATGACACAGGCACAAAATCTAAATCATCCAAAAAAACTTGTTCCCCCCCCCCCATCACTGGAAACTTACAGTTGCTATACAACCATGATATACACTGGTAGTAAAAGGTTATGTTTTTAGAGAATCACACCCAAGAAGAATCAGCATGAGTTACAGATGTATAGCGACGTACCGTGTGCGTTTGCTGCCATGTGAAATAAACTTTTCGCATTGTAACAGGCCTGTCTGCCTTCTTAATAATCACACTCGAGTGCAGTCCAGATATTTTAGCAGTGTATAACTGTTTTTCCAAAAAGTTATCATCTTGTCGGCATCTGCGCCAACAATTGTGGATGGCTGATCATATTATTTAATCTTCTTCAGACCCATTACAGTTCATTTGCTCTACACCACTAGCACTCTTCCAGATACAGACCGCAGACGCTAAGCAAACCTGCGTCAATACCTGAATAGGAGAGTTTTTAATAAAAAAAAAATCACATTTGCAGCCGTAAACTACATAATTACGTGACTTCTTGGTAAAGCGAATGACACTCTGGGTTGATTTTGCTGTAACTTCAAATTTAAAACTGGAATCCAAAACAATCACTAAATATGCATGTAATAACTTCACCTTAAATATCCTCACGAGCTTACCGATTTTAGCCTTTAAATCTCGTAATTAAAAAAATGTACACAGCTGAGTTCCTTTCACGTATAAATTAAAACGAAAACGTTGCTACCTCCTTAACAGCAAAGCAACCAAGGTATATCTAACCGTCAAATAAGGTAAAACCGAAATTACCTTTTCTGAGAACCAAAACGCGGTATATTTCACTCTTAAACATATTTCAACAAAACTTACCTGCATTTGTTCATCCGCAGCAACTCCCATTTCCGAATCAGAGTTAGAACTACAGAGCTCACCATCTTCGAGATCTTCCATCCTATCCGCACTCACCGCCATTTCCACTAACCCGGCAATAAAACAGCTCCCTCGGGCCGCAGGAACACCTTCCTGTGTCACTCGGCCTCCGGAACAGGAGGCCAGTCGATGTCACGGCGCCTCCTGCTGTTCTACAAGACAAACCGCTCACGTTAACAAAGCCCGTCCAGATCGTGGAGAGAAGACGCAAATGTGAAAACACTCCTTCTGATTCACATCACCACATAATCTGCTTTTGTCGCGTAAGGGATCTGTTTGCTTTAATTAATCAGTTTAAGACATTCACCTGAATTTGGTTTGGGGCCGAATCCAGTCCAATAATATATTTTTTGTTACGTGATAACCCAGAACATTATTTTAAATGGGGTTTTATTAGCTCTAGTACAGTTTTAACATTACTTGCTCTTATTTAATTTCTGTAGTCTTAAACTGAACATTCCCAACATTATCTAGACTGAGGTTATAGACAAGCCAACATAAACATAAATATTCTTCCTAAGTAGTATTTTCAAGCTCAGTGTCTCCATCTTATATTTGCAGTGTCCACTCAGTTGCTTACACTGTTTGATTTTACGCCACCTGAATAATTCAACTGAATAATAAAAGTCAGATTCTAGTTAATGTTTTACTTGGGTGATGGTGGATTGTAACTTTGCTTTTTACACTCTGTTACTTATTTTAACACCCCACACTCACGCACCCGACGACGTTAAGTGTAGACGGAATGTTAAAAACTGCAAAATAAATTCGGACAATGTATTCGCTTGGTTGCAAAATTGCATTGACCGTCTAGTTATTATCAAAGGTTAAATGTATAGGGAAAAAAACATACAGATTGCATATATTGGATCAATTCATCTATTTTGATGTGGAAAAAATAACATTACAATTATTAAAAAAACATAAAAAAAGACAAGCTAGCAGAGGATGGCTTCGATCCATCGACCTCTGGGTTATGGGCCCAGCACGCTTCCGCTGCGCCACTCTGCTGCTCGCTGAAATGGCTGTCGTCAATCGAATTTATCAGTGCTGCTCTGGCCTTCTAGGGGCACTATTGAGTCAAGTATCAAAACGTTAGCACATTTCTTTAACTTCTAACCGTAACGAGCAATAATGACATCCTATTGCTGCGGGGGTAAATGTGTTTTGTGTTATCCGAACAAAAAAAAAAAAGAAATATATGATCATGACTTCAGCTCACAGCCTGGTGATTTCACAGAAACATGTCACCCAACATTTTACGTGCTCAGAGTGAACTGACTTGCGTGTTGCGTAAGCTCATGCACGTAAAGGACGCAGAAGGGCTGCAAAGCCAGTGCTGCTGGCGACAGATGGGTAGAGCCTGTATCTCACCAATCACCGCCTCCGCTTCGGGGGGCTGGGCTGCACAGCACTGTCTGCGCTGAACTTGGCGTCGGTGCTCTGTTACAGCCATGCAGCTTATTGCTCTAACTGCTGTAAAGCACTTGGCCCTCAGGAGAAAAGTCCTTTTCTGCGGTTTCCGACAAACGGCAACCATGTCCACACTCCTGATCAACCAGCCGAAATACTCCTGGCTCAAAGAACTAGGCCTAAAGGAGGAAAATGACGGAGTTTACAATGGAGCGTGGGGAGGGAAGGGAGAGGTAAGACGCGATTTAAGTGGCATTAGGTAGCAAGGTCAGCCAATAGCAATGATTTGCTAAAAATACTTATGAAGATGGCTGCAAATCGAGACTGTCCCATTCACTTAAACGTTTCTACTGTTATTTATTTAAAATTTAATCCACTCGATGCTAAGATACAGAAAAAACGTTTAATGTATTAATATCCTAAATGAGATCTTAAAAATGCATTGTAAAACTTTAACATAGCATCCCTCCACTTAAAATTACCTGCATTGAGCTACGTATCATAAAGTTCTGCTGCTTTGTTGTTTCTTCGATAAGAATTATGTCAACATAAACCTAGGCCTTTGTAATAGTTTCTTCAAGCTAATACTATCTCGTGCGGTGTATGTTTATTTCTTTTTTCGTGTAACATTTTGAAAATGTTTATATAAAAAAAAATTCTAACAGGTGTTTTCCCAGTTTTATTAATTTATTTTAAAATTTCCCTTAAATGTACCACAGTATTTGCTTATTCTTCTTTATCTATTATATGTGAGTTTGATTTGCGTGCTAACTATACCAAGATCGAGATCATTGATATAAATTAGAAAGAGCAGTGGTGCTAGTACAAATACAGTATCTGCAGCACTTTGCTAATTATATCTTCCGAATCGGAGGATTCATTAATTCTTATTTGTACTACTCCCTATCCATTTACCAGTTATCAATCCCACAAAACATGCATTGTCTTGCATATCACTTGGAATTTATATAAAAGAAATAAGACTTATTGGCTTACTTGGTTTGGTTCTGATGCCCTTTTTATTCCCTTCTTGTTAATGGGCTATGAATAACATTTCTTGTGTCCTAAAGTAGAATCGGTACAATTCCATATGACTGTGGGGATTTAAGTGCGTTTAATAGCTATAACAATTCTCTCTGTTCTGTGCTAAAGCTGCAACAGAACACCCCACTGAAGTTAAGCAGGTGTGAGCCTGGTCAGTACCTGGATGGGAGACCTCCTGGGAAAAAACTAAGGTTGCTGCTGGAAGAGGTGTTAGTGGGGCCAGCAGGGGGCGCTCACCCTGTAGTCTATGTGGGTCCTAATGCCCCAGTATAGTGATGGGGACACTATACTGTAAACAGGCGCCGTCCTTCGGATGAGACGTAAAACCGAGGTCCTGACTCTCTGTGGTCATTAAAAAATCCCAGGGCGCTTCTCGAAAAGAGTAGGGGTGTAACCCTGGTGTCCTGGCCAAATTTCCCATTGGCCCTTACCAATCATGGCCTCCTAATAATCCCCTTCTATGAATTGGCTACATTACTCTGCTCTAGCTGATGTGTGGTGAGCGTTCTGGCGCACTATGGCTGCCGTCGCATCATCCAGGTGGATGCTGCACATTGGTGGTGGTGGAGGGAAGTCCCCATTACCTGTAAAGCGCTTTGAGTGGAGTGTCCAGAAAAGCGCTATATAAGTGTAAGCAATTATTATTATTATTATATCACTTGGAATTTATATAAAAGAAATAAGACTTATTGGCTTACTTGGTTTGGTTCTGATGCCCTTTTTTCCCTTCTTGTTAATGGGCTATGAATAACATTTCTTGTGTCCTAAAGTAGAATCGGTAGAATTCCATATGACTGTGGGGATTTAAGTGCGTTTAATAGCTATAACAATTCTCTCTGTTCTGTGCTAAAGCTGCATAACAGAACTTTGACTTTGCTCAGCCAGAGGCATGTTGACAGGTTGCCTAAACCTGTCAGCCATATCATTAGCCAGCAGCCCTATCACTCTGATGGGGACACTATACTGTAAACGGGTGCTGTCCTTCAGATGAGATGTAAAACCGAGGTCCTGACTCTCTGTGGTTATTAAAATCCCAGGGAGTAGGGGTGTAACCCCGGTGTCCTGGCCTCCTAATAATCCCCGTCTATGAATTGGCTTCATTACTCTGCTCTCCTCCTCACTGATAGCTGGTGTGTGGTGTGCGGTGAGCGTTCTGGCACACTATGGCTGTTGTGTCATCCAGGTGGATGGGGAGCCCCCATTAGTGGAGCTCAAGTGCTATATAAGTGTAAGCAATTATTATTATTAATGAACACCTGAGGGAAATCTCCATTTATGTTAGCCATAAACATCCAGTTTAGAGGTTTACTTGTGGTGTTAATGTGATTAATTATGTGCTATTATTATTATGTGCTATTTGTTAAAGATGCACTGAAAATAGTATGCTTTAAAGATGTAGGATATAATTAATATTGTCTTTCTAGGTCGTCACTTCTTATTGCCCTGCCAACAATGAACCCATTGCAAGAGTCCGACAGGTAATTTCAGCCTCATTCTCTTAATGCTTATATTTATCCTGGTGGATGTCATAGTTGAAAGCTGTGTTCTGTGCATAAATATATATCCAAGGCCATTTACTTTAGGGACAAATATATATTACTTACCAGTCTGATAGCATTTGAAGTAGAGACTTATTGCATAAACCTTTGTCCTCTGGATGACCTTGCTTACTATAATGCCAAACTGACAGATAGATATAGTTATAATACATTTCTTATTTATTAAAGGATGAAAACAAAAAATATATATATACAAGCATTTTGACATAAACTCTTGAGCAAAGAAACTGTATTTTTGGAGATTCACAGATGGCAAAACACCTTATAGAGCTTAATGTTCATAGATGCTACTGATACAATTATTTTTCCTAAATGTCTTGTTAATTTTTAAAGTAATTCTTTATTTAATTTGTCACTGTAATGGATTACTTTTTAAAGTAACTTTCCCAAGCAATGCTTGTACCTTTCCTTCACAGCAATGTAGGCATAGCACCACATTCTACTTCCTCTATTACATTCTGTGACTATTTGGAAAAGTACTTTTCTCAGAAATCCCTTAAAGGGCTTTAGACATTTATTTATGTTATTGAACTGAAATTGCAAATTTCTGCCTACACCTCATTCCTAGATTAATTTCTGTTCATGTAATAAATGTCCTTTTTATTCTGTTTTGCGGTCTGTCATCATTAGTGAACGCAGTTAAAAATGAACTGTTACTGTCTTGTCACAGATGAGCTCCATTGCAACAGTTTAAAAATTGTGCAATCTTCCTCTCATCCTCTCAACATTTCTGTTTCTACGTAAAATCTTTTAGGGTCATGGTTTAATATATGGAGGCTTATCTCATTTAAAAATATTTTGTGAATGTTACTCAACTTTCCATTTCCCAGTTTGCCTAAAAAAAGGGATTACTTAACAATTCATACAAAAAGTAAGTAAAACACAAGCATTGGAAAATATTTCACATATCCCAGATGTACCTGGTACATTCAACAACAATTGGAACAGAACTTTTCCAGAGTTTGAGTGAATAGTTTGGTGCCAATTATTAAAGTTTTTTTGTGTTTGAGAATAAAGGGCGGTTTGGAGGTAAATAATTCTGAGCATGCTACTTTGAGTGAAACTCACTTGGTTGTGAACATTGTGATGGTACTTAGGATTCTTTTTTGTGCTTAATTTCAAGGCCACGATGGCAGAGTATGAAGAGACCGTGAACAAGGCAAAAGAAGCCTGGAAAGTGTGGGCAGATGTAAGTACTGTCAGTAAAGCATTCTAAGGATAAACCAGAAAGACACACTTGTCGTGTTACTGTCAGAAACACTCAGTGTAGAAAAGAATCCACAAACACATGTGATGCGTTCAAAATAATAGGATGTGTATGGTGGATTAATACAAGTAATTAGTTGTGAAATTTTCAAATTGCCATCACAGGTCTTTGCTTGTTTATTATCTATTCATCACCACAAGAAATTCAGCAGCATGAGATTACCTCTCTCCTCTTGAAGAAAAGAAAAAACAGAAGAGAGCTACAGCATGTATTTAGTACACTTTCAAACTAGTAATTCTAAATGCTAGCTGATGTATTAACAATCCTTTTTTTCCCCATTTTCATTATTTTTTTAAAGGAAATATCTATATTGTTATTGTCAAGTATGATCCTTCAATAAAACATTAGTCTGACTTAAACAAAACTAAAATGTAGTGCTGAAAGTTAAATTCTTTGAAATTATTTTTAAATTGTGTGTCTTGGTGTTGGTTCTTTACAAGGTTTGTAAACATATATTCATACTGTTTAAATGTGATAACTGAAAGTCATTTCCTTTTTTACATAGATTCCAGCTCCTAAACGGGGGGAAATTGTAAGACAAATAGGAGATGCTTTAAGGAAGAAGATTAAAATTCTGGGTAGCTTGGTAAGAACTTTTGAGAAGCATCTACTAACTTTATTCTGATATATTCAAAAATAAGGGTTAGCTTTTCCTCAAGACAGTTCTTTCCTGTCCTGGTGTGTTCAAAACACGGCTGTGTTTTAAAAAATAATACAGAGATGGGAAAAGCAATATTTTGCTCTTAACATCACATTGTTCTGGATGAAAAGGTCTGTTTACATTCTATTACTGTTTAACGTTAATGCAGTCTAACATTAATAAAAAAAGAGTTTTTAAAGCCAAGAATTCAAGGTGCTGACAAAGTCAACACTGCAGACTTTTTCAGAATAAACAGTAAAATATGAACCAGAGAACACAAGTGGACACTTAGAAGGAATAATGCTTTTAATACTGTGAACAGGAGCTACTTTTTTACCAAAAGGGTTGTGGATGTAAGAAGCTGATACCGTTGCTTTTTTCAAGAAACATCTGGATGTGATCCTTGGATCAGTTAGCTCCTAGATACCAAATGGGCTAGAGGTCTGAATGGTCTCTGCTCATTTGTTACCCTTCATAAGTCTGAAGTATATCTTAGAGCAATTGATTGATTTTTAATACTGGAAGTTAGGAAATTCAGAGGTTGTAGATTCACTATCTTTAAAACATGAAGGGCAGACATGTTGCTATGACCAAATACTTCAGCCATTTCAGTGTGTGATGTTAGATAGTATGGATGCTATGTGGTCCAACATATAAGAGCTGTGTACATGAACAATTTTTTTTCTCACTTCTCAAATTATTCTGATGTCTTGTAATAGAAAATTCCACTTATGGCTTCAGTTTGTTTAATTATAGTTTACAATACAATATAATTAATTATTAATATAATCAGCATTTCTGATTTGTGCTTTGAGGCGGCACAATAGATGGTCTATCTTATGCTTCTGCCTTTTTTGTGCAGGTATCCTTGGAAATGGGAAAAATTTATGTAGAAGGTGTTGGAGAGGTTCAGGAGTATGTAGATATCTGTGACTATGCTGTTGGTCTCTCCAGAATGATTGGCGGGCCTGTTCTACCTTCAGAAAGTAAGTCAGGATTTGCCTGCATGTGTATTTTCATGCATCTACAAATACTGGTGTCATTACCAAATCTAATTTTATAATCACTTAAGCACAGTTTTGGAAAGGCTCTATTTGAAGAGAGAAAAGCACATTGAAAGTCTGGGTATTTATGCAAGTACTCATTTTTCATAAACTATGTATCAGTGTTTAATTACATGTCAGGAGTACTCACAAAAGTAGAAAGATATCTAGTGCTTGATTTCGGATGAATCATTTAAGAATAACAATCTGTACAGAGAATTACAGTAAGTGAAGGTTTGCTAATAACCTGATAATGATCGAAGTCAAATCAATCTAGAGTGGGTCTTGTGGTTTTAACAGTACACAGGTTAATTATTTAGATTGGCCTTATCAAATGCTTTTCAGATTTTTTTACTTCTAAAACATGACTATGTTCTTATCTGTTCCTCCACACCCGCCCTCTTTAGATTTGAGTCCTTATTTCTAATGTTGACAGAACCTCCACTTGATTCTAAATGCACCAGCATTTGTTTCCAGCAAATTGAGGTCTTACAGTTGTCCTGCAATTACCTTTAAATTGTTCACAAAAGAGAGTTTCAGTTTTTTTCTCAGATGAGCCTTTAAATTTGAGGTTTGTGATTGATTGTTATAGGATTATGGTAAATAACAGAAATTGAATTTCAGTGACATTTGTTTTTCATATTTTCTGTTGGAAGTGGAAAAACCCAACTTTTTAAATGCAAAATTATAATGTTCTGGATATAAGTGTGTATATTGTGTGTATATTGGTGATTTAACTGCTTCTCTGCTTTCAGAAATTTTAATTTTTGGAAATCACCTGTTTCTGACTTTTTAATTCCTTAGGACCAGGTCATGCTCTTATTGAGCAGTGGAATCCAGTTGGTCTTGTTGGAATCATCACTGCATTTAACTTTCCAGTGGCTGTATACGGCTGGAACAATGCTATAGCACTTACATGTGGAAATGTCTGTCTATGGTAAGATCAAGCTGAAACATAATATATCACCACACAAAATGTAGTTTTTTTTAAAGGTGGGAATCTCTATGTACGGTTTAAGAACAGTTTTAAAAAATATGTACTAATATTTGTATGAATTCCCACTCAATTTGAAATCGCCACTGCTGCCTTGACCCTCAGCTATGTCCCACACGTGGAGAATGAAGGAGGGCAGACTGTAAGCACATAACAATTACAGTAGGAGGTCAGTGCCAGTTGCAGGAGTGGCATGTCTCTCACTGACACTTCAACTCTGGGCTGTTTTCCTAGAAGATGAGAGAGCCCTGAGTGACCCATATTGGCCCCCATCACCAGCATTGAATCCTCAAATTCCGCTCACAATTTGCCAGATTCCTTTGGTTTGCCAAGCAGAACTGGCATCAAGTTGTGAACTTGTAAATGACTAAGTGTTCGCAGTTGAGGAGGAGGCACATACAGTATGTTGTCTTCGACTTTCTCGTGGCACAAAGGTGTTAACAGTAAGCTGCTCTGATTAACACCTGGGAAGCTTACATACTCAATTGGTGACACCAAATGCAAAAAATAAAAATGAAAAACAGGTTTTTTGTTCCTGTTTTGGCAAAGAAATATAGATACATTACAGTAGACATTTGTATAATGTTTTTTTTTCTACAGAATCACAGAGCAGAATATGTTGTGTGTACAGACTGCATAATATTACATGGATCAAACCACATATATAGTCAGTGTTAAAGTAATGAGGAAATGGTATAACAGCTTTGCAGCATCTGTGATATCTACTGTTAATTCTAGAATTAATTTAATAAATATATTCCTTGTTTTCACATGCACTGAAAATTAAAACATTAAGTTTTAATGTGAGTTACTTTTTTGTAAATTTTTTTTGAGAATCCCAACTAGATACAAAATTAATTTCCTCTAAGTTGAATAAATTATTCTCATTTTCATAGTTTTGCTGTCAGGTAGTGGTGTCTCAGAGTCCCTAACATCTGCCCTTTAAGCCCATTTTAGATGTTTGTGTCAATTTAAACAGTGAAAAGTCTGATTGAGACTTGTTAATTGCAAGATTAAATCATCTGAATTCACCTGTGTTTCCAGACTGTTCAGTTCTATAATGTTTACAGATACTGAGACAATTTGACATTTGACAACTGGAGGACTTGACTTACTCTTATTAGTACTATTTTCTTACTAATAATTGATGCATTTTATTAAAATAACCTTTTTTTCCCCATCAGGAAAGGTGCACCCACTACTCCCCTTACTAGTGTAGCTGTCACAAAGTAAGTTTAATATTTTGTTTATTTGTAACCAACTTTTGAAACTTGTCTTCTGTCAGAGTATTATGTCCTGGGTATATGTAAATATGATATGCTGTTAGCATGGTATCATAGTATGTTGTCATTTTCTGCGATACCAGAGAATGGCTTTCTGGCTTCTAAAATAAATTACATATACCTCATGTACATTACTGTATAAGTAGTTTTTGATTTACATTCTTAATTTTTTGAATTTTTTGTTTAAAGCGTCTCAATATATATATGTACTATTTCTTAGTTTAGTGAGAATTAGCTCTCACTTTAGTTCTTTAGTGTTCATGTAGGTTTCCTCCAGTAGTCTGTCACCATGAATAATATGTGTAATGACATGCAAAACATGTCAAGATTTGCCGAGAAACACAAAATACAATTCAGTGCCAAAGATTCTTGGAGATTCAATTTCTGAATATAAAGAAATAACTTCTTTAGCAGGAACACAATGCAAAAGGAACATGTTCTTACTGTGAAGCCTTCATGAACAGTAAGATGTGTTTTTTTGTTAAGGTGTGAGGAGGGACAGAGTTTTTTAAAGTGAATACATTTTAAGACTTGCAAACCCCAAAAGTTTGAAAAGTTGGCTTATATGCTTAGCAGATCCCTAAATAACAAAGAATATTATAATGATACTTACGAGAGTTTAAAAAAGCATTCAATAAGCTCATTGACTGCAAAAGGACCAAAGATTAGTTGTTCAGATGTCTAAGGGCACATGACTATATATTTTCCAGTGTTCATCACCTACCATGAACAACAATTTTCCTTTCACATTTTACATAAAATTGCTAAATATTAACAGACATTTTGTTTAAACTTGTACTATGTAATTGCTTTATTTATGAGAGTTCAGACCTATTTACATTTATTCTTATGAGAAGTTATTATTTTTTTAATTTCAGCAACATTTTCAACACAACCACATATCCCTGGTAAATTGAGAACTACCTGTATATAACACTGACAATGCTTAAAATGTATGTTGCACATTTCACAAGAATATTTAGCTGGTAAACTGAAAGCAATTCAGAAATAAACAAAACACAGGTTTAGTAATATCATAATTTTTACCAAATGTCTTTTACTTTACCTTCACCAAAGTGGCTTAGCAAGATCCTGAAGGCAAGTCCTGTGTGAATAGTGCTTAGATTTTGGTGGTTGCTTTTTAGCTGATTCTTAAATGTTATTAAAGAATGCACAACAACCACCATACAACATTATCTTTATACTTTACCAACACTTTTTTTTTCTTAACTGGCTAATTGGATGTGCAGATAGAATTCAGCATTCTTTAGACTCGCTATGCAGTACGCTGCATTGTAATTGAACAAACTGTATAAGTGAAGAAATGATGGCCATATACAGTATAAAAATTATATCTGTATGTTATAGTTGGGAGTGCATTCTTGACTTTATACACATATTCAGTTCTGATGTGTAGCAGAATCTAATTGGGATTTTATGAAAATCAGGAAGTGGCGTCTCAGAGTCCTTAACATCTGCCCTTTAAGCAGGTGAAGAAGTTTAACACACCTGAAGAAAGCTCCACGGCCGAAATGTTGTGTTTTCTTTCTTCTTTTTTCAGCATGGAATAAACTTGTTCTATTACTTGTTCATCTTCCCTTTAAGCCCATTTTAGACGATTGTGTCAATTTAAACAGTGCAAAGTCTGATTGAGACTTGTTAATTCTACGTTTAGATCAGCTGATTTCACCTGTGTTTCCAAACTGTTCAATTCTATAATGTTTACAGATACTGAGAAAAGTTGACATTTTACAACTGGAGGACTTGACTTGCTCTTATTAGTACTATTTTCTTACTAATAATTGATGCAATCCTCACATTTGTTGATATTATGTGCAGTCTGTGTACCTGTGTGCTCATTAAGCATCTAGTTACTGTTTTTACAAAGAGTAAACTTTTTTCCATGTTGGCTGTCTTGAATCTGGAATGAAACAACTGTTTTGTTTTGTTCTTCAGAATCATTGCAGAGGTGCTGGAACAAAACAACCTGCCTGGTGCAGTTTGCTCCATGGTGTGTGGGGGTGCTGATATTGGGTGAGCTTTGTCATGTACTTTGTAGACTCAGTATTCTGTTTGGATTTATTATTTGGTATTAGGGATCCTGTTGTGCGTTATAACAGCTGTTAACCTGCCTTTTATTTACTGAGAGATAAATCCCTGTGTGAAACCAGATGAATGTTAAGAGCTTAAAGCTTGTGTAGCAAATCTATGGTAACAGGTGTTCTATCTCTTCTCTTTATCATGTAGTGGATGTGTTAAATTCCAGAGGATTTCAGTACTGTACCCGTGATGGAAGATTGTAAAAGAAACGATAGTCCTTTGTATTTAAAGGAAGAACAGAGGGGAGCTTGTTCACACTTTTGTGAAGTAACTCCTGCTGTTTCCTCTCTGTAGAACGGCCATTTCTAAGGATGAGCGGATTGACCTGGTGTCCTTCACTGGCAGCACTCATGTAGGGAAGCAAGTGTCTTTAATGGTGCAGGAGAGATTTGGTGAGTTCTGACTGACAGTTGGTACTGTATAAAAATTACTTTGTAATTGTAAATGTAATATTCTCAAATTAACTTAATTGCAATTCAGAGTGGCTGACTGGGTCTTTTATTGGAAGCATAGCACGATGAAACTGAGCCGAAGGTTATTAAGTGAAATTTTCAAATTAGCCGCACAACAGACTAGGATGGGGAGAAAAATCTAGTGAGTGAGTGAACCTCTCCCTGCCCCATCCCAAAGTACCCACTACCCAGCATCCACAGCTCAGCTTGGTCTTGTTTTTGTGTTGTAATAAATGCTTCTGGTTCTGTGTCAGTGGCATGAAGAATGACAGGCTGGAGACAAGTTTCTATGCTCACTGACATTCTTTTTGCTCATTTTATTACAACGGGCATGCTCATCACAGAGGCATGGAGAGAAAGTACAGATATTCACTAGAAGCAGAGGAGGGATTTATGTTGTTTATTTTTGCTGATTACTAAAAGTTTGTGATTACTGTTGTTTAAGTTGATCAATGTTAGTTTAATTAACTTAAAGCAAATGCATTAGTGCATCAATCGTGTATTATTTTAATAATGTGATAAATTATTATTTAAGGGATATATGGTGGTATGTTATGCAAAGGTATAGGATTGGATGTGGTTATACACCAGTTTCTCTGCACTGATCCCTCGCAAATGTCGAGAACATAATGTACTGTATAGCCTGGGCAAGGTCTTAAACATAGTTTAAATGTCTAACTTCCTATAATTTTATACAATAGATTTTATAAACATCTCTTGTTTTTCTTGAGTTATGTACACTTTCATTTTCCATGACTGTTTTAGAGAAATACCCACTGAATTATACAACATGTAGTCATATACCGGGCAATAATTTCTGGTCCTGGCTAAATTTCCCATTGGTCCTTACTGATCATGGCCCTCCCCACTGATAGCTGATGTGTAGTGAGCGTTCTGGCGCACTATGGCTGCCGTCGCATCATCCAGGTGGGGCTGCACATTGATGGTGGTGGAGGAGAGTCCCCATTACCTGTAAAGGGCTTTAAGTGGAGTGTTCAGAAAAGCGCTATATATGTGTAAGCAATTATTATTATTATTATTATTATTATTATTATTATTATTATTATTATAAGCAAGTGTACATCCAGCACAAATGGGGTTTAGAATACTGTCCCTCTCCCCTGTAGGTTAAAGAGAAAAATAAGTCTTAATAATGTTGTCAAGCATTTTCCTCAAAGCTGTATGGGCAGTCCCACTCTTCATGTAGAGCTCTTTTTATCTCAAGGAGCAAGCAGAAGTTCGTTCTGTGCTGAAAGTTAGAAAGAAAGAATGTTGTTTTTTCATTCTTTTTAGTTTCAGCATTGAATTAACTCTGCTTGCTTCTTTTTAGTTCACACTGAGATGAAGCTCCCCACAGCCAACTTTTATTCCTTAATTTTTTTGTAGAATTGAAGAAATGAATAGGCTACAAACCTCAACTGCAGATTTTTATAATGTTCGTTCCATTAATTTTGAATGATTTGTAGGGCGCCAGTTGCTTGAGCTTGGCGGGAACAATGCCATTGTGGGTGAGCTGCTTTTTTTATATATATATCCATGTCATAATTCAGTTTTTCCATGATAGACTAAACTAGTTTGATATTATGTTGTTGTGCTATTCATATTTTAAAATTATAATGCCTTGAATTTTAAATAATTATTGCTGTTAGATGCAGAAGATTGTTTTCAAGGCAAAATTGGTTTTAATTTGTTATAACGATTCTTATTAATTATAGAATTAATACTATGTTTTAAAAGATTATGGATTGTTATAATTTTGATAGTAGTTTTCATATTTCACTTTTGTTTTACTATTGGCATTTAAAAATTGACAAAGTACACATATTAAGATGTAAATTGTGTAAAATGTTCCCAGACTTCAATTATGTTCCACATCCCCTTTGTTTTCCTTAGATTTATTTCAATCAATCTGTAGCAAAAAAATCAAATATGCCATTATTGTCACTTAAATGGTGTTCTTCTCAGATGTTGGTTCTATTTTTTATTGTCAGATGCTAGATACCAAGTTCTTTCATTTCTTAATGTTTGTAATGTATTTCATAATGATTTTCAGTTTTTGAAGATGCTGACCTGAATCTCGTGGTGCCTTCTGCTGTGTTTGCTGCTGTGGGAACAGCAGGCCAGCGCTGCACAACAACAAGGAGACTGGTAAGGCCTGTGTGTGATGTGCAGTGGGTTGGTACAGTAAATGGCATCACTCTCAGGAGCACACATATCACAGACTTAAAATAATAGCTCTAAACCTGTATTCAAGAGTATATTGTTATGGGCTTTGATAAAACTGTAGATAATGTAAGAGGCCATTTCCCCCATTTGCACTATTTGTCTGCTCCTGAATATGAAGTGATAAAAAGTAAGATAATCCCTTACAGCATCAGGGTGCTGAGTTCAATTTCAGCTTAGGGCAGTTGTCTTTGTAGAGGTTTTATATTGTTCATTCTCCTCTTGTGGGTTTCCACAAAGTGCTCTAGTTTCTTTCCACCTATTAAAGACATCCAGGTTTGGTCTGATTGGCTAGTCTTAACTATCATTTTATGAAGAAGAGGGTTTCAGGGGGATTTATTTTACTCAGTAGGGTTGTTCCCTGTATAGCCAGTATTGAATATGGAATTATATAGAATAGGACAAAATGAGCATGATGGCCCAAATAGCCCCCTCTTAATTGCAGCTTTTCTAATGCTCTAATGTTCCTGGTTAGAAAGTGCAGTATTGACATCTTGAGGGCATCTTAAATCCATCCACCACTAGACTCTAGCTGTGCCACCAGCAGACCGAACATATGTTATTAACCTAGTTCATATAGTAATCCAACAAAGGGATCATCATATGTGGAGGGACCCCCTGATGGATTGCTTTTGCTCAGCATCACTTCCAGCTGTTAATGCAATTGGTGATTGTTGAAGAACCATAAACCCAATTACAGTTGCCTGAGGGCTCTGAGCTGATCATGTTAAATGGGATGACTGGAATATTGCAATAATACACTTCATTTTAACAGAGCTTTCTGACTGCATTTTACACATCTAAATGGATGTTTTGGCAAACCTTGATTTGGAGGCTGAGGGAGAGGTGCAGCACTATATATCTAAAGGTATATTCAGGTTCAGGGACAAAATCTAGAGGAATCAGGGCTCTCCCAATCTGGGTCAGACCTATCAAAAACGTCTGATTCAACACTGCATAATGAAATTAAGAATTTATGTGCAAATAAAGAAGTCATGGGAGCCTTCACCTTTTCTCACATAGACTGGGAAATAGGAATGTCAGCAAGAGAAACCAAACTGGTAGACATGATTAATGATTGTTACCTTACCCATAACTGTCAGAACACCAACCAGAGGCAATGGTTGTATTGACCTTGTCTTTTCAAACAATGGAAGCACAAACAGATTAGAGAACCATAGGGGAACTGCAATGTTGATATGTTATACTTTAAAGTATCTTTTAAGATTAAGTAAAAAATCAATAGTTTACAATTTCAGGAAAGCGGAATTTGAAGAAATGAAACAGAGCTTAAGGGAAGTAGAATGGGATAGGATCAATATGGAATCAGTGGAGAGTGTGTGGCAACAAATTAAGAAGATTCTGCTCAAGCAGAACTTGGTTTATCCACAGAATAAATAAAGCAAACTGTATCCCCAACACTTCAAGAAATAATTTATATAAAAAATTTCATCAATTTCCCTATGGGATTAATAAAGTATTATCTATCTATAAGGAAAAAGTTTGCACTTCATAAAATGATTAGAAAAACAATATTATACATAAAGAATATGAATCCAACGATTTACAAGTACAGGCTATAAAAAAAGAAAGAAAGACCAATAGAAAGATGGAAAGCAATATTCAAAAGTAAAAAAAAGAGCCACAGTGGCACATCATGGCTTCTGATCAGAGCTTATCCTGGTTTCTGTAGCCTTAAGTGAACTAAAGCTCACGTGACTCCTCTCCTGGATGGAGCATTGATCTATCGTAAGAATTATCACCAGCAATGCTGGCCTCCACATAAACAGCTGGGTGAAGTGGTAGAACTTGGACAAGTAACTCACTCAAGGGAACAAGAGCACTGCCTGCAGCAAGGACTTTAACCCACAATCGGCCAGATATGAGTCCAAAGGCTTACGAATGCCACTCCCATATTGCAATGTAAGCTGAAATAAACAATAAGATATTTCAGTACTGCAAGATAATGAAGTTTATGGTGATGTTAAATGTATGTGGTACACCTATGGGAAACTTCTAGGTAACGTAACAAGTATTTTCACAGATGTTCAGTAAGGAAGAAGTGAACAGTATGCCTCTGGCAGCAGAAGAACAAAGATCTTTATTAAACATAATTAGCATTGGAAGAGGCAAAAGTGTTTTGGGTACAACAAGCACTGAGGATTCAGATATTCTGAGGGCCAAGTGGTCTCTAACCAATTGTACTCAAGGAAATGAGAGCTGTTATGCAATAGCTGTTTACACAAAACATGCAACAGTTGCTTATGACAGAGGTAATACTGAAAGACTAATGTAGTGCCCATCCACAAGATGAGTTTCAAAACTGTCCCAAGTACTTATAGACCAATAAGTCTATCTTTTGGAACATGAGGGGTTGTGGAAAATATCATAATCTATTTGAAAATAGTATTCCATATCCTATTAACCTCAATAAGTGAGGTTACCAGACGATCTTCTGAACGTTCTTTGTAAAATAAACAACAGTAATGTATACACACAGAATATGGTGTGTTGAGATTTCCAGAAAACCTTGGATAAAATGTCTCGCAAAAGATTAAACCTCAAATTACAAGTGATAGGGATTCAGGGAAATGTGTGTGATTGAATTGGGAATTGGAGAACCGAGAGTACATATAAGGGGTGAATGTTCAAAATGGGGTGGTGTAGTTAATGGAAATTGCAAAACATAAACTCTAAACAGAAATGAGAAATGCTGAACAAGAAGAGGCTGTTTTAAAAAAAGACACATAGTAGTTTTTTTGTAAACACAATTACATTTTCCGAGACAATGTGGTGAATTGATAAAGCAAATAAAATGATAGGATACATACAGATGTAGCCATTCAAAATGCGCGGTAAAGCCCCGTACTGTGAGTTTTGAGCTACAGGCGACCGCGGTACGTCTTTCACTGGCCAAATATGATCGACAGATGGCACTCCTGGTGCATTAGTTATTATTGAAACAGTTGCTTTATTTAATCTCTCTACAGTGCCAGTTTAAATCTGCTTAATACACAATGGAGCTTTAGCCAAGTAATTCCTGGTTTTAAGAGAAAATTTTGATTTTTTTTGTGTATATGTTTTGTGTTGGTTTGGCAAAATTATCTTAACTTACAGGGTTCACAAAGATTTTAAGCTGATCACGTGGAAGAAAAATCACCTGCTTTTCGTGCATATTAAGTTGTGTGTATAAATTATCTACAAACATTTTTTATAGCTTTTAAAGTCATGCAATGTGTAAGCTAGGCAGGGAGATGTCATTGTTTCTTATTTTTGATTTTCTTTAAAAAATCGACTTTCCACTTCCACCTTGCCCTAACGGGATGTAGTATATTTGGGGGCTTGTTCAGGATCTTTGATTTGTTTTGTGGAGCCAATATTTTTTCCTTGGTTCATGCGTGCTGCACTTGGGGTTGTTTTAGTTTGTAGTGCTCCTTTGTATTACAGGTATTACAGTACTAACGTTTGTATTCTCTTGTGCAAACTAATCAAAACAACACCCCGCCCCCGGGTCTCACCTCCCGCTGTTCCACACACTCGAATCCCATGAAGTCAGATCCACAGATATGCCAAAATATTTGCGCATACTGCAGTGAATGGCAGTATATCATATA
This sequence comes from Lepisosteus platostomus, assembly GCF_059453375.1. Classification (NCBI taxonomy): domain Eukaryota; kingdom Metazoa; phylum Chordata; class Actinopteri; order Semionotiformes; family Lepisosteidae; genus Lepisosteus; species Lepisosteus platostomus. The sequence goes on from NC_142614.1 coordinate 52,725,607, forward strand.
CTGTATATACAGTATGATATTGTATGGTTTCAAAGCCACTACAGTACAGTATGTGTGAAATATTTTTCTTAATCAAAATTTAAAGCTAAACTTCTCTTTGCTGAAATTTGTATTAAGACAAAATCTAGATTTTCTTAATGTAAATTTAAGCCTGAAAAAGGCACAACGCAACAAACTTTAATATTAAACTTTCTCTGTACATCTGGCTATGTAAAAAGTATAGCCAAAAGGATCGCTCTGAAAGTTAATTCCAAGCTGAAAAGACAAGACTCAACATGTCGTCTCTATAACTCTTCAGTTTATGGCTCGTCCATGGTCTTTCTTTATTAGTATCATTAATTATATGAAATATATTAATAATATATTCTGTATTACATTTAAATTGGAACATTTTTACAAAAATAAAAAGCCGATACACAACGTGTCTGCTCTGTAACTCTTCAGTGTACAGAATAATCCCCACAGAGCAACACAACATTGTCACAACATAGTAAACAGCAGTCACTGGCTCACGTAAAGGTGTAACACGTCTGTCTTCACTGTCATGGTATGGTTTTCACATATTAATAAGCTGTTCTGCAGTTACTGGCAATTGTAAAAATAACCCTTCTTCCCTCCTTTGTTTAACTTAAAGAATTCTGTGAAGAAATCCTTAATCATGAAACCATCACTTATAATTATTCATCCAGATACACACTGCCGGAGTCAATTTTGCCACAAACAACCTCCCAGTAAGTCTTTGGACTGTACTGTAAGACAAAATATAGATTTTCTCAAATCGGATGTAAACCTGAAAGAGGCACATCACATTCACAGCAAGCTATAATAGTGGACTATGTATTCGGCTATGTAAGAAACAAACTAAAAGTAATTCTCTGATTGGGCTTTGAACTGCCTGGGTGCAGCGCCTTACATTACAGTCCATTGCCCATTACCACTATAAGGACAATACAAGTTTTTGTTAAAAAAAACATTGTCAAAATGTTATTAAAACATCCACTTGTGATATTTTAGCTGCTTAGTTATGTTTCCATTTTAATATTGCTGTCAACGTTTTTTACAATAACAGCAAGTGGAGTCCTTACTACGTATTCTTAGAAAGCTAAACATTATAACTTTTTATGAAGTACAGTTTATAAACTTTATAATGTTAGAAAAAGCACATTAAAACCATAACCCACTGTAAGTTAAAGACTTTGATACTTTTATATTTAGCTACCACTACCATCTACTATGTGTACATTAGGCATGTATTATGTTATACTACTGTTTTTATTTTCCGCTACAAAAAATTACCTTTGGATTTTCTTTATATGGATTTAAACCTAAAAGAGGCACATCACGTTCACAAGCTACAGTATAATAATAACAACCTCTTTTTTATATATCCAACTGTGCAATCTTGCTTTTATAAAATATCATACTTTTTAATTAGTTCAGTATGCTGTAATACAGTGTTTAAAATTAATAAAAGTATAAACAGTATACAACTTAAATTCTATAATTGGAAAAGATTCTCCCTCAGCATTGATCGGGATTCAAAACCAGCTCAAATGCTCCAAATGCCACATTAAACTTTCACTGCTCCACCTGGTGGTTTGCAAAGTAGTGCAGCCCCACAACTGAGTATTTTTAAAAAGCTGCGGTATCCCAAATAATAATAATAATTGCTTACACTTATATAGTGCTTTTCTGGATATTCCATTCAAAGCACTTTACAGGTAATGGGAACTGCCCTCCACCACCACCAATGTGCAGCATCCACCTGGATGTTCGAAGCCGCTGAAATGCAAACTACTGCGGTACCCCCCGCTCATTCTGAATGGCTGGATCTGTAGTTGATTTCAAATCAAGGGATGTTATGTTAAAATTTTATAATACACTAAATAGGCCTTATTTAGAATATTGTGTACACTTTTGTCACCACATTATAGAAAAATATTGCTGCTGCTCTGAAATTAGTCCAGAGAAGAGCGACAAGATGCATTCTGGGCCTTAAGGGAATGTCCTACACTTACAGGCTGAAGGAACTGAACCTTTTTAGTCTTGAACAGAGGAGACTACAGGGAGACCTGTTACTGAATTTAGTGCTGACTTTCTGAATAGTTTTTATAAATATAAGAACTGTTCTACCGAGTTGTTACTGAAAAGTTTGGAAATGTAATGCAGAAGAGAGATGCATGTTATATGTCAGTGAAATAAAAAATATCTAATTTTTTTTCTGTGTCTTTCAGCTGCTTCACGAAAGTATTCATGATGAAGTGGTGGAAAAAATTGCAAAAGCCTACAAACAAGTCAGAATTGGTGATCCCTGGGATCGTAAGTGTTAATTTACTTCATTATAGGAAAATTGAGATGAGTTCTGAAACAAAATTAATAAAACCTGTAAATTAGATAGTTCAGAAATCAGCCATATTGTATAACTGGGACGGGATAATACTAAATGGAAAACAAAAAATGTGCAGACCTTTCAAAGGCGACAGGAGACCACACTGAAAATTTAAATAAAGAAAGAGATTGAAAACGCAGTGAATCCTATCTCAGCCAACCCAATATGCTCATAAAGGCATGGGTGACAATGAGGCCAAATTTAAATGAACTTTTCAAGTGTAATAGTTGTGAAATAAGAAAAACCAGTCGGATTAATTGTGAAGACCTGTATAGGTTTCAGGGGGAATTAATTGAATTGATTTCCCTTTATGCAATGTAAAAGAGATGGAAGTGAGTGCAAACCTCAGCCCCTGTCAGTTGTGGTTTCAGTGCAGCTGTTTCCAAATATTGAAAGACAGCAAATCATTGATCGGTGTGTATTGTCTTTGTTCACAGCTAGCACTCTGTATGGTCCCCTTCACACGAAGCAGGCTGTTGAGATGTACAAAGCAGCAATCGAAAAAGCCAAAGAGCAGGGGGGCACTGTAGTGTGCGGAGGGAAGGTACTGAACATAGTTTGCCATGCTACATACCATTAATAAAACAAAAGTGTACTTTAAAGTTTCAATAAAATAACGTTTAATAAAATTGAATTATTAGGAAATAATTTGATTATAAATTATTTGTCCCTACAGGTGATTGATCGTCCTGGGAACTATGTGGAACCCACCATAATCACTGGCCTTGCCCACGATGCACCTATTGTCCATACAGAAACCTTTGTTCCTATTCTGTATGTCCTGAAGTTCAAGGTAGGAACCAGAAAAATGTAACACTGTATTAAACCAGTGTTGGAGAAGATCTTTTGAAGGTGTTGCTGTCAACACTTGTAAACTGAAAACAGATGAAGTCTGAGGTGCCACTGAATCCTGTTGTCTCTCAGACCAGTGATTGGGTTTGTGTCAAGAGTAAACTTCAAGGGGGAAGATGGAAAGGGATATGAAAGTACAAAAACAGATGGAAGTAAATTATACTAAGCAGTATCTAGTCCAGGAGGGTATTTTTCTGTGCTTGATCATGTTAGGTGATTTGGATACAGAATTGGTGTAGTGATTTTACATGAAACTACAATATGCAGAATCTACAGTGCATTTGGATTGCCTACAGTTCAAAAGGAAGTAGAAAAGGATTGATGGTCATATCCTTACAACATGTAAGCATGTAGCTGCAAGTGCCGATATACTTGTGTGCATCCTCTTCACCCTTTGCTCAAGTCAGGATGTTTCTGCTGTTCTAGACTGAGGAAGAAGCTTTTGCCTGGAACAATGAGGTCAAGCAGGGTTTGTCCAGCAGCATCTTCACTAAGGACCTGGGCAGAGTATTCCGCTGGCTGGGGTAAGGTTCTCCTGCTGCTGAAATCTGTTAAGTGTGGTTGTAGTACCAAGACGAGTCACTTAGTATTTTCATTTTTGATTAACTGGCTTGGGTACCATACTGTATGTGTTGGTTTGGCCCTTAAAATGTGCTACAAATGATAAAAACATCAGAATGTAACAAAAAACCAAAATCCATAAGGCCTTTTTTCATATAACATTTTCAATTTGTGTTATAGGTATGAAACGTTAACAGTTACTTTTTAGTTAAAACATTGTTTTCTGTGTTTTTTCATGCTTGACTATCAGTTGACAGGCTTAAAGTAGTGAATGAATTACATAACATTTATCATGGTTAAAGATTTACAATTAAATGATGATGACTGAAATATTAAACATAGAAACCTGGAGTGAAGGCAAGTGTAGCACATGCATTAATGCTCTATGAAATCCATTGGAAATATGGATTAATCAATGGATTTAATATTTTTAATTATAATTTATAATTAAAATTGTATTTATACTGTTTTTTCCAGACCCAAAGGCTCAGACTGTGGTATTGTAAATGTGAACATTCCAACCAGTGGGGCCGAAATTGGAGGAGCTTTCGGTGAGCTGGTGTCTTACTGCTTTAGTCCTCTGATGAAGGCTACCCTTCCTCCTGCCCAGTTTTGTTGAGCTAAGTTTTGCTTAGACACTGTAGCTGTCATGAGCTATACCATACAGTTTAAGTTCCAGGGGCCTGTCACATCTCAGTGCCCAGCTGCTTGTTTGACCTGAAAATTGTTCAAATTTCTTTAATTGAAATAAAGAAAATTGATGACATGAGACTCTCAAACACTTAATTGAATATATATATATATAAACTGAGGTTTTTATTTACTTCATTCAATTCAATTATTTGCTATAGAAGTTATTCAGACTGTCTCAGAGTGTGTTCACAAGTAGTTGTTCTGTCAATGTACTGATTGTCTATTAGACCTGAAAGAGAGAAACAAAACACTAGAAAGAGAGTCCATTATTATTAAGAACACTACAGAATGATTATCTTTGGGGTTTTTTTTTGGTTCAGTTTGAAGGGCCTCTGAAACCAGCATATAGAAACAGTCATGTCATTTGCCAACCTGCTTTATACCATACGATGTATCGAAATAGTTTTAAAGCAATTGTAAAATCCATTCGGCCATTCAGGTGGTGTAACGACGTACCTCTCGTGGTTGTGTTTGTAGGTGGGGAAAAGCACACGGGAGGTGGGCGAGAGTCGGGAAGTGATTCCTGGAAGCAGTACATGAGGCGATCCACATGGTGAGCGCAGGTTACTTCTCTTGACAGATGAAAAACAGTGGACACGGCAGTTTTGAGAAATAAAAATACAGTTTTGGTATCAGTATAGGATTTGGAAACTGTAGGTCTGAAAGGTTAGAATGATTCTCTGAAAAATTATTATATGCTCATTATTCCAAAAGCAAATCTTAAACGTGTTTTATCTTGTGTATTCTTTTTATTTATTGTTGTTGTCATTCTGTAAAGTGTTTTGAGAAGCCACCTTAAAAGGCACTATATAAAATAGTTTATTATTATTATCATTATTATTATGGGATGTGGAGAGCCCCACTTGCAGGATTTGAAGTCAACAGTGTTTTTTCTTTGATGCTGACATGGCAGGTATTGCTTTAAATGGACACAGACCTAGTTTAATGTGTTAATTTAAGGACTTGATGAAAAGATTCTTCAATTTCATAATCAGAACCACTACCAACAGAAGTCCCCACTATGAGAGTGTGAATTAAATCATATCTCTGCCTATTCAATATGTTTTCTTTCTGTGGTATGTAATAAGTGACAAGATAAAATACATGTTTCAATATTACATGTGCTACATGTTATATTATTACTTGGGCCTAATACCTAACAACTTGTATAATCACAATTTTTGTAAAAATGTTATTGTATATTGACTTCTAAAAGAAAAATATTTCATTCTGCTCTATCAATGCAAATTGACTCCCAAGCTTTCTGTTAATTAGGGCAACTTCCAAACATGTTGTAAAATATAACATTTTATACAATCCGATTACGAGAGATTTTAGAAAAACAGACAACAGCGTGTACATACTATCGATGATACTTTAACATTCAATAGCAAACAAATTGAATCTCGAAAACATTTATTCAAAAGTAATGTAGGATGTGTTGTGAACGTGTTTTAAAGAGAAGCTTGTCATGAAGGTTTCTGGTTTTTCTTATACAGAATCAGACTGTGTTTTGTTTGTTTGTTACAGCACCATCAACTACAGCAAGGATCTGCCTCTTGCTCAGGGAATCAAGTTCGAGTGAAAACATCAGAATATAAACAGACAAAATGGAAAACAGCAAATGTGCAATCTCATAGTAGACTGATCTGATCTCTTTCTCAACTACAATTACATTACAACGCCTATTCTTTAGTCATGGGGGGGGAGGGGGTAATGCTATTTTGAATTTTCTAATGTAATTCTGAATATAGAGTAAACAGCATTACCTAAAACTTCGGCACTAAAGAAGAAATGGAGTAAATTGCATCTGGTAATTTTGTACTGCATAAAAGTGGGAAAACCATTGAAAAAGCCTTTCAGAACTTAAACCCACAATCTCTGATTCTTGAAATCAGCCATTTATTTTGTTCTTTGTAAACACTTTTCAATTCATGCTTTATTCAAATAAACCATGCTTTTTTCAATTAATGTCTTGAAAGCTTTTATTTTTATTTTGATATCGTAAGTATCATAACTTCTAAACATGGGCATCTTGGTAGAAGACATGAACCTTTTACCACCGGCTGAGTGAATTTTGCATAGATCACCATAGCAGGGAATGTATTCATTTTTAAATGTTTTTGATTGCTTCTGTATTTGATCCACAGAAGCCTGCTTATTTACAATGTAATATATTACCAGATATTTTTCTGCCCTGTTCTGAATCGCAGAACATGGTGCTGTGCGTACTTGGAAATTAATCTATTTTAAATGTAAATCGGTGGATTTACAAGTTACTCTGTACATTTGACTTTTATTGTGATTTGAAATATACTCTTAAATTCTGATTCTTTCTAACCCTGAAATATAAAAATAGAATTGTAGTTCCCCTTTAAGAAATGGGAACTTTTATAACATTGCGATGTTTTCATATCGGATTGTAATTAAAGATATAAAACCTTTTACTGTTAAATGAATTTACAGTTCATTTCCCAAATAAATAATAATTGCTTACACTTATGTAGCGCTTTTCTGGACACTCCACTCAAAGCGCTTTACAGGTAATGGGGACTCCCCTCCACCACCACCAATGTGCAGCATCCACCTGGATGATGCAACAGCAGCCATAGTGCACCAGTGGGGAGGAGAGCAGAGTAATGAAGCCAGTTCATAGATGGGGATTATTAGGAGGCCATGATTGGTAAGGGCCAATGGGAAATTTGGCCAGGACGCCGGGGTTACACCCCTACACGAGAAACGCCCTGGGATTTTTTATGACCACAGAGAGTCAGGACCTCAGTTTTACGTCTCATCCGAAGGACGGCGCCTATTTACAGAATAGTGTTCCTGTCACTATACTGGGGCGTTAGGACCCACACAGACCGCAGGGTGAGCTCCCCCTGCTGGCCCCACTAACACCGCTTTCAGCAGCAACCTTAGTTTTTCCCAGCAGGTCTCACATCCAGGTACTGACCAGGCTCACACCTGCTTAGCTTCAGTGGGCTGCCAGCGGTGAGTTGCAGGGTCATATGGCTGCTGGCGATGTAACTGCATCTTTATTGAAATATTTAAATCTAGAATCGGTCAGCCACTACAGCAGTTCTTTGTAAACTGTCTAATGTTGATGATGAAAAGTACCTTATAGAATCTCTTTCATTAAATGCAATTCATTGTTAATGTCAAACAACTGCTCATCAAGGCTCCCATGTAGGATCTAGTAAATTATCATCTCATTGCTCAATCACTGAGACCAATCACACCATCTCAGCAAAATACAACGTTAGTAATTCGGCATAGCATGTCAGATTGTGTCAGTGCAAAATTCTAATGTGATTGACAAAGGAGAATTAGTCATTTACAATATTCTTAAGCCTCTTATTCAAAAGACCCAGATGAGATCTTTAATTATACAAAAAAGGTCTTAATGGAAATTGCCATTTAATTTATACTGCATAATTGAATTTCCCTTGCCAAGAGATTAAACTGATAGGATTGCTTCATGTATCATTTGATACTTCAAGAGTTCTATGGGCCTTCTTTAATGCAAAAGAAAAATAGAATTGTGAAGCAAAGTAAATTAGTATCTTATAGATCTTAGATTTCAATTTGAGCAGCTCTGTGAAATTCAAACAAGGTATCATGAAAGAAAAATAAAAACAAATGGCAGGTGGATGTCAGAAGGAGATGCCTATCTTCTAAGAGTTTCTTTCACGTTTAGTCATACAGCTATTGATACTGGGAAATTGTTGGAGTGGGCAATTACATCAGGATGAGAACTGCAAAGGAACAAGAAGAGGTTTATTACATGTTGAAAAGTAAAAATAAAGAAGTGGGGGAGCGAGAAAATGAGGCAATGAGGTGGATAAGACAAAGGAAAGAGAATTTGATCATATGTAGGAGGTAAAAAAGGTGACCAAAGAGATAGAAGTCTGAGAGTCAAATTAAGATTCTTAAATACGAATGATTGACTTAAGTTTATATACAGTAAATGGGAAATTATTGTTAATGCCACGATGCTTATAGAACAATTGTGGAATAATTGTGTAGTGGTAAGACATCTTTATTATTTAAGTTGGAGTTTAATGTGGTTGTATGCCATAAAAAAATAGCTCCAAATGTTTGTTTTTTTGAGTTGACTAAAAACTTCAGATCTAAAGCATTTAGGTGACTATAGTAATATGAACATAAAAACAATGTTTAAATACAAATCCATGCACAACAGTCTCAAATTTAGGTATGGTATTATTGGAAGACTCTTCATTACCAGATGATTTCAAGCTATCCAGCTAATTAAAAATACTTAAAACATACCACTTGATGGTAGGTTTTGATTTATCGGAGGTAATTTGAATTTAACCAATTAAGGATTGACTTTACAACCTTAGGGATACACACTCTCTATGTGTATTTGATTCATTTGAAGTCAAGTATCATCCTTGCTTACTGCCTTGCACTCCTTCCAAATACAGTACCTTATCTTTCCCTGTGACCCCTCTTGTCCTTCTCTTTTCCTCCTTTTGTTCCCGGCTCTACCTTCCCCTCACCAGAAACATTACACATGCTCTGTATTTTGAAGTGTAGAAATTGTTATTCTCAGTGTGCACGCTGTGTTTTGCTAATGTCTTAGTTTAACGTCTTTTGTGAAGCTGCTAACAGAAAGGTTCTGCAAGAGTAAAGCTCTCATCACAACTGAATCGAGGCCGCTGTGAACAAACCATGCTTTTATACTTCTGGGAGTGTTGGTAATTTTCCTTCACATACTTTTAAAAAACGTTGCTTAACCTTGTCATGAAACCTATAAGATCTGTCTGTATTCTGCACGACTTTGAGACTGCAGAACAGTCATCCTTCCCTTGTGAGGTTCTGCAGTCTCCTTGCAATCTCCTGTGAGCACCCACTTGCCTCCCATGGCCCCTTCTGGTAGAACTAGATACCTGTATATATTATTCATACGTTTATAGATTCTATGATCTTTTTCTCCATATTGCAACCTAGAAATGCTTACAGCCAGCAGTGTTCTACCTGGCAAGGCCCACTGTAGAAAATCAAACAAGCATCTTCTTTTACTCAGTGTTCAAGTTTAGTACATTGTTTTCCTTCTTGGTATTTGCTGTGGTTGCTCACACGGAGTCTTCCCCTTTTAATCTCAAATTGATCTGCTATATTTACGTTCTACCCTGTACTAGCTCTGCAAATTACATAATTACTATATTTGTAAATGGAAGTTGTATTGGATTAAGGCATCAGTCACACTTCGTATTGTATTTCACCAGACTTTTCTAACCACTTCCTCCATAATCCATGCATAATCCATCCCCAGGTCCTGAACTGAACCCAGGGCCTCAGAGCTGCAAGGCAGCAGTGCTAAAAACTGTGCCCCCCCACATGACTTGTTTGTTGTAAATGTATATAACCATGTGTTCAGGTTCAGCAACCAAGAATAATCCTTCTTTATAAAGACTGATGGTATAAAAACGAATGCATGAACTTTTTTGTTTACATTTCAATAAAATACACTAGTATGTTCAACTTTGATTCCATATGCTAGCTGATCTTTCTTTTGACAATGAACTGGCATCTACTGTACACCGTTTTAGCCACTGTCAATCAAATGAGAGGTGTGTTCAACTGATGGTTTCCAAAGATTCATGATCTCTAAGTGACAAAACATTTCCACACACTTAATTACAGACTGTTTTCAAGAGCAGTGTGTGTTCATTAGCATTTCATTAATAATCACCATGAAACTGCACTATTACGATCAGGGTCTAATTAAAATGTACCACCTATTCAGTGGCTATTATACAGCTGTAACATGGCAGGTTTATTAAAGTGTATGAGATTCAGTGGTGATTTTTAAATCAGCCTACTGTTTCTACATGTGCTGTGTGTTCATCCAGCCATCAGGGGTCATCCTTTACAGACAACACAGAGAAGCAGCAGTGCCACACAAAATTCAAGCTAAGGCTTAAATTGAATCCATAACCCATCTCCAGCTGTTTAATTAAAAATGTCTAATTCTGAAAATTATTATTACTCCAATTAAGTGTTCAATGAAGTAATTGAGAACACAGCTTGAACAACAACAAAACACTCTAGGTAATCCATAATTGGCATAGTACATTGAGTAAAATATGCCTTACAGAAATAACCAATGCCAGACAAAATAAGGCAAAGCAATATCATTTAGTGGACCCTCCTCAGTTCACAGGAATCATGCTCATGTTGAGATTTGTAAATCTTATTTCCCCTAAAACTGATTTATAATGTTATTACATAGTGGATATTGTTTTTAATTTAACACTTCTAGTTTGCTTCATTTCATCCAAAAATGCTCACATTGCTTGAGATTTAGTGAATGAATCACAGCAGCCTGTTCAATTGTTCAATGCTAAAAAGACTAGATAATAGATAAACACATTAAACACCTAAAGCACATACTGTAGTTTTTATAAGGCTCATGGATAATGTGTATGCTCTACAATTTAAATGAATAATTCATTCACTGACTCTCAAATGAGGATGATTCTCTTCCATTAATTCTTAGGTGCATAAAAAGATCAATACAGGATACATACACTGACTGGCCAGTCAGATATTTGAATCTTATGCAAATATCATTTGTTAGATATATACATATCTATATGAACATTGTCCATGTTTCAGCCTCATGCTGCAAAGTAGCAGGGTGCCCAGGGTGCATTTTTAGATTTCAAGTGATGAAGTATTTCTTCATCAGTATTATGTTTTAGTGAAAAATAGTTTTCAAGGTATGGAAACTGCACTGCATTCAGACACCCATAGTAAAGTGTTGTATTTGTAGTTGGCTGATAAAGCCCTTTCGATTTCTGGATGTTAAGATTAAGTCTCATCTTCTCATAGGCTTCAGAAAATATGATGAACATTGTTTGGAGATCCATTTTTGTCAAGGCACAATTAATTTTGAATACATTTTTACTGGAGTCAGGATAGTGTGGTGGCACAGTGGTCAGCTTTGCTGCCTTCCAGCACTTAGTTTTTATGTTCTCCCTGTGTTCACATGGGTTTCCTTCAGGTGTTTCTTTTCCTGCCATGGTCCAAAAACATACTTGAATAATTGACTCCTCACAAAATTAGTGTGTGTGTGCCCTGAAATGGACTAGCGCACCATCAATGGAGTATCCTGCTAAGTACCAATTGTGTGCTGGGACAGGCTCTGAATTGGATGAAGTGGTTAGATAATGGAAAGATTCAAGTCAAGACTCTGGAACATTCCAGAACATATGGTATTTCATATACTATATGAAATGGCAGAATTGTTGCAGTTTTGGCGCTAGGACCTTGGTTTTCACCCTTGCTAATTTGTCAATGTAAATGACAAGAGAACAGTAAAGGTATGGTGAAAATGTTCTTGAATACTTCATCAATTGTAAAGCTATGATTAGCTCACTGCTTTGGGAGTTCATTATATCACCATAAAATATTATCTGTCACATTAAATTAATCTCTGTTTGGAACTGTAGCATGTATCACTGAAGAAATGGAATATAGTCAGTTTTCTTTATATTCTTACCATGGGGGAATATCTTCTGAATGTCAATAGAACAGGGCTTGATTCTCAATGGTCCAAACCCTTTTTAGTTGTAATGAGAGCCACTCTATATAATAGAGTGAAAAGCTTCTAATAATCTGTCACAAAACTGTAGTCCCTCTACTGACAAGAGACCAGTAGCACATAGTTTTATTCACCCCATAATGACATAATGCCTTTCTAGAAGACATTAAATGCAATTCATAATAAACATATTTCTGATAGCAGCATTACCATCAAGGACAATACTGGGATGGGAGATCTCTCTCTAAGGAAAACCAGTTTGCTGCTGTAAGTAGTGTTTAAGGAAATCTCAAATCTAATGCCCCAATATGGAGACGTGGATTTCCAGGTTCTGTGAGATACCATTCTTTGCATGAAATGTTAATCTGCGGTTCATTTCCAGATTGGGTTTGCAAAACCTAGCCTACTTTAAGGTATCCTTTAATTCAATGGGTGAATTGTTCACTTTTCTGTCTGATCAGTCACACTGAGGCTTCTATTACCTAACACAGTAGGTTCTACAGTACGTCACAATTGTATACATTCAGTGACAGATGATTTGGATGTACTTAAATACATATCTCACATATCTGAAGTTTTTTGGATCCTTTGGCATAAAAACATTTCTGTATATAAAGGCTAGATATGATTTTTAATTGTTATAATTAAAAAGCTAATTTTTTTAAAAAATTGTTGTTCACATGCATTTCAAGTTCTAATGTAAATATTCTATTTTTGATTCTTTGGCATATTCCAAAATACTCATTTTGATACACAATATCCAGTGTCTGTACTGTGGTTTTTATTGATTTTTTGTTTCAAAACTATTCTTTGCCTACAGGAAAATTTCATTCTCACTTTCAACTACAGATATCAAACACTGAAATCTTAGCAAGTTGGGTTGATAGGATGTACTCAGCTCTTTCATGAGAGCCTAATTACCCAACTACAAATATTGTACCTCGTGATACATTTGCTCTTTCAAAATAAAGTTTTGAAACTAAAGGTTTATTTGACCCAAGAGGGCAGAACTGAATTGACTTTAATAAAAATGAAATACTCATTGTACTTGTCAGCAATATTTTTTCATGAGAAATGAATAGAAGTCATAGGGAAACGCACTGTTTAGAGTTCACTGTCCAAGTAGTTCAGAGTGCACTATGTGTCAATTTTTTTTTACAACAAAGGCATAATCTACAGGTTTCAAATGCATTTGAGGATTAAAAGGCAAGTCTATGAGTCAATTTAAAGATAAAAATACCATATAACCTTTGGAAGAAATATCATGCAATCTTCTTGTAACATAACCACATATATATAGTATAAAAAAGCATAGAGCAGTGTATATAAAAGAATTCAATTAATATTTACCTACCCTTGTGGAGATGTCGTTGTGTGACCACAGGCTTTATTTCAAATATTTTTAATTCAGAAGTTACCTTGTATTAGAATTTAATTAAATGAAGTGTCTATTTTAAACTTATCCTTAGGGTGACACTGTTGATCCATTTTATGAAAAGTGCACTCTGGTAAAATGCAGAATCAAGATGTAATGGTTTGATGTACTCATCTATTTTACACGGTACTTCACAAATGAATTGATACAGCCAATCTCTGATTATTCATTTAGCTCTGTGCTTTTACACCATTAAATATTTTAGGAGACTTAATATAATGGATCATTGCATATCAAAATTGTTACTTAATGTGAGTTAGTAATCCTGAGTAGCTTCAGATAATATATGTGTTACTTGAAATTAATGAGAATTTAAATTGCTCAAAATGTGTAGCAAAAATGTTAAAGAAATCTAATCACTGAATCCCTATTTTCACAAATGAGAATACATGTCCTGTTTGATTAGAAAAAATGTTTAATTTGTAATTGGAAAAACTTTTCTTTTCTTGATGTCGTCATGCCAGACTTTTAAACATTGTATCTGAATTCTGCCTTTTTGTAACCTTGAGCCTTTTCCACAGATTGCAATCATATTTGATTTTATCTTCTGTCTCCATATTTTCAAAGCATAGTGGATAAACTTCAGTGTAGGTATCTTTCTGTCTTCTGCAGATTATATCTCTTTTCCACATAGGAAAAGCACTGCAAGGTTGAGGAATCCTATTTCTTTTTGATAATGGATAGAAATATCTACCCATTAATATAGAGATAAAGTTCAAAATAAGTAGAGCTTTTACGTCATGCAGATGAACTGTTTCCAACAGTTGTTAAAATATTATGCAAATATACTGTTTAGCCTGCAGAATATAGTAGATTAAAGTCTCAATTTCTCCATCACATTCTTTCAAAAGAGCAAAAAAAAAAAATCAAAATCGGCCACCTGGATTTTGGGAATCTACAATACTGATTACTTTTTACACTTATTATTTTACTGACAATAGGATATAAATAAATATTTCAAACCTGTAAAGATTCATTAAGTTTTTTTTTTTGGCTTAATCACTGCACTGGGAGAAAATAAGGTTATATTTTGGGAGTTAACTAGAAGTGATGAGTTACCAATTTGAACCTTGCCAAAGGCTGCTGAATTGGTCAGTTTAATCCTATATTGGGGATTTCCAAACATTTGGAGATGTATGTTATATTTTCTCTGAGAGAAAATTCTTTACCACTATTCTCTGATTCAAAGCATTCTGAGATTTAAAAAAAAATTCAAAATGTTTTGCCATTACTCCGTTTGGCAAATGAATAAAGTTTCAAATGTTTATCAGTATTTTATCAGGTCTTAAAAAATTGAAAATGTATTATTTTTTAAGGTAATTGAACAAATGAAAATAAGCAATAACCTTAGTGCTATATACTGTAACTAATCAATTGTATTTTTATTTTTAAATACAGCTAAATGATTCAATATAAAAGAGAAAGTCCTAATATATTACTAGCTCAAATAAGATGAGAACAAACAATATCCTACCTCTTTTGTCATTTTCATAACAGTTCCTTATCTAGGACCTACTTACCTCCTATATGTGCAAAATCCACGTGATATACAGTATAAATAGCTTGTACTGTCACTTATGATATATAGTGTGTTTCTAAGTCAGTCACCTGTTGGATATAAATTAGTTTATGTTTTAGTTATTGCTATTGCAATTTGACAGAAAGTGAAACTGGACTGAGTGATTTGAGGACAGCAAGCTTTGGCTTAAGACGTCGGTTCCTACTTGTGGTATTACTACATGAAATGTTAGTTTTGATTACTGTTTACTTGATTAAGTATTGTTTTGTGATGGTTAATCATCTTAACATTAGTTTATTAAACATTCTGCTGTCTAAATATTAGTCCCGTTTTTTGCATTGTTCTTGTGGTTTCTTTCCCTGCCCCCGCTTAGTTGTCTCCCTGTCCAACCCCACTGCTACAACTAGAATTTGTGCTGCTTTACTTTAGGAGACTTATGCCACTCAGACCCTATACGGTGGTACAGGAGAAATCATACAAACTACTATTATAGTTCAGGTGAGTAGCTACGTCAGCACACGTTGGCGGCAAAGGAACTAGTAATAGGTTTATTCCATGCTGAAAAGAGAAGAAAACACAATGTTTTGGCTATGGAGCATTCTTCGGGTGTAAGAAAGCTAGGGAATCTTATTACACCCGAAGAAGGCATCACAGCCAAAATGTTTTTTTTTCTCTTTTCAGCATGGAATAAACCTATTACTTGTTCCTTTCCAAACCACTATTACACCACTACACACAGTGGACATTCATTGTAATTAACTTACATAATCGTGTGCTCTTGAATTAATTAAGGTTTGCCACAGCAAGGCTGTATACTTCTGGAAACAGTTTTTTTTGCAGTTTTGCTGTTATCTTCTTTTAGCCATAAATGTGTCCAGTATGAAGATTCATATTTTGATGAAAATCTTAATTTTGAAAAAATGTGTATATAACATTCAACATAATGTGCCGTCATTAGAAGAGACAGAATTTACAAGGTCCTGGCTGTGCAGTGCTGTCTGCAGAAACACTAGCTTCTGTGATCTGGCAGCACAATTAGGCTGTTACACTGGTGGACTGAGGTAATGTTGATCATAAATCCCCAGGCTACAGCAAAGCACGGAAAAGGCATAGTTCGAAGTTAATGAAGGCCTCAACATGTAGCATTTGAGATTTATTCATTCTGCAAAGATGATGGCTAAATAAAGCCTTCTAAAGCTACAAGAAGTGTTGTTTAAAAAGAAGAGATAATTATGGGCCTGATAGTTGAGAACCCGAGCTCCTGCAAGAACCGAATGGTAAGATGATGCGCACTAACAGTGTACCATACAGTATGTGTATAGGGTCATGATTACTGTTGTTGTGATAAGGAAAAATGTACTTCATAACCCAAAATATGTTTTCATATCTTCAGGGTTAATACATAGTAATACTGTACATCTTTCCACTATTGTTAATCTCATGGTCAAGGTTTACTCCTGTACAGATAAGCTTTATTTCTAATAGAATCATTTTAATAAATGGAGCTTTTATTTCACTAAACTTGAGTTACACATTTGTGAAATGGGCCATTCACTTTTACAATCAATTTAAATTTCTTGTTCCTTAATTTAATATTTGAAACAAATGAAAAAATGCACTGGAATCCTTCATTATTGTAGTCAATGTGGGATTTGATTTCCACACCATTACCTCATTTCCCAGGCAGCTGGGTCACCTCAGGGACAACCCAGCTGTTTATGAAAGGTGCCGGGCATTAAAATAAATAAGCCATTTGAGAGTTTAATACGAATTGTTCTATGATGCTGTACATCTCTGGGAAGGCTCCGATGAACGCTTATAACTATGACTGCCCTCATATCTAATCACGATAACAAGTGTACAGGAGAAACATCTTTATTTCATGGAGTACTTTGTTACACTAATCAATAATTTATCAGACCGTGAATCATTAATTACTTTCAAAGGCATACTGCTTATTTGCACTGATTGTATTTTGTTTGAAATAGCCTCCGAACTACCGCAATTAGAAGGAATATCAATATAGAAAAATGAACAATGTTATTTGTTATATATCTATTACAAAGATGTGCTACTTACATAATTATGTTATTTACATGACAAATGAAGGTGTGGTCCCACAGGGAACAGGGAATCCGATCTTTTTTGCAGCACACTTTATATATATAATTGAAGGAA
This sequence comes from Lepisosteus platostomus, assembly GCF_059453375.1. Taxonomy (NCBI): domain Eukaryota; kingdom Metazoa; phylum Chordata; class Actinopteri; order Semionotiformes; family Lepisosteidae; genus Lepisosteus; species Lepisosteus platostomus. The sequence goes on from NC_142614.1 coordinate 52,742,810, forward strand.
GAATGACAAAGGTCAGAATCCATTCAAACATGCTGAGCAATTACTGAATAGGCAATAACACTAAATTTTGTAAGAGCTTATGTACAAACAACTATAAACGAAACTTCAGGAAAAAACGCCTTCATAGCGATTTACATGCTAAGAATTTAAAATATTATGGAATCTGGGATCCTCACTCAATTCCCCTCAATAACATCAACATTATTTTCTCATACTGTAGCTGTGCCATGGGAAGTCATTGCTGGCATTTTCATTCTCTCTTTCCATTGAAGATGTTTGCTCAGGCTAATACGTAATTGTCAAACTGATCCTCAGCACCCGTCTTAAGCAATTAAGCACAACTTAAATGGCACTGTATACCACTTGTACGATCACGGATCTCACAAGATTCGTAATTTCGATTTCTTAGGAGACCAGAACAAGTCAAATAATTGTAGCTCATTACAGATGTACTCGAAACTTATACTACTGCTATTTTCAGAATGTACTAAATGTGTGTGGCAAGCATAATTGCCCCTTTCATATTTTCCATCCATTTTTTAACCTCTTTATCCAATACAAACCATAAATCTGTCTGCTGCAGGGAAAACTGGAATATGAATGCTTACGTTGTCCCCGACTGCACCTTTGTCATTACATTGAAACATTTTCAATTTACATACGTATCAAACACGGAAACCCAGGCAATAATGCTTTTTATTTCCAAATTTCAAACATTTCACAGAAATGGTTAAGATTTCCATAATTACAGTTTATATAAATAGAATGTGTCTATTTATTTGCTTTACAATTGTTTTTGATGTCTCTTTTAGGTTAGCTGAAATGAAATTTGGTTAAAAAAACAAAAGGCCTTAAGGTCACAAAGCATAACCTTTAATGCACTTGTAACCAAATAAATATCTTTATACTGATTTGCAAAGCTAGAATTTTTTTCTTCTTATTTGACAAAGCAAGGATTGTATCTGTACTTTACAAAAAGGGAACCCCAAGGGCATGAAACCAGCACATGCATTCTTAAGGCAAAAGTTGATACTGATTCACTGTATTTGGAGTGTTACACAGTTTTACTTTTGTCAGCACTACAAACATTAATAGTATTTGGACAAAAAGGACCATTCATGATCCACAGTTTGAACAGACTAATTGAAATGCAGTGTATTTTAGTCTTGAAAGGTAAGTTTCAAAACAATCTTATTGCACAATTTTACATTCCACAGAATTAAGGCCACCTGGTGCTTTCAGTTCAAAGATTCTGTCCAGCAGAGAGTGCATGTACACATTGTGGCCCCAGAGGCAAGCAAGCAGCAATATACCAACATCAGGAAGAACAAATCATATCTTTCACTCCGTCTCCTCTAACAGTCTTTGTAAATTCTTCTGAATCTGAAAGGAAAAGGGGAAAAATTTCTTATGAAAAACGGAACAAAAAATGTTCTAAATGCAGGACTCCAGCTTTAGCACATAAAAAATAGGGGCAAAAATGATCCAAAATTATAGCAGCTCTCAAACTTACCATAAAATATTGCATTTGTCTGCTAAATTCTTCTTCTGTCTCTGTGCACTCTTTTGGTAGAAGCACAATCTGAGATATCATATTGGGAACTTCACCTTCAACCTATATGTATTGACTAAGCCACTCAAATTCACAATATTTAATCCAAACAACCTTACAAAACCTTGTCAGACAACTAAGCAATTTGCCATTGTATTGCTGTAAAATTTTGATTGAGGGACTGTTATGGCATTTTATAAATTATACACTGAATATCTGATGTTTTGTAGGTCAAAATGAAATAAAAACCAATCACATCAACAGCAATAATTCTGAAGTTTTATTTATCTATCACCAATACTTCGTTTTAAAAACTATATAATAGATATAATTTATGTTATGTTAATCCTCTCAAAAACAAAATCCAAAGAAGAAAATGCATATTTTTTAATAGCATTCAATGTAGATTTTTCACCGTCTTTGTGCCTGATGCCAAGTACTACATAAAGTTAATGAAATAACACACACAAATAAGGTTTGATCCAAAACCTATAACAATATCAATAATGATGACTACATAAACTGTTCCAAGTGTAGCTGTTCCAGGGCTCATTTAGTACAAGTCTGTTACAGTGATGCAACCCTCCAGAGCTTGAACGTATTGCAAATTGGCTGGCCATATGAGCTCACCAGATAACCAGTAAATTCAATCTCAGCAGTGGTGGGGTGGGGGGGTGAATCAAACATGTGACAGTCACGAACAGAATCTAATCGTTTATGAAGTAGTATGAAGTAGGAAGCAGTTTGGGGATTTCCACATTAATAAAGAACTGGCCTTTCCAAGTGTTCAGAAACGTAAGTAGTTAAGTATGAACAAAAGGAACAGCATTCACATCAATCAGAAAACAACTTTCGTTATGAAGCACATAGCACATATAAAGAAAACAACCTGGTGACTACGCATGCTGCTGAAATCATGCTTTTTATTTATGATGTTATTCTATTGTTGTTGCAAATAATATGAATTAACAGTCAATGAAATAAAGGTTTTTAACAAGTTCTCATTTTGTTTTTTTGCAAGAAAAATTGTTTTTGCAAGAAAAACAGTAGGACCTTAACTACTCAGACACTTGACTTGGATTATCCTTATATTATTCCTTTATGTTTTATGTGCAGTGTTAGTTTCAGATCTGCCTTACTGGAATGCCGGACTTAGATGTAGGTTAGCCAGGTCAGAAGTTAAGGAATTTCACATTTAGAATGGAAAAAGAGATGAGCATTCAAGTAATTATCTCACAAAAAAAAAACCAGCTGGATTTGACTGAGTTTTTAAGCAAGTACAAAATCCTGGGTTTCTGAAGTGTCAACAGATCGCACAACTCACTGCCAGGCATATTGCCTTACGGCTGTTGTAGAATAACTATAAATGTTTGATCAAGAAAACAATCCGGTAATCTTGTTTCAGCACTGTCACGGTTTGCCGTCTCACATTAATGTTGAGCTGCAAACAGCCAAATGTACATCCTCCTTTGATGGAATGATAAGAAATAGTTTCCATTACTTAACACAAAAGAGATCTACAAGACACTTTAGGCAAACATACCTTTTCTAGCTTTAACAGATTTGAAGATAACTCTCCATACATTTCAGCATTAACTTCCGCCTGCACTCTTGCACTGTGCTGCACCAAATTTCTAAAACAGACACATGAAGAAAGATCTGAAGATTAGCACATTATTCAAAATGATTTCCTTATTTCCTTAGAGAAAGTTCTCTGGAACAGTACACAGAAACTACCTCTTTTGCAATAATCATTAGCCTTGGTATTTCTATCTTCAATAGAAAATAGCCAGTTACAAGCTTCTTTCAATTACATATAGAACATGAAAAATACATCCACTGTAAGTTGATTTACACTAAATCTTGTATTTGTACAGTACTCATCATGGTTATATACTTCCGTACAAGACTAGGTTAATGATGTATTCATTCATTATCATGATTATTGATGAATTTGTTTATTAAGGGTCACAGCAAACAATACACAAAACTGCCTTGCTTTCATTTCATAGCCAGCAGCCATATCACTCTGTAACTCAAAACCGGCAGCCCACTGAAGCTCACCGGGTGTGAGCGTGGTCAGTACCTGGATGGGAGACTTCCTGGGAAAAATTAGGTTGCTGCTGGAAGAGGTGTTAGTGGGGCCACCAGTGGGTGGCCCAGTATAATGCCCCAGTATAGTGATGGGGACACTGTACTGTAAACGGGTGCTGTCCTTCGGATGAGATGTAAACTCTCAACTTGAACACCTACCTAGCACTACACTTCCTGCTTAAGACTGTCAAACATTAATGCAAAAAAGGATGTTATTGAAATCAGGAGTAAAAATAGAATAAAAAACAACTCACTCATTTTGCCGATATTCTGCCATGGAACCCAGTGAGGTTAACCGCTGTTCCAAAGTCATTATTTTATAAGCCATATAGCATGATGAAATAACAAGGATGCAGACACTAGAGAAGGGAAAAAAAAGACACAAATCAGGAGATCAAGGTACGTAAAAACATTTGGCAACGTTTTGAAAAAAACATACTGCGACTTGGGTTTTCCAAAGAGGCTGCTAGGGTTACTTGGTATGGACAGTTTGAAGCAAAGTTAAAATTCAGTATTCTATTAATCTTAATGAACATTCAACAAACATAATTTACTTAAATGATTGTAACTTACAAAAACAGGTAGACTAGGAGCAGGGTATTTAAAGACATTGGCCACAATGATTTCACCGTGTGCACAACACGAACCAATCCTGAAGCACCTGCAGCAAACAGGAAGAGATAAAGCCTGCATAAGAACAGTGGCACTTTAACAACAAAAATTGAAGACGGTTATGTACAAATAATTACCATTTCGGTGTGGGTTAAACTTTACATCTGGGTTCTGGTTAACGTGAATATCTGCATGGACTGGTATTTCTCCATTCCTTACCACATTTAGGAAGTTCTGAGAAATGTTTGGGAATTCTTCAATGAAAAGTCAAATACAAAAAACGTTAATTCACATATGTAAAATAATATTCGGGAGAGGTACTCTCTTAGTGTAATGACTGCTAGAAAGTGAACAGTATTACAAAATTACCATACTGCAGCTAAAAATAATCCTGAACATATTCAAGATGTACTTCTAAATTTCACTTAAGACTATTATAGTGCTTTGTATTGATAATAACAATGTTAAAGGTTTATGCATCTGTTCTTCCAGCTTTTTAGAACTTTTTTGAGTTACTCTCAAAAATCAAATTTTTAATTGTGTCCAGTTATAACAGTTATAACAGAGTGGATGTATAATAAATAAGAATCTGGGGAAACACCCACCTGAAATGGTTTCAAACTCTGGAGTTTGGGAGCCTGAGCTTGTGCTTTCCTCCATCTCCTGCCTCCTCTGCCTTACTGTCCCATCTAAATCTGAAAAGTCTCCTGGGAAATCCTACAACAGTGGTTCAAAATGGAAGGAGATAACTAAAGCTGTAGTACATGAAACAATCTTTACCTGCATACTGTATCTGCCAGCTCAAATTGATTTGACACACTGAAGTCATATAGTAGCTGCCATTTGATTGTGAACCTTCCACTGTTGGGGAAAAAAATAGGCTTTCATTTCTTACAAAACTTCAACACTTCCATTTAAAATGAATATGACATTTCATCCAAATGTTTGACAAGATGTGTGGAGAGAAGTGCACACACACAATTTTGTAAAACCTACAAAAAGTTCTTATAACACTGAGAAATACAAAAACTTGAAGGCTGTACCAAACAATGCATTAAGAACTTCATACTCGTAGTACCTGGCTTTCACATCTATTGTTCAGAATGATGGGAATTATGAGGCACCCATAATCCTTTACAGTTAAATGCAATATACATGACTGAAGCAAGAGTTCCATTTCCAGCTAACAGAATGGTTTGCACTTGCATGACTTTTCATAAGCCTGTCTAACTAGCTAAGAACAAAGAAACGATACTAACCAGGGGCAATGATGCGGGACGTTCCACTCTGAAACTGTTTTCTGTAGAAGAAGGTATCGGACTGCTTCCAGGGCTTTTTCCCTAAAATATTTTTTAGATATTGATTAAAGAACTATTTTAACAATGAAGCTACTTTATTAGAGATCGCTCTGCACTTTAAAGCAAAATGTATAACTGAAATTTAATGCAATAAAAATTAACAGCATTCCATGGCATATCTTCCAATTATAGGCCTTCCCATAAATTAGGGAAAAAAAGGGAAATGGAATAGATCCTTATTCCCAATTCCATGATATTAGAATCCTGTTCACTAACACTTTTGCACCAGGATCTCAATTCCTGAGAAGCTTGTTACATACCTACTGATGTATTTGTTTTAAGCTGTACTATCCTTGGGTGAAACAGTACACTCAAAGCAAGCAATGTTACATGAAAAGATAACAGTGAAGCACCAAAGAGATTACTCACATCAAGATGAAAACAGATGGATTTTAAAAATTTGTATGTGGTTTCTCTTGAAAGGAATGACACAAACACATGCTGTAAAATAAAAATATACATTTTATAGCATTAATATTTTCCAGAGAAAGGTACTTAAAAATTAATAAAACACTGAGTCATTGAATTTTCTACTTACTCGGTCAATTGCGGTTGCAATAACAAGTGCATTTGGCACTAGAATGGCAGTTTTTGTTTTCTTAATAAGGGTCACAGAAGTTACAGGAATAGCAATCTAGTGAGAGAAGAAAAACTAGGTTTTCATAAAGAAACTTTACCATGAGGCACACATCTCACAATCTGAAAGCATGACATAAAATTTACCTTTACAGAAGTGCAGTTAAAGGCACATTTATCAAATTCCATGTACATTGTTCATCTGGCTAACATTACAAATTACTTAAACTGTTCCAATTAGGAAAGTCCTGTTCATAGCCATACCTTAGTATCTTTACCAAAGACTTTGGAATGGAAACAGATCCAGTTTTCAGACACAAACAGTCTTCCCTGATAGAGGATGTCTTTTTGTAAGGCACATGTATAACCTAAAAAAGGAAACAACAAAAATAAAAAAAACATTACTTTAAACAATATGCTGCACCCTGAAATGCACCTGTATATGAAAATGTAACCCTTGAACAATTTTCATTAATATTAAACACAGTAAATCATAAAATGTACTAAACAAAACAAATTTGCAGGAATACATTGATTTTAAGAGGTTTTTTTGTTGATGTATAGTCCAACATTTTGTATTTTATAAAAAAAAGCAGTTAAACCTAAATTTGTATCCAGTACCACTGTAGCTACAGCAAAGCATACAGATTCTAAGGTTAGAGCAATCTACTGGGAATCGGTCATGAAATATTTCTTTGTGATAATATTAAACTATATCATACCTGAAGATTTTAAATCCAAGTGTACGTACTGCACAGGGAAGCACTTTCACAAAGAAAAACCAGAGGAAAGTAAGTAGATGTTCAATATTTTTAATCAATTCCTATTCAACTTTGCAAAAATGCTTCCTCTTTTTATGGGGGGGTGGGGGTGGTTAGGCTTACAATTCACATAAAACAAAATAGTAAAATTAATAAGAGTCACAACAAATTGAGTACCACAGAAGCTATTGTGCTGTACATACGAAAGGGGTCACAGTTTGTGGGATATAATGCCCACAAAAAATGAAAAAAGAACTGCACTAGGGTCAGGTCAGTCATTTCCCAGCTATGAAGGACTGCTTTTAAGCTGCTTTTAATACAACTAGTAAAATATTTTTCAGAAATTAATTTAAGAACAATAACTATGCATTTATAGGAGTGAAATGCAGACTTTGACTTTTTGAAGCAACTTTGGAAGCGAGTTGAGCTAAACTTCTTTCTCATTTAACAGTTACTAAATGTATTTTTTTCATGCTTAATGTGAAGTAGAAAAATTAAAACTGCTGTGAAATACATATTTCCTTTAAGCACTATACAGTCATTACTTCTTAAGAGAGTCACTGTCCCTCTAGCAAGTTCACATCAAAGTTGTGCAGCTGGATCCAGGCATGGCTGACACCTCAGCTAAAAGCCATTGTTTGCCTCCCTGCTGTCCATTTTATTTTATTTTTTCATGCCCTCAAGGCCTTGAAGCAGGACAGGGTGACCTTGAAGCCTAGATAGGGTCTCGGACCTTGATTTGAAATAGCATCCTCGAGGTTTTGGAAAGGTTCCAGACATCATAATGAATTCTTACTTCTCAAGGTTTCAGTAAAGCCTTGAGCCTTGTAGCAAATCCTTGGTTTCCAAGGTCTTGACAGGATTGTGACCTGATTCCTCTGATCCTCAATCAAACCAATCCTCTATCATCCTGGAGAGCTTGTAAATGGAGAGGACTGAGCACCCTGGCAGTCTTGACCTGGGACCTCAGAATTTGTCTTGATCCAGCAGCTCAAAGGGTTTAAGACTCTTGCAAGATTACCTTCCTAGTTTCCACAACGGGCTTTCTACTTGCCCTTCCCTCTCACCCTAATGATCAGGGAGTTGGCAGGCAGGCTCCCACTGCCCCTGTCTCCCTTTGCCATGACCGGGTGGGAGGGGAAGAATAAGCTTCCCATCCAGGATCCACATGGCCACTGCATTACTCCTTTCTTCTAGCCTGGCTATGTGTCTGCCCTTCTGGACCGAGTCTCTGCATAAATAAGACTCCAGCAAAACACCTTTCACTTCACATTGAGAACCCAATACACCTTGAATTGCAATAACCAAATAACCCTCTTGCTAAAAAGGTTTTCACCTACTTACATTTGCACACTACTTACTTTGTTTCAGTTGTTCCTCTTTACATATTTCTTTGAAAATCTTATGAAACTGCGCATTTGTCTTGGAAAACTGAAAATGAAAGAATGCCTTTTAACATGGATAGCAATTAAGAAGCACTACAGCATTCCACAAAACTAATGTTGTTACTACTTTAAAAAACCTGTAGCACACATCCCTTATAACTGAAGTGCAATGACATATCAAGCATATTGAACACACCAGCATCATGTTTCATTTCATCAATAGGACTATAGAACTTTTCACGTCTACTTTTCATTGGCAGAATAAATATAACTACCCCCACCCCCTTAACACAAAAAGATCAAATTCTAACCTGGCTGGTTTGGGATTTCTTCCTTTCAAGTTTTGTTTCAAAGTCACTTGGTATTTGCGGAGAAGGGAGATCAAATGTTTTTGACCTGAAAATAAAAACAGCATACATGACACAAGGTGTATCTTGCCATTGTGGTGACAACTGGGACTTTTAGTTATAACTTTTAGTCAGACTTTTAGTTGTCTTTGTCCGTTATAACATTAAATAAAGGATCTTTATGTGCTCTAAACAGTTAAAGGAAGACTAAAAAATAAGTTATAAAAAGAATCATAGATGGAGAAATAGGCTGTTTTGCAAAACACAGCCTATATTTCCATACAATATAAAACAATGTCTTGTGAAGCCTTGGTTCAACTAGTGCATGAAAAATTCACACATCTCTTCCAGTATTTATGCCAAGCTGATGTTTGCTGCAATAATACTGCTTTTGATTGGAAGCTAACAAATCAAACATATAAGGTTATATCACATCTCTGTCATTCCATCCTTTTCTGTAATACTGGTATCATACAATCTGGATTATAAATTAAGAAATGATACATTGGGGCATTTCATATTTATACCACAGCCACCTTCCAACAGACATCTGTTTATACATAATTTAACCAAAAGAGGCCACATCTTGATAAAGGATTAATAAAAGATGCATGAACAACAAAAAGTGTTTTAGATTCTCAAAGAATGAATTTGAAAAACAAAACTCAGGAGTAGCTACCCCCATTTACTTCAGTGTACAAACGCAAGTATGCATTTCACCATTGCCTCTTTGCTGTAAATGTCTCTCATCCATAAGAAAATGTCATAACCACATTAGTATGAAAGAACAGAACAGTCCAACACCCCCTCAAATTTATGAGGTGCTAAACTGTACATACTAAAATTTATGTCATAGATATAGGAGTATTAGGTCAGGGCCCTGCTATAATTTAAATCTTCAGGAGGTACTAATTATATCCTGTTTTGAAATGCATTTGGACTTTTTTTTACATCTCAATACTGCATCACAGCTCTATATGAAACGAGTCACTGAAAATAAAAACAAAATGTAGTTTTTCTAAGAAGTTCAAGTTTTCTATTCTAGAATGTTTGACAGTGTATCAATTTAAGAAATAACAGGTAATTCTGTTTTTTTCTGGAGCGACTTATACAGAAGAAGATGCATGTTCCAATTATATGCACATTCCCTGTTAAAGCTGCAAACCAGCTACATAAGCATTTTCCCTTCAATACTAGTATCAAAATGCTAATGAAAATGTTGTGTAGCAGTACTGAAAGATCCTGTTACTGAATAAAAAGAGTATATAAATATTTAAGGAAGAGGAAACCAGACCTTGCAGAGTCCCTGCCAACAGAGAGCTTCCAGGCTGTAAACTTGGCAATTATAGTACATTGTTTTATTTTCAGGTTAAGGCAAGATTCTTTGTATATAGCCTACATCTATGCCTAAAACAGACAAGGAAAGTGCTGACAGCTTAAGAGAAGATAAAGTAACTGAGAAAATCTATGGTTATAAAATAGATTATATATTAAAACCTGATTGTTTCTGCATTAAATATACTGTAAGTCAATTTGCTTGCTAAAACAGAACTTTTACCAAGCAAATTACTACTGCCTTAACTGCTACAGACTTAAGCTACTGGGTGGCACCTCTTTCTGTAATCATCCATCCATCCAACTGCATTATCCCCTACAGGGTCTCTGGGGACACTGTACCCAACCCCAGCAGTCAAAAAGCGCAAGATGAGGTAGAACTGGACGGGATGCCAGCCAGTTACTGGGCTCGCACGCACGCACGCACGCACGCACGCACGCACGCACGCACGCACGCACGCACGCACGCACGCACGCCATGTGTCTTGCTCTAGTGTGGACTTCAAGTGTGTGAGTATTCGAGGGTGCACTGCTATAAAAAGGGTACTGGGACACCCTTGTGTGACGTCACTTGCTGGTAACACGGCTGGGGGTAAAAAATGCTTCCTGTTATTGACGCTTCTTTTCCAGGCGCTAAGTGAATATGGGCTGGTAATTTTTAAAAAAAAAGAATTTTTCACTCTCCACTCACAGTTTGAATAAATTGAATGTCATTTCTATCACTGCACACCAGTAGTGACATTGTGTTCATTCAAGTTGAGCAGACTCCATTGCTTATAAACAGGGGAAGTAAACCAAGGAAATACTTGCCAATACTGCCGTTTATTCAAAGCTTTTTACTAATAAATGCATTTTATATCGTCTGACACTACAAGAAACATAAGTTCATTCACATTCACTGAAAGTAAACTAAATCAAGCAAACTTGGCAATACCTTAAAGCTTTGTACTATTAACTACATGTACTATCGAATATTCCATGTACAAAATACACTGCACGGAAATTAATATTCATCAGTTGAAATGGGGTGACAAAATAAAAGTTATGTCAAAACCTAATAACTAAAATACAAACAGTCTGAATCTGAAATAGCTTAATGAAAATTGACATGAGTTTTAAAACTGTAAAAAAGTTCAATTTGACACATGGATATTTAATTCTCCATGGCAAATTCTATCTGCTTTTATGGGCTTAAACATGAAACGTCACCATTCCGTAAAAAATTGGGAGTAATTCTCTTCGATGCAGACTTCAGAGAAGGGCGCATTGGGGCACCCTTATGACCCACAAATTTAGAAATGGGATAATCTAAGCCCTTGCAGACTTGAGCAGGAATGCACATTTTCAGGGCACAAGACCTCAAGTGTGCATATTGGGACACGACCAATGACACCAAGGCCATTTTTACCCAGAAGCCAATTGACCTACCAGTACGTCTACAGACTGTGGGGAGAAACTGGAGCACCTGGAAGGAATCCAAGTGAACATGCAGATAGAAACCCTGAAATTGAACCTGGGGCCCAAGTGCTGTAAGATAGCAATGCTAATTACTGCTCTGATCAATGTTTCTCAAACCATGAAACTCATGGTTTTTATTTCAGTGTAAGAAAGAGCTGTACGCCTGATACAAAGGTAAACACAACAGGTCAAAGACCCATTTTTCTACCACAAATAAATTTCAGTAGCATGCTAAAATTCATAACTTAGTTAAAAGTACTGCGTGTATAAAAACAGAAGTATTCCTCAGCATGGTAAAAATGGTAAATTACTTACAGAATCACTGAGAATTGACTAACCTACTGCAATCATGATACAACAGAAGGTTTTTTGCTGGTGGAGGTTCAATACAACTTTATAGCTACTCACATTACAAGCGATGGTTTCTTTCTGTTCTCAAGGGGCTCTGTATCATTATCCGATGGTTGTGGTTGATCATTACTGGTTTTCCCAGGTCTCTTTTGCTTCTCCTCTCCCGCATTCTCGGCTTCAGAGCTGTGAACAGAGATAGCCACGGGCAATGTTGAAAGATGAAATACAAATCTCTGGATGACGGAGGAATTTGTTACATCAATAAGACTAAAATGTTTTATAGCTATATATGTGGTTTCTCACAAATAAGTTCTTAGAACTGTGCTGCAGTGTGCAGTTCTGTCCTTTTAAACAATAACTAGGCCCATATATATGACCCTGAATTAGGAGTTAAATAAATAATACTTTAAAAGTAAACACTCTTGACTGGTTAGGGAACTTTTTCAGATTAACAACAGCAAAACCAACGATTGGACTAGGGAGCAAAGCAATTATTTTCTTTCTTAAAGAGCAAATATTGGGTTAAGGGAACAAAAGTGTTAAAGTTCTCTACAGGATAATACTATACCACTGTTGGCATAACCTACTCAGGTTAAAATTTAGAGTTGACCTCAATTGTTTTCCATCTTCTATTAAACTGTGCTTTTTGGTATGAAAATACTCTATGGCTTATCCCTCTAGTGAGCAATTTGATCCGTTTTGGACAAAATGTTCTAAACACATAAAAATATTTAAAGTGCTTAAGCTTTTCCCCATGTAATTGCTGCCCATTACGATTTTGTTTGTAGTTCACAGATCTTAATGATTTTTTTTTAATGCAAATAATTATTCTACAAGAAGTTAAAAGTTAACACTTGGGTTTGCTAAAAACACAGCATAAGACAAATCTTAAAAACTAAGCAAAATTAAATTTTGAAATCTTACTATGCAAAGATCCTACAGAAACTTTTGAAAGAAATTACAGGCATTTGGACTAAATATCTCCAGCAACGGTTGGGGAAGTATGATGGACTTTTTCAGTATTTCGTCAGCTGCCCTATAATAGAAAGACATTCCATGACAAGAGAAATAAAGCGAAGCAAAGAAACCAAAAGGGACTTTTAAAAAAACTATCGGGACCAAAGAAAGCAGAAATCAAGCACAAGTTTTTTGCAATAAATATCAGAATGTCCAGGGCTCCCATAGCTTTATTCATAACATTATCTGGATTTGTACATCTCTCCCAGTCTGATCAAGAAAAACTAATACAGCTTTTGCCTTTCCCTTTATTATTGTAATGGGGCGCTTGAGAGTGCATCCAAATATGTCCTTAAGTTATAGCAGGTTCAATAATTCAGCTGCTCAGATTTTAGCGAAAACTAAAATGCATAAACTCATTTCACCTATTACACTTTCCTTGCACTGGCCCCCTGTGTATTCAATCTAAAAGTCAAAATACTGCTGCTCACCTTTTAAGGATTGAACAGTTTGAATCTTGACCACATCAGTAACCTGCTAAGCCCCCCAGTACACTTACAATTCATGTGTACTCTCTGACCTTTTTTCAAAGCTCTGGGTATTTGCAGACTGTGCTCTGTGCTGTTGCTGCAAGACTGGGAAATGATCTCTCAGCACATATGAATTCATTCAAATAAATCAGCAGATTTAAATCCTGTCTGAAAACATACTTTTATAATCTAGCTTTAGCTTAATGTACGGTTTTAACATGTATATCATAGTCTCTTACAATTGTTTTATTTTTATACAGTACTCCATGTCAAGGTACTGTAAAATACTGTAAATCTCATTTACAATATTCTTAGAAAATAACCTTTAGTTAAAATGCACATTTTAAAAAAATATATTTTGGGAGAAGTAATCCATTGCTGTGGCCTCAATGCAGTTTAACTTGGCAGTTTCTACTTTGATTGGTATTACTGCAATGCTTACTCTAGAATTGCACCACTATATATTTATTTACCACTGAAGCAGATTTTGCACATGAACATACAGTACAGTATACAAAATACCTCAACCCACAGATTTTAACATTTTGCAGGAAAGATTAAATATTTAAAAATGAGAGCCTCTGGTATCTTTGGCTTTAACTCAAATCAAAAGATGACCTCATAAGACCTTGCAGTCTGGAAATATTTGAATAGGAAAATGTAGACAAAAGATACAACAGATAAAACAAAGAAATCTCTTGGTGCAGGTGAGTTTTTACTGACAAATACCTTGCTAACTCACATACTGTGCATAACATTAAAAAGAGGCATCTATGAATACAAGAGGGTTTCCTCCAAGAGTTGCAAGCAATATGTTTAAAGCAGACACGACAGGCAAAACTTAAATCTTTTCCTTTGACACTGGGTATGCTGAATTACTAATTTGAATAATACCTTGTCTGTTAGAACTGAAGCAATAGTTTTATAGTACAGCATCTCACAAGATTCAGTTTCCTCTAATGCAGCTCCATTTAAGGAGTATTTTACTCAAGAAATTCACTTGTCACATAACACCATTCCACATGTTAAACTTTTGCCAACCATTTTCCCAGCAAAGCAGAACAGAATGCAGGGTTGAATAGGGGCCAGTGTCAGACAAGCTTGATTAACTCATCTTGTGGCTTTTGAGAACATTTCCTGGAAAAAAAAATCTATCACGAGGAACACCTGTAGCTAATTATTATAACATATTTAAAACCACCCTGGTCTTAGATATGCATCCTTATATACATTCGGTTTACCTTTAAACATTAAATTATTAGTTTTAACTGTTTGGTTATAGTCTCTGCTAAATTAAATTACCTGCTATAAAGGCTAAGAACTACAGTCAAAGCAATATAAATGTACTTAGTGCTTCAACAGATCCTGTGTATTACTATAGAGGATCTCAAAGCCCTTTAAAATGTTCAATCAAGTTGAGCAAACTGTAGTTTTTCCAGTTAAGCCAGATTTCCAATTTCAGTCTATGCTCATAATTGAATCTGTGCTCACAGGTAACAGATGAAGGGGATGTCTGTTCCGATCATCTGCCTGTATAATTTGGTCAGTTGTTTTAACTATTCATTTAGTGTATATAATACTTCACGCCCTCACTGACATAAGTTACAACAAATAGATGCAAATCACAATGATTTCCACACTGATTGCAAGCTGCTTCTTTTGGCCCACAGCTGATGTGTGTGTAATACAGACTCCAGGGATCAGCCTGTTTGTGGTGCCCCTAACGTAAGCACACACTGAATGTGGATTGGACCAAGGTACGACCTTCCCTGATGGCAAGTGACTGAAGTGAAGATGGAAGAACAATTCATGGGGCTACTCAAGTGGACCCTTAAGTTATACTGACCTTTCTCATCTTTTCTATTGCTCCTTTTGCAGTCCTCACATAGCTGCCTTCTGCCACATCTACAGTATAACCAACTGCTGGTTCTCTCTTGTGCTACAGATTTTATCTGTCATCTAACTCCTGTTTTGACTCCAACTTCTTCAACAACATGATTCATAGAATGTGCCACAATGCACTTTTCTAGGTTTTTTTTGTACCAGTGTTCCTGGTATTGGTGTACTGTTGTCTATCAGTGCATTGGCCTGCAAAGTTCTCTCCTACCCAAGTTCTCAGAATAGGTGGTGTTGGAAAACACATAATGATAATGAAGACGCTGATGTTTTCCCACCTCATTTCTCCCTGCATACCCTAGAACATGACTTTAACACACTTTATCCTCTTCTTTGACATATTCCTTTGTTCTGGGGCAGTCAGACTGAGCCAAAGGCTTTTCTTATATGCTGCATATAGCCAACACTCTCTCCAGCATATAGATTTGCCTTCACCATTTCCAAAGACTCTTTTATAACCCATTTTGTTCTTCTTTGAACAGGTGCAAACTCCCCGAGACTTGAAGTGCTATTTCTAGCCAAACACCGGAGGCCTTAATGAGGAGAGTAGCAGCTGCAAGTACTCCTTTTCCATAAAAAGCCATTCTAATTAGGCACACTGGTACCTGTTTTCTCTGCTGCATGTAAAGGAGCTTCATATCAGGCTTGGCTTAAGTTTACCCTTACAGTACCAGAGCTTAATATTGCCTGCTAAGTTAGCCTGCTATGGCTACAATGGCAAACCTCTCGTATAAGTGTCCAATTTAGCAAGCAGAGTCTATTTGTTGAAACACCTAGTATGCAGCTATGGACCAATTTTTGGCCAACAAATATCAAAGCTGAGTGGTGCTTTGGCACTCAAATTTGTCTCGGTGATAATGAAGCCCTTGTCTTTCTCACTATTTGATCTCTCTCATTCCTCTTCAGCACATAGTTATCCATTTTGTCTTTTACTAGAATAACTGGTGGAAGATTAGAGAGTATTATAATTTCATAGTTGTGCAGTATGCCTCTTCGAATTCTCTCTCCACCTCAAAACAAACTTAAACAGCTGTTAATCTGCCACTCAAACAAGCACTTCAAAAATGTAAATGCTTGTACTGACTTTTTAAAAAATCATATACCACAGACCTGATTTTATCCACTGCTGTTCGCAAAAAAAGAATCACCACTCATCAAAGTCTGTACATAGACTGTTTATCCTTTCTAAGAGCTACACTTCTATGCTGTTCTACTAGGTTAATTCACATTTTGTACCTACCAAGTTCCTTTTCTTTCCTATGAAGGTTCACATGACTGTTGAGCAACAATGTGTTTACTGCCTGTGGTAGCACATCCAAAGCAGAGGTTATGTACCCTACCAACTGAGCTTTGCATCCTGTTGCTGGATTTCATGCAGATCTTATTTGACTTCACAAAGGTTCTACGCATCTCTCCTCCCTCCGTGAGGTATCTCCAGACCCCTGTCACCTTGCTCTAACCACAGGTAAAGACCGGGAGCATAACTTTGTCCCACTGTTGAAATAGTTCAAGTGTAATGGCAGATGAGGGTAATCTTTTTGAATTACTATCCATTCTCTTAACTATCTTACCAGATCTTGAATCATTCTCTATCCCTGCTCTTGCTGACTAGGCACATAGTTTTTGTGTTTTAGAGGAATCAAGCAGGTGCTTACATCATCTTACTTCCTCTGAAAGCACATATATATTTGAAGCCAATTCTTGGGTGCCTATTTCTTGCAATTACCATAGGGGTCTTTTTTCCCCCCCAGCTGCTGTCTCACCAACCTGTCACAGGGTCTTTTTCTGTATATCAGTTATAATATTCATAGCATCCACTTTGAAAACAAAGATATTTAGCTATGAACCAACACTGATTTGGAGCTTTCCTTCATCTTTCCTGTGGACTTGTCTCTGTTTTGTTTTCAAAAATGTATCTTAAATGTCTTTTTGGTAATTTTTCTGAACTTCTAAGGTTTAATACAGTACATGTAATTCAAGTACATGGATATTACATGAAAATGCACTTTAAGCCAGCACTTCCCCTTCCTGACTATTGAACAGTGCACAACTACATTCTCAACTACTTATCTATCCATCTATGGGAACAGAGTGAAAAATGCATGAATACTGCTATCTTGTGCCAAGTTTCAAGCTCTGTGACATTAGCGTTACGATCTTATCAGAATAATTTAAATAAGTGGCAGTTAAATGCGATCTTTCAGAGTAGGAAGCACTGGTTAATTATTTTTTCGTTTCCTGTCATGATGAAGAGTTGATGAGATTAAGGTAACAACTCCCACAGTAAAGAATACCTACTGGTATAACCAAAAATAACTTCATGGTAAAATAATTTTTATTTCTCATTCTCTTCAGGCAAGTGTCCCATTGTAACACCAACATATAGAATACAGCACAGTAGAAATCCATGTCAAAATCCTGGAGCCAATATTTGTCTACTTTATGTACTTTACTCTTAGTTATAAATTGTCTATTGGACAGGTAATTCAGATAATTAAAAGTTCAAACAGAGGCCTCAGTCGGTGCCAGGTCTCGACTGTATAAAGGAGAACTACAAAGTTACAGATAAAGATTTATTCTAACCTGAAAGGAAAAGAAAAGATAATTTTTTAGCTGTGGAGCCTTCTTCAGGTGTCAACACGAGGCTTCACAGCCAAAACATTTTGTCTCTTTTCTTTCACCATGGAATAAACCTTTACCTGTTCCTTTACAGCCTACCATTCTCTCCAGCTACCTACTCCGACTTCTCGCCACAATGTTGCCAGAACTGTGTTTGCTGATGGAGCTATTTTGAACTTTGTTGCAGGATGGGTTTTCACATTATCTTGGATGCTAATTTTGTCTTTTATGACTATGCACTGCAGGAACTGCTCCCTTTGTCTGCAGTAGCTTGTCAAACATAGTAGAGACAGCCTGTTCCATGTTGATTCGTAAACATCTCTTAGTAGCAGAGGCAGCAACAGGCAGTACCCCAACTGTCCATGGAAGACATTGCCAAGTGCCCAGAGAAATGCTGAATTCATTGGATATAACTGCCAGTTTTGCTTTCGTCTTCCCCATTAATGCCTTCAAGGTGAACCCTTCAGGGCATCCTGAACATGCATCCTGCCTTGCAACACGCCAACAACTGCTTCCCCAACCTGACACAGGATCTGTACACAAGTTGACAATGAATTTACATTCGTGTTCTAGCAATTTTAACTGGGAAGCAGAAAAGTTCAAATATCCTGCACAAAGAAGTCATCTGATGAATAAAAGCTGAAAACATAAAATGCTGCATATACTGAATAACATGTTGGGTTGCCATAACACTAGAAAATGTTTAACTTAATAGTTTAGCAGAGGCCATCTTAGTTTTAAACAAAGTAACTGGGTCAAATATATAGCATGTTTGTATACAGAACACAATGAGCTCTTTGCCAGCAGCCATATCACCCTGCAACTCACAACTGGCAACCCACTGAAGCTAAGCAGGTGTGAGCCAGGTCACTACCTGGACCAGAGACCTACTGGGAAAAACTAAGATTGCTACTGGTGTAGCGGAGCTAGTTCGGACACGGTGACGTCATCACTCTCCCTGCAAGAAGCATGGACCTCAGCTGCCTGGGCTGAGGGAGGTCTCCTTTAGCTCATGCGGCTGGCTCCCTGTTGCGTTACGCCGGAGACCCGGGTTCGCATCCCAGGTGTTGCGGGACGAAACGGGCGGGGTGGAGCGGCAGAGGGCACGAGCCCGTGCGGAACAGTGATGGTCACACTGGAAGAGGTGTTAGTGGGGACAGCAGGGGTGCTCACCTTGCGGTCTATGATGGGGACACTATACTGTAAGCAGGCGCCGTCCTTCGCAATTAAACCAAGGTCCTGACTCTCTGTGGTCATTAAAAATCCCAGGGCATTTCTCGAAAAGAGTAGGGGTGTAACCCCAGTGTCCTGGCCAAATTCCCCATTGGTCCTTACCAATCATGGCCTCCTAATAATCCCCATCTATGAATTGGCTTCATTACTCTGCTCTCCTCCCCACTGAAAGCTGATGTGTGGTGAGCGTTCTGGCGCACTATGGCTGCCGTCACATCATCCAGGTTGATGCTGCACATTGGTGATGGTGGAGGGGAGTTCCCATTATCTGTAAAGTGCTTTGAGTGGAGTGTCCAGAA
The DNA here is from genome assembly GCF_059453375.1 of Lepisosteus platostomus. Lineage (NCBI taxonomy): Eukaryota > Metazoa > Chordata > Actinopteri > Semionotiformes > Lepisosteidae > Lepisosteus > Lepisosteus platostomus. The sequence continues at coordinate 52,762,173 of NC_142614.1, forward strand.
AAGCGCTTCATAAATGTAAGCAATTATTAATTATGAATTATTGTAGCAGAGACATCAGGGAAGAGTGAGTTCTCAGGCACAGAAGAGACTAACTAAGGGTCCGTCAACTCACATAAAATGTGCAAAATTAAAATAAAAAATTGCAAATAAATTCAACCTGGGTGAACAGTAAATAACCATTCCCCCCTTAAATATTTTAATTTTTTTAATTTAAAATTTTGGAAATATGGACAAATTACATTGAATGGCTTAACTTATATGACAGCAAAGTAAGCAACTTAAAATTAAGCAGTTTACTGTGCAAACCATATGGTCACCGAAAGACTGTACACCATACAGATTTCAACTAAGTTACAGATAATAAATATGGGTACCAGACATCCAATATGAATTAATCTAAAAGTAATTTTATGTTTTATATCATACAATATATTAAAGATTTTTTTATTCTAACCATAGGTAATTCTGACAAAAAAAATTGCAAATAAGGCAACAGTTTTGAAAACACTATTCTAAATGGAAGAATATGAAGTTTTAAACATTTAAACTATAAAAAAGTAAAAGTTTTCAGATGTTACACATTTAGTCTTTTTACATTTATGTTTTATATGCCATTATTTAACTAATTAAGCTTAATTGCTAGAAGTCTTAGCAGAATACATTAAGAATTGACTTGCCAAATCTTGTGAATGGCAAGAAATGTTTCTAAATTGATTTTCAAATCTATTATGATAAGTGGGAGAACACCCAGTATGGTTTAGAAAAAAGGGGAAGAAATTAGTCCAATGCACCCTATTCATTCATCCGTCCACTTTCGATAAGCATTTAGTCAGGCAGGAACTTAACTCAGCAGTCAATGAGTGCAAGGCACACACACAAAGGATAATTTAGAGATGCCAATTAACCTAGGCAGTGTGTCCACAGACTCTGGGGAGGAAGTGGAGCACATGGAGAAAACCTAAAAAGCCACAAGGAGAACATGAGAACTCCACACAGAAGGCACCCCAGGCCACAATCAAATCCAGGGCCCAAGAGCTGCAAGACAGCCATGCCATACACCGCATGTAATTCAACATTAGGTTAGTAACAACTGAAACTGGAACATGTAGCCCTAAACATGAAAGAAAAAGAGTGATAAATCAGCCTGCTCTGTAGCACAGCAAAAGATCAGCAGCTGTGCTGAGTATTAAATATGTTCACTGCATAGATGTGAGGACATCAGGAATCTTATCTAAAAATGATTATAACGGCTACAGTGCCTACTAGTGTAATACAAACAGAGGGGTTTACATCTCTTTTGAAATAACTAAAGCCATCATAATTCTGTCATAAAGCTACAACAGCACAAATACACCTATGCACAACTCAGCGATGAACAGAAACTCCAGTTCATAGAAGCGGAGTATTAATCAATCATATTGAACGCCAAGACACGGATTTGGACATGTACAAAACTGTGTAACTACTTTAGTCACACCTGGGGGTGAATGGGAAATGTCCTGCAAGCTATTGTAATAGATGAGTGACACACTGCTGGAAATACAAGTAAAAAAAGTTAGTAATAAAAGAATGTGGGATAAAGGAAAAAAAAAACTTTCATGTAGTCATGCCACAATCTCAGTAACATGTTCACAGCTGCAAATGTGACAGGTTGTAAGATACTGTTTAACATAAATATTACATAAACTGTTACAAGTGATGGGAACCTGTTTGATAGTATCTAAATCATCCAAGGATCTCATTCACCTGTTTTTTGAAAGAAGCCAGACTATTGACTTCAAATAACATGGGTGAATAGTGTGTCCCATATTCCCACAACCCCTTGGGTAAAGAAGTGCCCCTTGGTCTTAATTTTAAATGCACTTCCACACAGCTTACAGCTGTGCCATCTAGTTTGTGGTTCACTATTCATTGTGAAGAAATCTGCTGGGTTGCCTTTTGTCAAAGTGTTTTACGATTTGGAATACTTGTATCCCCATCTATGACCTGTATCAGGTCCCCTTGTACACTGTTCTGCTCAAGACTTAAAAAGGCTCAGTTCCTTCAGCCTTTCAGCAGGAAGCTTAGTATAAATGCTGGTCTTGATAAAGCAGCCAGCAATCGCCTACAATTAAAGTATCTTACCAGTAGCTGCAGCCCAAGCACTTGAAAATAAAGCAGCAACTGGTTGAAACACCATCACACTTCTCAAATCCAGTATTCGTTCACTAGACTGGATGACATTTTAGCCTTTTTTAGATATTTTAGAAAGGTGTGAATAGACCACTGAACAAAGGCTGCCAAGAAATGCAGTTCTGAGCAACGGACAGTTTATCAAAACCAATGTTGTCAGCTTGCAAGAAATAAGAGACTGGGATAACATGGTAAAAACCCAAGTGGCTATACTGGTAATGCCTTAGAGTAAGACATTGAAATCTTCAGTATTGTTCATTTTTTTTACACTGGAGAATATAAAAAATAGACAAGAAGGAAATAACAGAGAGCACACTGGTAGTTGCAACAGCATCTGATCTGTGACATGCACCCATTACAGGAAAACAACTTAACAGACCTAGATCTGCTGACCAATTCTGTGTGAGCAAGGCAAAACAGCAGCACTAGATAATGGATCAGTCTCTTCTTCACATCTTTCTCACCTGCTACGCTATCAGTATGACATAGCAGATATATAAAAAAATAATTTAATATTGAATAACCAGCTGAGGACAGCATGATAAACCCTAACAAAATAAACCCTCACAAACACAGAAAGATAATGAAACCACATTCCAGACTCTCTTAAAAATGGCAAGAAACATTTCTTTGTATACCCCAAAAAACTGGTGACATCACAGCAGACGTTTTCTGCAACTGGCATAACTGATACCAAACACAGAAACATTGACAACACAGCAGGTGTGTCATTCAGCAACATTTATTTTCCATGTAGTTCATGTGGGTAGCTGTGTCAGCATGCGCAGTCTGCACGGAACAAGTAATAGGTTTATTCCATGCTAAAACAGCACTTCACTTTCACTTTACAGCATGGAATAAACCTATTACTTGTTCAATTATTTTCCATGGTAATTTTGGATTATTTAAATTTGTGAGACTGTTAATGGCATTATAATAACTAAATGAGCCTCAGAACAAACTGTTCTAGTAACATTATATTGTTTAAAACATATTTGTCTTCAGTACATACACTGTATACTGTAGTTTTATCTCTCTTGATCACAGTGTAATCAAAGAAAATAAGATTATGTTAACAGACTGAAGTAAGCTTCTTCTTAAACTGTTAAGCAGATCAGAGATTTTGTTTATAACCAATACTTCTCAGAAGTATCATATCGAAGCAGACACCACTGGGCATTAGTATGTATTATCTAAATATCTGGATGGTTGTATTCAGCAGAGAATGACAAACAAGGCATGGTTTGTTTCTATTATTTTTTCGATTAAATGTCAATAATCATGATATACTTAGTATCTCTTCGGACGTTTTACACAATATATGCAACAATTCATTCCTGTTGGAAACACGTCCGCACTGTAAACACAATGCTTAAAATCTATTTTAGCCCCTGAAAACACAAATTAACAGGTGTCAACAGGGACGAGATTTGCATGTTCTTAAATTTATAGAAAAGCCTAATACCAACATGTTTTTTAAAAATACATAGGAACAGGTTCAAAAGGCTACCTACCCAACTAAATCCATAAACTGAACTAGTCTTAAGCAGAAATAAAATTCTTTATAGTATTGGAGTTGTCATTTTAATTTAAAGAAAGTATATTCTGTAAAAACAACAACATTAATAAGACCCACCTATACGACCCATGGTATTCTGTGAATACACCAAGCTCTATGCAGCAGTGCGAGAACTATTCAGCCCCAGACAGTAGAGAACAGTCAGATGTTCGGGAATCGTGCAACACAATTTGAGCCATTTCTATTCATAGCACTGGTAGTTCAGGCTGGTAATGAGACGGTATCTGAAAACGGTCAAGTAAGCTGATTAAATTCTAAGACACTTCCTGAATCAAATAAAACCTCTGCAAATCACTCATCTAGAACAACAGCAGAAGAACTAAACACCCGACATGCACCATACACTATATCGCTTGAAAAATGCACGATCCCAAGGTTTAGATAAAAAAATACCATGGGCTTCTGATTCGTGTATACTTTTAGAAAAAAACGCATTTTAAAATTCTCGGAAAAAAATGTTCAACAGGTCCTACCTAAAAGAGCCAATAACTAACAATTATGACAACAATGTGCTATACCCTAAATGTGGGAAACGGATCATTATTAATAAAACAAGCAGGCCTTAAAACTGGAATCGTGTCTATTTTCCAAATAGCTAATAACTTACTTCGATGCAATCCCCTTTGAATCTTTTTTGCCAGGAGACTTCACGGACTTTATTTCTTCGGCGGGTGTAGAGAGCAGAGTTTGGTGGTTCTGTTGCTGTTCTGTCATCAGTACCATGTCGTGAACAAAACGCCTGCAATTCCCTTACCCTCTCCCCCTCTCTTTCTTCCCCAAAGTAACAGCCTCGTTTGGGTTACGACTTCCACACTTGGTGAGGAGGCCCTTCCCAGGAAACTTCAATCAAGCGAGAGAAAGTGAGAGAGGGAGGGGAAAAAACAAAACCTTTCTTGCCTTTGCTACAAGCACGAACTAGTTACCTGCTTTTGGCCATTTGCCTAATCCCAGCTCAACAGTAAACAATATTTCCGTACTCTCCAGGCTGGAGCCATCATAACGAAAAACTCGTTGTTCAAGTTTTCCCGGACAACAGTTGATTAAACTAAGTTCGTTAATGGCAGAGGCGTGCATCTTGTTAACTTCTCAATAAAGTATCAACCTCGGTTAAAAAGCGCTCGATTAAACGACACGGTACGCATTGGTTTAGTTAAGAACAATAAAAAAAAAGATCGCAGGTATAAAAAGGCTGGTGGGAGCAGACACAGGAGCTCCACTACAGCCAGTACCACGCGCCTCCTATTAACAAGACTCCCATTGAAGTAACATTATATTGAACTTTCTTTTATATCTACTGTATACTATGTCTTAACACAATAACATTCTAGTTAAATTATAATCTATGACTACTATTACACAAAACTAAAAGCTTTCCTTGATTATTTTAGTGTACACCTTTTTTTCTGTAGCACAAATAAGAGAAATCAACAAGTATATATCGTCAATTGCACTTTCTTAACGTAAGAGATGCCACAAGATCCAAAGGTAAAATGCAGAATTAAATTTTGTTTCATCAGGGAAGGTAAAAATGATTAATTCCTGCTTACTTCAATGCAGCATCTGTCAGGTCTCTTGTTTTTAAATACTTAGGTTTTTGTGTACTTATCTGTAACTATTTAGATTTGTAAGACATAAATACTGTAATTAAATACGCATGAGTGTTTTGAGTTAGGAGCACAAGGAGTCAGTTGTGCCTTCCAAACAATTAGCCAATTGTGTTTTCACCAAGATGACGAACTTGCAGAAATGTTTACTCAACATTGTAACGTAAATAGTTAGGTTTTGCCACAGGACGTTAAAATCCGCCGTTTTCTAACCGTTTCTTCCAATACAGGGTTGCAGGGGAGCCGGAGCTTATCCCGGCAAGCAGAGGGTGCAAGGCAGCATACGCCCTGAACAGGACACCAGTGCATTGCAGGGCACAGACAGACACAAACATGCAACACACACCTGGGCCAGTTTTTCCAGAAGCTAATTAATTTACCTGTATGTCTTTGGGCTGTGGGAGAAACTGGAGCATCTAGAGGAAACCCAAGTGAACACAGGGAAAGCATATAAACTCCACGCAGGTTGCATGCCAGGAATTCAACTAGGGTCCCCAGCATTGTGAGACAGCAATGATAACCACTGTACCACCATGCTGCACAGTACATTATCTTTCTTTATAATTCAGATTTTTCCTTTGCAAATTCAATAACAGCTTCAGTATTGCCCAGTATAGACCAACATTTTCATATCATATTAATCCATATATTAAGAGTGTATATGTATATTTATTTTTAAATTAACACGTTCTTTTTGCACTAGCATTTATACAATATGTTAATTTTGTGATGTCAGTCTGACAACACATTTTAGTGAATTTGTACTGTTGGAAAACATTTTAGCGTGAAATGAGCGTAAAGGAAGTAATGCATATTTAAAGGTAAAGCTTTTACTTTACATCCAAATACAGAGTTTAATTCTCAGTAGGATTTAATACACTAAAAAAACTGTAATGGATGTGGATGGCAGATTGCAAGTTGATATCAAGAAATACTATGTCAGTCTGTTATGTTGTCATCCATGAAAGCACTTGGAGCATGTGAGCATGGGTTCATATGAGCAAAACAGAGAAATGTAAGTGAAAGGTGATTTGGGTAAAGGCCCTTTTGAGGGTGGAGTGGTGCAGTGATTACCATTGCTGCATCACTGTGTTGGGGCCCTGGGTTCTTGGGGTACAGTAGAGTTGGTTTGTTTTTCTTGTGTTTGCTTGGGTTACCTTCAAGCATGCCAGTGTCGTCCCAGTCCAAAGACATACTGCACCATTAGATTAGATACCACGATGGGCTGGTATGCTATCCGTGGTGTATCCTGCCTTGTGCCCATTGCTAGACAGGATAAGCTCTGGATCCTGACTCCCCTGTAACCATGTATTGGAAGAAACGGTTAGAAAATGTTTGGATTTTAACATCCTGTGGTAAAGCCTAAACAGTTGCATGTTACAATGTTGTGTAAATATTTCTGCTTCTAGTCATCTAGGTCAAAACACAAGTGACTAATTGTAAGGCAACTGGCTCTTCATGTTCCTAGCAATTAGAAAATGAATGGATGTATGGCTTCATGCAGGTTAGCATGTACCTTCCATGTTTTGTAGCTGCTGGGCTAGTGTCATATACAGTATATTTTATAGTGGTTAATGGAAGCCTGGAGAGAGGACGTTAATTTCCTTTAATCACTGAAAACTGCACCAAAATCTAAAAGCTACTTTTTCCTCCGTTTAAATTAATGTACTGTATATGCAATATATAATTATGTTTTATACATTAATTATATTTTTTATTTCGTATTTACATATGCTTTATTTGTGATTTACCCATATAAATAAAAATGATCCAGTTTTCATTAATACTTAGAATGGCAGAACTATATCCATGCTATGGCTGTTACAAAATAAACAAATAAAATAAATCAAATCAAATAAATAAATCTTACTTTTAAAACCAGCTTTTTAAAATTCAATACGCAGTTCAGCAAAATGTCCTTACTGATACAACACAATGTCTTTTTCACAAAAGGTTACCTCACAGGCTGTACAAAAAAAATTCTTTAAAAACATACATCTTCTGATTTAAAGTTTGTTTTTTAAACTTTATGTAGAAAAAATAATTCAACAAATGAATTCCTCTTTATTTTTCATATTTGAAACCCTTTAGGACACAAATACTAAGAGTTCATTATGTGTTCATAACGGCACATATGTGATCATATCAGTGTATTGTTAAAAATGAAAAGGATAAAGATTTAGATACTTTACAGTTATACAGTACTAATTCCAATCTGATGGCACCAAGTTCTATAAGACAGAGTGAAACTGATGTAATGCCAAAGGATGCCATTGAGTACTTTGGGCTATGACAGCTGTATACACTAGAATGTCTCTGTGTTCATAACCTGTGTTGTTTACATTGTGAGTGTTCATTTTGGAAGAGGCAAGGTATGTAAATAAATACATACTATAGGACAGGAGTCTTCTTCTCCGAGGTGAGGAGAGGTTGAGCAGACTATGTCATCAGCATAATCTAAAATACCTTGCAAAAGTATTTAGGTTATTGTCTGAATGTTCTATTGTGTGTATTAGGCTAGAGGCATTCTTTGCTTCAAGGACTGCTGATGGGAAAAAAAGGGCCTGATTATGTTTGGTGTGCATTGCGTGACTATTGACAAGCTGGTACACCCTGTTTCTCTCTGACAAACAGGTGGAGTTAAGTCATTGCAGGAAAAACACCAATTAAGGCATGGCAGCTTATTAAAGAGACAATTAGGAAAACAATGTTATAGATACCTGTATATCATTCTACATATTTCTTTTATGTCACGTCTTGAAAAAAAATATTTGTAACTTTGAAATTGGCTATTTTTGTGTTGTAAATACCACTCTAGGCTCCATGAAGTGCAAAATGTATTTCATTTACAAATCACAGCCCACACAACATGCTGTCCTACTGGAGCTCACTCTTCCTTTGGAAGATCGTTTGAAGGAGGCCTTTGAAAGGAAACTTGCCAAGTACAAGGGACAAGTCAGTCAATTTCACAGCACGGGCTGGAAAGCAAGGGGCATGCAGGTCGACGTCAAATGCAGAGGTTCCACAGCTCGATCACTGTTTAGGACTCTCAGTGCACTGGGCATTACAGGGGAGAGGAGGAGTTGAGCCATTTGCAAGAGGAACAAAGCGGAAAAAAGAGCTTCAAGATGGCTCTGGCACACGAGAGGAGATCCATGGGAATCAGTTTCGTGCCGCCTAGACACAAGCTGATGTCCGATCAGCCTCAGCTGGATCACTTGGGGGAGAGTGTTTGATTCTGAAACACCCGATAAACCCAGGAACATCACTTTTTAATTGGATTAAAGTCAACTGATAATTGTTCTGACCATGGTAGATGATAGAAGTCTGTCTCATGCTCTTCAAGTCAGCTATGCATTGCCTGCCATTGAGAGTGCCATTTACTGGACTGGGAATTCTTAATAGTGTGACACAATGACTTAAATAAGTTTACCTATCAGTGTTATATACTGTATTTAAAATGCCAGCCAAAGAAAAACATTCTTCAAATGATAAAATTATGAAGAGACCTAGTATTGATATTACATAATGAAGAAAGTTGAAAAGAGCACAAGAGAGAACTGTTTTAGAAACAATTTTAGCTTTGGAACTCCAAAAGGAAACAGTATTCTGCAACAAGGATGGTTCAAAATGCACTTTTTGCATGCATGATTACAGTATATGCATTTTGGGGTGCTGATAAAGACCTTAAACTTCATTTTCTTTTGTTTATTTTGTTTGTGCTAAGGCCTGTCGTGACACAGTATGTAAATATGGAAATCTACATTAAGTCCTTTGCATAATCATTGGTGTATAGATGATTATGCACTTTGCAAATTAGCACCTGCAGCATACGTAGTTTTAAGTAGGTACTGTAGCTGCCTCAGCATGTGTAAGCTACAAAGGCACAAGTTTGGAATAAACCTTTACTTGTTCCCCTGTTGCATAACGTCTGTACTTGTACTTGAGAAATTAACTTGAGGCTATCCTGCCATTCTGCTTCTAGCATTGCAAAGTCCAGTGTTATGTCGACACACAGTGTTAGTTCATGTGACACTCTCGTGCTAAAATGGGGATAATGTGCCATGTTACAGCACAAAGGGGTTCTGGACGGCTCACTGCCTTCCCGTGTCAGTTCTGTAAGATGCAGAATAAGTGGCACATGTGCCAAACATACTCTTATAGTCTGTTCCAGTTTTGCAATATACTGTAACATACAATGAACATTATTTCTGTAGAGGACACAAACCATCGGGAACTTTTCCCCTATCCATGGTGCATAGAAACACACCATCTGCCTTTGATCTTTACCTATTCATTTTCACCTGCCTCAACGACTAGAAACATCAATTGAAAAGAACATTTCCTGCTGTCTCCCCTTTAAGGTCCTGTCTCTAACAGTCGAAGAGCCAATAAGCAACATACAAAAGCTTTCCCAGCCAAAAACATAAAAAGAGGACAAGAGACCAAAAGATAACTTTAAGTTATTACTCTTTAAATACTTACAGTATTTCAGAAAGAATAAGGAAAAACACAAAAGTTTAGAAAATAACATCATCAAGGCAACCCATGAAATTGCAGTATTAGTCACCTTTGTTGTTTTGTCTGAAATGTTTTGGCAAACAGAGTTCATATTGATCACTAAATGTACCCAAGTATATGAGTTACTTTAGTTTATGTTGTCATTTGTAAACATGCAAAATTATCTAGAATTACCTTGGACCTTGATTTTTTGGTTTGGTGGGAGGTGGTTGTAGCTGAGAGATACAAGCTACATGAAACGCTAACAGAATTTCAGTCAAGCATATTAGACCACTGCATTTGTTCATTTTAGCTAGTGTCAGCAGATCTCAAAAATCTGTAAAATCTTTATGATTATTGAAGACAAATGATGCTTTTAGTCCAAAGAATTGTGATCTACTGCAGAAGGGAACAAAGAAAAGTTAATTTGAACCCGAAAAAAGGTTGAAAGAAGAAAAAAATACACGTTTTTGACATTCCTGAAGAGGCTCCTTGGGCAAAATAATAATAATAATAATAATAATAATAATAATAATAATAATAATAATAATAATAATAATAATAACTTTATTTTATATAGTGCCTTTAAAGGTGGCTTCTCAAAGCGCCTTATAGAATGACAACAACAATAAATAAAAAGAATACACGAGATATGGACCGTGGATGGTGGTACTAAGAAAAGCAGAGGGGTGAAGAATGGAACCAGTTAAGTAAAGGCTTTTCTGAAGAAGAGGGTTTCAAGTCTTGATTTGAAGGAGTTTAGAGAAGGTGACTCTCTGATATCCTTGGGGAGAGAGTTCCAGAGCTTGGGGGCATAACAGGAGAAGACCCTGTCACCCATACAATGTAGACAGGCTTGGGGGACAGTAAGGAGACCAGAATTAGAAAAGCGAAGGTTGCGAGGTGGGGAGTAGGGCGATAATAGTTCAGACAGGTACTGAGGTGCCAAGCCATGCAGAGCCTTATAGGTGAGCATGAGGATTTTAAAGTCTACACAGAATTTGAACATAAGCCAGTGCAAGGACTCCAAGATAGGAGGAATGTGATCATTTGCACTAGACCTGGTCAGGATTCTGGCTGCTGAATTTTGGACATACTGCAGTTTGTTCAAATTAGATTTAGATACCCCAGTGAGTAGAGCATTACAGTAGTCAATTTGAGAGAACACAAATGTGTTGATCAGCTTTTCAGCCACAGTTGATGATAGCATAGGGCGTAGTTTAGCGATATTTCTGAGGTGAAAAAAAGATGTTTTGCCAATATGCTGCACATGTGGGTCTAATGTTTAGCCAGAATAGAATATAACCCCAAGGTTTTTCAATTTAGATTGAAGCTCAAGTACAGAACCATCTACAGATAGGGTTACAGGATTGGCTTTACGAAGTTAATGGGGGGTGCCAATAAGCATGACTTCCGTTTTGTCGCAGTTAAGATGAAGGAAATTCGAAATAATTTAGAAATAAAACTTTTTTCTTCATTCTTTCTACTTTTTAGTGTAGAATTAACTTGTTCATTTGCAACTCACACACTGATAAAGCTCCCCACTCAAACTTGTAATTAAAGTGCATCTAAGATGTACCCACAATTTACAGTGGATTGCTTTTGATATTGTTTTCTTAAACTCATTACATTTTCTTATAATTTAGTATAGTGTTTGGATTTATGAAGATTATTTGTGCCATTAACATCATTAATTTTGTCTTGTACTGGAGTTCATTATGGTAATTGTGGAAAATTGTGTAATTGTGCTGTGTAATGTTATCATACTGCAAAAAATGTTGCTTTTAGTGCTTATAAGCTTAATTAGAATTCTAACAATATTTCTAGCAAAAAAACACCAGCACAAAAAACATATTGCTACATCAAATGAAAAATTAAACAATAGCTGAAAAAAAGCCACTCATTCAATGAAATGGTTATGCCTGCATAGAGAATGGATAGGTGGGGATTTGTTGGGCTGAGGTAAAGGTGCATATCATCTTCGACCCTGAGATGAACTCTGTATTTGTTCTTCATGTAAGTTAATGCTGGAAAACCAGACTCACAAAGAAAGGTGATGCGAACAATGTGACAATGTGGTGTATTTAGATTTGTAGAAGGATTTAGAAATGTATTTTCATTTTGGATTAAGTTCTAAAATACAGGCAGAAGGCATTCAGGCAAATGCATGTGTTTGAAATGAGAATTGTTTAATAGAAAACAGAGAGTACACATAAGGGGTGAATGCTCAAACTGCAGTGAGTGGAGTACTGCAGTGTTCTGTGCTGGAACTAGTGCTGTTTCTATTTTTTTAAATGATTTAGAATATCTTATAGTGAGTAAACTAGTCATGTTTGCAGAACACACCAAAGATTAAATTTAAGACTGGGCAAACACCTGGCAGATTTTAAATATAGACAACTGCATTGTTTTGCATACATATATCAAAAACATAAACTATAACTACAAAATGGGAAACATAGAGTTAGAATAGGCTACTTAAGAAAAAGACATAGGTGTTTATGTTGACACATAATTTACATATTCTAGACAATGTGGGGAAGCAAAAAGTTAACAAAGGCAAAAGTTATATGAATGGATGTCATGTTAAAATAATATAACACACTTGTAATTTTAACATTTTGGTTAGGCATTTGGACCAGCTTTGTTCAGATATATGGTGTGACCACTGAGAGAAGAGTCATTTAGGGAGAGGTAACTGATCTGAGGAAGACACTGGGTGCTGATAGAACATGGAAAGAGTATGTGTCTCTGGAATGGAGACTATGCTGATGCTGAGGAAATTATGAGGAGTTTCTGCAACTGAAGGAGTTAAATTTGTTGGGATTTGGAGCCCACTGCAAAGATGATGGAGGAACCTGAGGCTCAAAGAGGGAATAACAATTTGGAAGGGAGTAGGAATGGGGGGCAATGAATGAGAAAAGACTGAAGGTATTGAGGCATAAAAATAAGAGAGGCTACATTGCAGGGAGGTGTGAGAATAGAAGTCACAAACAACAACTGGAGTATTTGTACCTTTAGTCGCTGAAGTGGAGGGCAATATCACAGATAATGTTTTCTGGTTTACAGAGATACACTGGGAAGGTGGCCTTCAGAATTCAGAGTGACAGAGAGAGAGAGAACTGCATTGTTGGGAACCTGGATTATCTGTTGTGTTGACAGATGAAGGTGAAGTTGTGGGAGAGTGTAGATGGAAAAAGATGGCGGAAAGAAGCTGGGAGCTGTCACCGCACAAGGTGGGATTCTAGAGAGAAGAAGAGGTGAAGAAATTAGAAGACAGCAAAAGTAGGGTTTTTAGAATGCCTGATGTTCAGGAAAGGATGGAAAGAGAGCATTGGAGAGATAAAGAGGAAGTCAGGGGTTAATACTGGAGTGAGCCAGGCACCTGAAGGGAAAGAAAAATTACTTGGAAAAGTAAAATATTGCTAAGGGCTGAAGGCATGGTGTGCTAGACACAGGATGTTGCAGATAACAAAAATATAGGAACAAGTAAAGGTTAATTCCATGCTGAAAAGAGAACAAAAGAAACACAACATTTTGGCTGTGTGGCCTTTTTTGGGTGTCACTTGAACTATAACAGAAATATGTCTTCCAAATTGGGTTGGAAATCAATTATCTGCTCAGTCAGAGGGAACAATAAGGTTTGGTTTCATTCGACATGTGAAAGGAGAGGGGATCCGTGGAGACTTGTACAGTAAGTTCTATCTCTTGTGAGATTGAAATCTGAATAGGATAGGATAGAAAGGTAGGGAGGGATGTGAAAGGAGAAGAGCCAATCATGGACACAGCATAATACAGTTGGCTTCCCAGTGGGAGTATTAGTGCCTATGGAGTAATAGAGCTGTCGTTTTAGCAGAAGGTTGTGGTATTCAAAGAAAAAAGAGCATATTGGGACACCATTGGAGAGTTATATTTTCTTAATTACATTGGGGAGTTAGGGGAAATCTATTTAGCTATGTTGGACACCAGGAGACAGTAGTACAGATTGTAGGACACTTACTAACACAGCTTAAGGTGGGATGCCAGACTAGACCAATGACCAAAGAGGTGGTGTTATCAGCTGCAGGGACTGAAAGTGGAAACTGGAGCTGAAAGATTAGAACCATTAAAGAATGAAAATAATTCTTTCTTTGGGGGTATTTCATAAAAGAAATGCAGCATTTATGGAGGGTGTGTTAGAGCACGGCAACAGCTCAGTTGTTAACAGAAGGAAAAACTGTAATCGAAGGAAGAAGAAGTGATACGGGGTCTGTTTATAGAGGTTTGAAAGCAAGACTGATAAGAGACGACTGAGTCGAATATGACCCATAGTAAGACTGGTCATCAGACAATGAAGAAGCTGGCCTGGATCTGAAAAGGTCTTCATTGGAGTTATGGATCTAGACATCCATGGCTAAATGGTGAAGACAATGTTAAGAAAAAGATGCAGCAATAAACAATTAGTAGGAAGTAATCGACCACAGTTGCTTTGCCACATTATAATAAAGAAGAATGTAAGGAAAACAGATTTACAGCTTTTGGAAAAGTGGTGAAAACAAAATTGCTAATTTTGTTTTACTTTTGGTTTTATTTGGTTATTGAGTGACTTTTACTTCTGTTATTTGTAATATACTTGTACTATTTTAGAGAAAATGAAAACGTTTTTGAGAATAACATAAATAACATTTGTCACAAATTTTATGTCAATGATATTTCCATCATCTCAACATTTTTTTTTTATTGGTGGTGCTTATAAACTTCTTTAGAAGTAAATAGGGTATATGTTTCTTTTCCAGTGTAGCAGTTGTTAAGCTGGCAATTGATATCTGTTACAAAATAAATTTACAACCATGTGAAATTGTTTTATTGCAAGCACTACCTTTCAAACTTGCTTGAAAAAGTCAACAGTTTGATACAGCTTATGTATAGTAGATGTTATGAAGATAATGATTAAAATAAAAAATAATAACGTGAATGTTAAGTGTTCGGGAATTAAATTGTTGAACAGTTAAAAGTTTTAAAATATTTGCTTTTTATAATAAGCATTGCTTTTTTAATAAAATAACCTGAAGTGAAGCTAAATGCATAATAAGCATTTAAATTGACATATACAATTAAATAGTTGCTAAAGGTATCAATTTACACTTCATGTAGACTTCCACATGTACTTGTACATGTAGACGTCATGCACACTTCCACACTGTTTGCTAACTTGATCTGACCACAGCAAGACTAAAGTCTATTTCATTAACATACATATTTCTGTAAATCAGAAACAGAGGCCTTCATTGAATTATAAAAACACAGAAATGGTCACATTTTCATTGAATGTGAATGGGGGTTAATATCATATTAAAATGTTTCCAAAAATACATTCTTAAGAAAATAAGACATGTATGTTTACGATCCTCTCAGCACAGATATCAATGTTCTGCAAAATACGTCCAAATACTTATATAATATGGAATCACACTTACCCCAGTGTAGAATCAATGTTTTCTGTAGGACCAGGAATGGAATGCATTGGATTAAGTAGACCGTTCTGTCTTTTATAATAAGGCAGAATAGAGTCATCATAAGCAAACCTTTTTACCATTAGGAAAGCCTACAGTAGGTGAGAACAGGATGAAAGTGATTGAAGTAAAGTGTATGCCTCTCAGTTTTAGCTTTCCCCCAGGTCAATAAAACTCTGTACTTTGAGTTCTGTATTGTCTTGATTTTTAAAGTTAATAAGTAATTCACTTGTGGGCAGGACATGTTGTTACTAAGGGGACAATGCTAAGTCAGCTGATGCTTTTAAGTAGCCCTGCACTATTTATTCATTGATTTGCTTGGTTATTATTCACAGGCAGCGGACACAAATAATTTTTAAATTTGTGTATTATTTGAAAGTTTGTGTTGAACCATTTATTTTACAAACATGCAAACATATATTTAATGTAATTGAATTCTAAATGATTGTATATCACATATCTCATATATTACATACAGTATAACAAATGTAAATTTAAAACCAGTTCACAGAAAAAGCCATAATATAGACATATTTTTTTCAACTATTTTGTACATTAAAAAAAACAAAGGTGTTGCAGTATTGCTGCAAACTATGTAATCTGTAAATCACATCTCTAGGGCACATATAATACTATACATTGTTTGACGCAACCTCCTACAAAAAAGAATTATACTACAGCAAAAAGCAGAGCACCTGGTTGCAGCAAGAAGTCTCAAGGCAGCAGGTTCTCTGGGGTATTTAAATCTTGATCAGACGTTTACTCCCTTTCACCTCCCAAGCCACTTTCCAGCTTCCCAGCAGAGCCCTTCTCGTTCCTCCTTTCCAGTTCTTTCTCTTGGAATCAGCCTAGGAGCAGGGCTTCTCCAGGCTGCTGAATGAGGAAGAGAGGTTGGGATCCTGCTTCAGACCAGACCTCAGCAGACGACTCCCTTGGCCCACTCTGTGGTGCATCTCCCTAGTCAGACCTGATAGCGCATGCTGGCCTGGTCTTTCGAGACGAACCCCCCAAAAAACTGTGCCCTAGTCAGCCTTGTAACAGGAACAGCATGAAGACGTGTGTTGTCCTGCTGAACTATTGTCATGTGAATGAGCCTGCAGGGAGTGCAGGATCTAAGGTCCTAGGATTTGATCAATGTGTCACCAGCACGTGTCAATCACTTGTTGAGACAAAGAGTTTCTGATGCTTTGTACCTTGCACTGTGAAAGCAATTACGAACATGGAGCATTATGATGGTCTAATCTATGTGAGGTGCTGTGACTCATGTTTTCGCACTTTATGGTATGTTAATGATGGACTATGCTTGGCTGTAATGTCTTGTCAAATTAGAACTGACTGACTTTGAATAATTCAGACAATGAACAACAGCAAAAACATTGCTGGCTCGAAGGCATTGTTCTCTTGATAAATGGGGATTGTGGGTTCATTTCTATGTTTTCCTTCTTTTTCTCCCCAGAGTGGACATTGAAATAGATCCTCCTACCTAGGCAATGGAATTTAGGGGTTCAAAATACATCAATCATATTTTTCCTTAAATTGGGATCTTTTCCTTAAAAATGGATCTTAGCCCTCCATCTGACTACGGACTAGCTCTACGATTTGGATTTTGCTTTCTGGATTCTCTCTCTTCCTTTCTTCCCTTCCTTCAACCCTATACCCTAACCTCACACAGGGTCCAATATACTGTACTATCTACTGGTGGACCAGACACCTTCCTTCCGTCGTTTGGTCCTCAACCGTAGTTGTTCTCCCTTCCCTGATTATATATGCCTAATAGAACCAACTGGTCCTGTTTTATCCATGAGCAGGTATTAAACCTGTAATACATTTGCCCCATAAACAGCGGTAGTCAGTGTAGAAAGATATCAATTGAACTTTCATCAAAACTTATGAGTTTCTCCTTGGAACCTATATAGTACAGCATACACTGCTTGAGGTTACACCATGCAACTTAATCAATCTAGCTGCAGTAATGTTGGATTAGAACACCTTCTCCCTGAGCTGTTTTCTTTTATAGTGTGAAATCAGCTTCCTGACAGCTGAAGCCAATTTTCTCTAATAATCTCAAAATTAATGTGAATCCTCACTTATTCCTCTCTGTTGATTTCTTAAGTGTTCCTACACCATCTTCTAAAATTCTCCACCCATAGGTAGACTCCAGGCCCCTTTGCTGCATTATAATATTCCACATTATAATAACTTTTTGTGAATTTTTTGTACAGTAATATATCACCATA